>NC_060143.1:226500222-227125222 GCF_021461385.2 Schistocerca piceifrons
CTATTTGTAAAATTATTTATGGCCAATAATTACAGCTGTCAATATATACAGCGTGGAAAGCAGAAGACGAATTCCAACACCTAAATTACCTTTAAATGAATGAACAGAACTATTAGTAAACATGAAAGCGAAAAGCGATTTGTGAAGACGTTCATATGGAGTGTTTCTTTTTCTTGGTGCCATAGGCACTGTTTAAAATAGACAAAAGTGCTCGGAATGCTGGAGAATGCTGACGAGATCCAGTTAATGAAAATGTTCTGAAATATATCAAGGAGCAAAGAAATGTCAAACTAAATTTTTGGAAACGGAATACGAAACTTTACATACATTTATGAGATACAAAGAGGTTTAACAAAATCGTTATATGGAAAAACGTTTCGAAGAAAGGCAAAGGGGAGCCAAGAAACCGAAGATTTAAGGGAAGTAATCGTGTGGGGAATACATGCAGAGACAAGGAGGAGGGCAAAAGGCAGACGAGAAGGGCTGTAGCGACAAAGTGTAACATATAAGTGTTGTATTTCACATGTCACCCTTCCCAGAAATAATGGTCCTGTTGTTCTAGCTGAATGTCGACATTTTTACAATTGTGTAACTTCCTAGTGATGATGGACGTTCTTGTTGGCACTATGCGGTGTTTGGGAATTAAGTGTTTGTCTTTACTATTCCATCTTTTGAAAACTACACTCCTGGAAATGGAAAAAAGAACACATTGACACCGGTGTGTCAGACCCACCATACTTGCTCCGGACACTGCGAGAGGGCTGTACAAGCAATGATCACACGCACGGCACAGCGGACACACCAGGAACCGCGGTGTTGGCCGTCGAATGGCGCTAGCTGCGCAGCATTTGTGCACTGCCGCCGTCAGTGTCAGCCAGTTTGCCGTGGCATACGGAGCTCCATCGCAGTCTTTAACACTGGTAGCATGCCGCGACAGCGTGGACGTGAACCGTATGTGCAGTTGACGGACTTTGAGCGAGGGCGTATAGTGGGCATGCGGCAGGCCGCGTGGACGTACCGCCGAATTGCTCAACACGTGGGGCGTGAGGTTTCCACAGTACATCGATGTTGTCGCCAGTGGTCGGCGGAAGGTGCCGTGCCCGTCGACCTGGGACCGGACCGCAGCGACGCACGGATGCACGCCAAGACCGTAGGATCCTACGCAGTGCCGTAGGGGACCGCACCGCCACTTCCCAGCAAATTAGGGACACTGTTGCTCCTGGGGTATCGGCGAGGACCATTCGCAACCGTCTCCATGAAGCTGGGCTACGGTCCCGCACACCGTTAGGCCGTCTTCCGCTCACGCCCCAACATCGTGCAGCCCGCCTCCAGTGGTGTCGCGACGGGCGTGAATGGAGGGACGAATGGAGACGTGTCGTCTTCAGCGATGAGAGTCGCTTCTGCCTTGGTGCCAATGATGGTCGTATGCGTGTTTGGCGCCGTGCAGGTGAGCGCCACAATCAGGACTGCATACGACTGAGGCACACAGGGCCAACACCCGGCATCATGGTGTGGGGAGCGATCTCCTACACTGGCCGTACACCACTGGTGATCGTCGAGGGGATACTGAATAGTGCACGGTACATCCAAACCGTCATCGAACCCATCGTTCTACCATTCCTAGACCGGCAAGGGAACTTGCTGTTCCAACAGGACAATGCACGTCCGCATGTATCCCGTGCCACCCAACGTGCTCTAGAAGGTGTAAGTCAACTACCCTGGCCAGCAAGATCTCCGGATCTGTCCCCCATTGAGCATGTTTGGGACTGGATGAAGCGTCGTCTCACGCGGTCTGCACGTCCAGCACGAACGCTGGTCCAACTGAGGCGCCAGGTGGAAATGGCATGGCAAGCCGTTCCACAGGACTACATCCAGCATCTCTACGATCGTCTCCATGGGAGAATAGCAGCCTGCATTGCTGCGAAAGGTGGATATACACTGTACTGGTGCCGACATTGTGCATGCTCTGTTGCCTGTGACTATGTGCCTGTGGTTCTGTCAGTGTGATCATGTGATGTATCTGACCCCAGGAATGTGTCAATAAAGTTTCCCCTTCCTGGGACAATGAATTCACGGTGTTCTTATTTCAATTTCCAGGAGTGTATGTTCCTTCTTTTTTTAACACCGCCATAGCAGTTCCCAAGCCCAGTTGAGAAAGGAAGAGGGGAGGAGTAACACCTCGTTAAAAAACCTTCGTTCACCTGGCCTGGGTGAGAGTACCTCCTTAGGTCCCCTTGCCAGGGATACGTTGAAGACCTCAACGGCAGCGAAGGCTTTGGTACGGTGGAGCTGGCGAAAGAGGTACCTTTGCTCTTTGGATACAAGAAGAGTACAAGTAGCGACTGTACCCCAGAGGGGCGGCTACATATAGCGTCTGACTCATAGTGAGCGGCTGATTTTAGGTTGGGCATCCTACTGCCTATGTGGAAAGTAACGGGAAACTACCACATTACATTCCCAAGCAGTACATGGTATGTTTCACCGCGAGGGGAACACATCGAGAGCAGACATATTTGAAAGGAAGAAAGAGAAAGGGAAGGAAGGAAAGATAAGGATTGGAACATGGAATGTGAGGACACTACCGCAAGCTAGAAAGCTAGAGAATGCAAAACAGGAGATGAAAAGGAACAGATTAGATGCCCTCGTTTTCTGTGAAATGAGATGGGGAGAGAATGGGGAGATAGAAACTGGAGATTATAAGCTCTTTCACTAAGGGGACATTAAGGGTGGTGAAAACAGAGTAGGAATATTGATAGGGCAAAAGCTGAAAAATAAGATAATGAACGCACAATATATTGATGGAAGACTGATGATGATGCGGCTAAAGGGTAGTTCAAAAAATTTGTTGTTAATACAGGTATATATGACAACCAAGCAGCATAGAGATGACGAAGTGGATGAATATTATGAGAAACTACAAGAACTCAGAGTGAAAGAAAATTTAAATGCCTGCATTTTCATCATGGAAGACAGGAATGCAGTGGTGGGTGAAGGAAGTGATGAAGATACAGTAGGAAAATTTAGATTATGAATAAGATATAAGAGAGGTGAACGACTAATTAGTTTCTGTATAGATAATGCATTAGAAGTGAGTAAAACATTATTTGAACACCACCAAAGGAAGCGTTAGATATGGATATCAAATTTCAATAGGGAAAGCTATCAATTGGACTACATCCCGATACAAAAAGGCTTAGGAACTGTTTGAAGAATGCCAAAGCTTATCCAGGAGCGGATATAAATTCAGACCACAATTTAGCAGGGGGAGAATTACAAGTAAAGGTCAAAAAAGTCTGGAGGGGTAAAGCAAAGGGAAGACTAAACATAGAAAGACTCAAAGAGGTAGGGAAGGCATCAGATTTGGAAAACAGATTTATGGAAAAATGGGAAAGAGGTAGTGTTGATGAAGGTGTTAATGACCAATGGATAAAAACGAGAGAAGTACTCATGGACTCTGCCAAAGAAGTATTAGCCATTAGAGTATCCCAAGGTACCAGGAAAGAATGGGTAACAGAAAATATGTTGAAAAATATGGAAGAACTGAGAAAGTGAAAAAATGTAGAAATTGAAGAAGGCAAAGAGAGGTACAGGAAACTGAATAATGAATTAAGAAGAGAAATTGAAGAAGCAAGGGAAAAATGGATGAAACAGAAATGCGACGAAATGGAAAAAATGGAGAAAGAGAGAAAACATGAAATGATGTGTAGACTGGCTAGTGAGATAGTATTTGAACGTAAAAGAAAGAGGAATAACATGGAAATAGAAAGAGTGGATGGTACTGTAGCAGAAGAACCACAGAAGGTTTTGAACAGCTGGCAAAATTATATTGAATGTCTGTACGAGGGGGATGAAATACAAAGCTCAATTAAGGTCGAAGAAGAGCAATATGTGCCGGAAGATGGAAAGGGATTCACCATCTTGGAAGCAGAATTTGAAGAGGCGCTGAAGGAGGTGAAGAATAGGAAGGCATGTGGAATTGATGATTTGCCATCAGAACTGTTGAAGAGTCTAGGAAACTAAACAAGAAAAGAAATAGTCTACCTCTGTAACGAGATATATGACAAAGGAGAATGGCCTGAGGACTTTCTTGCTACAGTTATAATACAAATAGAGAAAAAGAGAAGCACTAAAAAATGTGAAGAACATAGGACCATCAGTCTAATTTCTCATTCAACTGAAGTCTTGCTGAGAGTGTTGAATAGAAGGCTATATGGCAAGCTGGATAGAGGGATTGCAGAGGAGCAGTTCGGACTCAGAAGAGCTAAAGCAACATGAGATGCTATTGCCGTGTTAAGAACTATAGGGGAAAGATATATGGAAAAAGGTAGAGAAATCTCTGCTGTTTTTATAGCTTTAAATGCGAATATTTTAGGTTAGGCTTTACCGTGTCATTGACATTAAATGAAACAACAAGTTCCCTGTTACCAGTCACTGTTTATTTATCTCCACTAAGCGTTTCAAAGGTTTAAACCTCCATCGTCAGGTGGATTTACATTTGCTAATATGACATTTGCGTGTGTGTTCTATTACGATGTTTTGGAGGAACTTGTGGCACTGTCTCCAGTGGTCACAGATTCCTCTCACTGTCGTAACACATCACAGGTACATTGTCATATTTTGTTTGTGGCCATTGGAGACAGTGCCACCCAGAACATCGTATCACAACACACACACAAATGTCATATTAACAAATGTAAATCCACCTGATGATGGAGGTTTAAACCTTTGAAATGCGCCGTGGAAATAAATAAACAGTGACTGGTAACAGTAAACCTGTTGTTTCATTTACTGCTTTTATAGATTTAGAAAAAGGTTTAGACAGAGTTCTTGGAACAAGTTGATGGATATTTTAAAGAGGAAATGAGCAGATTGGAAACATAGACGACTGATATAGAATCTATATTTACACCAGAAAGTAATGATAGGGATTAGAAATGAAGTGTCAGAGGGAAGCAGCATTGGGCGAGGTGTTAGACAAGGTTGTTGCCTTTCCCCACTGTTGTTTAACACATATCTTGAAGAGATTATTGCGAAAGGCGTAGATGGCAAAGGAGGAATATGTATTGGTGGAACGAGAATAGAGTGTATAAGGTTTGCTGATGAGATGGTATCACTGGCAGAAAGGGGGCGGACCGTGAATAACATGCTGAAAGATATGAATGAAGCTTGTGTGAATACTGGATGCAAATAAACACAGCAAAAACAAAGAGTATGGTCACTAGTGCAAGAGGCAGGCTGTCCAATATTAAAATAGGACAATGTACCATTAGCCAAGTAAGTGCATTTAAATATCTTGGAAGCACAATAACTGAAGACTGGAGATGTCACCAGGAGGTGAAAACTCGAATTGCCGTAGCGAAGGAGGCATTCAACAGGAAGAGGAGTGGCAAATCAGATAAAGGGCTAAGTAAAAGGCTTGGCAAATGTTTTGCCTGGAATGTGGCACTATATGGGACAGAAATATGGACGCTGAGACGAGAAGATGAAAAAAGGTTAGAAGCATTTGAGATGTGGAGGTGGAGGAGAATGGAGAGGATAAGCGGGATGGAAAGAGTGAGTAATGAAGGAGTGTTGGAAACGGTTGGTGAGAGAAGATGTCTGCTGATGGTTGTAAGAGAAAGGAAAAAGAACTGGCTGAGACATTCATTGAGAAGGGAGTGCTTGCTAGCAGATGCTTTCGAAGGATTGGTTTTTGGGAGAAAACTGAGAGGAAGAGGGTTATACAAGATGATAGACGAGATAGAGGGAAGAGGAAATTATGCGGACCTGAAGAGGATAGCAGAAGACGAGACAGCCTGGACTACTACCATGTGAAAAGCTGCCTTTTGGCATAACACTGATGATGTCCCAAACGTATTTTGACTCCTATGTGTTCTATTCAATGGGTCTTGTTTTGTGTGGTCTCCTACTGTACCCTAACTTATAATTGTTCTAATTTCTGGCCTGAATCTCATGAATATGTTCAGATTGACCAGCTTATATGCGTTTTTGGATTGATTTTGGATTTCATTTCTCTTCATTCTTACCTGGTAACGTTTTTTTCACGCACAGAAATGAGATACAGGACAGCCAACGTCCTCCTACTCGTAGACGAATGTTGTGTTACTATAAAATTTAATTTTGTGTGAGCAGGCTTGCAGTACCAGGTGAGACTGAAGTGAAAAACTATGAAAAACAGTGTATATAGTTCATAGTTACAAATACATAAAGGGAGGAGGCACAGCACGAAGGAGAACGTAAATACAAAACATCCATAACTTTTGATCTCTGTAGAATAAAACAACAATAATTAATGTTGAAAAAAGAGTCTTTTTACGACGACCTTATAGATAACATTCTGTACTTCAAACAAATAAAAGTATGCTGACCTGTACACTCCGAGCTTTAAAATTAATGCGATTTCACGTGAGCAACCATAAAATTACAAACACTGCGCCTTTTACATTATTTAAATCTAAAGTGGATAACAAATATTTTTTATTATAATCCACACATATTACAGATCTGTGTATGTGTGTGTGTGTTGGTTCATGTTCCACATCTCTTCCTAAATCAGTGTATCGATTTCAACCAGACTTGGCGCATACGGAACTTACTGTTAGTCAACAATACTTGTGTTGATTAAAAACCACTTACCTAAGGGGTGAGGATGAGGTTGAAAGAAGCTTAACATGCGACGTGTGAACTCACAGATTTTATTCATCCAGTATTTGATAATGAGAGCACTTAGCGACTTGCAACAAAGTTTACACGTAATTTCAAGCCATTGCTGACAACCCCCACAAAATGATGGAAGGAACAAACGTTTTTGCTTACCACTTTGCCTCTGTTCATCCAGTAAAAGTACCTCATGAGGCATGCTGTAATTTACTATCGCTTTACTACTAACTGTATTCGCGACACACTTTGCTGGTAGTGTGCTCATATAGAACTGAGTGTAACAGCAAAATTATATCATTGCACGAAACATAGTTCAGGAGATATGACGTCATAAACAAACAGATGCATTAAATCTGCCGTATCATACATGACGTTTAAATTTATTACTTCTCTGCTGTTAAATCTATTCGCAATAAATTTCACAGACAGTAATCCAATATATCGCTCAATTTAATTACACTATTATATCATTGGACGACACAAACGTTAGGAGATATTGTGTCATAAATAGCGAGATGCAGCGTGCTTGGCGCTTAAATTTGTTACTTCTTTGCTACTAATTCCTTTCGCAAGACATTTTACAAACAGTAAACACATATGCTACTGAATGTACATAAAACATTATATCACTCTACGACAAATATTTTAGGAAATATGACGTCATAAACAATAAGCACAAGATAAGACGCTGTGTGGCATGGGCGTGGACGCAGAGTTACAAATAAATACCTCGGCAACACTGGGTTTCTTTGCGAGTATATTACTTCGATAAAACGAACCCCACTGAATGTATCACATACTGTATATATCGAAACGTGTTTCAGTAAAGATTAAAAAAAGGAAAACGCTGTAAAGCTCAGATACTATAGTTGTGGTGGAAAAAAGGAGACGTTATCTACAAAAATTTTCAAGGCGGGAGTTTAATTCTACTTATTCCTCTTGAATTGCCATAAGCTTTATTTGTTGCTTTCCAGTTTAACTGCAATCCATTCCAAAGCCACAAGCCTCCATGTTAAGAAACAAAATTTAGGACTGGATAAAAGGGTAAACAGCCCTTACGTCACCTGAACAAGAAGCATCTGTCCATCCTGTTACGAACAGATAACTGCATCGATTCCCGTATTTTTGTGCGTGTTGGAGGATTGTGGCATTGACATCTGTTGCAATTAAGTAGGAAATAAGTGTATTGCGACTCCTGTTGCTCATGTAGCAAATTAATTACCTTCCAGGCAATACTAATAATAATCTGACTTTCGGCAGATGTTGTAGTTACCTAGACGTACAATGTACCATCTGAAAAATGTTGGACAAATATGTAGGTATCATGATAGATCTCCATTGTAGTACATAGACATTGTAGTACAACAGTCTAGCAGTTCTAAGGCATATGAAGTCAATGACTATAGAGGTACAATCTATGTAAAGCAGGTGATAGATATCGCTTCACCTTTAGGACGTTGGGGAAATTCAATCAGTATACATAGACGATTGCTTAGAAAACACTCGTGTGACGCTTGCCAAATAGCAATGACACTGGATATGAAAGAGAGAAGCGCAGCACTATTGGTCGAAGTTTATTTTAACCAATGAAAGAGCGTTACGAATGTTCTCAACAACATAACCTTGCAGGCCCTTGAAGGTAAATGGCAACAATCACGGTAATTCCTATTTACAAAGATTCGAGCACCTGTGATATCGCTAGGTATTGTTTCCACAAGGATACTGTATACAACATTACGCTTATAACACGGGCAGATTCATTCCAGCAGTCATTCCTCCAGTGGTCAATACGTAAATGGAAGATACTCTGTGGTACGATGAGAAGTACTTTAATGCACTGAACGAAATTCAGAATGATCTCACTAACTCAAACTATGCTGTCATCGATCTTTCTTCCTGCCTGACTGTGAAGGACTAGAGACTAAAACTGAGCCACGGAACCTTTCAAACAACGGATCCACAAACGGTTATATGTTTGCTTATGTGGTAAAAGTACATTATAGGCATTCACAGTGAGCACCACAGAAATGCTCTATTACTATAATGTTGCTTAGTGACTAATGTTCTGCTCCTAACATTTCTTGAACGTTTTTGCACACACAATGGAACAATTACACATGTACTGGTCCAGTCTTCCAAATCACCAAAACTCGTAAACTTAGTCGGATATATTACGGAATGCAACGACTTTTTCGGCACTGTTGGAAAAATTTACTAGTACACACATAATTATTCTCTTATAATATTTCTTAGGATCATGCATGTAAACGAGGGGTAAAATAATAAATTTCCTTGGATTCCCCTCATATTTTCGCGTTTTTTACCTACTTTTTGAGAGAAATTACACAGAATTACCATTCTTCATCTCTTTAAAGAAATTCACAGAAAATATGTAAACGGATTTAATCGTTAGGTAATAGTCATGAAACTATTGTAAACTGTTTTTTCATGTTGTTTAAGTGTACACCCGGCTACACTTCTACCATACTCACATGTTACTCTTATTTCATGGTATCTCATACAACATCCTTTACATACATCACTATGTCCGTCTTTTCCATGTACATCTCCTTGAAATTTTTCAATATTTTTCTGGCCATAGACTGTCTACACTGTCTTAACTTCATTTAAAGACCACAAAATTCTTAAACTAGAAATTCTGTGCCATGAAATTCATTATCATTATTTATGAATTTTTTCATTCGTTTGTATCTCAGTGTAACGCTTCCATCTTCAAAATAACTGCAAACTCGTTATTAAGCTCCATGCAAATTATCTCTCCATATCTAGTATTCAGGTATTCACAACCAGTAATGTTACATAAGATATTCATATATATAGCTATTTTTTAAACACATTAGAGTTACTTGTGCTACCCAAGATTCTTCAATAGAATGTTAATTTATTTAGAAAAAAAATTTAAGAATGAAATATAAAATCGTTCACTGTAAATATTTTTCTATATAAATGGACAATGACGAAAAACCTACAATACTTTATATAGCTGAAGACACAATAAAAGAGATATTTGGTAATTGTGAATTATATTCTCCATTTTTAAAGATAAAGAAGAAATATTTCAGGATACAGTGATGATGAAGCATACAGTGAAGATGAAAAACATTTGACTAGTAAATGCCCATGTGGTAATATATCTATTTTACTATAAAAATGCACTTTTTATCATCATGTGGACTCAGTGTTTTTTATTTACCTTACCTGTATAAATTTTATGCTTAATACTTCACATAAATTCGCAGTTCTGTAGTGTTCTGTGTCTCTTCCTTGCCATTTACCTTGTAAGCTTACATTTTTAACAACACACTTCTTGTCTTCATTTTGTTTTGTCTCTTCCTTGCCATTTACCTTGTAAGCTTACATTTTTGCTCCAAAGCCACAAAACTCTTCCATTAACTACCCATTACACTCGTCTTTTACTTTGATTATTACTTTTTTGTTTACTTGCGATACGTTGTAGATATTCTCTGTTGGATAGTCACTTATATCAAAGTGTCAATCATCATCTTCATGTCTTTATAAAATCTTTTGTCTGTGTATTGTGTATATAGCCATCTGTATCTTGATAGCACAACTCAATATTTTTTCCATATTTTGGCTTCATCGCTCTGCAGCAGTACATCAGTACTTTAAGTAAATCAAGAATACTTATTCCAACACAGTTAGGTTTTTTTAATGTGATTTTTGTCTTTTTCATCTGGACTAGAAAAAGATATTCGTTAAAGATTGTTCTCGACTTGAAGTTAGGTTTTGCTACAGGTTCATCACATTTATCTATGTCAGAAACTTATGTTATGTCTAGTCTCCATTGTCTTACCTCACACTTATTCATCAGTTTGTAGAAATCTTTCTCAAAGGCATTCTTTACTTTCATTTTCATTACTGTATTCAAGTTTATGTATTCCTTCCACCAATAGGATTGTTTACCTTTTAAGAGTGTGTACTTTTATTAGCTTCTTTCTGAGAGAGAGATATTGCTTAACATTTCTATAGTGAAAAAATTTGTGTTTGTCATTTAGTGTTGTCAACAGTTTTCTTCCTTTAGTTCCTGGAACAACCTTACCCTTTGGAGCTAATGGCAAATCTTAAGTAAATTATACAATTCTCAAATATTCTAGATATGCTTCAAACGTATATTGAACTTGGGAAGTGCCAGACCTCTCACTTTTTTAGGCTCAATACAATCTGGATCACCCCATTCATATTCACCTTATGGTAAATATTGAGTCATAGCATAGCCATACAAATTGTCTGCATCGAAATATACTAGACAGTTGGATATTTTTACATCACAATTTTTCTGATATTTATTGTTACAGATGTCTCAAGGATTGTAAGGAAATCATACAGGAAGGTGACCTTAATGTAATTTTTACATGGTATTCAAGTGCTGGAAATTCTATTCTAAGATGGCCTGATTATGATGGTGGTGTTGAAAAAATAATAATTTTCCACAGGAGGTTAAAATTATAGTAGGTTCTACGAAAATTCGAGAGCCTGTTGTTAAATATGAGTATAATTTTGAAATTGAATGATGAGTAATTATACTGAAAAATCCAGAATTTCCACTATGTTTCTATGAATTACGAACTAAAGAAATGGCGGGGTTATGCGGGAAGAATAATTTTGAGTTGTGTATCATGAATTGCTACATCTCTGTAGAATTTGATTTGCAGTTTTCGTTTTTGTTGTTTTTCAGACTAATCATAAAAATAGCGATGTGATTGATTCATCACTGCATGATCACTTAAATCAGCACACAGTATAGCTAAAGTAAATGGTAGTGACAAATAAACTGTTTCCAGCTGTATGTGAACCTTTATTTACAGGAACATGAACAGATTAATGATATCACATCACACCTTCAGGTGTACATACGTCAGTTAAACTTTAAGCCCATACTATGGGAAAGAGAAGATCAAACTTCCCAAAATCAAACAGCAATTTATTCTGAGAAGGTTAATCCCACTCCTTCAGGATGTTTGTAAATCAGAGAGCCGGCCGGAGTAGCCACGCGGTTAAAGGCGCTTCAGTCTGGAACCGCACGACCGCTACGGTTGCAGGTTCGAATTCTGCCTCGGGTATGGATGTGTGTGATGTCCTTAGGTTAGTTAGGTTTAAGTAGTTCTAAGTTCTAGGGGACTTATGACCACAGCAGTTGAGTCCCATAGTGCTCAGAGCCATTTGAACCATTTGTAAATCAGAGGGCGTGATTTGCTATTACGAACGCAGTCGTGTCGCCATAAAGAAAGGTTCGTATGCATCTGGGAGCAGAGTATTTGTCAAATACCGATACCCTTGTGATAGAAGATTTGCATGGGTCATTCATGTAACAGCCAGCTACACGGAGAGTCTTCGATTCACGCAGGATTGATTTCGCTTTGCCGCAGTCTCCGCCGACGGACATTAAATACAAGGATAAGAAAAAAGGAAATGTATTCTTATGGTTTACAGAAATAAATAGAAATATAAAGTGGATATCATTTGTTCTCATTACGAAATGTTTCTGAAACGGGAACAATATGAATATACTGTAGTCCACATTTTGTGGCACTACACTATGTTCTATGGTTAAGACACTGAAAGACGGTTAATACGATTAGGAAGACTGGATTCGCCAAGAGAACTAGGCGAGGTAGGCTAGGTACCCCGCAAGACACTCGTCCATTGGCAGAAGTACTGTCGGATAATGAAGAGAAACGTCGTTGAAAATTGGTTTAGGTGTGATGTAGAGAAATTGTTCGCCTGCAGCCAAGCCTGGAAAAGCAACAACGAGAGCGAAAACGGCTCCGTGAAAGGCAGGCCGGCATTTGTCTTCGAGAAGAAACTACGTTGGCCGCAGCGACCGGAACTATTTTGTAGGAACCACGGCAGATTCTTTAGTGACACAAATGACACAGAAGCTTGTTAGTGCGCTGAAAGGGAGCACGTGAAGCAGCTTATTTCGTATTCCTTTGTTCTACTGCAGAGGCTGCGTTCCTCCTGTTTCATATAATCTTCCTTCGCCTGCGGAGAAAAATAGGCTTTTTTATGTTAAAGAAAGCTTGCTTTATATTTCTGCTCTTCTTTTTTTGTGCACTTGTAACTCATTTTGCGACGATGCTTGTAGGATTCATAAATTCCTCTTATACATCTAAATGCATCTTCAGAAAGCCTTTGTGAAGTGCATCGCAGAGGGTACTTCCTATTGTACCAATTATTAGAGCTTTCTTTTTCGTTCTGTTCAATACGAAACACTGGCAGGTGACTGTTCAAACGGTTCTGTGAGCATTGAGATTAATCTAAGCTTGTCCTTGCGTTACCTACTACAGTGATATGTACCGGTTTTCAGTATATCGTTGTATTCATTACTGAAGCTAGTTCTAGAAACTTTGTAAGTAGGCTTTCTCGGGAGAGTTTACAATATCTTAAAATGTCTGCCAGTTCAGTTTCTACAACATCTCCGTGACAAACTCTTGCACCACACAGACCTCTGACCATTCATGCTGCCCTTCTCTGTATATGGTCAATACCACTTTTTAGTATTATTTGGTATGAGTGCCACACTGTTGAGAAATATTCTAGAATGCTTCGCTTTATCTAAGACTGAAATTTTGGTACCGTTCCATTTCACATCCCTACAGGTTGTTACGTCCAGGTTTTGTATGAATTTATCGATTCGTTGATATTGTTGCTGTAA
Source organism: Schistocerca piceifrons (assembly GCF_021461385.2). Classification (NCBI taxonomy): domain Eukaryota; kingdom Metazoa; phylum Arthropoda; class Insecta; order Orthoptera; family Acrididae; genus Schistocerca; species Schistocerca piceifrons. Next base: position 226,513,580 of record NC_060143.1, read on the forward strand.
GATACTACATGTTTTAGCGTTAAGAAGTGTAAAGTTTACATCTCTGAACATTTAAATTAAGTTTCCAAATTTTACGCCACTTTGAAATCATATCGAAATCTCACTGAATATTTGTGCAACATTGTTTTGGTAGTACTTCATTGCAGATCACTTTATCATTTGCGAAGAGTCGAAATGTAGTCTCAGTATTGTCTGAAAAGTCATCAATATACGATATGAACAGCATTGGACCAACACGCTTCCCCTGAGGCACACCTGAAGTTACTTCCACAAACTTTTTTGATGACTCTCCGTCCCGGGTAATATAGCGTAACTTTACTATCAAGGAATCCTCACATTAGTCACAAAGTTTTTTGATTCCTCACCCTATCATGATTTCGATAATAAGCGTAGGTGTGATAGGGAATTAAATATTTTTTGGAAATCAGTTAATATTGCGTTTACATGAATTTATTGATCCATGGCTTTCAGGATGTCAAGCGAGGATATTACGAACTGTACGAGATTCATGCTGGCTGGCGTTGAGGGGTTCATTACGTTCGAAATACCTCATTACCTATGAACTCAGCCTATTATCTAAGATACTACAGGAAATGGATGTCAAGGGACATACAGTCACAACATCATTGGGTTTTCTGAGAGATACCCTAATACGGCAGTCTTTGAAGACTGCTCCCACTACCTTTTGACGGCGAAACGTTTATTCATTCAGCATCTCCCTATCTATACCCCAATGCTTTGTTTACACCTATAATGAAGTAGTCTCTGTTTTAAGTCTCTTTAGAGTTACTCTATACCATCGAGTTTACCTATCTATCCAGTCTGTTATCAGTTATACTTCTAAACCTAAGACAGTTCTTCTATATCCTCTTTTCTGAACTAAATGCTTCAAGTATAGTACAGAGCGTACTGAGCTATGACACTATTGCCTGCTCTAGTTTCACTGGTGTGTGTGTGTGTGTGTGTGTGTGTGTGTGTCTGTGTACATTTTTGAGTCATCAGTCTTCTGACTGGTTTGATGTGGCCCACCTCGATTTCCTCGCCTGTGCCAACTTCTTCAACTCAGAGTAGCGCTTGTAACCTACGTCCTCAGTTATTTGCTGGATGTATTCTAATCTCTGCCCCTCTATAGCTTTTGACCTCTACCGCTCAGTCTAGTACCATGGAAGTCATTCCCTCATGTTTTAACAGATGTCCTATCATCCTAACGCGTCTGCTTTTCAGTGTTTCCCACATACTAATTTCCGATTCTGCGCAGAATCTCCTCATTCCTTACCTTATCAGTCCACCTAATTTTCAACATTCATCACTAGTGATTCGATTCTCTACTGTTCCGGCTTCCCCACAGTCCGTCTTTCACTACCAGAGAATGCTGTACTTCAGACGTACATTCTCAGAAATTTATTCAGCAAATTAAAGCGTATGTTTGTTACTAGTACACTTCTCTTGGCCATGAATGCCCTTTTTGCCATTGCTAGTCTCCTTTGGTGCTCTCCTTACTCTGTTCGTCGCTGACTGTTTTACTGCCAAGGTAGAAGAATTACTTAATTTCATCTACTTCGTGACCATCAATCCTAATGTTAAGCTTCTCGATGTTCTTATTTCTGGTACTTCTCGTTTCTTTCGTCTTTCTTCGAGTCAATCCCCATTCTATACTCATTACACTACATATGAAATTCAGTAGATCATGCTATTAACTTTCACTCAGAAATGACATCAGCGAATCTTATCATTGATATCCTTCCACCCTGAATTTTAATACCACTCCTGAACCTTTCATTTAATTCCAACATTGCTTCTTCGATGTACAGAATGAACAGTGCGGGCGAAAACTTACATCCCTCTCTGACACCTCGTTAGTGCAAACACTTCGTTATTTGTCGTCCACTGTTATTATTCTCTCTTGGCTTTTGTATATATTGTACATTATCCGTCTCTTCCTATAGCTTACCCATTTTTTCCTCAGAATTTCGAACATCTTGCACATTTCTCATTGTCGAACACTTCTTCCAGGTAGACAGATCCGTTGAACGTGTCTTGATTTTTCTTTAGTTTTGCTTCCTTTTTCAACCGCAATGTCAGTATTGCCTCTATGTGCCTTTACCTTTTCTAAAGCGAAACTGATCGCCATCAAGCACATCCCCAGTTTTTTTTTTCATTCTCCTGTGTGTCATTCTTGTCAGCAACTTGGATGCATGAGCTGTTAAGCTGATTGTGCAATAATTCTTGCACTTGTCACTCCTTGCAGTCTTCGGAATTTTGTAGACGATTTTTTTCTGAAAGTCGGATGGTATGTCCCGAGACTCATACATTCTCGACACAAACGCGAATAGACGTTTTGTTGCCACTTCCCCCAATGATTTCAGAAATTCTGATGGAATGTTATCTATCCCTTCCGCTCTATTTGATCTTAACTCCTCCAACGTTCTTTTAAATTCTGATTTTAATACTGGCTCCCCTACCTCTTCTAAATCGACTACTGTTTCTTCTTCTATCACGTCAGACAAATCTTACCCTTCACAGATGCTGTCAGTGCTATACACTCTCTCTTCTGCTGTTAGCAGTGGGATTCCTGTTGCATTCTTAGTGTTACCGTGAATGCTTTTAATGTCACCGAAGGTTGTTTCGACTTTGTTCTATGCTGTCCTTAAGACAATCACTTCTTTTTCTATTTCTTCTCATTAGTCATGCAGCAATTTCATCTCAGCTTCTCTGCACTTCCTATTTATTTCGTGCCGCAGCGACTTGTATTTCTGTATTCCTGAGTGTTGAGGAACATTTTTGTACTCCAGCCATTCATCGATCAAGTGAAGTATTTCTTTTGTTAGGCATGGTTTCTTGGTAATTACCTTCTTTATACCCATGTTTTTCTTTCCAACATCTTTGTTGGCCCTTTTTAGAGATGTCCATTCCTCTTCAACTGTTCTGCCTACTGAGCATTCCTTATTGCTGTATCTATAGCCTTAGAGAACTTCAAGCGTATCTCGTCATCCCTTAATACTTCTGTATCCCACTTCTTTGCGTATTGATTCTTAATGAATAATATCTTAATATTTAGCGTACTCTTCTTTACTTCTATGTTGTGATCTGTATCTATATCTGCACCTGAGTAAGCCTTACAGTCCAGTTTCTGATTTTGGAATCTATGCCTGACGATGATGTAATATAACTGAAACCTTCCCGTATCATCCGGCCTTTTCCAAATATACCTCCTGCTCTTGTGATTCTTGAACGGAGCATTCGCTTTCACTAGCTGAAATTTATTAACTCAATTAGTCTTTCTAGTATCTTGTTCTCCTGTAACCTTTTCTTCTACTTCTTCCCTACAATCACAATCCAGTCCCCTTAATTATTAGATTTTCATCTCCCTTTACGTACTGTATTACACTTTCAATATCTTCATGTGCATTTCTTTCTCTTCATCTTCAGCTAGCGACGTCGGCATGTATACCTGAACTATCGTTGTTGGTTTTGGTTTTCTGTCGATTCTGATAAGAACAACCCTATCACTGTATTCACTTTAACACACTTTCTGTCCTGCCCTCGTGTTCGTGTTCATAGCGAATCCTACTCCCGTTACATCATTTTCTCCTCCTGTTGATATTACCGTATACTCATCTGGTCAGAATTCCATGTCTTCTTTCACTTCACTTACCCCTACCATATCTAGATTGAACCTAGTTTCCGTACCACGTTCAAGCTTCTGACATTACACGCCCCGACTCGTAGAACGTTATCCTTTCGTTGATTATTCAATCTTTTTCTCATGGTAACCTACCCCTTGGCAGTCCCCTCCCGGAGATCCGAATGGGGGACGATTCCGGAATCTTTTGCCAATGGAGGGAACATCATGACACTTTTCCAATTACAGGCCACATGTCCTGTGGAAATACGTTACGTGTCTTTAATGGAGTGGTTTCCATTATCTTCTGCACCCTCATGTCGTTGATCACTGCTGGTTTTTCCGCAATGGAATATATAGAATAATAGGGCAAAAACGGGAAATGGAAAAATTGCGAAAAACTCGGGATACTAAATATTAATATAGGAAATCTGTGTTTATACGGAGGAATCAGCCAAATTTGCAGTATACGCCCTAGATATACGGGAGAGATAGGACGCCAAACATACACATAAAAAAAGGCATTAATCGGAATATGCGGCAGTGAGGGTCTGTGGGTCTTTAGTGTAACAACTACATGTATGCGGGGGTGAGACGTGGCTGTATTAAGTCTTTCCACTATCCGTGCTCATTGTCCTTCTCGTCGACAACTGGGTAAACTAAAATAACAAAAACACCACAGAAAATTTCGTTAGAATTATTGTGGTGAAAACCGTAACGTGAACTGAATAACGAATCGTAAGATGTGTTTTAATTCAACTCATCGATCTAAATTCACAACTTACATAAGTGAGTGGGCTCCGCCATTGTCGCACAGTGGGGCGGTGTTTAACGAGAAAATACAGGTCACTTGTACGTGGAGAGTGTTTCGAAGGCTGGCGGATGGATATAAACTGTGTCCTATGCATAAATTTAGATTAGATTAGGAAATGAAGCACTTAAAGTATTAAAGGAATTTTGCTATTTAGGGAGCAAAATAGCTGATGATGCTCGAAGTAGAGAGGATATAAAATGTAGACTGGCAATGGCAAGGAAAGCGTTTCTGGAGAAGAGAAATTAGTTAACATCGAGTATAGATTTAAGTGTCAGGAAGTCGTTTCTGAAAGTATTTGTATGGAATGTAGCCATGTATGGAAGTGAAACGTGGACGATAAATAGCTTAGACAAGAAGAGAATAGAAGCTTTTGAAATGTGGTGCTACAGAAGATTGCTGAAGATTAGATGGGTGGATCACATAACTAATGAGGAGGTATTGAATAGAATTGGGGAGAAGAGGAGCTTGTCGCACAACTTGACTAGAAGAAGGGATCGGTTGGTAGGACATGTTCTGAGACATCGAGGGGTCACCAATTTAGTATTGGAGGGCACCGTGGAGGGTAAAAATCGTACAGGGAGACCAAGAGATGAATACACTAAGCAGATTCAGAAGGATGTAGGCTGCAGTAGGTACTGGGAGATGAAGGAGCTTGCACAGGATAGAGTAGCATGGAGAACTGCATCAAACCACTCTCAGGACTGAAGACCATAACAACAACATGCATTAATGATGTGTAGGTTGCAGCGGCGGACTCTCCTTTCTTCAGACTGGGTGGAAGGATCCAGAGTGTCATAAAAAGATGGAGGTAAAGTAGGACATGGTAAAGTTACGAATTGTAATATTTAGCACATAGGCAAAATTCTGGCAGATACCAATCTGCAAATGTATCCCAAGAAACTATCGATGGAAAGTATTTTAATATCAAAAACATTAATCATTCTTAAAGGTGATGGTGTGGCGAGATTACAGCACAGGATGGGCAGCAGTGAGGAGGATGTGCCACTGTGTAGGAGGACCCAGCTGCAGCTTGAAACAGTCGGACGTGGGGCGAGAGGCAGCTCCACAGTTATCGCGAAATATACTTTGTCTTTCAACATGTTACATAAGTAACGCATGTAAGTCCAGTAGCGTACGATATGAATTTTCTCGCTGATTGTAAGTAGGCTTTGATTTGGTACAAACTCTTAGCCTTAAACGATGTCAATATCCAAAGCTTATGTCAGCCGTGGCGATATTACTTAAATTCATGTTGATAAGTTAGATGCTTGTACTGTTCCAGTATTTATTGCCTCAGTGTTAGTTGTAACTCTGTCGTCGCTGATTACAATTTGTTTTCGACTGTGAGAGGATTCTGCTATTTTGGGTTTGTTGAGAAAGCCCCAACATTTCCGAAACCATCCTAGTGGTGTGGTAACAAGACCCACGTGACAGGGTCAGGATTCACTGCTTGGTAGAATTGTGGCAGATTAGTATCGGGCATTCTTGGACAGGGAAAGAATAAAAAATCAGATTCAGGTAAAATGCGAGAGGGATAAGCGAAAAGGTGAATACCAAAGAGCCGGTGCATTCTAGAGAAATGTTGTTAAGACATAACACTCATCTTCCCACTATTTCTGTGTGTGTGTGTGTGTGTGTGTGTGTGTGTGTGTGGAAGATGCAGGGATCTGAAGTGTTGCGAGTTTTATCTTTATTCGGAGATTTTGGTTGCTAATATGAATAAGAGTGGAATTGAAGGTGAAAGGGCATCAATGATAAGGTTTAGTGCTATCGCCAGGGAAAGTGGAGAAGAATTACACGATCTGTTGGACGGGATGAACAGTGTAATGAGTACAGAATACGAACTGAGAATAAATCGAAGAAACACGAAAGTGGCAGAAGTAAGAAAAGCAAAATCTTAAAATCATAACCGGTGATAATGCAGTACATGAAGTTAAGGAATTCTACCTAGATAGCAAAATAACCCATGATGGATTGAGCAAGGAAGATATAAGATGGTTTGTGCTGTTCTCGGGTCTCCATTCGGGTGGGAAACTGGGGTGGGAAACTGCCCCTAAGAGGTGGAAGAATTAAAGGTAAACAACGACATCAGGATGCAGAAGGTAATGGAAACACTGCATTAAAGGCACATAATGTGTATCCACAGTCCAAGTGGCCTTTAACTGAAATACGATCTTAACGAATTCTTCAAGGCGGAATTCTGAGGGGCTATGACGAAAATTATGAGTAAGCAGTGCCCTAAGAGTCAGGGCATGGAGTGTCAGACGTTTGAACGTGGTAGTGAAGCTATAATTCCTGAAAGGGAAATTCTAAAACTCAATCTGTGTATAGTGACGGTTAGTAAAATGAAATGGAAATATGACAAGGATGTCTGGTTAGACGGGTATAGGGTAATATCAACAGCAGCAGAAAATAGTAATGGGGAGTAGTGTTGCCTATGAAAAGGGATGCAGGGCAGAGAGAGATACACTGTGAACAGTTAAGTGAAAGGGCTGTTCTCATCAGAACTGACAGCAAACAAAATTGACAACAATTGTTCACATATGTGTCGCACGGAAAACATGAAAGAGGAAGCATATGAGGATATGAACGGATAATTCAGAAAGTAAAGGGAGTAATGGGAAACTGAATGAGGTTGTAGGTGAAGGACTAGATAAAAAGCTTACAGGAGAATATCCGACTGGTACTAGGAATGAGAGAGGATAAGGTAATTGAGTACTCCAACAAGTAAAACCGAATATTCTGCTCAAAATTCACAGGAGGATGAGACCGGGAGATTCGGAAAGATTCCAATTAGATTACATCACGGTCAGGCAAAGTTACCAAAATCAGGTATTGGATAGTAAGGCATAACGAAGAGCAGATATAAAATTGCAATTTAGTAACGACGAAGAGTAGACTGAAGTTTAAGAGACTAATCAGGAAAAATCAGTGCTCAGAGAAGTGGGATACGGACTTACTAAGGAATAAAGAGATTCGCTTGAATTCTCTGATGCTGTAGATACTACGATAGCTCAGTGGGCAGTTCAGTTGAAGAAGAATGGGCGTCTCTAAAGATGGCAATTAAAGAAGTTCGAAGGAAAAGCATAGGTACAAGGAAGGTAACTGAATAAACTGTGGGCTACGGAAGGAATATTTCAGTTGAGCGAAGAAAGGCAGAAGTAGAAAAATTTTCAGAGAAATTCAGGAATACAGAAATTCTGGTCACGAATGAAATAAATAGGTTTTGCATGGAAGCTAAGGCGAAGTGGCTTCATGAAAAATGTAAAGCAACCTAAGAAGACTAGACTGTCGGTAGGACTGACCGAGCAAATAGAAAAGTCAAATGAACCCGCGGTAAAATTATAGGCACGTGTGATAACATTAATAGTGGAATAGGAATACGAGAGACAGCGTTAAGGTGGAAAGAGTACATCGTGGGTCTCTATGAGGGGTGGAACTTGTCTAATGACGTAACAGAAGAAGAAACAAGAGTCGACCGGGAAATGAAAGGGAATTCAATGTTAGAGTCAGAATTGAAAAGATGAAAAAAGACAGAAGGGATCGATAATATTCCATCGCTGTTTCTAAAATCATTGGGGAAATTGGTAACAGAACAACTATTCACGTTGGTATGTGGAATGTATGAGACTGGTGATGTACCATCAGACTTTCGGTAAATCGTCATCCGCACATTACTGAAGACAGGATGAGACGACAAGTGGGAAAATCGTTGCACAGTCATCTTAACAGCTCATGCCTTCTAGCTGCTGACAAAAATGATGTACAGAAGAATGGAAAAGAAAACTGAGGGTCTGTTAGATGCATGCATGTACGAAGGGGCGTTACGTCGTTCTCCTTAAACAATGGCACTGCAATATATGATATATTTTCCGATACCAGGCTCGACCTTTAATGAAAATATCCTCCCCTGTATGGGAATTACATAATGTGTGCACGAATAGAGTTTGTGGCGCTGAAACGATCACATATGGATGTTTGGGTCTGGTCGTGAGTCGTGCGCGGATAGCCAAATCAGTTAAGGAGATCGCTCGGGTAAAACGGGAAGCCCGGGCTCGAGAGCCATTCCGACACAAAGTTTCATTCTCACCATTCCGTTATACAACTGATAGTAGAGAATATAAGATTTTGAGGTGCGGTGCTACCGAAGAATGTTGAAATCATTTGTAACTGCGAATACATTTGATGTAAGACACGAAGTTGGTACAACATTCCATACGCTCGCGCTTTCTTCATCAAGCGGCAGCACGGACCTATATCGAATGCCTTTCGGAAGTCAAGGAGCTGAGTATCTACCTCGGCGCCTTCATCTACAGCTTTATGTGTGTCGTGGACAAACAGAGCAAGCTGGCATTCACACGATCACTGTTTTCGGAACCCATGCTGGTTCCTACTGAGAACTTTCTCGGTCTCCAGAAATTTCATAGTACACGGACATAAAAATTATTGCAAAATTCTACAACAGATCGACGTCAGAGTCATAGGCTTATAGTTTTGTGCGTCTTTTCAAAGACCATACTTGAAAACGGGAATGACCTGTGCTTTTCTATACTATTTAGGAGTATGTACGTTTCTAGCACAGCATTGAATGTGAGTGAGAGATGACTGTGGGAAAACCGGAACAGTAGAGAATTGAAGCTTCTCAGATGCAGTGCTACCGAAGAATGTTGAAATCAGGTAGACTGGGAAGGTAAGGAATGAGGAAGTTCATGGCAGAATCGGCGAGAGAAGAAACATACGGAAAAGACTGAGAGAGAGAACGCCGGAAATGCATATCCTCCTATTTCCATCTATTGTACTATATTTTTTTCCTTGTTTTGTTACCTCAAGATATGACATTTCTGTGTCTTTATATATTGTAATTTTTTTTACTATTTGTATGTATACATTTATGCATTTATGTCGATGTATAATTGGTTTGTTTTGTAAATATTATTTGTATTTTTACGCTGGGTCTTGCTTGGGGAAAACTATGCTATCGAACGATTGCATCGATAGGTCGTGTGGAGAACCAAAGTGTTTACGATCTTTGGAAGTGTTAACTCTGCCGCATGGAGCGCGGGCTGAATGGGTCTGGCTGGAGTAGGACGGTGGAGCAGGTGTGTTGTGTGACGCTCCCGCGAGTTGCCGCGCTTTCGGCGTTTGGCAGCTTGTAATTGCGCTCGACTTGCTATGCTAGTTTCTGACACGGTGTCGCGGGCGAGAAGCATTAGTTGGCGCACATCAAGAGCCCGTTTCGCTGGTGACCATGTCGAGAAGAAGGCGCGCCAACATCCAGCTTCTGCAACAGCCACGGCCGACAGTGAGTGACTGTCGCCACCTCCTCGATCGACGGCTCGAAACCTTCAATCAACCATCTAGGAAGACTGGAAGCACGTAAAGTTTTAGAACTGTATGACAGACCTCAGCTTTTACAACTGTTGAATCATAAAAATACAGCAACTTAGCATGAACCTTTGTTGCTCATTGTCCCAATTGCATTACCAAGAGGGTCCCTTCCTTTTCCGGAATGAACCCGAGTGTCGTTGAAATTCAAACGCCAGCATTAAAATAATATTATTCGATTTTACTGCTTTAATTTCAAAGTTCAGTTAAAATATTCGTAGCTGGCTGCAATATTTAGGTTACACAAGCACAAATTAAGAGTGCGAGTTTTGTTATCATATTTTAGCTTACCTGTGACTGCAGCTCAGCTTGGTATGTACTAAATTTTACTATTGTTAATTGTTCAGAATCGTTTAATTCAAGTTCAAAGTTAAATCTCTTATTTCTAAATTGCGTAGATTCAAGTAGCTTTTGAAATGATTTAATTGTTCAGAATTTTTCACTGTCATTAAGGTCGATAAGTGAGGGGGAGGTTACAATTGTTGTTGTTGTTTTTAGTTCAAAGACTCGTTTGGTGCGCCTCTCCGTGCTACTCTATCCTGTGCAAGCCTTTTCATCTCTGAGTAAATTGTGTGTTCATTTCTTGGCCTTCGTCAACGATTTTTAACCTCCACGCTTCTCTCCAATACAAAATTGATGATCCCTTCATGCCTCAGAACCTGTCCTACCAACTGATACCTTCTTCTAGTCAAGTTGTACCACAAATCCCTCTGATCCACAATTCTATTCAGTAGTTCCTCATTAGCTATGTGATCTATCCATCTAATCTTCAACATTCTTCTGCAGGATGCGGTGTAACGACGTATTAGTTTTCGTTTGATATATGTATGACCATGTGCAGACTTCGTCACCTACGTCAGTTACAACCCACTTCAAAATGATTTATATTCTTTTTAAATTGTCATAGAATGGTTCTTGAACGAAACTAAAACATCAGTTGAGTCGTGTGCAAAGAATTACATCACTTGGGCCAATTGGTTTTTGTAACTTTTTCGAATTTAAATTTCGTTTGTTTCTCCTCAGAAAATTATATCGACACACGTTATCTTGATCTAATCGATATCAGAATCACACATTAAATAAACTTTTTAGATTCAAAGTTTCAGCCAACGCTGCCTGAATCAATAATCTTGTCAAATGTATTATTAATCCGTTCACATAACTCTTCATAAATGAATCTTCAAGACACGTGTTTCAACTTTAGTAGCATACACTATTTTATTAGCTTCCTACACATACAGATGTGAACTTGAGCGTTGACAGACAGTGACTGACTTCTCAATAAGATTAAGCTCTATTTTTTTTTCATTGTTGTACAAAAAGAGTATAAAAATTCATTTTTAATTTTTTAGAAACACGACGCAACAACTCGGTTCCAGGATCTTCTGTTGCTCCTTGGCTGTCGACCCGCGACGTATAGCGGCCAGCAATTTCCTCTCTGGTCGCGGCAACGAAGATGCTGTCCCCGTTCGTTGCGCCGATCTCTCCGTACATGAAACACATAAAAAAATACAAAACTTTTAGATAATTCACATCTATTATAAATAATAAGAAAACACATAAACAAAACTAAATTAAACTTATAGTCACCTGCAAACTGGGCTGACTTTGGTGGATGGGTGACGCTTAATTTCGTCCCACTACATACCCCACCCACAAGCTCAGTTTGTCAGGTTTTAACCGAAATTAAAACTTTTCAATATACAATATTTAACTGTTAATACATTTTTCTCACATTTTACGTAACCTAGAGCCCTTGCTCTTAGATAGATTTAATCCTTTTAATACGATATTGTTGTGACTATTTGTCATTTACTCTTAATTGTGCTATTATGGTAATTCGTAGCCGAATATAGGGAGATTGCTCCTCTTCAGTTAATAGTTGCTAATAAATACTAATTTAGTACGTTCTTTAACGTTGTACATTAGGACAGAGCGTTCAAATTGTGATAGATTAGTTTCAGTTTCATTTATTTACAAGAGTTATTCTTTTCAAGAATGTATATTACTAATAAGTTTCTCACAATAACTAATAGTACTATTTACTTTACGTCATTCTCTTCCCTAATGCCTTATTTATGCCTGAGGTCAAGAAGAAATCAAGCAAAACTTTCTTTAGAATCTCGGCACGGCTTTCTTTACCTTCGGACACCTTGTTGGGTAATGGCCATTTATTTAGGAGAAACAAGCTAGAGAGCCCCGTTTGGTGTGTTCTATATTAACACTATTACAAACCTCTATTAAAGGCACTCTGCTATGTTCTCGTGAGCCATATAGCTCTGGACGCCCATGGTCCCTAAAACTATCAACCATCCCCTTTGGTTCCTACTATCCGAGTAAATTTAAAATACGCAAAATTCCTTTAGACCTAAGAGCAAAATTTCCTCCATATAAATCCCCCTTTTGGTTATCTTTCTCTTTTTTTGAAGTACCAGTAGATTATTGTAGAACACTTGTTTAAGCTTTCTGTTTCATTCTTTAAAATAATACGTAACTATCACGAAAAACTTCACATGAATAAACTATGAATGCTCTTCCGTATGTAACATATACTAAATATTAACTTATTTAGGAATGAAGAGTTTCATTTGATCAACACTATATAATCCTTTAATTACACCTGATGAAGGTTCCATAAGAAGTAATGCTTTGGGATGTACAATCTTATGTACAACATATGGACCTTCAAAGATAAAGAAGAATTTTCTACATTCCTTATCGATCTTAGAGCTTTTAGGATGAGATCGTACTAACACAAGATCTCCTACCTGAAATGAGGGTTCTACAGCCTGTTGATTATAACTTTTAATTCTCCGTTCGGCATTTTTTACAATCTGTTCGCAAACTTTTTCGTCTGGAATATCTTGTTGTATCTCATTTACTGGTGGCCAAGGTAAAGCAGCTAGTAAAGGCTCACCTATAATTCGTTTGCCTAAAATTTCTATAGGTGATAATCCCGTCGTTAGGTGAGGCAATTCATTTAATATCTTTTCGAATTCAGGCATTAGTTTGGCGCACCGAGTATGTTTATGTGCACAATAAGTTCTACATAATCGTCCTAATTCTTTCATGACTCTTTCTACTAAATTACTTTGAGGGTGATATTTCGAAATTAAGATATGTTTGATTCCATATTGTCTTATCATATCTTGAAATCTTTGACTAATAAAGGCACTACCGTTGTCAGACATAAGTCGTTTAGGAATGCCCCAGTTAACAAAGCAATTTCGGGTGAGGCAGCGTATAACGCTTGCTGTATTCGCTCGTTTCAAAGTATATAGTTTCACATGTTTGGACCAACATTCCATTACAACAAACACATATGTTAATCCTCCTGAACTCCGAGGCAGAGGGCCGAAAAAATCTAATGACAGTAGATCCCACAAACCTCGAGGAATTACAGCATATAATTTATAACGCTTGGATTTGTTATTAACTTTAACCTTTTGACAGGTTTCGCAAGCCCTAATAATACTTCTCACAATACGGGACATATTTTTGAAATAATAATACTTCATTAGATGTTTAATACATTTATGAATTCCAAAATGCCCGTAACCTTCATGAATATAAGTAATTAACTCGTCCACAACAGTTTCCGGAATGCAGATTTTCCATCTCTGGTGTTCCCTCTGTGCTTTCCAATACAACAAGTCGTTAAAATATAACCACACACCCCGGGTGTTAACTGTTTCGTCCCCATTATTAAGGTTTTGTATAAGGTCCCTATATTGATCGTCATTTCTTTGATTGCATCTAACAGCAGTTACTATCCGTTTAACCTTACGTTCGTTCTCCTTAGTCAAAAGGAAATAAACATGATAATTTGTTCCTGGTTCTTCTGCAATATTAATATTCTCCATTCCTACGGGAAGCCTTGACAAAGCATCTGAAACTACATTCTGAGATCCTTTTATATACCTAATTTCGTACTGAAATTCTTGCAAGTATAATACCCAACGTAATAGCCTACGGTGAAGTAACCGGCAATTGTTCAAAAAAATTAAAGCCTGATGATCAGTATATACCATTGTTTTTCTTCCCATTAATAATCCTCTAAATCGTTGAAAACCCCATACCACTGCGAGAGCTTCCTTCTCGGATACAAAATAATTTCTTTCATGTTTATTTAAAGTTCGACTAGCGAATCCAATAGGCCGATATAATCCCTCTTCATTGGTCAGATCACCTTGGAATATTACACACGACACACCATAATCAGAGGCATCCGTACACATACCAAAGTCCTGATCGAAATCTGGGTGGTATAACATTTTGGCTTTGGTTAACGCTCCTTTTATCTTATTAAAAACTTCCTCTTCCTTTTGTCCCCAGAGCCATACTGACTTCTCTTTCAATAAATCTAGTAATGTAGGATTAACAATATCCTGCCCTGGAAGAAATCTTCTCAGAAATCCTACCATTCCTAAGAATGATTTCAATTGTTTCCGATTTCTAGGACTCGGGCATCGAGCAATAGCTTCAATACGTGCTGGGTCTGGCCTAATACCTTTACTGTCCACTACATGCCCCAAAAATCTCACTTCCTCCTTTCCGAAGTAAGACTTAGATAATTTTAAAGTAATTCCTCTGTCAATTAAACGGTTAAACAATTCCCGTAATATCGTTACGTGTTCTTCCCACGTTTTAGTAGCTACCAAAATATCATCTACATATAAAATAATCTTTTGTAACAATTGCTGACCCAAAGCAGAATCTAATGCCCTAATGAAAGTTGACACTGATATATTAAGTCCAAAAGGTAAAACTTGGAACTGATATGATCTGCCTTCAAAAAGAAAAGCCGTATATTGCCGTGAATCCGGGTGTAATGTTACTTGATGGTAGCCAGAGGTTAGATCCATTGTACTCATATAACGAGAACCAGCGATCTTAAGAAGTACGTCCTCCATAGGAATAGGTCTGTCTCTTTCCATCTCTATAATTTTATTTAATTCACGGGCATCCAGAACCAGTCGTACCCCACCAGTAGCTTTCTTAACTACCCACAACGGACTGTTAAAAGCGCTACATGATCGTTCGATAATATTTTGTTCTAGCATCTTACTTATTTCTCTACTAGCCGGTTCTTTGAATTGTACTGGAATAGGATAAGGTTTCTTAAAGAATGGTTTTTGATGTTTAATCTTAAGTTTACAAACGTAATCTTTAATTCTCCCCGGTTTATCTGAAAAGACGGCTCTAAATTGTAACATCAAAGATTGCAACTCTTCCTTTTCTTGTTCGGATAGACAATTCGTAGAATAACATTTTTCTTTCACTTCGGTTTCGATACTATTACTAGCCTGACATTGGTATACTGCATACTCAAGATCACTAAAATCTGTTAATAGATTCATGGTCGGTGCGTACTTAATCTGTAAGGATTCGTAGCAATTTTCAGGTACTTGACTGTTAGAGAACCTCACTTTAAAAGTACATGCCTCCTTATGGATGGTTAAGGAAGAGTCTTTAAAATCTAATATAGCTTTATATTTACACAGCCAATCTATACCTAAAATTATGGCCACATTTAAGTTGGCTACGACGAGTACAGAGTGAGCAATTAATTGTTTAGCAATTTCAAAAGTTACATAAACTTCCTCAGTAATATTTTGACTTCTTTTACCAGTAACTCCTATAATTTTCACCCCAGTTACAGGTAAAGTCGGGAAATTCCAATATTTTCTTTTAAGCTGAAATAATTCTTTGGATAAAATACTTACTTCGCTACCCGAATCAACTATAATATTTACTTCGGTATCTTTAATATAACCTTTAATAACGGGTTTATAAGTTACATTCTCCCTTATCTGATTGTCTTCCTGAAGTAAATCTTGTCGCCAGCCACCGTCCTTTTGGCAGCTTAATGATAAATTGCAATTGGGTCTTGTATAATCTTGACCAATAGTTCCCTTTAGTTGACCCGTACTAAAGGACTTTACTAGTTTTCCGAACGTTCTATGATGACGTCACCTACCACTTGACCTTCATTAGTTACTTGAGGATGCTTTATCTCATGATCGTTAGTGTGTAGTTTCCGCATTTTAGAGTTATTACCACGATTTTGTTGGCTCTCTTTATCTTTAGATTGACGTTTTATATAACAGAACCGGCTATGATTGTTGTTATTAGCTTTTCGTGGTTCTGAATTATTATTATTATTTCGAGGATTGTCATTTCTACCAAATCTAAACTTCTCGTCTTCTCTTTCTCTATTAAGTATATCTAACTGCTCTAAATATCCTAACAATTCGCACGGCTGTGACCATTCTCTTTCTATCATTCTTTCCTTTACATAATACGGTAACCTACTAATTAGGACTCGTATTAAATGACTTTCAATAATTGGTTCTTCAATTAATTTAGCACGGTTTAAATGCCATTCAAAATAATTCCTATAACCTCCCCACCGTTTAGAATATGGAGGAGGGTCTAACAACTCTAAAGTTAAGTGTTGTTGTTTTCCTCTTGACCAATAATTTTGTTTAAACTGCTTAACAAAATCATCCCAATCCCTGAATTCATTTCTATGCAGTACTGCCCATTCCGCAGCTTCTGCTTCTAAATGTCCTATTACAAATTGAATGCGTTTTTCATTACTCCATTTAGGAGATAATGATGTTTCAAAAGCTTTTATAAAGATTATAGGGTGAAGTTCGCCTCCTGGTTTGAATACAGGAAATCGACTTGCTACATTTGAATTTGTCGTTATGTCATCCAGACATTCTGCGAGAGAAATAGTCGGATTTTGTTTACATTGCAGAGACGGAGTTGCATCGGATTGGCTTGCCGTGATTGCCTTATTCATATTGTTGTCGTCCGTGCTAGCAAATTCGATGCGACTGTTGTCTCTGATTATGTTATTACCTCTGCTACCTGAAATGTTCTCGTTATTATCTAATTCCGATAACCGTTTAGTAATTTCCTGTATCCGCATTTCTGTATTGGATACGCGATTAGCTAATATCGATTCTTCACTGTGTTCACGATGTGAACGCTCTGTACCTTCGTCAATATTATTATCTTCGGCAGTCTCAAGATTACTGCATATTTCAGTAATTAAAAATTTCATGTTTTCGATTTCGGTATGGTCCTTTTCTACTTGATGAGTTAATGTCTCTAATTCTACATTATCTATTGAAGAAATCTCTACAGGTTTGGTAGAGACCTCTTTAATAGATTTCAATAATTCTCTGCGAACAGTTTCTGTTTGCATAGAAAATTCATCTCGTAACATATCGTTATTTTTCTGTATTTCATTTACAACTAAGATATTGACACTATCTAGTCTCTCGGTTAAGTCAGTGATATCGTTTCGCATGGGAGCTTTCTCCTCGCGCGATTCCTGGATATGTTCTTCTAACCTTTTACAATTATCAGCAATCTTATTACTAAGTCCTACTAGTTTTTCCTGCATTTCAACTTTAGAAGACTCTATTTTACCACTTAATTCTCGACTGGTTTCATTAAGATGTTCCTGTAACCTGTCTGTCGATTTTGTTAGCTCCCCTTTAAGTTCCTCTTTTAATCTAGCAGTAGATTCTTCGTTAGACTGTTTTAATTCCTGTTTTAGTTCCTTTTTCAATCTAGCAGTAGATTCCTCGTTAGACTGTTTTAACCTAGCCATAGATTCTTCGTTAGACTGTTTTAATCTAGCAGTAGATTCTTCGTTAGACTGTTTTAATTCCTGTTTTAGTTCCTCTTTTAATCTAGCAGTAGATTCCTCGTTAGATTGTTTTAATTTAGCGATCGCCCTAAAAAGGGCTCTCATGCTCCTATCGGACATAGATTGCTCTTCGTCTGACATTTCACTTCCCGACATTATTGTAAGATATTAACTATTTACACACGCAGACTTGTAATCAACAATCCTGTAAAAGCACACTTCCCATGTACAACACTCCACTTCCAACTTGAAACAAACTCACCGGACACTAATATTGTAATTTGTAGTTCTCGATGATTAGTGTGCTGCTATGGGCTGCAGATGTAACAGCCGTCGATGCAGCCGCTGAGATGCTGCGACCCCGCTTCCGCAACCGGCAGGACGCTGAGTCGAACACCGGAAACGTCGCTAGCTGCAACAACGCCCGGCACCGCCGTAGACAGGCGAAGCCCTCAGCAACACCTCTAATACCAGCCGGAGGAACGCCCCGCAGCTGACGTACTGGGCCTATTAGTTTAGGGAGAAAAAGGGTTGTCGGGTTTTGCAGCGTTCAGCTGCTGCCCAACAGACGCGCCTTCTCGTGGAACAACTGCGTGACCGTACTGCTTGGCTGCACTCCGTCAGATGCCCACACCCGCGAAGTCGCCGCTGGCTGGTGAAGGCTCCACGAAAACTCGCGTTGACTTCCGAAGGACTCTTGATGCTTTGTTTCGTACCTGTGTGCCTTAGTTGCACACAAGTCCTGTTTCTAAGGTCGCCACGGTGCGGTGTAACGACGTATTAGTTTTCGTTTGATATATGTATGACCATGTGCAGACTTCGTCACCTACGTCAGTTACAACCCACTTCAAAATGATTTATATTCTTTTTAAATTGTCATAGAATGGTTCTTGAACGAAACTAAAACATCAGTTGAGTCGTGTGCAAAGAATTACATCACTTGGGCCAATTGGTTTTTGTAACTTTTTCGAATTTAAATTTCGTTTGTTTCTCCTCAGAAAATTATATCGACACACGTTATCTTGATCTAATCGATATCAGAATCACACATTAAATAAACTTTTTAGATTCAAAGTTTCAGCCAACGCTGCCTGAATCAATAATCTTGTCAAATGTATTATTAATCCGTTCACATAACTCTTCATAAATGAATCTTCAAGACACGTGTTTCAACTTTAGTAGCATACACTATTTTATTAGCTTCCTACACATACAGATGTGAACTTGAGCGTTGACAGACAGTGACTGACTTCTCAATAAGATTAAGCTCTATTTTTTTTCATTGTTGTACAAAAAGAGTATAAAAATTCATTTTTAATTTTTTAGAAACACGACGCAACAACTCGGTTCCAGGATCTTCTGTTGCTCCTTGGCTGTCGACCCGCGACGTATAGCGGCCAGCAATTTCCTCTCTGGTCGCGGCAACGAAGATGCTGTCCCCGTTCGTTGCGCCGATCTCTCCGTACATGAAACACATAAAAAAATACAAAACTTTTAGATAATTCACATCTATTATAAATAATAAGAAAACACATAAACAAAACTAAATTAAACTTATAGTCACCTGCAAACTGGGCTGACTTTGGTGGATGGGTGACGCTTAATTTCGTCCCACTACAAGGACAACATTTCAGAAGCTTCGATTCTATTGTTGTCTACACTGTTTATCGTCCATGCTTCTCTTACATACATGGATACACTCCATACAAATGCTTTCATAAAAGACTTCCTGACACGTAAATCTATACCTGATGTTAACAAATTTCTCTTCTTCAGAAACGCTTTCCTTGCCATCGCCAGTTAACATTTTACATCCTCTCTATTTTGACTACAATCAGTTATTTTGCTGCCCAAATAGTAAAACACATCTACTACTTTAAGTGTGTCATTTCCTAATCTAATCTCATTTTATTCAACTACATTCCATTTTCCTCGTTTGGCTTTTGTTGATGTTCATCTTATATCCTCCTTTAAAGACACTGTCCATTCCGTTCAGCTGCTCTTCCAGGTCCTTTGCTGTCTGAGACAGAATTACAATGTTATCGGAGGACTTCAAGGTTTTTATTTCTTCTCCCTGGATTTCAATTCGTACTCTCAATTTTTCTTTTGTTTGCTTCACTGCTTGCACAATGTACATCGGGTATAGGCTACAGCCCTGTCTCACTCCCTTCTTCCAGTTCTTCCCTTTCGTACCTCTCCACTGTTTTAACTGCCATCTGGATTCTGTACGAATTGAACATCGCCTTTTGCTCTCTGTATTTTATCCGTGACACCTTCAGAATTTGGAACATCGTGATCCAGTTAACATTGTCAAAAGCTTTCTCTAAGTCTACGAACGCTATAAATATGGGTTTGCCTCTCCTTAAGTCGTAGGGTCAGTATTGCCTCGCGTGTTTCTGTATTTTCACGGAATCCAAACTCATCTTCTCCAATTTTCTTCTACCAATTTTTCCATTCCTCTATGAAGAATTCGTGTTATAATTTTGCAACCGTGACTTAACAAACTGATACTTCGGTAATTTTCACACCTAACAGCATCTACTTTTTTTGGAAATAGAATTATCATATTCCTCTTGAAGTGTGAGGTTAGTTCGCCTGTCTCATACATTTAGTTCCCCCTGTGACCTTACCGTTGGTGGGGAGGCTTGTGTGCCTCAGTGATACAGATAACTGCATCTAGGTGCGACCACAACGGAGGGGTACCTGTTGAGAGGCCAGAAAAACGTGTGGTTCCTGAAGAGACAACAGTCTAGAAGATTTGCTGAACTAGCCTTGTAACATTAATCAAAATAGCATCGCTGAGTTGCTACTGCGATCGGCTGAAAGCAAGGGGAAGCTACAGCCGTAATTTTTCCCGAAGGCATGCAGCTTTACTGTGTGGTGAAATGATGATGGCATCCCCTTGGGTATAATATTCCTGCGGTAAAGTAGTCCCACATTCAGATCAACGGGAGGGGACTACTCGGGAGGACGTCGTTATAAGAAGAAAGAAAACTGGCGTTCTACAGATCGGAGCGTGAAATGTCAGATCACTTAATCGGACAGGTAGATCAGAAAAGTTAAAAAGGGAAATGGATAGGTTAAAGTTTGAGTGGAAATTAGTGACGTTTCTTGGCAGGAGGAATAGGACTTCTGGTCAGGTGAATACAGGGTTATAAATTCAAAATCAAATTAGGGTAACCCAGGAGTAGGTTTAATAATGAATAAAAAAATAGGAACGCGGATAAGCTACGAACAGCATAGTGAACGCATTACTGTAGGCACCTTAAGCCACTATAAGCCCACGCTTATGACAGTGATACAAGTTTATCTGCCGACTAGCTCTGCAGATGTTGAAAGGGTTGAAAAATGTATGATGAAAGAAATGGAATTATTCAGATAGTTAAATGAGTCGAAAATTTAATAGTCATGGGGAATTCGGTAGTAGGAAGTTAAGGAAAAGTAGTAGGTGAATATGGACTGCGGGGTAAGGAATGAAAGAGGAAGCCTCCTGGTAGAACTCTGCACAGAGCATAACTTAATCATCGCTAATACTTGGTTTAAGAATCATGAAAGAAGGTTGTATACGTGGAAGAGACCTGGAGATACTGCAACGTTTCAGATTGATTATATAATGGTAAGACAGAGATTTAGGAACCAGATTTTGAATTACAAGACATTTCCAGTGGCAGATGTGGACTCTGGCCATAATTTATTAGTTGTGATGTATTGATTAAAACTGAAGAAACTGCGAAAAGGTAGAAAATTAAGGAGATGTGACCTGGATAAACTGGGAGAACCAGAGGTTGTAGAGTGTTTCAGAAGGAGCATGAGGTAGTAATTGGCAGTAAGAGTGGAAAGGAATACAGTAGAAGAAGAATGGGTAGCCTTGAGAGATGAAATAATAAAGACAGCAGAGTATCAAATACGTAAAAAGACTAAGGCTAGTAGGAATCCTTGGGTAACACAGGAGATATTGAATTTACTCAGTGAAAGAAAGAAATATAAAAATGCAGAAAGTAAAGCAGGTGAATGTGAATACAAACGTTGAAAAAATGACATCGACAGGAAGTGCAGAATGACTAAGCTGGAGTGGGTGGAGGACAAATGCAAGGATGTAGAAGCATATATCACTAGGGGTAAGATAGATGCCGCCTACAGGAAAATTAAAGAGACATTTGGAGAAAAGAGAACCACCTGTACGAATATCAAGAGCTCAGATGGAAAGCCAGTCCCAAGAAAACAAAGGAAAGCAGTAAGGTGGAAGATGTACATAGGGGGTCTATACAAGGAAAAAGTACTCGATGGCAGTATTATGGAAATGGAAGAGGACGTAGATGAAGATGAAATGGGAGATGTAATACTGCGTGAAAAATTCGACAGATCAGTGAAAGACCTAGGTCACGCGCAGTCCGGAACCGTGCGATTGCTACGGTCACAGGTTCGAATCCTGCCTCGGGCATGGATGTGTGTGATGTCCTTAGGTTAGTTACGTTTAAGTAGTTCCAAGTTCTAGGGGACTGACGACCACAGCAGTTGAGTCCCATAGTGCTCAGAGCCATTTGAACCATAGACCTAGGTCAAAACAAGGTCCCGGAAGCGGACAACAAACCATTAGAACTCTGATAGTCTTGGTAGAGCCAGCCATGACAAAACTCTTCCATCTGGTGAGCAAGACGTATGAGAGGAAGATATATGATGATAAGACATCTGTTACACATCGAGGAATAACTCCTGTAGTACTAGAGGAAGCTGTAGACGGAGAAAAGGCAGTGGAAGAGAGAGAGTGCGATACACACGTAAGTTTAAATGCCTCTTTTAGATGAAAAGATGGGCACAGGAGAAGTATTCGTGACGTTCCGCACAAACCTGTCTAAAGTCTGATGAATAAAGAAAAAAATTAAAAAAATGCAACACTTCAATTTTCAAGAGATCTACGGTGTACCGCTGATAGAAGAGGTGCAAATGTTTTCGCATACTCTGTGTGTAATCGATTTGTGTCCAGTCAGGTCCAGACGTCTTTCCTTTGTTGAGCTGTTTCAATACCTTTTCTAACCCTTGGTTACTGATTGCGTCTTCTTAGTAGTAATGAGGGCCACATCATACGCCAAAGAATTGACGGTAAATACAGGTCTTATTTATTACAAAACGAAGTAAGACTTTACAGATTTACAGCGAATGCAATGCTATGTCAGTTATTACAAAGCAGAGTCAAATTTACATAAAATTGGGACTATGAGCCCACTTATGAATATGTTGCAACCCTTCTGCCCCTGATACATGTGTTGATTCTGTTGGGAAGAGTGTCACAAAACCGTTGTATTGACTCTCGAGGCAGCGTGGCAGAGATATTTTTTAACTCATTCTTGATATAGTCTGTGCTTACCCAACCGTGCTGCGCTAGCATCAGGACTGTACAAGCAGCTTGATGTTTGACCGAATTTTGATTATGTTTGCTTGTACAAGCGTTCAAGCGTGTGTGTGCCTGAGCGTGTGTACCATGAATAGGGAAGGTTGTGCAAGCATTTGTCAGGGATCTGGTTTGATTCAGTTTTTATTTGGTCGTGTTAAATTACATTCTGTACAAAGGTTATACTGTACTGTAGCTCAAGTCAAAAAATACAATATTACATGGAGAAAGAGAAGAAAAACCAACAGTACTGCGATATACTACCCATAGCGTGACTACCACGAATATTCAGTATGGGAATAATGATTTCCTTTCTTAAACCATCCTTTACTCCACATATCACGTTTTATCTTATATTTTCGTAACGGAAGCAAGAGGTTTAGGAAATCTCCCAAGGCCAGCACATCGTCGTCTGAGCTTGAAGTTTTTTGGTAAACAAACTAATGCTTGTCAAGCAAGCTTGAATAGTGTGGTGACCCCACGAATTTCTGCATGCGTGCTCAAGCACATCTAATCATTTACATGCCCACCGTACACGTGCATACATGTACAGACTCTGTCAGCCTTCTACACATAGTCCATCGAGCTTTTTTACTATCGGTACTGACTGACATACACTCTGTGACCATCAGTCGGAAAAACGGATTGCAAGTCTGTAGTAGTGTACGTCCCTAAGCACTGTACGCAAAGTCCTATACTATTCAGCAGGTTTCATTTTCAATAGACTTCCAAAAGAACTGAAATAAATTCATCAGTACACCCTAAGGTTTCTAATTTAAGTTGAAAGTTTTCTTTGCGGCACACCACTTCTATTACGCACACGAGTGCTTCGCAGTTGTTGAGAACTTTTATCTGTAATATACATGTGTGTGTGTGTGTTTGTGTGTGTGTGTGTGTGTGTGTGTGTGTGTGTATATGCGTGCGTGCATGGGAAGGGTACTGTGAGGTGAAGAGGGTATCTAGCAAGAACACGTGCATCACAGTACGGTGTGAGGAAATCGAAAGCAAGTAACCTGGAATGTGTCAACTGCCTGAATGGCTTGCTCGTTGGCAGGCACCACAAACACCTTTGCAGTACAAAAATTCTTTCCTGGTCTGATGCTTTTTCTTTTTCCCGTTTCACCTTTTCTGGGGTCTTTTGTTGCGAATTTTCAGTGCAGCGGACCGCAAACCGTCGCTGTCGGTGAAACGAATATTAAATCGCAGCTTCATATTTCGCGTCGAAATTTTCGCTGAACTCCATACCGCAAGCGGGGCGTTTTTCTGCCCCAATAAATTCGTTCGAGCGGGCAGCTATTTGTTCCACTGGCCGTTTGCACGGGCCGTGTTTTATGGGGCTCCATTTTTTTCGATGAGCGCTCGAGGTCCTGAGCTATGCAATTAACGTCCGCTTCCACTCTTTTGTCACCTACCAAAGGGCCGGAGAGCTGCCAGTAGACACTCGTTTGACGCGTTGTTTCACCTGCGACCTGTCGCGCAGTGTTTCCGCCGCAGTACTTTCAACATGTTGTCGCAGCTCCAAACCAACTGCGTGCTGATACAACTGTCATAAATCGTCATTACACGACGAGAAATGTAGCCTCTATCTTCGAAATGTTTGTTTCCCAACGTTCTCCTAATTTTATATGGCATTCTGAAGTTGCAAGTTTGCTCCGCTTTTATGTTTGCTTCTTTTTTTTGTGTGCATCATGTCGTGTGAACTTTCGTATTGTGTTTCTGTGATGTCGACATAAAGATGCCATTATCTATGTTACAAAAGACAGCCTGTTTCCGGTCCGTCTAGTCACATAGCCTGTGGGTATGCAGTTCTGTGTGTGTGGTTCGCGAGTGGGAGGTTGAGCGAAGGGAGCGGTGCCGAGGGATGGGAGGGTGGGAGGGTGGAGGAAAGTAAACCAAAATTCACCCATATTTCTCACATCATATTTTCTATTACTTTCTTTTCGTTTAATATTTTTATTTCCTTTTCCCATGCTGCAAGACGAAGGGGGAATCCGTCAATGGTCTAGTGTGACATACTGCCTTCGTTACGACAACACGGGGTGTATTTTTTTCTTTACTTTTTTAGCTGAGGTCATCAGTGCACGCAAGTAAGTGAGTAGGCCTATTTCTAAATTGGATTGGATTGATTTGGGGGAAGAGACCAAACAGCGAGGTCATCGGTCTCATTGGATTAGAGAAGGATGGAGAAGGAAGTCGGCCGTGCCCTGTCAAAGGAACCATCACGGCATTTGCGTGAAGCGATTCAGGGAAATCACGGAAAACCTAAATCAGGATGGCCGGACATAGGGATTGAACTGTCGTCCTCCCGAATGCGAGTCCAGTGTGCTAACAACTGCGCCACCTCGCTCGGATTTCTAAATTATCTTCCACTTTAATTCAATAACCTTTATCCTTTTCATACTGAGACCACGTAGACCTTCAGTTTCAAGTTACAGCTTAGTAGTCGAACGCTGAATACATCTTTCACCGGTGTATAGAGATATTCTCACCATCAGATCTGCAACCACATAGTTTATAAAACTACATTCTGAACACACAGTCATGTATAACAACAGAAGTGATTGAGCTGTGTACCTTCTATCTCAAACGATGGTGCTAGAAGACTTCCAAAGAAGAATCATAATTTGTACGAATACGTATGCCAAAGTGTGTAGAGAAGCCAGATCTCCGATCCCTACCCCTCCCCAACTTTTGCTTTTCTATGGTGCCGAACTTGGATTCGGTTTTCTTGAAATGTTCCATAAAGTGATCAGTTCAGTGAATGCCATTCCTCTATTAATGGGACAGTAACTAAGCGTGACAGTCTGATCGATATTTCCCAGCGCTCTATCGAAAATAAGCAGCACACGAAATACAGAAATGTAGCAAAATCTGCTCTTGGAAAACACAACCTTACAAACATATGGTAAATGTTGTCTGAGCCTCAATCGTCAAAGAGGGTATTGAATTTAGAATGTATATTATTTACTACAACAGGGACACTGGTTTCAGCAGCAGCAATGCCTTGGAACAAACACTTGACACCGAGACGCGGGAGACGAGTATGTCATGAAGGAAATGAAGATGCTCCGAGTAACAGTTCATCAGTGGTGCCTATGTAACCTAAAAGGTATGCGATGCTGATTTAAATTTCATCATCGACGGTTAATAATCGACCCTAAAACATCGACTTCTTAACATCACTGTTAAATGAGGAATATACAAACTGCTGAAAGTAACACTTACGTAATCTAACATTTATTGATCAATAACTACAGCAATGACATTTTTATTCAGTTTCTTGATCACAGATGTTTGAACGTAATTACACATGGAAACGAAAATTTTTTCTTTGATAGTTGATCTTTGTAGATTTTTAGGAGCTGAATCCAAATCTAGCCTTAGTTGTTTTGTATCGGCCATAGTTTTCGAGCAATATGGTTTTTATTATATATAAAAATCCTATGCTACAAGGTAAACAGGGAAATTATTGAAACGCTTTGTCACAACATATGCATGGATTGAATTTACAGTAAGCTACTTAAAATAATGATATGTGTCAATAGAGGTTTCCTTGTTAGCTGTAATTGGTTTGTATTTTCTTCCTCTTTTTCTTTGAAGATTCTTGTGTACCTTTTTCTACGATGAGTCGCTTGCTGAACTTCTCGGTGAAGTGACCAGCAGTAGTCCCCAATCATATTGGTGTTCCAGCAGCCTTGGTAGCGTTTTTCCATCACTTTAATGTCGTGGTGAAAACACTCTCCTTGCTTCTCACTAACATCTTCCATATTGTCCAGGAAGTAATCAAGGTGACTGTTCAAAAAGTGAACTTTCAGGCTCATTAAAGATCGTAAAGTTTTAAACTTCTTTAATATTGTAGCTATAATAGAAACATATTTTGGGTCTTTTTCATGTCCTAAGAACTTTGTAACGACTTGCTTGAATGATACCCATGCTTCTTTCTCATTTAAGGTCATTGTGGATTCGAAGTTAACATCAAACATCAATTTTCTAATGTCAGACGAACACGCCTTCTTTTTGTTTAACTTCTGAAAGGTGTGGAAATTTTTAGCAGAGAACTCAAAACAATGCCCATCGTTAGGCAAAGCCTTTACAAACTGTTTCATTAGGTCTAACTTTATATGCTGAGGTGGTGGGAGTACTTTTTTGGGTCAACAAGGTATCTACATAGAATGTTCTTCTCACCAGGTTTTAAAGGCTCCCTCACATACCAGTTGTTTCTGCACCAGTGCTGATCCCTAGCCCTACTGTCCCATTCACACAAGACACATAGAAATTTGGTAAAACCACCTTGCTGACCAAGGAGCATGCATGTTACTTTTAGATCGCCAAATATCATCCAACCATGAGCAGAATAGCCTATATTATTTACCACTATTTCTAGGTTTCCATAGTTTTCTTTCATATGTGCAGAATGTCCAATAGCTATAGATGCATACTTGTTACCATTGTGTAAAAGAGCAGCCTTTAAACTAGTTTTAGATGAATCAATAAACAGTTTCCAGTCTTCCTTTTTGTATTCAATACCAAACTCATTCATCAGACCGGGAATATCCGAGCAGCACACTGAATCACCTTCTTGTTGAAAAAATGTGGAAAATTTCTGCTCTCTCTTTTTATACATGTATTTACTGGTTCCAACTCGCCAATAAGTTATTTTCTTTTAATCTAGAGCCAAGAAATTCAGTATTTTCTTTCGTTAAGCCCACATCCCTAATCAAATCGTTAAGCTCTGTCTGAGTAAACACTTTGGGCTCAGGACTCTATGCATTACAATGGAATTCATCATCATCTGGTTCATCTAAATCACATTGTACATCAGAAAATACTTCTGTTCGAACAGAATTTAAATCATCTGGTGGTTGAGGAACCGGCAAATCTATACCATGCTCCACTGGTCGGATGGCGGACGGAAGGTTAGGGTAGCTTATTACCTTCTTGTTTTTCGAATTATGACCAGCAATATCAAAACTGCAAAAGTTGCAACCATCGGAATGATTTCTTGGCTCCCTCCATATCATAGGAACAGAAAATCTAAAGGCTTGTTTCTCCTTTTTGGACCATTTTCTCAGATCCTCAACACAAACATAACATACCTTATGTGGCGCCCAAGATTTATCTTGATCATCAAGTTCAGATCCAAAGTATGATAGATAAACGTTTTTCACAAAGTCTGTAATGTTTCTTTGGTGTTTTTAATCAAATTCACCACAAATATAACAAAAACTGTCTGCAGAGTTTTTACAACCACGATTAGACATTGTACTGAACACATATACAGGAAACGGGAAAGTGAAGTCACGTTGACAGTATACAAAACACCATCTGCTAACACAAAAAGAGAATCGACTTTTCTTTTCCAGCAAATGCCTTTCAACAGTGCCGCCAACGTCATCTACATTTATTACACCTACTTTTTAAATTATTTTAACTCTATAAAAGCTGTTAACTTCTTTAAAAAATCCCTTAAGTTAACAAATTTAACTGTGAAATATGAAGAAATGGTGGTTGTTAGAGTTTTTTAAGAGTCATGTTTGGATTTCCCACCCTAAAAACATAAGATTAAGGTATTTTCAGCAAAAAAGTTTTCCATCGTTGGCCTGTGTTACTGGTTTCGGCTATGGAGTAGCCATCTGCAGAACCTCTCACAAAGTTGCACTGCAACCTTTTTCAACTAATATGAGTCAATTTATTTTTATGTACTATTTTGCCTGGTCATGACTTGTTGCAGTACAGCAGACTGCGAGATTCTGAAGATGGCTATTTTATATGCGAAACCAGTAGTTCTGTTCAAATTCACAGAAAGACTAACATTATAGGAGGGGCTTTGAATAATTTATGTAACATATTTCTTTCTCGGCAGTTTTCGGATAAAAAATACGGAATTAGTTGTCGCTTCAGCCCCTGTAGTATGATGAAGTCACCGATAGGTGACGGCGCCATACGCAACCTTCAATGTCGCGTCCAATACGGAGGCGCTTTCCAAGCAGAAAGTTGTCATTGCGTTTCTTTTGGCGGAAAACTAGAGCGTCGCGGATACTCATAGATGTTTGCAGAATGTGTACAGATACATGGCAGCGAACAAAAGCATGGTAAGTGGTTGAGCGAGGCGTTTATCATCATCGCAACAAGGTCGGGGAAACCTGTCCGAGCTCCAGCGTGCCGGCAGACCTCAGATAGCTGTGATTCCTGAAATTCTGGAACGTGCGAATACCCTCAATGAAGGACGAAGTACGAATGATGCACTCTGCGGGAAGCATTACTGTAATGATGGGGACCTTACTGATACTGAAAGACGTCGGCACCGACGTCGACCAGTAGAGTGGTACCAAGCGGGACCACAGGCCCTCCAAGTAAGGTGGCGGAAGACGGTCGTATTCAACGGAGATGTTGAAAACAGTGTTTGGTAGCCAAAGGAGTGGGGAATAATATGGTGTTTTGGAACCCTGATTAAAACCAAACAGCTTTCAGAAAGAAAGATACGTTACACAACTTATTGAAAGCCCCTCATACATCCTCGAATTTTGCCTCCAGAAGACAGAAATAACAATTCCAAAAAAAATTTCTCTATCAGTCTGCTGCGCTGGTGACGGGGAATATACCCTACTTGGGAGAGCAGTCATCCAGAAGCTAACAATGTGGCTATACATCTCAAATATTTGTGAGAATTTTTTTTGTAGCTTTGGTTGACGCAATTAATTATTAAACAACTATAAGGCTTCAGTTATGATAATAATTGCATTGTGGTGGTAGTACTGTTCTTGTTTCAGTTTGAAAATTGTTCTCTTCTTTTGACTTTTTATAATGCCTACGCCATATATCGAGTTTGGTTTCTCTGGTTTACCATAAAGTATAAAACCGCTGTCTACACTACTTCACACCACGAAAGTATGAATTGGATGAACAGTGAATAACATTAGTCCACCTATAGCTACAAAAACGGTGTTTCTGTCTGCGTTTGTTCAAAAATATTGCTCCCCCCACACTCTACAGTCACGTTCATCAAGGCGCATATGTGTTTTGGATACGTTCATAAAAAGGTTCGTTTCAATGACGAGAAAGTTGTTGACAGTAGCAACAAGCAGCCTAGTATTCCTGCGAAGATCGAGAGTCTTGTCTTCACGTTTCGATGCCTCTGTATCGATATATAAATTTCAGTGTTTAACTCACAGTATTGATAGCTTTTAAATATCGATGATTATCGCACATCCATAATAATACAATCTCTTATTGTTGAGCGACTACTGCCCACTGTAACAGAGATCTTCCACTACTCCTTAGTCAGATATTTTTCCCCTGGGGCTTAGAATCAAGGACTTGTTAAGCTAGTGCCTAAGCAGCACGTTGTCATAGCATCCGCTGTTTACTGGTGTATTGGTAGTCTTCTGGCGCTCTTCTAGGCCTTAGAATATAACTTTCAAAAATGTCATACTAGCGCCTTGAGCTGCTGGCAAAACACTGTATTTATAGAACCAGTTTCAATCATCTGACCATCATCAGGTCCATAAAAGCACTCTCAGCATTATGTTAGGTGAAATGTAAAATCCTTATCGTCAGCTGATAAAAACATGAATAATACATTGTTATCATTTCTTAATATAAGTCATGTCGTCAGTCTAAAAAGCTGTGTTTCGGGGTGTACAAATTCATGTTTAATTTGTAACTAGCATTAACGCTGTGGACAGACTCATACTACACAGAGGCAACTAAAAGGCTGACCACTCTTTAAGTAGTCCAAGACCAGCTAATCAACTGCTTAAACACAAATAAACTACCAGATGAATAACCCTTAGGATTCCGCAAACACTGAAACAGAACATTTGCTTACGAAACAGACGTCCTGAAGCGTACCATGAATAGACAAAAGGCGACAATCATGTGCTTCTTAGACTTTAGCAAAGACTTTGAAACTGTCCACTTCGACATTAGACGCACGGTGTAGCCGCGCGGTCTAGGGCCCCTTGTCACGGTCCGTGCGGCTGTCCCCGTCAGCGGTTCGAGTCCTCCCTCGGGCAAGGGTGTGCGTGTTGTCCTTAGAACGTAAGTTAGTTTAAGTTAGATTAAGTAGTGTGTAGGCTTAGGGACCTATAACCTCAGCAGTTTGGCCCCATAATAATTTGTTACATTCCTCCCTCCCCCCTCCGCAGCATTACTATAGTATTCGATACCCATAATTTTTAGCCGGGTATCGGTACTTTCTGTTACACAAAGAATAAAAATCATGCCACTATGGCACCTATCCTGTTACATTATTGTACTATATAATACTATGAATGATATTTAAACAAAATTTACGAATAATTAAATAATATGTAAATATGTAACATAATAATCACTATGAACCATCAACATTTACTCAGAACTATAATAATTAATATGTAATTCATTTGATTAGAAGTAGTTATAAATGTTAGCATCGTTATTACTTCCGTTAATTAACTGTAATTAGATCTCGAAAGTTCAGTTTGGTAAACGTTACTGCAAATCGATCAAAAAGCAAGAACCAAATTTAATTTCACGTAATTACAAGTGATATGTAATTTCAAACCAAAATTTGTAAAACAGAATTAATACCATTACTAAAGTAAAAAAGTTATCATTGTTAGCACATGTAATTAACTCCATTACTTACATCTGGATGCATATTTCAAAGTTATGAGCCATTAAAAAGGCTGAACAACTTGTGTATATATTACGTAAATGTTAGCAATATTTTCCTATCGATAAATGATTTGTGATTACTAAATTAATGTAACCCATTATTGTAAAAACGTCATATTTAATTTTCAATCTTAAATTGTACAATTTCTAACCTAAAACTCATCAGTAATGAAGTAATATTTAATGTTGTAAATGATCTCCTTGTCAACCTTTTGTATATTTGTAACTTTTAATTGTAACTATTAATTTCACGATGGTGTAATAATTGAAGCAATGAACACTCATTGTTTGAATATATATAAGCAAACGCAGCAATGCAGTGTCAGTTCACCTAGGGGTTCACTTTGTAGTCAAGTCTTTTAGGTCAGTAAGTCAGTCTGCCAGCTGTTGGATTGTCAAAGAGACTGTATGTGAAGTTTGATGTATTCTGGAATGACTTTGGAAAAATGTTATCATCAACAAATAAACCTCCGCGAATTGTATGACCTGGAGTTTTAATTAGAAGGAATCACCAGCTACGCAACTCAGGCAAATTACAAGATAAGTACAACAAAAATACTTTGTAATGCTTCGCCCTTACTAAAGTCCACTCCAGGTGCAACTATATAGTAATTATATTAACGCACCAGTAAATAAATCGTATGCATTCATAAAGTAAGGGAGATGTCATAACCTTACCAAAACTTTCCAATTTTAGTCCGACATTTCATCTGCAAAACTTAGAGACCTAAGGGTCTCTACAAGTGCAACGCAGTGATTTCTCTCCTACCTGAGGTCTCCCGAGTAATTCGCCACATTCTGGCGCTATAAAGGCACAGTGGAGTCAGTATCAGGCATCCTCTAGGGTTCAGCATTAGATATCACGTTTTCTCATTGTATGTCAATGATATTCCAAAGTAAATGCCCCAATGGTAATATCACATATATACAAATGACCTACAGTTGTATCTAACAACGACACTAAACAGCAATGGGACTCCTGTATGTTTTACATATTTTTATGATACCTGAAGATCAGAACTCAAATTCTCAATGCACTTCGATGTAACTCTCAAAAATTCTAAAGACAAACCACTTTGTGAATTCCGATTTCCTTAATACGCTAATATAACATCCTCTTTTGGAAGTGGGAGCGTGGCTCTGGGGCAGAGTGCACGCCCGCGATGTGGAAGGTGTAATGTTCCCCAAGTGTTAGCGGATTTCGTGACTGTGTTTTCGCGCAGTAGCGCTGAGACGATTTTATCTCTGCTTAATCGACACTGCGATTGCTATGAAATTAATATCTCTGTAATCGTATTATCTATGTAATTTGAAGCGAACAAGGACTCGCAACCTTTTGCTCTCTCTCTTCCTGGCCAGCCACTGTCGGGTATGGTCAAACAAAATTATTGGTTGCTCAATGTTATGTAGATATGTTGTTTTTAATGCTCATTTTTCATAATAATAACTATTTAATTTCATTGCATTGGTTATTAAGACTAATGATAACTTTTTTCCTCAGCTTTTTTCATGAATTGGATAATTAAATGTGGCTTACTTTGTGTAGGGATGTCTGTTAGTGAATCATCGTGTATTAACGGCAACAATCAGTGCAATTCGTTTGACTTGTTTTCAGAATAGAACGTGCATCTTAAGTTTCACTTTTCACAAAACGAAGTCTGATAGTTTTTAGGCGTAAATCACGTCCGAAAATTATATTCGTCAACAGACAATCCCGGTAGAGGAGCCTAGCTGAAAAAATATGGACCATGATGGTGGTAATTAAATTCCAATTTCAATATTTAAAAAATATTTTACATGATTTTTCAAGTACGTAATTGTTCTTGATTTAACTAAAGATTCAATTAGACAAAACCAAATAATAAAAAAATAAATAATGATGATAATAAAAACCATCATTAAAGCGATTTCATTCGATTTAGAGCGGGTGGTAAATATTTAAACAGAGGTTCTAGTTCTGCAAGCATCCTTTGTTGTTGTTGTTGTGGTCTTCAGTCCTGAGACTGGTTTGATGCAGCTCTCCATGCTACTCTATCCTGTGCAAGCTTCTTCATCTCCCAGTACCTACTGCAACCTACATCCTTCTGAATCTGCTTAGTGTATTCGTCTCTTGGTCTCCCTGTACGATTTTTACCCTCCACGCCGCCCTCCAATACTAAATTCGTGATCCCTTGATGCCTCAGAACATGTCCTACCAACCGATACCTTCTTCTGGTCAAGTTGTGCCACAAACTCCACTTCTCCCCAATCATATTCAGTACTTCCTCATTAGTTATGTGATCTACCCATCTAATCTTCAGCACTCTTCTGTAGCACCACATTTCGAAAGCTCCTATTCTCTTCTTGTCCAAACTATTTATCGTCCATGTTTCACTTCCATACATGGCTACACTCCATACAAATACTTTCAGAAATGACTTCCTGACACTTAAATCTATACTCGATGTTAACAAATTTCTCTTCTTCAGAAACGCTTTCCTTGCCATTGCCAGTCTACATTTCATATCATTCGTACTTCGACCATCATCAGTTATTGAGCTCCCCAAATATCAAAACTCCTTTACTACTTTAAGTCTCTCATTTCCTAATCTAATTTCCTCAGCATCACCCGACTTAATTCGACTACATTCCATTATCCTCGTTTTGCTTTTGTTGATGTTCATCTTATATCCTCCTTTCAAGACACTGTCCATTCCATTCAACTGCTCTTCCAAGTCCTTTGCTGTCTCTGACAGAATTACAATGTCATCGGCGAACCTCAAAGTTTTTATTTCTTCTCCATGGATTTTAATACCTACTCCGAATTATTCTTTTGTTTCCTTTACTGCTTGCTCAATATACAGATTGAACAACATCGGCTAGAGGCTACAACCCTTTCTCACTCCCTTCCCAACCACTGCTTCATTTCATGCCCCTCGACTCTTATAACTGCCATCTGGATTCTGTACAAATTGTAAATAGCCTTTCGCTCCCTGTATTTTACCCCTGCCACGTTTAGAATGTGAAAGAGAGTATCCCAGTCAACATTGTCTGAAGCTTTCTCTAAGTCTGCAAATGCCAGAAACGTACGTTTGCCTTTCCTTAATCTTTCTTCTAAGATAAGTCATAAGATCAGTATTGCCTCACGTGTTCCAGTGTTTCTACGGAATCCAAACTGATCTTCCCCGAGGGTGGCTTCTACTAGTTTT
This sequence comes from Schistocerca piceifrons, assembly GCF_021461385.2. Classification (NCBI taxonomy): domain Eukaryota; kingdom Metazoa; phylum Arthropoda; class Insecta; order Orthoptera; family Acrididae; genus Schistocerca; species Schistocerca piceifrons. Next base: position 226,548,308 of record NC_060143.1, read on the forward strand.
TCCATTCGTCTGTAATGAATTCGTGTCAGTATTTTGCAGCTGTGACTTATTAAACTGATAGTTCGGTAATTTTCACATCTGTCAACACCTCCTTTCTTTGGGATTGGAATTATTATATTCTTCTTGAAGTCTGAGGGTATTTCGCCTGTTTCATACATCTTGCTCATCATATGGTAGAGTTTTGTCAGGACTGGCTCTCCCACGGCCGTCAGTAGTTCCAATGGAATGTTGTCTACTCCGGGCGCCTTGTTTCGATCCAGGTCTATCAGTGCTCTGTCAAACTCTTCACGCAGTATCGTACCTCCCATTTCATCTTCATCTACATCCTCTTCCATTTCCATAATATTGTCCTCAAGTACATCGACCTTGTATAGACCCTCTATATACTCCTTCCACCTTTCTGCTTTCCCTTCTTTGCTTAGAACTGGTTTTCCATCTGAGCTCTTGATATTCATACAAGTGGTTCTCTTATCTCCAAAGGTCTCTTTAATTTTCCTGTAGGCAGTATCTATCTTACCCGTAGTGAGATAAGCCTCTACATCTTTACATTTGTCCTCTAGCCATCCCTGCTTAGCCATTTTGCACTTCCTGATGATCTCATTTTTGAGACGTTTGTATTCCTTTTTGCCTGCTTCATTTACTGCATTTTTATATTTTCTCCTTTCATCAATTCAATATTTCTTCTGTTACCCAAGGATTTATACTAGCCCTCGTCTTTTTATCCACTTGATCCTCTGCTGCCTCCACTACTTCATTCCTCGAGGCTACCCATTCTTCTTCAACTGTATTTCTTTCCGCCATTCCTGTCAATTGTTCCCTTATGCTCTCCCTGAAACGCTGTACAACCTCTGGTTCTTTCAGTTTATCCCCGTCCCATCTCCCTAAATTCCCACCTTTTTGCAGTTTCTTCAGTTTTAATCTACAGGTCATAACGAATAGATTGTGGTCAGAGTCCACATCCGCCCCTGGAAATGTCTTACATTTTAAAACCTGGTTCCTAAATCTCTGTCTTACCATTACATAATCTATCTGATACCTTTTAATATCTCCAGGGTTCTTCCATGTATACAACCTTCTTTCATGATTCTTAAACCGTTAGCTATGATTATGTTGTGCTCTGTGCAAAATTCTACCAGGCGGCTTCCTCTTTCATTTCTTAGCCCCATTCCATATTTACCTACTACGTTTCCTTCTCTCCCTTTTCCTACACTCGAATTCCAGTCACCCATGACTATTAAATTTTCGTCTCCCTTCACTATCTGAATAATTTCTTTTATTTCATCATACATTTCTTCAATTTCTTCGTCATCTGCAGAGCTAGTTGGCATATAAACTTGTACTACTGTGGTAGGTGTGGGCTTCGTATCTATCTTGGCCACAATAATGCGTTCACTATGCTGTTTGTAGTAGCTTACCCGCATTCCTATTTTCCTATTCATTATTAAACCTACTCCTGCTTTACTCCTATTTGATTTTGTATTTATAACCCTGTAGTCACCTGACCAGAAGTCTTGTTCCTCCTGCCACCGAACTTTACTAATTTCCACTATATCTAACTTTAACCTATCCATTTCCCTTTTTAAATTTTCTAACCTACCTGCCCGATTAAGGGATCTGATATACACGCTCCGATCCGTAGAACGCCAGTTTTCTTTCTCCTGATAACGACATCCTCTTGAATGCAAGCATGCAAATGTGCATGCATTCTGTTATACGGGTGCCGGATGTCAGTTTGTGGAAAGGAGTTCAATGTCCGTTCCATTTGCTCGGTCATTGCCCTGCCTTCTCGCTTGTCAGTACTAAAATTTCAAATAGTGGTTGTTTGTGGCGGGGAAATACACACTGCAGGGTCTGAGCTGTCGTCAAGTACCCGATTTGCAAAAGTTCACTGCGTCACTGACGTGCCAACAGCTGCTCGTGTTTGTGTTACAGGTGCAGTACGATGCGCCAGAGCAGTACACCGGACACGATCATCTGCCCTCTCGGTAGTGCCACGTGGCTGTCCAGAGCCCAGTCATCTTGTGACCGTACATTCTCGTGATCACCGTTACTAGCAATGATGTACAGTGGCTGCGTTGCTTAAAGTCTTTCTACAGTACTGAAGATGAAACATCCAGCTTCTCGTAGCTCCCTAACAGACCCTCGTTGAAACTGAGTGAGGTATTGATAACGGCGTCTACATCGCCTTAACCCTTTGCACCCTGAACACCTTTTTTTTGGAAAATGGTGAATAAAGTTGAATTCCCTGTATACTTGGGCATAGTAGACACTGGGAAAAATAATAAAAAAAACTCTTCCATAAAAAATGTAGTGGGAAAACAACTAGCACAATCGTGAGGATCAGGTTTTACTTCACCAAAATTATTCTCTGAGTTCCTGCTATTTGTTTGATACTATAAATTACCTGAGGAACAGTTATGAACAAAAATTATTCTTTCATTTCTTTTATTCATTAGTTGTTGTAAAAATGTTACATAGATTGCAAATCATATTCTGCAGAAAAAAATTAATAATAATTTTTTTTTTATTTTGTAACACAAAGGCATGGTTCAGACTGCTTCACTTTTCGTGAAATAATTTGAAACAATCCTTTGCTTTGGCAAGACATAAGTACTGATTGCATTTTATGCACTTTGTCTTTGTTCTGGAACTGTAGCGCTCTTACATATTTTAGTAAGTAAATGGGAATGATACAAGTAATAGGTAACTCAGATCGCACCTCTTTGTCACTGACCTCAACAGCACTGTAATTAATGTTTTGTGGAGGAAACTTCTGAACAAAATTTGATCTCCGAAAAAGCAGTGGTCTTGCACCTTCTGTGAGAATGTGTGAACTCCTGTGCTCTTCAGGAACTTCAGGAACTTCTTCGGCACTCAAATCATCATCAGACGAGTCGTCTGCCTGCTGAATATTTGAAGGAGAAAGATCAAACTCGTCGTCTTCATCTGACGAAATGCCACTCAAATCCGAATCCTCTAATAGAGAACGGATTTGATTGTCTGATAAACCTGCATACAATAACGGGAATGGACATAAAAACTTTCCCATTTAAAACTGTATGAAAAGCAGTAATATAGGGAGGGCAATGACACAGTCAACAACACCCACTCGACGATGAAGTTACACAGTCAACACCTAACCCTCACAATCGTGCTAGTAAAAATTTAACACACAATTACTGTTCAAAGATATGAAATTACTAATAATTATCAATATCAAACGTTGTAAACACTATTACAAATAACCAGATCCAGCAAATCGCCGAAACAATTCAATTTAACTTAATTATGAGCAACTAACCAAGCGCCGGCATAATGCTCACTTCTCGATCAACTTAAACAACATGTGCTGCAATCTGTTGGCGCCGAATGGCAACATAAACATGAGAAACGCGTAGCGCACAACCTGCACGATCGTTGCAGGTCGGTTAGAAGCAAGGCAAGAGATTCAGTTTGTCGTAAAAAAATAAAAACCGAACCCGCACCATCGTGTGGGTTCGGGTGGAAACGGTTAAAGGCAGTCTTCATCAGCATTAACTCACCACATCCAATCTTAAAGGTAACTAACGCTCATTACCGTTAAAGCATGTATTTAAAGCAAACTAGACTTTCGTTCTCATTGTAACGCTAGTAGCGCCATTGTTATGCTGTAGTGACGCTGCTAGCGCCACTCCTGTCCGACTGGCTCGAAATTTTAAGAGACATCGTCCTTCCGTGCCACAAACACCGTTAGTGTGTTTGGAGGTAAGAAGACGATACGTTTTCATAAAATTGACAATTAGATATGTGTTAATCAATAGATGTATGAAATTTAATTGATGTGGTTATACAGATAGAACGGAAAGGAATAATTACCGGACTCTAGCGCTAATAATTCTTTTCACATCTTTATGTCTTTTACGCTTCGAGGAGATGTTCTTAGAACACGCACCTTGGTTCGAACATTTTCGTCGCTCGGGAATGAAATACCCTGACAATCCACGAGCCAGGAGAGCATTCTACCACTCTTATCCTTATTATTCATGATCGAGTTTGTTGCTTTACAACTGAGTAGCTTCCACTTCACAGATGGTAATCTCATAGTGAAATACGTGTCTTTGAAGTCATAAATAATCGTCAGCATCTATTACTATCAAGCAGATGAACAGTCAATCGCTTCACCATTGAATGGTTAGAAACATTCTGTCATTAGTTCATGAAGATTCTTCTAGTGTTTACTGAACCCACTAACAATGGAGAGAGTTATTCTGCTTAACGGAATGACTCTCCATTTCACAGTTGTCAAGGGAGCCTGAATGCCAACGAATTCATCTTCACTGATGTGTACGTTTCCGGCGTTGGTCCTCTAGCCAGCTAGCTTGTGTCCTCCTTTTTTGGTTCTCTATACAAAACAGCAGCTGAATTAGTTCGTGAAACCAAAAGGTAGTTCTTCTTTGAGCTTGAAATACAAAATTTAATTTACTAATGGAGGCGAAACAAAAGATGATTTTTATACGTATTTAGATGGCAGCGCTTCCTTAGGCTACTTTAACTGAGAAAATTCGTACCTGAAATATCATTCTGTATCTAAAAGAATTAAATATCTCTGAAAATGCTGCTTGTATTTAAGCTGCATCTGTAACTAAAAATATTTTAGTTGCCATGTTGTGCAGTATATTCGGTTTCATCTTCGCAACCGCATGAAAAGCGTTTTATCCACCGAGCCAATTACAGCCGTCATGTTTTAGGATAGATGCAATAATCTGATTGGAGTTCTCAGAGAGTATGCTGATCATGACCGGTATTTTCCTCGCCCACCTACAGAACCAAATTTTTTCTTTGCGGGTGTGAACTCGTTCTAGAGTTTCCTACAGTTGACAGGAGTCACAATATGGAGTGAGCTGTGGGCTTATTTATAGAGTTAGTCTCCTGTGGTCACTTTCTCATTAAACCCATAACACTTAAGAGAACTTAAATTCCACGCTAATACAGGATGAGTAATATTTAGCCATATTGTTGTTTATATTTCCATTTCATCTCAATTGTATTTCTCAGGTGACCTTTCATAAGCACACAGTATAATATACAAGTATTCGGTATTTGAATATCTTCACGTACATAACTAAGTTCAAAGTAATATTTTCGGACATAGTCCAGTTCCGGTTTATTCGTTCTGCGTTTATTGGAGCACATGTGTCAGGAGGGTCAAGGGCGGTAAAGAGGTTTCTTGATGTGCTACCCTATTACTGTGCAATAATTTGCAAGCGCGGTTGAGAAACATCGCGTACATTGCGCTTGGATGTCTGTAACAGCTAACGTCCATTCACTAGAAGTAAAGCGGCTATTGGAAACGATATTCCGGAAGCATAACCTCCCAGAACATAGCAGTATCCAAAATCCAAATTTATTTGTGCGATGGCAGTTGCGACTCGTAGCGATGTGGTAGAACCTGCCGATTTCAAAACCGTTGACAAATAGTGCCAGCTACAGGCTGACCTCATGTTGTGATCTATGAGCATCTACATCTACATGGTTACTCTGCAATTCACACTTAAGTGCCTGGCAGAGGGTTCATCGAACCACTATGATACTACTTCTCCACCATTCCACTCTCGAATGACGCGTGCGAAAATGGAACCCTTAAATCTTTCCGTTCGAGCTGTGATTTCTCTTATTTTATTATGATTATCACTTCTCCCTACGTAGGTGGGTGTCAACAAAATATTTTCGTATTTGGAAGAGAAAGTTGGTGATTGAAATTTCGTAAATAGATCTCGCCGCAAAGAAAACCGCCTTTGTTTCTGTGACTGCCACCCGAACTCGTATATCATATCAGTGAAACTCTCACCCATATTGCGCGATAACACGAAAAGAGCTGCCCTTCTCTGCACTTTATCTATGTCCTCCGTCAGTCCCACCTGGTAAGGATCCCACAACGCGCAGCAATATTCCAGCAGAGGACGGACAAGTGTAATGTAGGCTGTCTCTATAGTGGATCTGTCAACAAAGTGCAGTCTTTGTTTTGCCTTCCCACAATATTATCTATGTGGTGTTTCCAATTTAAGTTGCTCGTAATTGTAATTCCTAGGTATTTAGACGAACTGACAGCCCTTAGATTTATCGTATACCCAAAATTCATCAGATTTCCTTTAGTACCCATGTGGATGACCTCGCACATTTCTTTGTTTAATGCCAATTGTCACATTTCGCACCATACAGAAATTCTCTGTAGATCATTTTGTAACTGGAAATGATCGTCTAATGATTTTACTAGACGGTAAATTACAGCGTCATCTGCCAAAAATCTATGGGGGCTGCTCAGATTATCACCTAAATCATTTATGTACATCAGGAACATCATAGGGCCTATGACACTACCTTGCGGAACGCCAGGTATCCCTTTTGTTCGGCTCGATGATTTATCGTCTATCACTACGAACTGTGACCTCTCTGAGAGGAAATCACGAATCCAGCGTAGCTCATATGGTATTGATTTTCTGATTCGAGTCTAATTGACTCATTACCCGTGAGTTTGGCGTAACCGGCATACACAGGAGGTGAATGATTTCAGTTTTCTGTAACCAGAGGGTTTCCATATACTCGGCATACGGTCCTGAAGGCATTATTTTGGTCTTGTATAGGTTACGGCTAGCTCCACCAGATTAATTGTAGCTCGTCTATCTTCGTCTTATTGTTGCCAGTAACACTAACGTCGTCACTGTAAGCACGACACACCGTTACTGGTTTGAAAATTTCAACCCTGGTAATGTCATGTGCAACTTGCTAAGCAGCTGTCCGAATTCAATAGAGTATAAATGTATTGATAGTCGACTTCCTCGCCGTATCGACTGGCTAATTTGTACAGGAGTTGTTAGCTGTCCAATTTTAATCTTAGACTGAGACCTACCTATGCAGTTTTGTGTGAGATACATGAATTGATCATTGAGACTTAATTTTTTCATTGTACGCATTTGTGATTAATTCTGTCAGAAACCTTTTTAAACTCTAGAAAATTAATGGAAATTCGACTTTCGCAGCTTCAACTTAAATACACAGAGTCTCTGTAGTCACATAAAATATTCATTACCTATCTTACTTTGACTGCAACAGGCCTGATATGCTCTAGTTGCGTTCGAAAGAAATACTTTCGTTCTATTGCCTGTTATACACATTCCGATTTTAAAGTCGGTATGCAGAAGAGAAATAGGCCGGAAAACCTTCAAAGTTTTGCTTTGTGGATTTTTTGAATCATAGAACCACACCACCTTTCCATAAACGTACCACAGTTTAAGGTGTTAAGGACGCTCGCAAAACATCCAAGGCGATTTTCTCTAGAATTGTTTAGAACCGCTTGTACTGCTTTGCGCTATTGGCGTTTTAGTTACGAAATAGTCATACCATAAATATAAAATATTGTAAAAGTGAAAAAATGAAAATCCTATAGACCTGAAGGCAACTATCAAGAATTTCTAAATTGACCTATGTGCACTATCATTCTGTCCACAGAACGTAGGGTTAAATCTCAACCCAGTCAAAACCCACCCGGTCTTTGTCGGCCATTTTAGGCTCCTGTGCCCGAAATATCCCGAATTCCTAACATATTTATTACTGAAAGAGAAAAATATAAATATTTCTTCCTCGGTAAGTCTGGGAGTAATGACAAAGTAAAAGCTAAATTTGGCTGAGCAAATAGTAGCAGTGCCCCAGAATACAACACCCATCATTGGCCTACAAAATTGTAGAAGTTTCCCCTACTGACCTGAAAAGGGAAACTGTATAAATGCTTAGACTTCCAGTTGTGAATTACAGCGATCTACATCTACATCTGCATGGGTACTCTGCAAATCACATTTAAGTGCCGGGCAGGGGGGTCATCGAACCACCTTCACAATTCCTATCTCGTACAGCGCACGGAACGGTCGAACATATATATCTTTCCGTACAAACTCTGATTTACCTTATTTTATCGTGGTGATCGTTTCTCTCTATGTAGGTCGGTGTAAAAAAAAACGCTTTCGCATTCGGAGGAGAAAGTTGGTGATTGGAATTTCGTGAGAAGATTCCACCGCAACGAAAAACGCCTTTCTTTTAATGATGTCCAGCCCAAATCCTGTATCATTTCAGTGACACTCTCTCCCATATTTCGCGATAATGCAAAACGTAATGCCCTTCTTTGAACTCTTTCGGTGTACTCCGTCAGTCCTATCTGGTAAGGATGCCACCCTGCGCAGCAGTATTCTAAAAGAGGACGGACAAGCGTAGAGTAGGCAGTCTCCTTAGTAGATCTGCTACATTTTCTAGGTGTACTTGCCAATAAAACGCAGTCTTTGGTTCGCCTTCCCCACAACATTTTATGTGTGTTCCTTCCAATTTAAGTTGTTCGTAATTGTAATTCCTAGGTATTTCGTTGAATTTACGGCCTTTAGATTTGATTGATTTATCGTGTAACCGAAGTTTAACGGATCCCTTTTAGCACTCATGTTGATGACCTCACACTTTTCGTTATTTAGAGTCTACTGCCAATTTTCGCAACATTCAGATGTCTTTTCTAAATCGGTTTGCACTTGGTTTCAATTTTCTGATGACTTCATTAGTCGATAAATGACAGCGTCATCTGCAAACAACCTAAGACGGCTTCTCAGGTTGTCTATCAAATAGTTCAAGGAACAGCAAAGGGCCTATAACAGTACCTTGTGGAACGGCAGGAATCACTTCTGTTTTACGTGATGACTTTCCGTCAATTACTACGAATTGTAATCTCTCTGACAGGAAGTCACACGTCCAGTCACATAATGAGGCGAAATTCCACAAGCACGCAATTTCACTATAAACCGCTTGTGTGGTACAGTGTCAAAAGCCTTCTGTAACTCCAGAAATACGGAATCGAGTTGAAATCCCTTGTCAATAGCACTAAACACTTAATGTGACTAAAGAGCTAGTTGTGTTTCACAAGAACGATGTTTTCTATACCCATGTTGACTGTGCGTCAATGGACCGCTTTCTTCGAGGTAATTCATAATGTTCGAACACAATATATGTTCCAAAATCCTCCTGCATATCGTCGTTAATGATATGGGTCTATAATTAAGTTGATTACTCCTACTACCATTCTTGAGTATTGGTGTGGCCTGTGCAACATTCCAGTCTTTGGGTACTGATCTTTAGTCGAGCCTACTGTAGTACATGATTGTCAAGTATGGAGCTAATGCATCAGCAGACTCTGAAAGGAACTTAGCTGGTGTACAGTTTGGACCAGAAGACTTTCTTTTATTGAGTGATTTATGTTGCTTCACTACTCCGAGGATATTTACTTCTGCGATGTTTCTCAGGAAGCTCGCGAAGCCTGTAACTGGCAATGAACCCCTGTGTTAGATGTATACGTGACGTTCAAATCTGATCGTATTTCACCGTGGCTATAATGTAATTGCTACGTGCAGAAACATGCAGAGATTTCCATACACTCTGTCCCCTGAACTGTCTTACCAATGTACACTGTCTCCCCTTGCTTAACATTTTTGTCTGAACAACATAGCACAATCGATTTGCTCATCAGAGCCAAATTCTTTCTGTCAAGTTTCATCACTCAGTCGCTTTCTCGAAGATCTTTTCAATTTTGGAATTACCTCTGTTTTTATATCAGAGAACTGAATGATACATCCGGCCACAAAATACAGTAAAGGACATAACTATGGAAGCAACAATAACATCTTTGTCACTCTAAGCATTGGCAGCAGTATTACAACTTGCATTTGCGCAAGGTTTTTCTGATTTCCCAAAGCCCTCCGCCGTTGCTGTATACCTAAATTTCTGCGATAATAATAGACGCTGAAGAAATTAATTGAAATTTGTACCCCAGCCGGGACTTCAACCCAGGTCTCCTTGATTACTAGGCATGTGCACTAGCTATTACACCATTGCAGCAGTATAGGTAACACACCTGCACCGACTACTCTAGTCCAATACCCTCCCTAACACGAACTTCAGTTCACATCTTCAGCTTATCCTCCCTTAATTTCTAGGATAGAATAAGCTAAAGCTGTCAGTTAAAGTTCGTGTTAGAGAGGCTAGTAGACTAGGATACTAGGTGCAAGTTTTTTAGCTAAACTGCTGTAGTGGTGCAATAGCTAGCACATTTACTCGGTGCAAGTTTGTTAGCTACACTGCTGCAGTGGTGCAATAGCTAGCACACCTGCCTAGTAAGCAAGGAGACCTGGGTTCCAGTCCATATTGTGGCGCAAATTACACTCCTTTCCTCAGGTTCTATAATCATCGTAAATAAAGCTGACACTCGGATGTCACATGGAAAATTTAATTGTGTAAGGCTTAAATTTCTCATCCTCAGAACTTGCTTTGTCAGAAAATACCACTTTGCACACTTGTAAATACATTTTGTATTTGCGAACTATCAGTGTTATTATTATTATTATTATTATTATTATTATTAGTGGCAGCAGCAACAGCAGAAGCAATAATACTAGTAATATTGCCAGTAATAACTTCCCTATCTCTCATGCGCTAACCTCTACACCTCATACTACCCCTTGCACTTGAAATCTTTAATCACTTACTGGATGTATTCCAATCTCTGTCTTCCTCTACGGTTTTAATCCTCTATAGCTCCCTCTAGTACCATGGCGGATATTCACTAACGTCAAAACACAAGTCCTATCACCCTGTCCCTCTTTTTATGTCAGTGTTTCCTACAAGTTATTTGCTTCTCCGATTCTGCAGAGAAAGACCTCACTGCTTATAAATGCAAATAATTTTCAAAACTCTTGTGTTGCAGCACATCTCAAACGCTTTGATTCTCCTCTTCTCCGGTATTTGTACTGACCATGATTCACCACCACACAACGCTGTGCTCAAAAATACATTCTCAGAAATTTCTTCATAAAATTAAGACCTATGTTTGTTTCAAATAAGCTTCTCTTAGCCAGGCATGTCCTCGTCACCTGACTCTGCTTTTTAAATCCTCCTTGTTTTGTCCATCATGAGTTATTTAGCTTCCAAGGTAGCAGAATTCCTTAACTTCGTCTACTTCGTGATCGCCCGATTTCATGTTAAGCTTCTCGCTGTTCTCATTTCTGCTACCTATTATTTTTGCCTTTTTTCCGTTTTGTCCTTAAGCAAAGTTCTATGCTCATTATACTTTTGATTCTATTCTTCACATTCACTAAGGATAGAAAGAACTTCGGCTTGTCTTATCATTGACATACATACATCCCGAATTTTAAGCCCACTCACGATCCTTTCTTTTATTGTCATCATTGCTGCTACGATGTATAGACAGAACAAATGGGATGAACGGCTGCATCCCCGTCTCACCCGCCTTTAATCTGAGCTCTTTGTTTTTGGTCATCCAGTCTTATTACTTGTCTTTACCTATAGATTACTTCGATCCCCCTCGGAATTTAGAACAACTTGCACCGTTTTACATTGTCGAACGCTGCTTCGAGGTCGGCGTAGCCAATGAACATTTCTTGATTTTTTCTTCAGTCTTGCTACTACTAACAAGTACAACGTCAAAAATCTCTCTCTACGGCCTTTACTGTTCCTAATACCAAACTAATCGTCATCTAACAGATCCTGAATTTTGTTTCTCACTCTTCTATATATTATCCCTGTTAGCAGCTGTTAAGCTGATTGCGCTTATTTGCCTTTGCTATCTTCGATACTGCTCTAATCGATTTCAAGCCTTCATGAGCCCTTTTAAATAGTGGTTCTAATGCTCGATCTCGTATATCTTCCCTGTCGTTTCTAATTACTTCTGTCACGCCGTCAGGCAAGTCCTCCTCTCCATAGAAACCTTCGGTGTAATTTTCCACGTATCATTAGTTTTTAGTCAACACTATTTATTAACATCGTGACTACATACGCTCAAATAATTTTTAGTACCACTAATTCTGTTTCATTTCTGTCATATTAAAATATGTTGTTATTTTGAGGTAACTGTGATTTAATAGAAATTTTACACGTTTGAAATCCTGGTCCGAAGTGAGAAAGGACTTGAAGTTCCTAATCCGTTCAAGTTAAATAAATACGTGAATAGTGTAAGCACTGGCCGTATTGGGCACCAGTGCATCTGTTACATTTGTACGACTCCATCAATTGTACTATAGTATCTGCGGTCCTGGACGTGGTCTTAACCTCGGAGTTTAGCACAGAATGCGGCACGAGCACCGAGGACAAAATGGTTCAAATGGCTCTGAGCAATAAGGGACTTAACTTCTCTGAGGTCATCAGTCCCCTAGAACTTACAACTACTTAAACATAACTAACGTAAGGACATCACATACATCAATGCCCGAGGCAGGATTCGAACCTGCGACCTTAGCGGTCGCGCGGTTCCAGATTGAAGCGCCTAGAACCGCTCGGCCACTCCGGCAGGCGCACCGAGGACATTTAATACAATAAATCAATAACGAAAAAGTTCTTGATCACGTAATATGAAGTTGTTGGAGTACAGCAAATCTATAAATAAAAATAACAAGCCATTACGCTTACTTCATCAATGCGTCACGTCAGATAGTTATTTTTTCGGATGTCCTTCCATGTGTATTCCTCACGCACTTCCGAAGTTCTACTGCGCTGATTACCTCTTGCCCATTTCTAGGTGTTAGCTATCGTTTACTTCAAAACAGAATTTCACCAGAGGCACCGACAAACGAGCAGACTACACTCTCTCACCATCCATAATCTATTACAATTTTTCCCACTTAGCGTATCCTGATCCTAGTTAGTTTTGGTAAGGTAAAATCCTCTACTGAATACTGTCCGCCCCTTTCTAATATGGCCTCACAGTGAAACTGTTTACTTTTTCTGCGTACAGTTTTACTTCAACAGTCATCCGTCACGATGTGAGTTACAGATTTAGTGGCACGGCGCAAGAGGTTGGTATTCCATTTGCGACAAGTCCGATTCTCTGCTCGTCCCACTCTGATATGCATCGAAGCAACTGGCTAGGCCAGATATACATATTTGTCGCTGTGGAAACACACGTTCCCTCTTCCTTGCGCGACTGTCGGAAATTTCCACAGCAGCCTGGCGCAGTTCATTATCCTCGAGTTAGCAGCTTATCAGAGTACATTTCACGGTCGGCGAGCGTTCCGAAGGCAACGACGCCAGATACCACCACCAAGGACCTTCTCCCGCTTAACATAAATTTGCATTCGGTAAACAAGACAAATCCTCTTCAGCTTTGTAATAACAGTAATACTAGGATTTCGGGGACAACAGAATTTGGGGAGTAATTTTCCTCCTCCTGTTTGGTATACATGTTATTTCTACACTGCGTAGCGAAAGTATGGAGCGGCGGGGAGATGCAGCGGTGTCTTACTGAAGCAGGCTTCTTATCCGTTTCGTGAGACTCATTCTTGTGGAGAGAATTAAGAACAGGGGCAGAAGCACTTTCGGGGAGACCCCAGGGATGTAGGAAAAGGGTGCTTCTTGCCGTGTTATATATTCATGACTTACTTGGCGTATTAACAGCAAAGCTCAGATTTTTCGCAGATGACGTAGTAGCATACGATGGCGTACTGAAACGTAATACCTTCTCAGTTTTTATTCTGTTCTAAATTTGGGTTGAGATATTACGTCTCATCCATGTTACGCGGCCGACTTTCCGGCTTCGCTGGCGTACCCTCTGCTGCTAGAAAGCTCCAAACTTTAATGGGTAAGATGTCTAGTTGAAATGTATCTACGTTGGTGAGTGACAAAACAGTGTTTTAATCGAGATTTATGGATTCAAAGAGTTTCTCCTTCCTCTTCTTCAGTGTGACAATGTTAGACCATACACGAGCGCGGCCACATCTGCAACAGTCTGATGCCCTGATTCCACTGTCATCGATCAACAGCCGTACAGTCCCGAACTGGCCCCATCTGATTTTCAGCCGTTTCCTAAACATAAAGTCGTTCTACTACTTCACACTGATGGTGATGGGAGGGTGCAAACAGAGATGAGGTTAAGTCAAACAATCTGCAGTGACGGCCTCAGTAAACAGTTCTCTCATTTGGAAGAATGTTTTCGTCTTCATGGTGACTATGTTGAGAAATAAATATGTAGCCACTAAGAGTAAAGATGTAGATATTAATAAAGTTCGTTTTATTAAAAACGGTTTAAGAGTGTGCATGTAAAACATTGAGCTACATTACTTTTTAGCATGGCCTCAGGTACTAAAATTTTCAATGAAGTCCATTCAAATCTAGTTAACAGATCTAGTGACATTCTCAAATGTAGAGAATTATTCACTTTGCGTAAGTAAAAATGCGTAACGGGTGACTACATGTTCAGTGAACTACAGCAGAAATCAGTGATATCACTCCACTGAATTTCAATGAAAGTACACTACTTGTCATTAAAATTGCTACACAAAGCAGAAATGCAGATGATAAACGCGTATTCATTGGACAAATATATTATACTAGAACTGACATGTGATTACATTTTCACCCAATTTGGGTGCATAGAGAAATCAGTACCCAGAACAAGCACCTCTGGCCGTAATAACGGCCTTGGTACGCCTGGGCATTGAGTCAAACGGACCTTGGATGGCGTGTACAGGTACAGCTGCCCATGCAGCTTCAACACGATACCACAGTTCATCAACAGTAGTGACTGACGTATTGTGACGAGCCAGTTGCTTGGCCACCTTTGACCACACGTTTTTAGTTGATGAGAGATCTAGAGAATGTGCTGGCCAGGGCAGCAATCGAACAATTTCTGTGTCCAGAAATGCCCATACACGACCTGCAACATGCGGTCGTGCATTATCCTGCTGAAATGTAGGGTTTCGAAGGGATCGAATGAAGCGTAGCTGTTAAATGATCGGCCGGCCGGGGTGGCCGAGCGGTTCTAGGCGCTACAGTCTGGAACCGCGCGACCGCTACGGTCGTAGGTTCGAATCCTGCCTCGGGCATGGATGTCTGTGATATCCTTAGATTAGTTAGCTTTAGGTAGTTCTAAGTTCTAGGGGAATGATGCCCTCAGAACTTAAGTCCCATAGTGCTCAGACCCATTTGAACCATTTTTTTGTTAAATGATCCTTACAGCAGCGTCTCCAGAGATATATCTAAATAGAATAAAATGGGGAAAAATTATAAAAAAATCTTATCTACACTCTGAGCAAAGGATGATATAGTAAATAATGAATAAACGTACTGACAATCAATTCTTATCGTAAAATCGAGACCAGGTTTTAATGGACGACCCAACATTCTCAGTCAAATCAAAATTAAACGTCCGCCGAAAGAACGGTAGTCAGGTAATAAAACTGGTAGAACTATGGAGTTGACGACTTCAGATAGCAAGCGATCCTACAACAAAAACCAAAAGAACGGATAGACCTAAGGTTCAGAGTTTTAAAATATGGAATTAAAATGAAGATAATCAATCAGACTGAAATATTATTAGATAAACTTGCTGTTTGGTGAGCAACATTGTTTCATTCGTCTATTTTTAGCTTGGCTTATACACAAAACTGTTTACTTCTTCCTCATTTTTCTACTCACATATATAAATAAGGATGCAGCTATCAGCTGCGAAAACGACCGTTGTGGTAAAGGATCACTTAACAGTTGTTGCTGTTCTTCATTTATCAAGATATATGTCCACAGCTGTGGCAGCCCCGAATATAAAGTGTTTAGTAACTAGTAAGTAATAACTGCAAAGAATGAAGCACGTAGCACATTGTTGTAAATAACTGCTCGTAGTCATGGGCACAGTCAAAAGAGCACCTTCCAAAACATTTCAAATTTACATAATTATACAGGCAGCTAAAGGTAAAGAGAATATGTATCGCAGATCGTGTATGCAGTTCGAAGAATTGTGACTTTTCACAAGACAACTTGTGGTCGTTTACGTATGCGAGCAGATAGTTTTTCTTTTCAAAAGGACCATGTCAAATAATAAGATAAAAAAATCCGGATTTAAAAGAGTATTTCTTTTACATACACGCAATACAACCATGTTATTTACAATTCTTTTTATGACTTAAGTTTAAATGCAATTTACATAAAGAGTATAACGACAAATGCCATTTGTTGCTCTTTAACGACAAGACACACATTGAATACTGAACTAGGTAGCTGCTTCAAAGAGATTACTACGAGCAACCGATTGATATGGCTACTTAGTTTCGATTTTTAATTTAAAACTTTCCGTCATTATTAAAAATATAATGACATGAAATCTAATAAATCTTTCACCTTTTTCCTCCTTATATAGTGCACAGATTCTGCTGACCTGACGAGATGACGAACTCATGTCTTCTTTTCCTGATACTAAAGCTTTACTAACACTGTAGTACACAAAGATTAAGAATGTGTAAGAAGGAAAAAGAGATACCTTGAACGTAACATCATTTTTCGATTTATTTGATCATCATTCTCTTGACGTGGGTATGTAGGGTGATTGAGCTAAGCTATGAAATGATCTTGTGATACTGATGTCCAGGAGCTAAGTTGCAAGTCTTTTCAGTTGACGCCACATTGCTTGTCGGTGATGATGAAATGATGAGGACGACACAGCACCCAGTCCTCGAGTTGAGAAAATCTGGAACTGGGTCGGGAATCGAACTTGGGACAGCTGCACGGCAGTGAGACGCGCTGACCATTTAGCCAAGGGGATAGACCACGCTAATTACAGAAATAAAGTTGTGCACTTCGATTTTTGAAACTGAATTACAGTAATTTATGCTGTTGGTACCATAGTTCTGAAGGAGAAGAATTCAACGGCTTTTCACTGTTCGCGTTCCCATTAATAGTTTCAATGGAATTACAGTTTTCACAACTTAGGCTTGATGGGTTTAGAACATGAAACATATTGCTGCCTTTTGCAGAAGTTCGAGTTGTTATTCGGAACACTCTCGTCAAGCTGATGGGCTTTCCAACTTGACGAAACGAAGCGCAATGGACAAAATATAAATTTAAAAATGATACTAATCATACTTGGCTATACGGGGTTAGAAGGACACACCAAATGGAAGTCAAAGGACGTGGTACCTAGTCCTGATTCACCAATTAATCGATCCCGTTTCTTTCTCTAAAGAAATGTGCAGATCAAAAACTGAAAATCTGTGATTCAAGGAAGTGAGGTTTAAAAACTGTTAAATGCTAAGTTCGAGTCACGGGCTTTGTGTTAAGAAGTACATCGGCAACAGCAACAAAATGGACATTACAGATACGATTTATGTCTTCAGGTGTTCAAAATGCTTACAATGTACTGAGTTTCCACATGCCATGGCTAACATTGTACTTCCACAGTCACTTACGAGACCGGGGTTGGGCTCCTGACAAAATATAGTCGATGAGAGCGACTATAAACACTCCCCACTCAACCATTAGTAGTACATGTTCTTGGAATTCCAACTCTTGCCAACACCGTGAGGATCTCCACTCAAGCCGACGGTCCAGTGTGTGGCCAAACATCATCAAACTTAACAGGGACCCCCATCAACAAGACGAAGCCACCAGCTAGACCTGATTGTTCTGGGTCTCGAGCTAGTGTTGTCGAGTGGAGGTCACTTCCAAGGTTTCATCATCTGATATTCTGATTCCAAGGGTCCTGGATTCAGGCTGGGTCTCTACATGGCTAGCCCCATGCTTAGAACGGTCTGCAATCTGGCATAAGTTCGCGGGCCGACAGCTGACGCCATTCTTGCATCAGAAAGGCTGCTCCATCGGCCAAAGCTATTCCGCTGCGTCAGCACACCACTGGCCCAGAGAACGAAGGGGCCGCCACAGTGCTGCACGCGTTGTCAGCGAATATGCTGAGGTAAACACGTCACAGCCTCGATGATTGCACCTGCTGGTTAGACGTCGACTCTAGTATGGATGTCATACTGAGTAAAGAACGTTGTTACCGAGCCATGGCGTCTTTAATTTTGGCGACCTTGGAACTCCACTGGCGCCCTAACTACTTGGGCTGTCGATATCGATCCTGATAATATTTCGGGAACTAGGTTCTTTGGTCGAGAAGTGTGTTGTTGGTTTTTGGCGGACCGTGGCATGGAAAGTTAGATCTAAGCCACGTGCTGGCAAGTTGTTTTTGGGAGACTCCTGCAGCCATGAGTGATTAAATCGTTTGGAAGCAAGTTTTGCCAGCTGGATTAAGTTTCGATAGCGGCGAGTTACGGGAAGAGCAGCAGCAGCGCGTCTATTATGCAAGCTTAAAGTTTACGCCACCCACAGATCACCTGTAAGGATTGGAGGCAATAACATCGCTGTTTGAATCCTGGAAGTCACAGTCCCTTCACACCTGAGTGGAGTGGAGTTTTGTTTCTTATTGGTATTTGTTACAATAAGGCCACGTCTGTGTCAATGTGGAATTAGACCTATCATATCAACGTGCCTCCAAGTGACTTTCTGGGTGGTCATCGATCAATGTAACTGATATTATCTGTTGTTCCAGGCCATATTCTGTGCAAGTGTATGAGCGTTCTCTCTTTTAAACTGTATTAATGAAATTGAAATTGCAACATGCCCTGTGTCGAAGGCAAGGTAACTTTTATAGATGGGTATGTCCTAGTAATTGGGTTTGTAGGCACTGATATTTCACCTTCTTGATTTTGAAGTAATTTTAAGGAGTGTTAGGCTTATATCCCGTATGCGTATTCGTTTCAGGAATAAGTAAATATCGTCGGCATCCTATGCATTCTCGTTTGTAGCCTTGTTTGGGCAGATTACTGTTTCCTTTCTCATGAATGTTGACAAGGGACAGTTCTCGCAGCGGACGATGGGTTCCGGTGTCCTGGGTCCAGAGCAAAGACATGTTTTCTTCTTGCTGTGGCAACACTTCCACGATCTCCCGACGTCTAGGTTGGCCCATAACCAGGTGCCCCTACCAGGTGCCTCGTATTGGATGAAGTTAAATAAAACCGATCGTTTGATACGTGCCAAGGCAGAATGTGACCAGTTAATTCCGGAACTCTTGATCTATTCAGCATTGTGACTCTGCAAGCACATAAGCTTTAAAGAATGTTAAGCAAGTCCGAAGTGCCTTGTCACTATATTTGTTCTTTAACTGCTTGTTTAAACATTGCATCCTTATTGCTAGTTCTCTAGCGTGTTAAGTTTTAAAGCCGTTTATCTTTGAGTACAAACTATTGAGTTTTCTTTTTTATCCACAGTCATTATCAAATTCCATTCACTGTGAAACTTGCCTTCTTGTTGCCTGTTGGCTGTGATAGCCGTTTTCTGTAGTTTTCCACATTTCCTTGTATTTCATGGGATTTTATATTTATTTAAGGGCCATTGTCAATGTTTTTGCTGGTGTGTATCATCTGGGAGTCACATTTAAATGGTATGCCTTCCCAGCTTTTCTCATATTTTGGGGGATCGTGTATTTTATCGCTTCAGGGATTTTATTAAGGCTACAAGTTGTTAAGGGCTTTTCAGCAATCACAATCAGTGGGGTGACTACTGTAGTTTCGGTGGCCGTTGTCTATGTTTAATGTTTTACCCATGCTTCGGAATTGTTAGTACCTTTAGCGACAGTCATTTGTTACTTAGCTTACTGGTAAACTCAGTTTGTTTGAACCAGCGTGCAGTCATGGCTAGCTGGTGCGACTTCTTACTTGCATTTCCTCACTGATGTATATTCATGGTTTTAAGCCCTGTTCTTAATGGTACACATTCTTAAGATTCCTTTCAATTGATTAATTGGCCCTCTTCAAGTTTTTGTTATTGTTAGCCTTCTCATTTTTTGACTAGGTCTAAATTTGAAATTACAATAATTGTTGTTAAGCAATGAAGTGTATTCCATCAAGCAGAAAATTATGAAGTATGTGGGTTCACCATCCATGTGCCTTTCCTTGAAACTGTCCCAATCCTTGTTGTGAGGTGTCAGATACAGAATAAGTTTTCCTGAGTCCAAAGTCGCCATTGTTTTGGAAGATTCCAGATCCTATCGCTGATGATGCTACAGATGTAAACAAGGCAGTAATGCGTTCCTTAATATAAATGGAGAAAAAAGTTCCTATGAACTTGTTTCCCTAAGTGCACCGTTACCATGGTAGATGGCCCTGACGATAACAGTTCCTCTTACCATGTGCTGTGTGTTACTTGTGTGTTCCAGGCTGAGTGATCGATGCAGCATACTGTAAGCAGAAGAATGTTTCGGTATTCATCAATGAAACAAGCCAAAATGGTGTCTGTGTACGGCAAAGCAGAAGAAAACAGTCGAGAGGTAGCACAGCTATACCACCTCACGGACAGTAACCACATCACACATTTCAAGCCCTTTTTGGGCGTTCGTGTGATCATGGGTCCTTTCACACAGAAGAATGTGCAGTGGAGGTGGCAGACTGTGGGTACACCGGGTTTGAGTTCCAGCCAAGTGGCTCGCCAACATGATGGAAGCAAAAGTACGATTATGTGTACCCTGCATGACAACCGATTATATCCCTATTACCTGCAACGTGAGCACGAATTGTCAGCAGCTAATTTCTGTCAATGGGAAGATTTCTGTGGATGGTTTTTGCACCAGATGATCACAATTATGCATTTTCTGTCATGCGTCCTCTTTATCAGCAATACAACCTTTGCGAGAACTGAGATCATCAATCAGTACATTCGTTGTCTGTGGGCTATAGACAGTCCTCGGAGAGTGCTTCAGGAATCTCATTACCATCGGGTCAGCATCGATGTGTGAAAAGGGATTCTTGGCGGCCACATACTCGGACTGGTTATTATTTCACAACGACTCGACGGTGGAAGGTACCAGGGCTTCTGTTTAATACTCTGGCTGGGATTCTTCAGAATGTGACTTTGGCAATGCGACAGGTTATGTGATTTCCGCATGACCGAGCACCATCCCACTTCCGCATTAGGGTTCGCCTTCCTCAGATGCTGGTTGAGACGAGGAGGCCTTGTAGGATGGCCTGCTAGATCACCTAGAGTTTCACCTCTGTGGACATCTGAAAAGAGTTGTGTATGCTGAACCAGTTCCTGATGTACAGAACCTTTAACATCGTATTCACAATGCCTTTGACGCTACATGTGTAGAGGCCGGAACATGCGTGAAACAGTGCAGCTAGCCATGATGCGACATGTGAACGCGTGCATGGCATCCGACGGAGGCCGCTTTGAACATTTGATGAGACGTGGATGCGATGCAGCTCTGTACAGCGTTCCAGGAGGATTTGTTGTCGTTGCACGCACACCGATTGTTTCCGGACACATTCTCATAGGACTCTTTTCCTCCATTTCAGTTTAGGAATCCGTCCCTGCAGTCATTAGGTTTTATTGATGTTCACCCTGTATTTTACCAAATACAGTATTGGTAGTTACATAGGGAAAAATAAATTCAGTGAATTGCGGACAATTTGTACGACGTTTTCAGTAGAAACTTTCCTTCCATACTAATTAACTAATAATGCGAAGCTTGCAATGAGTTTGCTGAGCTGAGTCTCTGTGTTCGCTACCCTTCATATCTACACTACTGGCCATTAAAATTGCTACACCACGAAGATGACGTGCTACAGACGCGAAATTTAACCAACAGGAAGAAGATGCTGCGATATACAAATGATTAGTTTTTCAGAGCATTCACACAAGGTTGGCGCCGGTGGCGACACCTACAACCAGCTGACACGAGGTAAGTTTCCGACCGATTTGTCATACACAAACAGCAGTTGACCGGCATTGCCTGGTGAAACGTTGTTGTGATGCCTCGTGTAAGGAGGAGAAATGCCTACCATCACGTTTCCAACATTGATAAACGTCGGATTGTAGCCTATCGCGATTGCGGTTTATCGTATCGCAGCATTGCTGCTCGCGTTAATCGAGATCCAATGACTGTTAGCAGAATATGGAATCGGTGGGTTCAGGAGGGTAATAGGGAACGCGGTGCGGGATCCCAACGGTCTCGTATCACTAGCATTCGAGATGCCAGGCTTCTTACCCGCATGGCT
This sequence comes from Schistocerca piceifrons, assembly GCF_021461385.2. Classification (NCBI taxonomy): domain Eukaryota; kingdom Metazoa; phylum Arthropoda; class Insecta; order Orthoptera; family Acrididae; genus Schistocerca; species Schistocerca piceifrons. Next base: position 226,570,195 of record NC_060143.1, read on the forward strand.
GTAACGGATCGTCCAGCCACGTCTAGATCCCTGATCCCTGAGTCAACAGATGGGGACGTTTGCAAGACGACAACCATCTGCACGTACAGTTCGACGACGTTTGCAGCATCATGGACTTACCCTTGACGCTGCATCACAGTCAGGAGCGACTGCGATGGTGTACTCAACGACGAACCTAGAAGCACGAATGGCAAAACATTTTTTCGGATGAATCCAGGTTCTGTTTACAGCATCATGATGGTCGCATCCCTGTTTGGCGACATCGCGGTGAACGCTCATTGGAAGCGTGTATTCGTTATCGCCATACTGGCGTATCACCCAGCGTGATGGTATGGGGTGCCATTGGTTACACGTCTCGGTCATCTCTTGTTCGCATTGACGGCACTTTGAACAGTGGACGTTACATTTCAGATGTGTTTTTAATTTATCAAGTCTTACCAGTTCCTTTAAAATAAATAATTTCCTAAAGTACTACGAAAAGAAAGCATTAAACCGAAAATGCTAGCTCATTAACAAAATACCAGCGTGTAAATAAGGATTGTGTGTACAGACATATTTCAGAAATAAGGAACGTTAGGATTTAAAGTCCCATGTGACCTGTAATTGAAGAAGTGTCATGATGATCTCTCCATTGGCAAAAGATTCCGGAATAGTCCCCCATTCGGATCTCCGGAAGGGGGAGGTTACCATGAGAAAAAGACTGAATAATCAACGAAGGGATAACGTTCTACGAGTCGGGCCGTGGAATGTCAGAAGCTTGAACGTGGTAGGGAAACTAGAATTTCTGAAAAAGGAAATGCAAAGGCTCAATCTAGATATAGTAGGGGTCAGTGAAGTGAAATGGAAGAAAGACAAGGATTTCTGGTCAGATGGGTATCGGGTAATATCAACAGCAGCAAAAAAATGGTATAACAGGTGTAGGATTCTTTATGAATAGGAAGGTGGGTCAGAGGGTGTGTTACTGTGAACATTTCAGTGATCTGGTTGTTCTAATCAGAATCGACAGCAGACCAACACCGACAACGGTAGTTCAGGTACACATTCCGACGTCGCAAGCTGAAGATGAACAGATAGAGAAAGTGTATGAGGATATTGAAAGGGTAATGCAGTATGTAAAGGGGGACGAAAATCTAATAGTCATGGGCGACTGGAATGCAGTTGTAGGGGAAGGAGTACAAGAAAAGGTTAGAGGTGAATATGGGCTTGGGACAAGGAATGAAAGAGGAGAAAGACAAATTGAGTTCTGTAACAAGTTTCAGCTAGTAATAGCGAATACCCTGTTCAAGAATCACAAGTTAAGGAGGTATACTTGGGAAAGGCCGGGAGATAGGGGAAGATTTCAATTAGATTACATCATGGTCAGACAGAGATTCCGAAATCAGTTACTGGATTGTAAGGCGTACCCAGGAGCAGATATAGACTCAGATCATAATATAGTAGTGATGAAGAGTAGGCTGAAGTTCAAGACATTAGTCAGGAAGAATCAATACGCAAAGAAGTGGGATACGGAAGTACTAAGGAATGACGAGATACGTTTGAAGTTCTCTAACGCTATAGATACAGCAATAAGGAATAGCGCAGTAGGCAATACAGTTGAAGAGGAATGGACATCTCTAAAAAGGGCCATCACAGAAGTTGGGAAGGAAAACATAGGTACAAAGAAGGTAGCTGCGAAGAAACCATTGGTAACAGAAGAAATATTTCAGTTGATTGATGAAAGGAGGAAGTACAAACATGTTCCGGGAAAATCAGGAATACAGAAATACAAGTCACTGAGGAATGAAATAAATAGGAAGTGCAGGGAAGCTAAGACGAAATGGCTGCAGGAAAAATGTGAAGACATCGAAAAAGATATGATTGTCGGAAGGACAGACTCAGCATACAGGAAAGTCAAAACAACCTTTGGTGACATTAAAAGCAACGGTGGTAACATTAAGAGTGCAACGGGAATTCCACTGTTAAATGCAGAGGAGAGAGCAGATAGGTGGAAAGAATACATTGAAAGCCTATGTGAGGGTGAAGATTTGTCTGATGTGATAGAAGAAGAAGCAGGAATCGATTTAGAAGAGATAGGGGATCCAGTATTAGAATCGGAATTTAAAAGAGTTTTGGAGCTTTGGAGAACTTACGGTCAAATAAGGCAGAAGGCATAGATAACACTCCATCAGAATTTCTAAAATCATTGGGGGAAGTGGCAACAAAACGACTATTCACGTTGGTGCGTAGAATATATGAGTCTGTCGATATACCATCTGATTTTCTGAAAATCATCAACTACACAATTCCTAAGATGGCAAGAGCTGACAAGTGCGAGAATTATCGCACAATCAGCTTAACAGCTCATGCATCGAAGCTGCTTACAAGAATAATATACAGAAGAATGGAAAAGAAAATTGAGAATGCGCTAGGTGACGATCAGTTTGGCTTTAAAAAAAGTAAAGGGACGAGAGAAGCAATTCTGACGTTACGGCTAAAGAAAAATCAAGACACTTTCATAGGATTTATCGACCTGGAAAAAGCGTTCGACAATATAAAATGGTGCAAGCTGTTCGAGATTCTGAAAAAAGTAGAGGTAAGCTATAGGGAGAGACGGGTCATATACAATATGTACAACAACCAAGAGGGAATAATAAGAGTGGACGATCAAGAACGAAGTGCTCGTCTTAAGAAGGGTGTAAGACAAGGCTGTGGTTTTCGCCCCTACTCTTCAAACTGTACATCGAGGAAGCAATGATGGACACAAAAGAAAGGTTCAGGAGTGGAATTAAAATACAAGGTGAAAGGATATCAGTGATACGATTCGCTGATGACATTGCTATCCTGAGTGAAAGTGAAGAAGAATTAAATGATCTGCTGAACGAAATGAACAGTCTAATGAGTACACAGTATGGTTTGAGAGCAAATCGGAGAAAGACGAAGGTAATGAGAAGTAGTAGAAATAAGAACAGCGAGAAACTTAACATCAGGTTTGATGGTCACGAAGTCAATGAAGTTAAGCAATTCTGCTACCTAGGCAGTAAAATAACCAATGACGGACGGAGCAAGGAGGACATCAAAAGCAGACTCGCTATGGCGAAAAAGGCATTTCTGGCCAAGAGAAGTCTTCTAATATCAAATACCGGCCTTAATTTGAGGAAGAAATTTCTGAGGATGTACGTCTGGAGTACAGCATTGTATGGTAGTGAAACATGGACTGTGGGAAAACCGGAACAGAAGAGAATAGAAGCATTTGAGATGTGGTGCTATAGACGAATGTTGAAAATTAGGTGGACTGATAAGGTAAGGAATGAGGAGGTTCTACGCAGGATCGGAGAGGAAAGGAATATGTGGAAAACATTGATAAGGAGAAGGGACAGGATGATAGGACATCTGCTAAGACATGAGGGAACGACTTCAATGGTACTAGAGGGAGCTGTAGAGGGCAAAAACTGTAGAGGAAGACAGAGATTGGAATACGTCAAGCAAATAATTGAGGACGTAGGTTGCAAGTGCTACTCTGAGGTGAAGAGGTTAGCACAAGGATGGAATTCGTGGCGGGCCGCATCAAACCAGTCAGTAGACTCATGACCAAAAAAAAAACCGCAATGAGATCATTAGAAACGATTCACAATCTGGGATTGAAATTCTAGGGAGCCACGTAATAATCTTAATCTCCGTCCTCTCGATGGGAAGACTATTGACTTAATAGGCGTCACCTAGCTCCGCACAAATCACAGAATAAGGACAGGATATGTAGATAGTTCGAATCCCGCTGAAGTAAATAGTGTTGTTCCTAATACACAGCGCTTTCACAGATACGAGCCTATCTCAGTCATATATGTCGCTTATTACTTTGGAGGAAATTGCACATAGTGTCCAAAACTGAAATAAAGAATAAGGATATCGCAAAGACGAAAATCATGATTTACTTAGTACAGTTTCGATATTAATGCTATGCAGTTCATCTACATATCCATTCTGTTAAAGAACGCAAAAGATACGACCTTTAGAAAATACGGTAATTGACTGGAAACCGACTACTGCACTTTTACAGTTTACGATTCACTCAGAAACACCAGAGTCGTAAAGGAGTACGCGCACCTTTAATTCTTTTCAGTTCGCACGAATCGTGACGTTAATTGAGGGATTTTTGAAATTTTACAATCTTCCCGCGAACGTCATTAGCAGTAAAATTTTACAGCTACGTTTAGTCAGTTCGTCGAGCTGCAGCAAAAGGTTTTTAACGCACCTCTAAGATATCTGAGAGTTTTATCCTCAGGTCATTACTTTGAATATTTCCATCGTAGAATGCAGCGGCCTCCAACACTATATTCACGTAGCTGATGAGCAATATCAATGGGAAGAAATTCTCTGTCATTATAAATAAAAAGTGATAAGATACGCTAATTCTCTCGCACAGTAATTCCTCCGATGCATTTGTAGAGTCTAATTTGCATTACCTTAGTTTGATATCCACTGACACCTTGTGCTGTGTGACTTCGTGACTGTACTTCATGGTAGGTAGAGCTCCTTGCAAGTTCTCTACTTAATACCGCAATGCGAAGCAGAGTTCAGGGCAAATAAGATCTGTCCTCCACTATGCCACTACTGAGGTTCAAAACTTTGATTAAGAATTGGGAAACGTGAAAATTGATACGCATAATCTTTGGTTATGAGCATTCAGGTGATGGTTGAGCGGTGGCGGCTTGATTTTATCTTTTCTTCCCCATTCATTTCTGGCACATCGCTAAGTAGCAGGAATTACCCTTAACTTCCTGTGTTTTATCACTGGCACGGATCCTTGAAAAGACGCCGGCGTGCATGGAGAGGAGGGTGTTTGCATACGTGGCGAGAGTGCAACGCGGAGTGGTCGAACCGTCCGCTGTTTGTGCCGTTGGCTCTTTTGTGTGGAGAACGGTGGGTTGCGTGCTTCGTTAGTGGCTGCATCGAAGTTTTCACAACGCCTTCAGTGTGCCTCAGCTGTATTGTCTTCTCTTACGTCCAAGCTGTGCGCTTTTTGGTGTTGGCGATTTTTATTCGGCTGATTTATGGAATAACTACTTCTTGGTGTAGCAATGGTTGGTGTCGCTTGCGTTGAGATATGCTCACCTCAGTGGTTGTTTGAGCTTCAGCCACTTAATGGTTAGTGCTTGTTCCGCGCGTGTAACGGTGGCTTCTTCCCATTATAAAATGCCTTACTTTTACTTCTTTACACCACAAGCTGTCTGATTCCTTAAATCTGGTGACTTTCAAATCAGTGTTATTTTCCCGTAAGCCAGCAGGGCATCTGTCGTTACCCTTGTGTTTAATGAAACTGGGCATTTAGTGCTGTTACACTGTTCACAAGCTCTGTCGTAAATCTGGTTCATTAAGTGGATGTTTCAACGCCTTGGGATATTTTATTGGATATGTTGTTCAATCTTTTAATAATTTAAGGAAATTTGTCCAACTAATGTATGCTGTTCAAATTGTGTTTCAAATCGTCCTGAAACGCGATTTGTTCTTAACCCTTTGGGAGAGTATGTGTTTTAATTATTCTAGTGCCAACATGCTTTAATTAAGAAATGTCTTACCTTATTGTGTTACAGTTTTGTATTTATTAATGATGTCTTTGATTGTGGCTTGGGGTTCTACATATACGTCTACATTTATACTCCGCAAGCCACCCAACGGTGTTTGGCGAAGGGCACTTTACGAAATGTGTGTGAAATCTTATGGGACTTAACTGCTACGGTCGTCAGTCCCTAAGCTTACACACTACTTAACCTAAATTATACTAGGGACAAACACACGCACCCATGTCCCAGGGAGGACTCGAAGTTCCACCGGGACCAGACGCACAGTCCTTGACTCTAGCGCCTGAGACCGCTCCCCTAATCCCGCGCGGCAGGGCATTTTATGTGCCACTGTCATTACCTCCTTTTCCTGTTACAGTCGCGTATGGTTCGCGGGAAGAACGACTGCAGGAAAGATTCCGTGATCTCCTCGGGAGGTATAAGTAGGGGGAAGCAATATATTCGATACCTCATCCAGAGACGCACCCTCTCGAAACCTGGACAGCAAGCTACACCGCGATGCAGAGCGCCTCTCTTGTAAAGTCTGCCACTTGAGTTTGCTAAACATCTCCGTAACGCTATCACGCTAACCAAAAAACCCTGTGACGAAACGCGCCGCTCTTCTTTGGATCTTCTCTATCTCCTCTGTCAACCCAACCTGGTACGGATCCCACATTGATGAGTAATACTCAAGTATAGGTCGAACGAGTGACTCTCACAATGAATCTCAACCTGGTACCCGCCTTACCAACAATTAATTTCATACGATCATTCCACTTCAAATCGTTCCGTACGCACACTCCCAGATATTTTACAGAAGTAACTGCTACCAGTGTTTGTTCCGCTATCATATATTCATATAATCATACAATAAACGATCCTTCTTTCTATGTATTCGCAATACATTACATTTGTCTATGTTAAGGGTCAGTTGCCACTCCCTGCACCAAGTGCCTATCCGCTGCAGATCTGACATGGTTAACGTTGTATTCCGTTTATTAGCGTTACGTGTTCTGTAAATAAATGTGAACTGTCAAAGGCAAAATGATGCGATTATGGCGGGTCCGCCCTTCCATTTGTCCTTTTCCTTTCCCAAGTTCTATAAGAGCATTTCAGTTGTGGTTTTTCTCTTTTGTTGCGGGAACACTCAATTGTGCAAAACGAGACTTAAATAACAATATACAGGATTCAAACTTTTCCGGTAGTAGAGGGAGCAACTTCTTGCTTTAAAAAACTAAACGCCTCCCGAAAAGGCCATGAAGGGCCCACGGTACCGAAGGGCTGCCATATCATCCTCAGCGCATAGGTGCCCTGGACGCTTGTATGGAGAACTTCTTACTTTGGAATCATTCAAATTCGATGATACCATAGGAGAGATATTGATCGGTAGGTCACCTCACTGATCCACATTTTGGCTGTTTAGACTCAAGAACGAAATACATCCAGTTCATTATGCAGGGCGTGACAGCTGAGAGAGAGTACCCCAAAGACTTCCAAAGCGAGGAAATTTTTCTACATACAGTTTTCACTACGTTACAGAAGACAATATGACACTTTTCTTTCTTACAGAATTAATTTTAAATGATAATGTTTGCGATATTTTTTGTGGAACTACGCTACCTGTAAAAAGAATTGAGGCTCGCAGGAGGGGAGTAGGAAATGAAACGGAACATCACGGGCTAAGAGGGTATGCAGTGATTACAAAATCGATTCAGATTTATAAATAGCCTGGCACTGTAATACCACTTATAGGTGTCACGTACCACCACCAGTGGCCTGGATGGATGCACTGATTGGGTTTTATCATCCCCTGAGTCAAGGTGGCCTGCAACTGATGTAACTCATCTTTGAAATCCTGTATATTAGCTCTTGGACGAAGTTGACGTCAGTGCTGGTTCCACACGTGTTCTGTGGGGGACAGATCTGGGGATCTCGCTTTCCAAACATACGATAGACACATGCACCATGTGCCCATATGTGGACGAGCGTTGTCCTATTGAAAAGCAGTCACGTGAAGTCGCACGCGATGGCGCCGTGGGTAGCCCTGCTGTGTCTCTCCAAAAACGCCATAAGACTGGGACCTCTTCCCAGGTCGCCGCCATACCAGTCGACGATGCAGAACCACGATTCATCGCTTAACGCTGTATGACGCCATTCATCTACACCTACATGGATACCCTGCAAATAACTTGACAGTTTGGAAGAGGGTTCATCGAACCACCTTTGTGATAATTTTCTATTATTCCAATCTCGAACAGCCCACGGAAAAACGAACACCTACGTCTTCAGGTGCGAGCTCCGATTTTCCTTATTTTATTATGATGATCGTTTCTCCCTGTGTAGGTTGGCGTCAGTAAAATATTTTCGCATTTGGATGAAGCTGGTTGCAATTCAAGCTGTTCGTAATTGTAATTCCTAGGTATTCAGTTGAATTTACGGCCCTTATATATGGCTCATTTATCGTGTAACCGAAATTTAACGGATTTCTTTTATCACTCATATGGACGACCTCGCAACTTCCATTATTAGGGTCAACTGCCAAATTTCACACCATACAGATATTTTTTCTAAATCGTTTTGATCTTCTGATGAGTTTACTGGACAGTAAACGATAGCATCAAACGCAAACAATCTAAGCAATAGCAAAGGGCCTATAATGCTACCATGAGGAACGCCAGAAATCACATCTGTTTTACTCGATGACTATCCGTCAGTTACTACGAACTGTGACCTCTCTGACAGGAAATCACGGATCCAGTCACACAACTCAGACAATATTCCATAAGGACACAATTTCCCTACAAGCCGCTTGTCTGAAACACTGTCAAAAGCCTTCTATAAATCTACAAACATGGAATCAACATGAAATGTCACTAGCACTGAACACTTTGTGTGAGTAAGGAGCTTGTTGCCGGCCGGTGTGGTCGTGCAGCTCTAGGCGCTTCAGTCTGGAACCGCGTGACCGCTACGGTCGCAGGTTCGAATCCTGCCTCGGGCATGGATGTGTGTGATGTCCTTAGGTTAGTTAGGTTTAAGTAGTTCTAATTTCTAGGGGACTGATGACCTCAGATGTTAAGTCCCATAGTGCTCATAGCCATTTGAACCCATTTTAAGAGCTTGTTTTTCACAAGAAATCCATGTTGATTATATGCCAATAGACCGTTTTCTTCTAGGTAATTCATAAAGTTCGAAAACAATGGGCCTATATGTCCCAAAATCTTGCTGCTCATCAACGTTAATGACATGGGAGTGTAATTTAGTGGATTACACCTACTACCTTTCTTGTATATTGGTGTGACCTGTGGAACTTTCCAGTCTTTGGGTATGGACCTTTCGTCGAGTGAGCGGTTGTGTATGAATATTAAGTATGGAGCTATTACCCGCCCAGCTTGCCGTGCTGTCTAACGCGCTGCTTCCCGAGTGGGAAGGCGTGCCAGTTCCCGGCACGAAACCGCCCAGCGGATTAGTATCGAGGTCCTGTGTGCCGACCAGCCTGCGGATGGTTTATCAAGCGGTTTTAAATCTACTAGTCGGCAAATGCCGGCTCGTTCCCCTTATTCCACCTAAGCTACAATATGTTGGCGATTGCTGCACAAACACCGTTTCCAAATACATGTACACCATAATTATTCTACCACGGGAAACTGTGAGGTAGTACTCGTCTAGTGTGATACGTTCACGGATTTAGGGTCCATGGGCATGGTGTGGAGCGGCGGTTGGTGGGTGGACTGCTGCGGCCTGATCTGTGATTGTGAACCACTGAGGACTAGGCGGGACGAAGCCTCTCCGTCGTTTCTAGGTCCCAGGTTAAACACATACATAGAGCTATTGCATCAGCGTATTCTGAAGGTAACCTGACTGGTATACCGGCTGCACCGGGTTTATTAAATGATTTAAGTTGCTTCACCACGCCGAGGACACCTACTTCTAAGTTACTCATGTTGGCATTAATCAGCAGTTCTCGGTTCGTGTCAGGGCACCACTCCAAAAAACGCAGTCGGTTGTGTCGTGGCGTCAACAGATGGCTGCGCATGGGACGGTAATTGTCTAGTCTGGTTGCTTTTTGTCTCTGGCCAATGGTGCGGATAGACACAGAATGTTCCGGGAGTCAACTGCTCGTTCTGGAACGGGAGGCTCAGATCGGAAGGGATTACAATGTGCTTGGTACACAATACGGTAATGCTTCCGTCTTGTAGTCAGGTGTGGTAGACCAGAACCTTGACGCCGAGTAAGACTGCGCTCACGATAACATGCAGTTCCACTTCAGGCCACTGTCAGATCCGAATGACTCACAATTCCGTATTCTGCACTGTTCGACCAGCCGACCAAATGGAGATCCATAACGAGGCTCGTTTAAAACTCTCTAATGGCGTCGTAAGAGGCATCTCCTTCTCCTTCACAGCGAGCTCTCAAAATACGACGCCCTATACGTCTCTTGTTTACCCTGAATCGCTCTCATTCAATTGAATGGTCGTATGGGCAAGGTCATTCTGGAAAATGTACTGTTGTTGTTGTTGCTGTGGTTTGATGCAGCTCTCCATGCTACTCTATCCTGTGCAAGCGTCTTCATCTCCCAGTACCTACTGCAACGTACATACTTCTGAATGTGCTTAGTGTAATCATCTCTTGGCCCCCTTTACGGTTTTTACCCTACACGCTGCCATCTAATTCTAAATTGGTGATTTCTTGGTGCCTCAGAACATGTCCTATCAACCGACCCCTTCTTCTAGTCAAGTTGTGCCACAAATTTCTCTTCTTCCCAATTCTATTCAATACCTCCTCATTAGTTATGTGATCTACCCATCTAATTTTCAGCATTCTTCTGTAGTACCACATTTCGAAAGCTTCTGTTCTCTTCTTATCCGAACTATTTATCGTCCATGTTTTACTTCCACGCGCGGCAACACTCCATACAAATACTTTCAGAAACAATTTCCTGACACTTAAATCTGTACTCGATGTTAGCAAATTTCTCTTCTTCAGAAAATATACTAGATAAAGATAGTGATAAAGACATACCCAAATTTATTTGTAAATAGTATCAAACTCTTGTGTTTCTAAAGAAAAGATCTGTAGTTTTAACGAGGTTGACTGTTCTTGTTTACAGATCCCGAGTTCATATTGCCACACTTGTGTGTTAACAGAAAGTGATTGACAGCAGTAATAGTTAAACAATCCATATGTGGATATAAATAGGATGTATCACTCTCAACGATAGCTACAGGAACACGGAATTACCTGTACTACTGCTGTAGGAGAACTGGCCAATACGTAGCGTCATGGCTGACGGAAACCTCACTGCCAGATGGCACTACGAAGTAGCAAATATACGATAAACGGCCAACGTCGAAAAAATTACAACCTTTTACTTTTGGTAAGATAATAGTTTAATAAAATTTAGCTAATATACTTTTGTAGTCTCTATTTTCATCATGTTCTAATAAATGTTCCTCTGATGTAATATAATATATAATGTGTCTCCCCATGAACCATGAACCTTACCGTATGTGGGGTGGCTTGCGTGCCTGCCTCAGCGATATAGACAGCTGTACCGTGTTTGCAACCACAATGAGGGGGGGCGGGGGGGAGAGGGGGGTATCTATTGTGAGGCAACGGTCTGGATGATTGACTGATGTGGCCTTGTAACAGAAATCAGAACGGCCTTACTATGCTAGTACTGTGAATGGCTGAAAGCAACGGGAAACTACAGCCGTACGGAATGGTTAAATTATGATGACATCCTCTTGGGTAAAATATTCCGGACGTAAAATAGTCCTAAATTTGGATCTCCGGGCAGGGGAAAAACAAAACTAGCGTTCTGTGTATTGGAGCATTGAATGTTAGATCCCTTAATCGGGCAGGTAGGTAAGAGAATTTAGAAACGGGGAATGGATGGTTAAAATTAGATACAGTGGAAGTCAGTAAAGTTCGGTGGCAGCAGGCGTAAAAACATTATAAACACCAAATCAAACAAGGATAAGGCGGGAGTAGGTTTAATAAAGAGTAAGAAAATAGGAATCCGAGTAAGCTACTACAAAAAGCAAAGTGAACACATTATCGTAGCCAAAATAGATACGAAACCCACTCCCACCACAGTAGTACAAGTGCATATGCCTAGTAGCTCTGCAAGTGGTGGAGGGACTGAAAAAACTTATAATGAGATAAAAGAAATTACTCAGATAGTTAAGGGAGAAGAAAATTTGATTGTCATTGGGGTGAATATGAACTCGGGGAAAGGAATGAAAGATGAATCAACTTGGCAGGATTTTGCACAGAGCATAATTTAATAATCACTAGGACGTGGTTTAAGAAGGTTGTATACGTGGAAGAGACATCTACATCTACATCTCCGTGATTACTCTGCTATTTGCAATGAAGTGCCTGGCTGAGGGTTCAGTGAACCACTTTCAAACTGTCTCTCTACCATTCCACTCTCGAACGGCGCGCGGGAAAAACGAGTACTTAATTTTTCCTGTGCAAGTCCTGATTTTTCATATTTCTCGTGATGATCATTTCCCCATATGTAGGTGGGTGCCAACAGAGTGATTTCATAATCGGAAGAGAAAACTGGTGATTGAAATTTCATGAGAAGATCCCGTCGCAACGAGAAAAAATGGTTCAAATGGCTCTGAGCACTATGGGACTTAACATCTATGGTCATGAGTCCCCTAGAACTTAGAACCACTTAAACCTAACTAACCTAAGGACAGCACACAACACCCAGTCATCACGAGGCAGAGAAAATCCCTGACCCCTCCGGGAATCGAACCCGCAACGAAATACGCCATTGCTTTAACGCCAAGTCACTTATCATGTCTGCGGCACTGTCTCCCGTATTTCGTGACAATACAAGACGAGCCGCCCTTCCTGGAACTTTTTCGGCGTCATCCGTCAGTCCCACATGATGGGGATCCCACACCGCACAGCAATACTCCAGAATGGGGTGGACAAGCGTGGTGTAAGCAGTCTCTTTAGTAGACCTGTTGCACCTTCTAAGTGCTCTGCCACTGAATCACAGTCTTTGGTTTGCCCTACACACAACATTACTTATGTGATCATTCCAATTTAGATTATTTGTAATTGAAATCCCTAAGTATTTAGTTGAATTTATAGCCTTCAAATTTGTGTGATTTATCGCGTAATCGAAATTTAGCGGATTTCTGTTAGTACTTATGTGAATAGCTTCACACTTTCCTTTATTCAGCGTCAATTGCCACTTTTAGCACCATACAGATATCTTATCTAAATAATTTTGCAATTCGTTTTGGTCATCTGATGACTTTACAAGATGGTAAATGACAGCATCATCTGCAAACAATCTTATAGGACTACTCAAATTGTCTCCAAGGTCGTTAATACAGATCAGGAACAATAGAGAGCCTATAGCACTTCCTTGGGAAACGCCGGATGTGACTTCTATTTTACTCTATGCCTTTCCGCCTATTACTACGAACTGTGAACTTTCTGACAGGAAATCATATATCCAGTCACACAAATGAGGCGATATTCCATAGGCACTCAGTTTGGTTAGGAGACGCTTTTGAGGAACGGGATCGGAAGCCTTCTAGAAATGTAAAAATATGGAGTCAATTTAACATCCCCTGTCAATAGCACTCATTACTTCATGAGTATAAAGAGCGAGTTGAGTTTCACAAGAATGATGTTTTCTGAATCCGTGCTAACTATGTTTCTATAAATCGTTTTCTTCGGTGTAATTCATAATGTTCGAACATAGTACATGCTCCAAACCCTACTGGTATTCGACGTTACTGATATGGGCCGGTAACTCAGAGAATTACTCCTATTTCCCTTTTTGGGTATTGGTGTGACTCGAGAAATTTTCAAATCATTAAGTACGGAACGTCCTGTGAGCGAGCAGAGACACTGGAATGTTTGAGACTGATTATATAATGGTAATACAAAGCTTTCGGAACGAGATTTCTAATTATAAGTCATTTCCAGGGCCAAATATACACTCTGACTATGGAAAGCCAGCCTTAAGCAAAGAAGGGAAATCTGAAAGGTAGAAGGAGTGTATAGAGGGTCCGTAAAATGGAGATGTACTTGAGGGCAATATTATAGAAATGGAACAGGAGGTAGATGAAGATGAGATGTGGGGTATGATTTTGGATGAAGAATTTGGCAGAACACTGAAATACCTATGTCGGATCAAGGCCCTGGGAGTAGACGACATCCCGTCAGATTTACTTATAGCCTTCGGAGCGCCGCCCATGACAAACTCTTCCATCTGGTGTGTAAGATATATGAGACAGGCGAAGCACCCTCAGACTTCTAGAATAATGTAGTAATCAACTGCAGAGGAAGAAGTTAGCTGCCATATGTGAATATTATCGAACTATCAGTTTATTAAGCCATGGTTGCAATATATTAATACGAATTCCTTACAGAAGAATGAAAAAACTGGTAGAAGCAGACCTCGGGGAAGATCAGTTAGGATTACGAAGAAATGTGTGCACACGTGAGGCAATACTGACACTACGACTTATCTTAGAAGACAGGTTAAAGGCAAACCTACGTTTATAGCGTTTGTAAAGTTAGTGAAGGCTTTTCATTTTGTTGGGTGGAATACTTTTTTGAAATTCTGAAGGTAGCAGGGGTAAAATACACGGAGCGAAATTCTATTTACAACTTGTACAGAAACCACATATCAATTACAAGAGTGGAGGGACATGAAAAGGAAGCAGTGATTGAGAAGGGTGTGACAGGGATGTAGCTTATCCCACATATTCTTCAATATGTATATTGAGCAAGCACTAAACGAAACCACAGAGAAATTTTGAGAAGGAATTAAAGTTCAGGGAGAAGAAATAAAAAGCAAAATAACTGATGATGACCGAAGTAGAGAAGATATAAGGTGTAGGATGGCAACAACAAGAAAAGAGTGTCTGAACAAGAGAAATTTGTTAACATCGAATATAGAAGTAATTTTTATGTAGTCTTTTCTCAACATGTTTGCATGAAGTGTAGCCATGTATGGAAGTGAAACCTGAACGATAAACAGTTTAGACAAGAAAATAATTTAAACTTTTGAAGTGTGGTGCTAGGGAAGACTGCCGAAGATTACATGAACAGACCACATAACTAACATAACAGAAGTGGGGAGAAGAAAAAAATCGTTGGATAATCTGACTAGAAGAAGGGATCGGTTGACTGGACACATTCTGAGACATTAACGAATAACCAATCTAGTATTGGTTGGGAGTGTTGGGAGGTAAATATCATAGAGGCAGACCAAGAGACGAATACAGTGAGAAGATTCAAAAGGATGTAGTTAGCAGTAGTTATTCGCAGATGAAGACGCTTCCATAGGATAGAGTAGCATGGAGAGCTGTATCAAACCTATTTTTGGATGCAGCTGTCCATTATGCACTTGTCATTATGCACTTGCCCATACGATCTTTCGGTTTAATGTCAGCGATTCCACTCAACAGATTACGGCGATATGTAATGCTTAGTGGCTAATGCACACTGAACAAAATAATAATGTTTCACTGGCCCGTATCGCTCAATAGAAGTTCAATTTTTTTTAAAAATAATGTGTCTTGTTATTGTTCACTTCTTACAAGTAATTTTCTGTATTTTAGAACCGAGGGCAACTCTCCAGTGACGAGCAACTAATTATGAATGAAGATATTTTTCCAATATCTTTAAATTTTAACATAACATATCGCTTGATTTCGTATTTGGTAATGTCAAATAACAACAAGAAAGCGTCTAACGTCACTGTAACGTAAATTTTAGTTTGTAACTCTGCTGTTATGTGTGGTTTCGAAATGAAATTACTGGAGTATTATCTTCGTTTGATGCAAATTTGACATCGTGATTTCACGGAAGTTTCGAGATACTGGACTGTCTCTAGGAAAAATGCGAAGTTCCTTTGAAGCATATCTCACGAAGCGATGGGTCGTTGAAAAGTTCATCTCAGTGGTTCGAAAGTGAAACCACAACCTTAAAACAATTGTCTCTTTACCGTTGGCCCAATTCTTCTTGTGTTCGTTGCTTACTATAATGATGACAACCCATTTTGTAAAAAAATTTAAATTATTCATTTTATATCGTTAGGATTCAAAGGGCTAATAGACACGGTATAAAATACAAGCACCAAACTCTTCAATAGTCCATAACAGGGTGTCAGTGCATTTGCGACATTTGTGTCACACACTAAGAGTACATGGATATATATCTTCTAGAAGCAAGAAAACCTAATGTTTATACATCCTGAATAAATTTATAAGGAGTATTTCCTTCAATAGTATCCGGAATCCACCTTTACAGTGTGTTAGGGGTATAAGTGCAAATATTTTGGTCGGTGACTAAGGAAAGTGTACGATACTGCATCTGTCTGTATCTACTTGATTTTCAAACTAATAACTATAGTAACTGGTAGTATGTCTTCCGAAGTAAGAGTGATTTCAGGTGTGCCGCAGGGGAGAGTCATAGGACCTTTGCTATTCACAATATATATCAATGACCTTGTGGATTACACCGGAAGTTCACTCAGGCTTTTTGCGGGTGATGCTGTAGTATATCGAGAGGTTGTAACAATGGAAAATTGTACTGAAATGCAGGAGGATCTGCAACGAATTGATTGATGTTGCAGGGAATGGCAATTGAATCTCAATTTAGACATGTGTTGTGTAGCGCATACATAGGGAAAAAGATTCTTTATCATTTAGCTACAATATAGCAGGTCACCAACTGGAAACAGTTAATTGCATAAATTATCTGGGAGTAGGCATTAGGAGTGATTTAAAATGGAATGGCCATATAAACTTAATCGTCGGTAAAGCAGATGCCAGACTGAGATTCATTGGAAGAATCCTAAGGAAATTCAGTCTGAAAACAAAGGTAGTAGTTTACAGTACACTTGTTCGCCCACTGCTTGAATACTGCTCACTGGTGTGGGATCCGTACCAAATAGGGTCAATAGAAGAGGTAGAGAAGATCCAACGGAGAGTAGCGTGCTTCGTTACAGGAGCATTTAGTAATCGCGAATGCGTTACGGAGATGATAGATAAACTCCAGTGGAAGATACTGCAAGAGAGACGCTCTGTAGCTCGGTACGGGCTTTTGTTGAAGTATCGAGAACATACCTTCACCGAGGTGTCAAGCAATATATTCCTCCCTCCTACGTATATCTCTCGAAAAGAGCATGAGGATAAAATCAGAGAGATTAGAGGCCACAAAGAGGCATACCGACAATCTTTCTTTCCACGAACAATACGAGACTGAAATAGAAGGGAGAACCGATAGAGGTACTCAAGGTACGCTCCGCCACACTCCGTCAGGTGGCTTGCGGAGTATGGATGTAGATGTAGATGTAGATGTTTTTAGTATGACTTACATATGGCAAGAGCAAGCTGTTAAAGCGTATTTACCCTGGATAGCAAGTGTGGTGTAGAAGTGTGGACACATGTAAGCAAAATGGGAAGTCTATACTGACAGGCGTAATCCACTTAGCTGAGCAGTTACGAGTGTCAAGATTGTAAATCGTGTGACATGTTTTCGGGAAGGCTGTTAGACGCAAAGGAAAAACAAGTAAATCATTGAAGTGGGTACACATTAACGCACCAATGATCACAATTTTTGTACTTATAGCCCTAACATCCTGTGTAAGCCTGGTTTCGGAGCAATCTGCAAGATCGGCGCGACTGGAAGGAGACACGTAATCTCTCTGATGGTTCGCAGCATTCGACATCAGCTCCCGGTGGCGGGGGCAGTGCGCTGTCTGCAGGGACGCCGCCTCCTCCGCCTCCGCTCATTCCGAGATTACAGCATTAGGAGTGCTGTGGCGCCGCCTGGGGGCACCACCACCGCCCCTAAGCCAGGCCGCGGCTGCGCCTTGCCGGGATGATCAAAAGCGGCCAGATGGAGGCCGACATTAATAATGGACGGCGGCTTACGCCCAAGGCTGCGGCCAGCTTCTCATCAGCATCTGAGGCGGAAAAAAATTAATACCCCGTACACTTGTGTTTTCTTTGAGGGCGACCCGAAAATCCATTCCCAAATCCGTAGAAGCTCTGTAACTGCTTCCAGAGAGGAATTCACTGGAAGATACGGAGCCGGTAGAGGGTATACGGTGTCATATAGGCTTGAGTGAAACATAGCTCGCTTCGTATCGACCTCATTAGCAATTAGGAAGGATACTAATATACAACAGATGTGAGCATCTACATACAAAAATGAGCGTGAGGGATTTCTTCTGGCTTCGTATTATAGGCGCCCAGAACTGAGCAACAAGTAACATGGCTTGGCTTTAAGAGACCACATGTAAGGTAAGACATTTCGCCGCCTCTAAAGCCATGGGTATCATGGTACTAGTGTCTTAAAAGCACACCATTGAAAGTGAACAACACTACAGGAAAAATGGTGTAGTAAACATGGGCTCCAAAACGCGAACGTTAATAACTATGAGAAATTCTTCAACTTCGAAATACACTGAAGAGCCAAAGAATCGGGTACAACTGCCTAATATCGTGTAGGGCCCTCGTGAGCACGCAGAAGTACCGGAACACGACATGCCATGGACTCGACTAATGTCTGAAGTAGTTGTGGGGAGCTGACACCGTGAATGCTACAGGGCTGTCTGAGGAAGGAGGGGGTGGGGGGGAGATCTCTTCTCAACAGCACGTCGCAAAGCATCCCAGATTCAATTATGTTCATGTCTGGTGAGTCTGGTGGCCAGTACAAGTGATTAAACTCAATAGGGTGTTCCTGGAGCCACTCTATAGAAATCGTGGACGCGTCGCATTGTCCTACTGGAGTTGCCCAAGTCCGTCGGAATGCGCAATGGACATGAATGGATGCAGGCGATCGTGTCACCCGTCACAGTCGTATCTAGACGTATCAGGTCCATATTACTCCAACTGTACAGTTTTACACATAAAAACTGAGCGTCGGCCGGCCGCCACAGAGACAAGGTCCGAGTCGTTCACTTAAGGTGGCCAATAAAACTGACCGCCCATGACAATTCTAAGTCCGGCCATCTGTACAATCTGGCAACACTGTTAGATGCGGAAGTGTTAGGAGGAAGTGTTATCCACGTCCGGGACGTTCTTGAATTGTGTGAGCCCGTGGTCTAGTGGTAATCGTCGTGCATTCTAAACTCGTACTCGCCAGTTCGCGTCCAACTATATATAATTGTAATAAGATTAAAAACAGCCGACCAGTTGCAAAGGATAAAGTAATCTTTATCTAGGTTTCGATAGATTTAAATCTATCTTCTTCAGAAGGTGGCAGTATTACATTAACATGGAGTGGTATGTCATTGTCGTTTTTACAATCATCTGCATAGCTCCATTAGTCCAAATAAAATATAGCCCTGAGAATAGGGTTTGTCACACAAATAAAAATAAGTACATGGAAGTTAGAGAGGGCATAAGCAGTCGCTTGCAGATGATTGTAAAAACGACAATGACATATCACTCCATGTTAATGTAATACTGCCGCCTTCTGAAGAAGATAGATTTAAATCTATCGAAACCTAGGTAAAGATTACTTTATCCTTTGCAACTGGTCGGCTGTTTTTAATCGTATTACGTGGAACCGTTGCTGTTTGGCAGCTACGTTTAAAATACTAATTTTTTTTACCACATTTCGGCCTAATGTTATGAGTCTGATTGAACATCGAAGATAATTCGCTTAACATTTCACCCACCAGCAATAACAAGTATTCCAGAAACAATTCCACAGCACAGCTCGTGGCTGCGTCACGACCTTAACTGCTTACGCTCGAGCGTTTCCTCGCGCTGCAGCGATACCGGCCACCGGCCAGACGCCGCTCGCCGCCTGATATCCGGCGCCTGACATCTGAACGCGGCGCCACCCTGTCAGTGTATGTATCAACTGTCATTTTCGAATCTGAAGTTCTAGTTATCATCTTGCAGTTAAGCATTGGATTTTGCATACTTGAAAATCATGAACTACGGTTAAACATTGTAAAATTGAGTCGCCAGTGGAAAAAGCTGTAACATCTGCAACACAACGTTTACTTATGGCATAACAGAGAGGGGAGGGCAGAGGAGGCAGCTAGAAAGATTTGAACTGTGTTTGGAGCGAGTGCTTTTGGGAAAAATACGCCAGAAAAAGATATCCTTGTTTCAACAAAGATCATTCTGGCATGAATGATTTTCCATATTAAGGAAGTCTCGACTACTGATACATGTGATAGGTTACCATTTTATGATCATGCGACATTTGCATTCAACAGGCAAAGTTCAAAAGTCTCGTGTAGGGGTACTGCATGCTCTAATTCGAAACAACAAAAAACAACGGAGTGACTATTATTGATCAGGTCGCTCATTGAGCATTCCTATGCAGTACTGTTACTGATGACGTGTTATGATGCCTTTATCGTTAACTTCCTAACACAAATGAAAGGCTAAGCCCCACCAAAGGACGTAAACTCGGGCAAAGATTAGTGTGAACATAATATTTTACATCTGATAGCTCCTAAAGTATGTTTTTGGTTACTAATTCTGCCCCAAGGGGTGTGTTCAACACAGTTGGAATTTGTTGCCAACAACTGAGACACCTTTCGGTCGCAGTGTAAGAAAATCGAGCAACAAAACATCATCTATGCTACTGCATGATAACGCACTATGTTGATTTGAGAAACAAATCTATCCAGTAGAGTGACAGGAAATTCGTCTCTCAGGCACTTGTATTGACAGGGAAGTCTTCTTTCGAGCACTTGTCCCTCTCGTCACATATTCGTAAAATTTTACCTGTCGACAGCCGAGTTGTGTACCACTTGTGGTGAAGTTGACTTTGCTTGCACAGTTCATGTCTGTTTGTGTTTCATTGGTTTGGCCTTAGTGATTCCAGGACCGGACAGGACCAGTGGGTGTTGAAGCCATTGGAAGCAAATACTTTCGGCCGAGCTTCATGAGCTAACAGACGGTGACCATAGTAGCGGTGATTTTCACTCGTGTCTGGCGTTTTGGTTCAACGGATTGAGTAGCCGTTCAGCAATTTGTTAGTATTTGGTTCACCCCAAGTATTTCCTTGGTGCCACCCATATGGGGGAGGGTTTCCCCTGTCGGCCACATGGGAATATAATTACTATTACTATTATTATTATTATTATCATTATGTCATCAGCAAATCCGATATGTTGTATCTTCCCACCACTGAAATAGATGTGTATTGTTTGACTCCGTATTGCCATCACATAAATATGGGTTATAATTACATGACATTGCTGCTACTGGACATTTCTCACTTTTTCTTGCCGGCCGCGGTGGCCGTGCGGTTCTAGGCGCTGAAGTCCGGAACCACGGGACTGCTACGGTCGTAGGTTCGAATCCTGCCTCGGGCATGGATGTGTGTGATGTCCTTAGGTTAGTTAGGTTTAAGTAGTTCTAGGTTCTATGGGACTGATGACCTAAGATGTTAAGTCCCATAGTGCTCAGAGCCATTTGAACCACTTTTTCTTAGACAGTTGCTACCTGTTACTCCATCACAGGAAATTATGTGCGCAGCATTGTTGCAATACAGATGTTCAAATTATCCGATTTCTGTCATTTCATTTCGATACCAAATCGTTGTAATCGGATTCAGCCAGTCAGTCTTAATGTGGATATCCGACTACGACTCTCATCATATGATAGACTGGGTAAACCACATTCTTAATCGGGCTGTTGAATCTAGATCACTTATCTATGACAGGGCCTGTATTTAAACACTGTGGAAAATTATAATAGTATTTACTTGTGTGCTGCTACTGCATACATGAAAGCTTCCCATCGCATTAAAATACTTTACAGTCATATTTGATGAAATATTTATTGTTGGTTGTCTCTCTAATGTTAATACTATTGACTCAGATTGTGCGTGAACACGAAAACACACACACACACACACACACACACACACACACACACACATACACACAAATACTCATTGATTCCAGTGAGGGTGACAACTACTGTGTGTTGAATAACACATGCACCAGTCTATTCCTCACTTGGCGTCGAGTGGATGAGATTTTTCAATTACCTTGCCTTGCAAGAGTTGTAAGGAGGAGACTGAAAGTAAATGGACTTGAATGCTAAAGAGCTGCGACAAAGCAAAACTTGACCGATTATCAGATAATTGTCCCCATGGGTTTTGTGGACGACTATACTTTTAGTAACCAACCCACCCACGATCATTACGTTAGATTTCTCGAAGGGGTAG
This sequence comes from Schistocerca piceifrons, assembly GCF_021461385.2. NCBI lineage: Eukaryota > Metazoa > Arthropoda > Insecta > Orthoptera > Acrididae > Schistocerca > Schistocerca piceifrons. The sequence goes on from NC_060143.1 coordinate 226,591,929, forward strand.
GGGCATTGATTTCATTAAGTCGTCAACACTATAGCGTGATGGTTTTACTTCCCACCATACGTTTTCTATATTCGTCCAAAGGTCGTTTTCATTTGTAGGTCCACATGGCAATGACCTTGTAACCACTGCCAACATATTCTTTATCTGGTTGATGTTCGGTGATCGTGGAACAAATGGCAACAGCTTCATCCTCTCTTGGCCATGAAACCAATCTCGCACTGCTCTGCTATGATGGATGGGGCTCTGCTCTTGGAAATAAACTGTTATCTCGTTAGTTCATATATTTATATTTAAATAACGTATTTGTAATAAGCACATTGGATTATAATTTTCGGCAGTGTTTAAGAATTCAGGCCCTGTCATAGATAAGTGATCTGGATTCAACAGCCCGATTAAGAATGTGGTTTACCCAGTCTATCATATGATGAGAGTCGTAGTCGGATATTCACATTAAGATTGACTGGCTGAATCCGATTACGGTTTGGTATCGAAATGAAATGACAGAAATCGGATTCTTTGAACATCTGTATTGCAACAATGCTGCGCACACAAATTCCTATGATGGAGTAACAGGTACCAACTGTCTAAGAAATAGTGAGAAATATGTCTACTAGGAGCAATGTAACGTAATTATAACCCATATTTATGTGATGGAAATACTGGGACAAACAATACACATCTATTTCAGTGGTGGGAAGATACACCATATCGAATTTGCTGATGACGAACAATAGTAATAGTAATAATAATCCCGTGTGGCCGATAGGGATAATCCTCCCCCATATGGGTGGTACCGAGGAAATCAAATACTTGGGGTGAACCAAATACCAACAAAATCCTGAATGGCTATTCAATCCGTTGACCGAAACGCCAGACACGTCTGAGTGAAAATCACCGCTACTATGGTCACCGTCTGTTAGGTCCTGGAATCAACCAAGCCAAACCAATGAAACACAAACAGACATGAACTCTGCAAGCAAAGTCAACTTTACCCCAGATGGTACACAACCCGGATGTCGACAGGCGACAGTTGGATTTTCGGATTCTGGGGAGTCCAGGTTAGCACGGCAGAGAATATCAAAGATCTCTGGTAAATTTCCCTAGAAACAGAAAACATGCATTTGAAAACTAAACATCGATACATTGATCCAAATAAGAAAACTAAATAATCTCATAAAGATATCGACCGACAAACAATTCTTATTCTAGCTCTTCAAGAACCACGACTAACTGACAATGAAATATTGCGCTACGGAAACCATTGCATCTTCAAGAGCAAAATACAACAAAAGGTAGCGAAAGGCATACCAATCTTCGGCATTGCATTTCTCGAACACAGACATATCATCAACTCTGTCAAAGAAATCCCACCCATCAACAATCAAATGGTTCAAATGGCTCTGAGCACTATGGGACTTAACAGTGGAGGTCATCAGTCCCCTAGTACTTAAACCTAATTAACCTAAAGACATCACACACAACCATGCCCGAGGCAGGATTCGAACCTGCGACCGTAGCAGTCGCGCGGTTCCGGACTGAAGCGCCTAGAACCGCTCTGTTACCACATCCGGCCCATCAACAATCGTCTTATGACAATGCTCATTCAGAGTCCCAGTAAAAAATATACACTCATCAATGCACTTGCCCCACAAACATCGAAAATAAGAAAAACACGGAAAACGTTGAAAAATTCTGGAACACACTCGGAAATATTATGAGCAAAAGATGATGTGAAAATACTAATGGGAGACTTCAACTCTCAATTCGGGATAGAAAACACCTGTAGAAAAATCATTGGTACAAATTCAACAAGCCGAAACGCTTAGACCAACGGCACACGCCTGACTGACATTTGCCAACAATTCAACCACAAAAGGATGTCTTCCCACTTTAGAAAACAACCAGTTCTCAGGTAACATGTTTGGCTACCAGGTGCAAGCTGCTTTCGTTCGCCTCTCGAGACTCGCTGAAAGCCAGAATTTTACTTCTTTTGTAGTAGAGCTACAAGCAGGCAGATACATAGTCAATAAGGGAATCGTAAGACAACGCTCGAGCAACATTCGTCTTGCTACTTTCAGTAACCCTTAGTGTCAGAGCGAAAACCTTACGGTACTGCCAATTTCATAATGCCACTTTTGTTTTCTAACGCTATATTTTTTGTTGTTGTGAATACATATTTTTTTCTATGAATTGCAACATTTTCATAATACTTGTGAATCATAGAGGAAGCAAAGTAAATACAGATTTTCGAAGTCAAAAGTCGGTAATATTCTCCTTAAAATATGCTCAATCGTCATACAGACACTTAATGCTTCACTACAGTCTGGAACCGAGCGACCACTTCGATCGCAGGTTCGAATCCTGCATCTGGCATGGATGTGTGTGCTGTCCTTAGGTTAGTTAGGTTTAACTAATTCTAAGTTCTAGGGGACTGATGACCTCAGTAGTTAAGTCCCCTAGTGCTCAGAGGGATTTGAACCACTTTTGAACTTAATGCTTTACGAAGATAGACTGCCGTCGTGATGTTTCTCTAGTAAGCTGAATTTAATTTGTATTAGTACAGTGAATATTTTAATTGCATTTTCCATTAGTTTACTAAACGCAACAGTAATCATCAAAGAGAAATTAATCAGCACCCGAATTTTCTTTCACGATATCTCAAACAATCTGACAATACTTAAGTTGTATACAAATTCTAAACCCGAGTAATCTCACTGGTTCTAACGATGTCATTAAACCAGAGTAGTTTTAAGAGTATTTTCGTCTAGAAATGAATTGCCTTCACGGTTGATCGATCAAGAGCGGGAAAGGTAAAATTTTACGAATATGTGACGAGAGGGACAAGTGCTCGAAAGAAGACTTCCCTGTCAATACAAGTGCGTGAGAGACATCTTTTCTGTCAATCTACTGGATAGTTTTGTTTCTCAAGTCAGCATTGTCGTTATCATGCAGTAGCATAGATGATATTTTGTTGCTCGATTTTCTTACACTGCGACCGAAAGGTGTCTCAGTTGTTGGCAACAAATTCCAACTGTGTTGAACACACCCCTTGGGGCAGAATTAGTAGCCCAAAACACACTTTAGGAGCTATCAGATGTAAAATATTATGTGCACACTAATCTTTGCCCGAGTTTACGTCCTTTGGTGGGGCTCAGCCTTTCATTTGTGTTAGGAAGTTAACGATAAAGGCATCATAACACGTCACCAGTAACAGTACTGCATAGGAATGCTCAATGAGCGACCTGATGGAGTTCAATAATAGTCACTCCGCTGATTTTTGTTGTTTCGAATTAGAGCATGCAGTACCCCTACACGAGACTTTTGAACTTTGCCTGTTGAATGCAAATGTCGCATGATGGTAAAATGGTAATCTATCACATATATCAGTAGTCGAGACTTTCTTAATATGGAAAATCATTCATGCCAGAATGATCTTTGTTGAAACAAGGATATCTTTTTCTGGCGTATTTTTCCCAAAAGCACTCGCTCCAAACACAGTTCAAATCTTTCTAGCTGCCTCCTCTGCCCTCCTCCCTCTATTATACCATAAGTAAACGTTGTGTTGCAGATGTTACACCTTTTTCCACTTGCAATTCAATTTTACAATGCTTACCCGTAGTTCATGACTTTCAAGTATGCAAAATCCAATGCTTAACTGCAAGATGATAACTAGTACTTCAGATTCGAAAATGACAGTTGATACATACACTGACAGCGTGGCGCCGCGTTCAGATGTCCGGCGCCGGAATTCAGGAGGCGGGTGGCGTCTGGCCGGAGGCCGGTAGCCGCTGCAGCGCGAGGAAACGCTCGAGCGTAAGCTGTTATGATCGTGACGCAGCCACGAGCTGTGCTGTGGAATTGTTTCTGGAATACTTGTTATTGCTTATGGGTAGAATGTTAAGCGAATTATCTTCGATGTTCAATCAGACTCATAACTTTAGACCGAAATGTGGTTTAAAAAAATACAGTTGTATGCGAACTGGCGACTACGAGTTTAGAATGCACGACGATTACCACTAGACCACGGGCTTACACAATCCAATGACTTCTCGGACGTGTATAACACTTCCTCCTAACACTTCCGCATCTTACAGTGTTGCCAGATTGTGCAGATGGCCGGTCTTAGAATTGTCATGGGCGGTCAGTTTTATAGGCCACCTTAAGTGAACGACTCTGTGGCGGCCGGCCGGCGGTCAGTTTTTATGTCTAAGACTGTACATGCCCCATACCTTTACAGAGCATCCACCAGCACTAACAGCCCGTGCTGACATGCAGGGTCCATGGATTCATGAGGTTGTCTCCATTTGCGTGCATGTCCATCCGCTCGATACAATTTGAAATGAGACTCGTCCGATCGGGCAACATGTTTCCAATCGTCAAGGGTGCAATATCGGGTTGAAGCGTCCAGGTGAGTGGTAACGCTTTGTGTTGCGCAGTCATCAATGGAACACGAGTGAGCCTTCGGCTTCAAAAGCCCATATCGATGTGGTTTTATTGAAAGTTGCGCAGGCTGACACTTGTTGATGGCCCAGGAAGGAAATCTGCAGCAATTCGCGGAAGAGTTGCACTTCTGTCGCGTTGAACGATTCTCTTGATTCGTCGTTGGTCCCGTCCTTGCAGGATCTTTTTCCGGCCCCAGTGATGTCAGAGATTTGATGTTTTACCGGATTCCTGATATTCAGGTTACACTCGTGGAATGGCCTTACTGGAAAACCTCCAGTTCATCGCTACCTCGGAGGTGCTGTTTCCCATCCCTCGTGCGCTGACTACAACACCACGCTCAAACTCAAATCTGCCAGTGTAGCAGCAGTAACCGACCTAAATGCGTCAAACACTTGTTGTCTTATATAGGCATTGCCAACCTAAGTGCCGTATTCTGACCGTTTACATATCTCTGTATCTGAATACGCGTGAATGTACCAGTTCTTATGACGGTTCATTGTAATTTGGGTAGGTTTATCTAGCAGAGGTTTGCGAGAGTTTGGCATTTGGGTAAGACAGACCAGTGGCATTCTTGACAATTTGTGGCTGGAGAGCAGCTCCCACTACTTGCAAGGAAGCTTTTTATGAACGAACGCGATGCAGAAGTGTTGCTGTCATTTACGTGTTACTCCTGGGGGAAAAAATCATATTCTCTGTTCCAATCAACCGAAAAATTTTATCGTGTGGTTACATAATTTTAGTATTAGGGCTTCGTTTGCACAACAGTGATGAGCTTGAAAATTGTGTAGGCATGAAACCAACCTAAAATGGCCACCGAGTACGCTGCCTCCTGACAGAAGTCTGGGGGGTCCATCTATCCCGGATGTCTAAGAGAGATGGACCACTACGATGCTCTTAGACAATAGCGTGTTTTGGACCAGTGTTATTTGAGAGAGATGGACCAATTGTTTTAGAGTGAGAGAAATGCAGTAAAATTAAATTTAGCCGCAAGGCGATTGCAGTAGCCCCACTAAATATGGTTTCAGTCCAAGAGTATACTCATTTGTCGGAAAATATGTCTTTAGCAACAACTGTAAGAGCCAACAGGCCAACCAACCACTTCAAGGATCATCAAAGTTCCTAGTGATACCAAGAACATTAAAAGAGAAGGGTTACCTGCACAAGTCAAATTTCTTTGCTGACACATCTTCGGATTATATTCGTACTAAACCTAAAACTTACAAGATTACCACTGAAAACTGATTATTCCTAATCGAACACAGAAATAAACTTAGGAAGAAATATCACCTGTTCATTCTATCGATAAAACCTTGAATTTTAAGGGGATGGCAGCAACTGTATCCGAAGGGCTAAACACTACTGAAAATATAGAAACTCTAAAGAAAAAGATAGATAAAAAGAGACAGGAAAGAGAAAAGGGCACGAAAGGAGCACCAAAGAGAAATACTGCTGAAGATAAAAATAGACTGAATAAGCTTAGTAAGAAAAATGCTGCAAATAGCTCCACCGTATTCATCAGGTGCATACATTGTACAAGATTATGAAAATAATTTCGATGAATAAGTTTAGGAGGAATGTGGTAGCTGTAATGAAAACTATTCAAACTAATAAAAAATACGACTGGATTCAGGGTGCTACCTGTTGACGATTGTAAATATTTGGTAAAAAGTGCAATTGGTGTGGTGAGAGATAGTCTACTGCTTGAACAAAATCAACTCATTAGAAAAGCCAATGTTCAATTAAGATTTATATGAAACTAATAAAACTTTTTGGGGTAAAATATTTAACACTAGTCTACAATTCTTTATTCATTACAACACATTCCAAACAAAATATGAAGCTGTAATTGACTCCTTTCTTCATCTATAGCCATTTTTGTATCTTCCATCTCTGGCAGACCACTTGTACATGTCACTTATGACCGAGATGGGCCTACGCTCGTATATATTCATTTTATCGTATGTCTTGTGTTTTAAGTGGCAGTGCCTCAGTAATATATTGTACTTAAGTTCACATGCCACTGTATACGATCATGCTGTAAGAAAACAAAATAAGTTAAGAAACACATATTTTATGCACAAGAAGAAAGTGCTCCAACTCTCCCGGACTTACCCTACTTATAGTTGATTATTACGAAATGAAAGAGACGAGAATACCTTTAGGGTTATGTTAGCAACGTGACATCCATTTTGGGTGGAGGCATCTTGGATGAAACAAAAGGAAGAGATTACCGAACTTTTATTTTCAACACAATCTACATATATTTTAATAACATGAATCTCTTTCATTATTATGAAGGCAAATTCAGTAGAAAAGTATATAGTTGAGACTAGTAAAGAGAAAATATATTAATACGCATGCATCTTGCATATACAGTACACATGTACAGAACTAACGCTTAAAAATCCTTAATTTGTTGCCTAACCAAGCCTACTCACTTACGAGCAGCTGAGTGACACATTTTTTTCAGGACAGATCTCTGACAGTGGTCGCTTTCATCTGGGTCTTCAAACCATCACAAGGCAGTATCTATACATGTAAATGCTTCAGAAGCAGCTGGTATATTTTCATCTGCATTTCCAGGAGTACTAGTTGATGAGCTTCATCCGTGACGAGGTTTACAATTTCGCCATCCTGCAAGATTTGATATGCTGGGTTGTATAGTCGACACTCATCCTGTCTTCAATGTATTCTCCGTCACATTTATGGTAATTGAGTTCGTTTTAGCGTAGTGAGCATTTCAGACATATTATTCTGTTCGTCATTTTGAACTAGACATTGAGAACTTTCTGCCACACCCAAAATTTTAAACAAGAACTTTTTTAAAATTTCTGTTCGTTTACATTATCCCATCATATAGAAGACTTCTTTCAAATCAATATTTTTATGAATTCTTAACAGATTTTTTTTTTTGCCTCCTCTGTGCATTCTAACAATAGCTTACAATAATGTTCTTTTCCGTAATATTGCTTGAAAGTTTCATTATCTAGGAGCTGTAATAGATGACATTAGGTAGAAGTAAAATGACTTCTCCGAACTCGTCCATTTCATGTAAGATACCGCATTTTCTCAGGAAGTGGCAATGTTTTCTCCTTTTGTCATTCCTTAACTGATGAATAGAGGATAGAGGGTAGGAAACGTCCCATAAACCATTCCAAGAAAATCACACTATCCATCCAGATGCTCTTTTGTAAGGTGTAAGCAATAGGTATCACAGACATATTAACTTGTTTAAACAATGCAGTTTCTTACTTTTACTAGTGATGGGTATAGGCCATCCGTGCCTAGCAGTAGCATTAGCACAGGCTAAAGAAAAAATTCAATCCTTGCTTATTTTAGGACCAAGTGCTGCTATTTCATGACTTTATTATCATAGTTTTCCTATAGATAAACTAGACCCATACTTGTGGCGAGCTTCATGGATTTACAGCCACTCGCTCCATCAGTAGAACCATGTCCAGTTAAAATTTGTAATTCTTAGTTTTTCTAACATCTGTAGTTATCGATTTAGGAACCTTGTACTCATTAAATAACTTGACTTGTCGCTCTAACGAAGTAGGCAAGTGTCAGCAATATGTCTCGTGGTCTTATTGTGGCGTGTTTATCTTCTGCCGTTAGGTCAGACGATATAAATGCCACTTGCACGCTTAGAGTAGCAGATTGACGGTGACCAACTTTAAACAGAACTTGATTAATTTTCAAACACATTTATTAAAATAGTAACAAGCATAAAAATAACTTAACTTGGTTCTGGATGCTATTTACAATTGACATTCTGAAGTTCCTTTGGTCTTGGTACGTTAATCTTATTCTCACATATCTCTGATACTTCACAAAGTGTGTATTCATTCATCTTCATGGCTATGTACAGTTATATGGTAATCTTATTAGGCGCAGACTGAAACTTGACTATAGACTAATGCAGAATAATGCAGACTGATGCAGACCGACCAATTGGAGGTCTGTGCACTCATTATAATACCTCGAGTGTTCAGGTATCACTGTGCGAGTGTGATCCGTGAGGAGAAAAGGTTCTACGTTAGCAGCAATCTCATTGGCTGCGTGACATATTAATATGCGGATCAGTGGAAGCAGAATTTGGTCCGTCTCTAAGACAGCACTATCTCGTAGTGCGGAGATGGACGAGCGCTGCGCCTGCGCTGTTGTGCTTAGCGGGGCGCGCTCTATTGGGAAAGTTGTGTACGCGCTGACTACGTGGAACTATGTACACAACACATTGTTATGTTTAATTTTCAGATGCATAAAATTTTATCTGTGACTGACGTTTTGTGCCTAGTCCCTTAGCACTAATGCACACACAATTACTTCACAGTATAACATTGCATCAAGTAATGATTTTAGTTCAGTCACCAACTAACCTAGAAGTTGCCCATGCGATTTTTAAAGGAAATATTGGAGGAAAAATTATTGTTGTCCTCTATACACGCCCGAAAGGTTATTGAACAACAATAAACATTCTAGATCGACCAATTGACTCTGAGACGTCCTGGTGAAGAAACTTCATTTTTCTATATCACTGTCGAAATAAAGTCTAGCACAAAAACACACAGTGTTTCACAGTTTCAGCCACTCAAAGTCTGCAGTGCAAAAGCAAGCATTCTGTAACGAAACCAGAGGCAACCATCGTAAAAATTGGAGTGAATATGCCATGGGCACTAGAATGCCCGAAAGTTATATCCATAAGGACTTTACAACTTCGTAATGACCTACAAATTTATTTGAATAACTTAAAGAGTCAGTTGACGTACATTTTGTAGAAAACAACCTCAAATTTCACATAAAACTGTCAAGTGTCATTTTGGTTCAATGTGACTCCCATTTGTGATGCAGCAAACATCCCATTGGTAATTCCTTTATTCCCACACTCATGGCAGCATATTGGGCTTAACTTCTGCTACAACAGCGTAGATTCGAAATTGTTTGGTAGAGGAATAGCATACACACAGTCTTTAATGAAACCCCAGAGACTGAAATCCAGTCTTGTGAAGTCTGGGGAGCACTGTAGACATCTGCTTGGCCCATAACGGCTAATTCACCAACCTGGTAAGAGATTGACAAGGAAACCTCGAATTTCCGTAAGGACATAATGTGGTGCACCGTCTTGCTGGTTGTAAACCATCCCATCTCAGTCATCTTCACCGATCTGGAGTATTAAAAGGTTTTCTAGCATATCCAGAGACACAGCGAGCACCAGTGAAGGAAGCCATTTTAACTGTGCACTAGCTGACCGTCCTTGTGGCGGAATGGAGTACTGTTGCACTACGTGAATCAAACTTCAGGTTGTTTGCTACAAAATGACACACCTACCGATTCTGTAAATAAAGTTCTATATCATTCAAAAGCTGTAAAGTCCTTTTTCACACTCCCTGTGCAGGCCGCACGGTAGACTCAAGCACGTGGCTCATAGTTTTGGTATATGCACATTCACATTTCAGGTCATCAGCATTGAAGGCACATTCCCACTTTCAGTGCGTGGTTCTTTCACTTCATCGTTGTAATATGTTCAAATTCTTTGCAAGCCAGCCGTCGATATGCCAATCCTTTCGACTATCGTCCTCCTGCCTAGATAGAGGAAGTGGAGTCTTCTTCTACGTTTCCTGCCTTGCTCTGGAGCGCCCATGGCAAGCTCTCGAGATGCTCTGAGCACCTCCTGGACTTAAGCCATTAGTGTGGTGGTGGTGGTGGCAAGGGAAAGAGCCGAGGGGGCGATGGTAAAGTGTGGTGAGGGGTGGGTGAGATGGGGAGTAGGGACCTGTGGAGCAAGTGATGCGGCTTAGTCCCCTCTGAAACCCTTTACTTAGTGGCAGGTTCTGCTCCACGCACAGATGCAGTTGCTAATCTGGCATGGTAGCATAGCTTATCCATTTGAATAGAAGTTGTGGAAGAGTAATTACACTACAGTCCTGGCACACCTGTCTGGGAAGCTGTAGGCAGTGAAACAGAATAAAGATATAAATAAAATAAATATAAACCAACATTGTCATTCCTGAGATACTGATTGTTGAAGTACATGAGACCATGCAAACCAACATGTCAGCGAGTGGAATTATAAACATCTGGGATAAAAAACCCTCATTCACTCACTTTAATATGATATTACCTACCATAGGCCCCTGCTTCGCAAAAGAAGTTATAAAGGGGTCTGTGCATACATTTTAGGGTACGGTACCTAAGTCGGTAGAAATAGATTCCTTGCAGGATCACTTATGAATAAATTCTTGTTTGTAGCCACGAAGTCAAATATAAATAAAACCTGTCGAAAGAAGCAAACAGATTTCTTTAAGTTTTTAACACAAGAAGCGAAATCAGTTAAGTTCATACAACCTAGTCAAGTAAATTCAGTGTTTGTATGTGGTAAAAAAGAAGATTGCAACACTTCAGTTTGCCACTGACGTAAAATCCTAAAACACCGAGGTAAGAAAAAGGAAATACAGTGGCAGCTACTGGTTCTTTGGTGTACTACGAAACTAACAGCATCATCAATCGGTTTATTGGCATACTACGCCGTCAATAAGGTAACACTCCGAACCATTAAGTGGAGCAGGCTTCTGAAATTTTAAATTACATATCTATTTTACTTTCCTTCAAGATCCAATATTGAGGAAATAAGACCTTTACGTACCCCAAGCTAAGCTCAAGTTTCCTGTGAAAACCTCATGAAAATTCGTCTAGTAGTTTTGATGATTAGCGTGTTCAGACAGGCAGAAAGACACGACTATTTTAGGTAAAACTTTAAATTAGGATACTTTCTTCGCCGGCCGGTGTGGCCGTGCGGTTCTAAGCGCTTCAGTTTGGAACCGCGTGACCGCTACGGTCGCAGGTTCGAACCCTGCCTCGGGCATGGATGTCTGTGATGTCCTTAGGTTAGTTAGGTTTAAGTAGTTCTAAGTTCTAGGGGACTGATGACCACAGATGTTAAGTCCCATAGTGCTCAGAGCCATTTGAACCATTTGATACTTTCTTTTCCTGATATCATTTTGCTGATATAGAGGCTATTGTTCCAAACTACCTGAAGTTACCTCTGAAGTTGATATAGTGGTTTTGGAAATAAGCATTTTCAAACAAAGACGATGTTTTAGATAAAACATTACGTCACGATAGCTTTCTTTTCGTAATCATATTTCATGAAAGGAAGTTGACACGTTGCCTCAGTTTACATTCAGGGTACCTGTGTGAAACCGAAGAAAATTTATCTGGGAGGTTTTGAGATTTACGTGCTCAAACAGACAAACAGACAGGATAGTTTTACAGTTTTAATATTAGTGTATAGACAAAGATGTATTTCGAAGCCTGGGCCTTCTTCATCACGCATATTTAAGTGTAAGTTACATTTCGTCTGGCTAACGACAAGCTGGCTAGCTCAAAACCAGTAAACCCCGACCCCTGAAAGAATGAAATGCATATAAAACCTTCAAACGCGTGTTACCTTACAAGTCAGCTAATATGTGAAATATTTGACGTTACGAATGTAAGCAACCAGAACTTCAGAAACGGTTTTAAAGTTGTTTTGAAATCTGTTAGAAGTCACTAAGTGCTCTCATTCTCGAACACAGGATAAATATAGCGTAGGTAATTTGCGTACCGTGCTATATACATACACATACACAAACCATTTGCCGGCCGGTGTGGCCGAACGGTTCTAGGCGCTACAGTGTGGAACCGCGAGACCGCTACGCTCGCAGGTTCGAATCCTGCCTCGGGTATGGATGTTTGTGATGCCCTTATGTTAGTTAGCTTTAAGTAGTTCTAAGTTCTAGGGGACTAATGACCTCAGAAGTTGAGTCCCATAGTTCTCTGAGCCATTTGAACCATTTGAACACAAACCTTTAATATAATACCATCCCTCTCATGAGCAGACTATGACAGTATCTTCAGTTTTTAAATTCGGTAAATAAATACTAAAAATCAGTTCTTTGTTGCCTCTGGACTCCGTCAGATAAGCAACTTGTAACTGCAACTGGGCACCATGAACCAGCTTAGTCGTTTAGTAAGATAGATAAGGTTTCTTACATGCAACAGTCCGACTGACAAAGAACATTCATACGGATAAGCAAATACGAGACATGTGTATAATACTTACTTCCGTGTCCCATTTTCTTAAATTTCGTAAACTATTTTTATCTCTAGCACAACTCACTAATCACTTAACGTATATTTTATCACTGTTATGGTTCAAATGGCTCTGAGCACTATGGGACTTAACATCTATGGTCATCAGTTCCCTAGAACTTAGAACTACTTAAACCTAATTAACCTAAGGACGTCACACAACACCCAGACATCTCGAAGCAAAGAAAATCCCTGACCCCGCCGGGAATCGAACCCGGAACCCGGGCGCGGGAAGCGAGAAAGCTACCGCACGACTACGAGCTGCGGACTTATCACTGTTATATTTGTAATCCATGTCAAAGTGTAACAACAAGTTGAAGACTTTATTTCGTTATTACAATAAATTATTCACTTCTCCCATTATGAATTCTGTTGTTATACATGAAGACCACTTTATGTTTCTTGTAAATTCAATAGACCTGACTGCTTGAACTAACTGTTTGCATGTTTATAAGCAATATTTTGCAAAATTTGCCGATATGGCCGATGCTGATAAAAGTCTGTTGCTGAGCAGAGTATATGTCTCTGAATTTCAGGTTGTGTATTTCCAGTTGTTGTAACAAAATCTGAATTTCTACCACTATTTATAGTATGTTGAATGGTGAGAATATCTGTTAAGTCTCATATTGTACGTTTGTTGATGTACATGTGGCTTACTGCAGAGCACCTGTCATGGAGGTTATGTCTGAAGCTACCTCTGTGCTTGCAGAATCGTATCTACAAATTTCAACCGGTTTTTCTAATGCAGTTTCGTTTGTAAATTCAGCTGTATTCGTAAATCAGATTTGTGTGGTGTACAGTGTATTGTGCCTAAGTATTGAATGGTTACATAAATAAGTTTTAGTTACATAAATAAGTTTAGTTTATGTGATCGCCCTAAGCTTGTTAATACCAGTGCGTGACAATTTTAATTGTATCTTACAGCACTGAAGATGGTCACTAAGTGACCGAAAATCGATTTTGCGGATAATAAAACAAAAAAATACGACCAAGGCTGTTTGTCATTCCAATTATATCCATAATCTGGTCTTGGTGCACAGAACACTCCATGGAGTTGCCAATCAATAGTTTTAGAAGTATTTTGGTTTTAGTATATGTTTGTCTGTGATTGTGTTCTGGATATTTACGGATTACTTATCTGTTAATTATGTTGAGCATCCATTGTTTGTTACTTTTGTATTTACTTCATTTTGCATTGTGTGTTGTTTCAGTAGTAATCTGTGTACTCTTTATAATTGAATCAGAATACTGCCTGTTTGTTGAGCTTGGGTGATATGATGAGTTATCTGTTATGATTTCTATGCCTGTTTTTTTCTGTATATGGCAAAAACATACTTCTGCTCATCATTAATAACCTTTAATTCCAGTATATTTACAGAACAGATCTCTTCATATTCTGTCATAAAGTATATGTTTCTATTGACTTCAATTCAAGTAGTACCTGATCTACTTCATTTCTGGTGCCTTTGAACAGTAGTAGTGTCACACTATCTTTTGTAATAAGTAAAGATTTATATTTTTTTAATTACAGTCATGTAAAATAACATGCGATAATTATTCAGCATTTTATGTTGGACACGCACAAACGGCTTTTAGTATCTAATATGCAGAGTATCTGTTAGGCCAAAAAGGTACTTATCTGTATTATTCTACATTTACATAACACTTGCGAACGTCGTGTTATAATCCAAAAAGAACCGAAGAAATTCAAATCTTGCATAAGAAAAGAAAGGCAGGCCACTGGATATTTTAGAGGAGTTTCTATTTAGACAAGCGATATAAATGATGGCCTTCTGTTAAATGAACAGTTACAATTGAGAAATACAGGACACTTCGACGGTTTTAACCTGGTACAAGCGACTGGTTAAATAGTTTGCTTCGATATCATATTGTCAAAAGCGTTTCGTCTTCAGAGGTGTTGTTCCCCTCATACGCAGCCTCATGATATTTGTATTAGTTTCACTAGATTACTTTGATCTTTGATAAGTTAGTTTACCAAAATGAATCACTGCTATTTATTTCCTGTAACATCGAATTCAGAACAGCACTGCTATGTATTTTTGTAGCGCTGAATGAAGAATTTAGTCTTTTCTACAATTTATTTATTTCGGAAGTATGTACTGTGTTAATTCGTGTAAGTTAGCATTTTTAATACTTGTGTGTAATGGAAAATGCAGTAGCTTGTGTAGTTAAGACTGTTTGACACTACTTTTGATTTTCATTTTAAATTCCGGTTACTACTGACACAAACTGTACCTCTATCTGCATATTTTAATGAATTAAACAATGTATTACCCCAGCCTTTAGGCAGTTATTACATGTAAGAGATATAATCTTACAACCCTCTGATTTGTAAAGTTTGCCCTCATACAATCACTCCTTCCACCCTCTCCCTCCCTCAAATTTTCCCTTCCTCTTCCTCTCCCTCCGCCGCCAGCCTAACTGTGAATCCCAATCAAAATTGTTATTTGTGTACAATTTACCCACTGTAACCAACGTAATTATTGTACTTAAAGTTTGTAGCAATTTACCTGATTGTATAAACGAGTGTGAAGTTTAAGCTATATTTACTTGTCAGAACTGGATTTATATACCACCTGAAATATTTATTTCAACGCGTGCATTCGACAACTCAAAACAAACATCTCCAAACTCCTTTAAAAATTGATTCTGTAATTATGTTGTTACGATGTATATTGTTTCTACTTTCTGATTATGTTTTCTCTTCTGCTATACGATCCTTGCACCCAATAGTTTCCAGACGCCTTATTTGCTTACAAAATATGACACTATATGTGTGAAATGTTACGACAGTGAAAGGAACCTGTGATCATGGTAGGTACTCTATCTTATTTATTTTATTGTTGCCGTTACATATATGTTTAGTTTTTTGTCAAAAGAAACTCAAAACCATTTCCTGAAATGGTGTTTCGTTTCTCCACTAGACAGTTCTACACGTTGCTCCAAAATATCCTAACATAACACATACGCAAATGTCATACTAACAAACGTAAATCCACCTGATGATGGAGGTTTAATTCTTTGAAACGCGTCGTGGAGTTAAATAAAGAGTGACCAGTAACAGCGAATGTGTTCTTTCATTTAACTACACTAATGCTATGATGTGTAGGGATAGTACCAACATGAATGATAATCTGGGTGTTTCGACGGTATGTCGATACAGAGAAAGAAAAATATCACCTAACTCAGCTTTTCATTATGGTATCAGCTCGCAACATGTGGAGAACTCTACAGCATTTTACGTAAGCACTTCAGCTTGATGTAACTTGTTAAGTTCAACGTTTGCCTCTGTTCTAGAGAAGCCTAAAGATCTTTACAGTTTAAAAGAACAGTTTTATAATTATTGCATGTGACATGAAATAGTTGGCTCTTTATGTAACCAATGTAAGTAACGACTTTGTTTTTGGTTTTTCAGTTACTTTACATGTCAATTAATAGCTAAAAATTGCTGTTTGACTTTGTCTTTGTTAGGTAACTGGATGAATTTCTGAAGAAGTGCTCATGGCAGTATCGAACCATAGGACAAGTTCTATATAAACCGACTTTTGGTACTCGTTGGCTGTTTAAAATTTCTGTTGAAGGTACTCGAAGTACTTGTTAACAGCCACGTTTAAGGTTCTGATATCTGTAGCTGAGAGTGCTCTGCCCCTTTACGTGTATGTGTCGGACTTCAGCATCCGTTAAGTAATCGTAGTTTTGGTTTAAGCAGTATTCAATGACGAAATTCGCTTCTTTAATCTCCACCTTTTATGGTGTTTTCTCAGACTAGTACAAGTTGATTTCCAAGCCTGTCCAAGATTGTAGGCCTGATACTCTTGGAAGATGCTCTTGTAAATATTTATTTTTGAACTGAAGAGACATCTGCCTTATGTGGGTGGGACTTAAAAACCCACTGAGAAACCATTTCCTGTACATTGCCTATAAAAGGTAAAGTACACCATTTTATTTTCGAGGCAAATAGTAAATAATGACTTTAGCTGGCAGTGGGCACTGATTTAAATCAGTGGGGAAAGTTGAAAATTTGTGCCAGACTGGGATTCTAACCAAGATCTTCTGCATCCAAGGCAGATGCGCTGTCCACAAATCCACAGCAGTCATCGGAACTGCAACTGCTGGCCAGCATACCGCCGATCGGGTCAAATTCTTAACTTATCCACACATCAGTCCCAGTCCAGCACAAATTTTCAACTTTCCCCTTTGATTTAAGTCAGTGCCTACTGGCAGCTAATTTCGTTAAATCGTTTTTTTCTTGGTTCATAATGGCTCCAGGTGTCTGTTCTTTCTGGCATGTCCGAAAGAAAAGTTGCCGCAAATTATAGACTGTTTGGTGTCTCTGTCTTGTTCACTGGGTACAATAGTGGTCTAGAATGTTTCTTCAGGTTTATTAGGAATAATGTCAATAATAGTGGATTCAAATTCATTATTTGTAGCTACTGTTTTCATTGTATTAGGTTCTTTGGACATGAGGCTGGAGTATGTGGTAAAAATGTGCTTGTTTTCATATTGTTGGTTGTCTTCATGAAGCTGAGACAAATATGTCAGTAAAGGAGTATTTTCATTGTATTTGAAATCCGCAATTGCCATTTTCTATCATTAAACTGTTGTGCAGGAAATCAATGGTGGAAACTCCAGGCCTCATACTGACCATTACGTTGGTATGTCGCTAGTTAGGATTTTCCCAACACTTCTAAAGCTGCCTAGTGACATGATATCAGAACGGGAAGTCGTACACAATCCAAGAGTAGATACATTAGCCTTGGAGAAAGATATAACTACATAAGGACAGTATGTCGGAGAAATTAACAAAGCACATCAACATCAACATTAGCAACAAATCTGCAGTAAGGGAAGAAAGACCATTTATTAGTCATGAACAAAGTTAAAACTAGCACTGAAAACAGAAACGTTATTATCAATAAAGCAGACAAAAGAAGGACTATATTGCTGTTAAATAAAACATATTATACGAACAAAGTGAAGGATTTTCGCAGTAAATTCCATTACTAAAACTAGAGAATGATCCAACAGCTAAATACAGTAATTATCAAGCTAAGCAATTAATAAACAAGTGCTTCAACATTTTTTCTCGACATGTTTGTAAGAGTATTTTTCAGATATGTCCTAGGACTCCACAGCAGTATAGTTTATGAAAAATCCAGAACCCAGCAGTGCTAATCTGACAAGTGGTATCTGCATGTAGGCACCCGTGCAGAAGACTGCCAACATGATCAACATCAACATTTAGAAAAAGCAGAAATTCAAAGGGAAATGTAGCATTAAGAACAAGTAAAATTATTCATTAAGAGTTGTCAGGATCCCAACAATTACAAAATATTCTCCTTTCATATACAAAGCTTGTTGCCAAGCATCACGGTGAAAGACTGTACACATGTTGAGTGAAAATCGTTGTGTTTACACATCATTAATCCAGAAGAACAGCTAGTTAAAGTTAGTTCAGTAGAATTTTGTTTAAGTCAAACTTATTTCTACTTTCGAAGGATCTATTATAAGAAGCAGATGAACATGAAATGGGCTCTCATTTATCCCCCTTGCTAACAGGAATGTTCATGGGCAAGTAGGAGACTGATTTTCGTAAGAGTGATCTAATGGCAAAACATTTCGTGTGTATTTCCTGTATATTGAAAGGTGCTACCAATCAATTTCGCAAGTTCGTGGTAAATATGAAACAGTGGTATACTAGCATCAAAGTCAGTATGGAGTTATGTGGTTCCTCTATCAACTGATAGAAAATAGCAATCATAAAATTAAAATTTACTAGGAAGATTCCTTTAATGACACATTTATACCAGCTTCGGCATCAAATAGCCCACATACAAACAGAATTCCAGCACATAGTCCTCCATCTCCTTTCCATCACCGACTTCCAAAGAATTTAGTACAATAAAAAGCAATACTTCTTATTAAGGCAATTATCACCTTGAAAATAATTTATAAGATGCATGACACACATATGCCGCTTTTACTTATATTTTATTTCCCGTAAAGTATAAATATCAAATTTAAATAAAATCACAGTTTGTGCGTCACGCAATTTACGTAATAAATACAATGCTACAAAGAATGAATTTGATTCCAAAATTACTGACAACATTCTGAATAAATCTGAAGAGGGAAGTTGATCTTTACTGCTCCCAGTGAACAACTTAGAGAGACCAAAAAGGAAATGCTGTGTACCTTTCATTGGTTAAATTTCTAATAGGATAAAAGGGAAAACATTTTAAAAGCAGTGGTTTCTCACTGTTTTTCGGTATCCACAGACAGTTGGTAGACTTTTTCTACATTTCGGAAGATGAACATCTGGTCATTTTGAAAACAATGGCCTACAATATCATCTCTCAAAAGAATCAGGTGTATCATATTGAACAGACTTCGAGGTCAATCTGTATAGAGAGCATCTTAGATGCTATAGATTAAAGAAGTGAGATTTATCCTTTGTCGAACATTGTTTGAACCAAAACCACAGCCGGCCTGTGTGGCCGTGTGGCTCTAGGCGCTTCAGTCTGGAATCGCGTGACCGCTACGGTCGCAGGTTCGAATCCTGCCTCGGGCATGGAAGTGTGTGATATCCTTAGGTTAGTTAGGTTTAAGTAGTTCTAAGTTCTAGGGGACTGATGACCTCAGGTGTTAAGTCCCATAGTGCTCAGAGCCATTTTGAACCAAACCACAAATACGTAATCAACTTAGAAACCCTACACATACAGGAAAAGGACCCAAAACTCATCAATTAGAAATGCTAGAAATTAAACAATAGATGTATGCATCCCCACATTTACAAATAAGTAAGGAAACTTGTTTTAATAATTCGCCCGTTTTACTGAATGTAACAATCTCTAAATAAGAGAATAACTTAAGCGCCGTTAATCATAGCAGATAATGACAAAAATCCCCATTCCTGTGCGCGTATGTCTGTATTAATTCCTAGGTATCGTAAATTCTATCCTAATGAATGTTGTAAATAGAAATGTAACTGTGTCAAAATGGTCAACAGCTTAACTTTTACAGTTTATGTCAAGAATCGATAGATGAAGAAGTTGTTCTGTATATCTTCGCTTTCCGTAACCAAATGTTTCGGGCTATTATGCAGTGGTAGAATGGATTTCACATTAAAACCCAATTTCGCTTGGCTGTCATCTTTGGGATTGCTTGTTTACTAGAAAACGGATCCGTAACACGAAGCCTTGTCCACATAATTACACTAAAGTTTGTGAATCAAGGCAAAAAATAAACATGCAGGAGTACTCAGACAGTTCCATACAAACTTAATTATATATATATGAACAGTTTATCAACAGGTTTTGATATGTAACTTTGCGATTAGCAAAACATGTTGCATGAATTGCCGTATGTTTTGATTGCATTGGCTTAGAGGATTAAATCTATTACATCTCAATGTGACTATTGACATTACTATTTGACGTAAATTCTGGCTTGATACCACTCCTCGTTCCTGAGAGAATGATATCTTAACAGACTGCAGATCGACGTTTTCTCCGACGGAGGTAAGGCTCCCCAAAAGCAGTCTGTTTCACTGATACAGTGTGCAGTGTTTCACCAAGACCCCACAGTTGAATATTTGAAAAGGAGAATATTGTAACATTTACATTAATATATCCAACAAACAATGCTCTTGAAAAAATGAATCCTAACCCAGTGTGAATTAAGTTTTTACGGCGAGTGTCTTAGGCTATATTATGCAGTGGTAGAGGATAAGTAACTACTAGTGATTTGAGAGACCATAGGTCTCAATTACGTATTGGTGAAAGTCACAGCACTGGCATCTGCCTGTAGCATTAATGTCTAACGGTTAACATCGGAACATTTTTATTGGCGACCAGCAGGGGTCACTATAGACAACATCATCCCATATCGCTTCCAGTAAGAACCAAGGAAGGTGTTCTTCCTCGGAATTACACGCTGAGTGGTGAATAGTAATGACACAGTCTTGGAAGCAGTTTGTCTTCTGCTGGGGCCTACGTGGTGCATTTGATTCCGTACTGTCGTGGGAGAATGGGGTTTCGAAGATCCCACTGACAGTAGACCGTCGATCGTCCATCATGACTCGGCAATGGTGACACGACGTCTCGTTAAATACTGTAGTTGTATAGGGGATACGCACAATAATGTGAACACCTGTACTTCCTTGGGAATGGTTTAATAATAAGCGCTGGATCCCCATTTGACCGTAATACAGCTGCGATTCTTCTTGGAATACTTGCGTATAATAATTGTGTAGTCTCCAGTGGAACGTTATGGCACTCTTCGATCACAACCTCTTCTAACTACTGTAGTGACGTGCGAGGCGGAAATTTGCTCCGGAGCCTGCACACCAATACCGCCCACAAGTGTTCGAGTTCAGGGACTGTGCTGGACAGGGAAGACGCTCCAGTTCAGTTCCATGTTCCTCATACCACGAGTGTACTGTCTAGGCTGTGTGAATGGGTGCATTATCTTAGTGAAATATGGCATCGATGTTGGGGAACAACATCTGTACATGGGGTGCACCAAATCACCTAAAATGTTCACATAATCGTTGGCTGTAACACTGCCTTTGAGAGTAATGATTGGACCAGCAGCATACCATGATATGGTTGCCCACACCATCACACCTCCACCTCCATGTTTAAACGTTGGAATCAAGCTATCATGTTTGCAGAATTCTTTTGGCGTACTCCAGTCGTAGACCCGGCCCGATGTTGGAAATAACGAAAAAGTTGACTTGCCGGACCATATGACGTGTTTCCACTGATCAGCCGTCCAGGAATTTTTGCTCCTCACACCGTGTCTTAGGCTTCTTTGCGTTGGTTGTCGTGACTAGCGGTTTCGGTATAGTAGCTCGTCTACGAAAATTCGCTTTATGTAGTTCTCGGCGGACAGTGTCGAAAAATACGGGGTATCAGAGAGGGCTATTGAGCTCTGCAGTCACTTTAGCTGCCGTAGTTTTGTGTCGTTTTTACACAATTCGTGTTAGCTTACAACGATCTCTGTTATTTAATTTTGATTTGCGCCGGCTATTACGTTTACACGATGATATCTTTCCATGTTTTGTGTAGGCTGTCATGACTGTTGAAACAGTTGCTCTTGAAACGTTCAATAAGTTGGCTGTCATGTTTACTGATGCTACAGCAAATCGGGTCTCCACAAACTGCCGTCTTAGGAACTCTGTTCTATCTTTCATTGCACGTCGACCACGGACTCTGAATGAAAATACTCGTAAACAACCTGCACTGATACCTAGTCCGTACTGAACACGCACAGTCCAGCGCGACACGTGCCTTACTTGCTTTGTTGACAGCCAGACACAACCATCCCATTACTGCCACTGTTGACATTATTTTGCGTATCCCCTATAGTCTTCCTCTGGAAATATTTGCACCTGCGGAAATACTCGTATTTTCTCCGTGAGATTGAAGATCCAGCCTAATCACTGTTCATCACGGAAACCTGGATTCTTGTGCAGTTTCCCACATGCTATGAACGAGGCATCTTGTACAGAATGTCGTAGCACGTCCAATGTCGTTAGCTCGCCATGTGCTGCTACACATCTCTCCGTAATAGACGGTTCACATATCGTATGTACACTTGCGCTTACGCCGCATCCCGCTGCAACATTCAGGCATCATCCACGCCACATACTGAAACGGCGTAATCCTTCCAGTAATGACTGGTCAGTTAGTATATTTCGCTTTGTAACAACGAGAATAAATTAAGAAAAATTCAAGCAAATTCAACTAACTTCCGACCATCATTGTGCTAGCTCGTCACCAACGAATGGAATCGGATTTGGGAAAGTTGCAGGGAGACTATTCTGATGCACATCTCACGCTCTGACATGTGATTCAAAGTTGTGTATGAACTCTTTTTCTGACAGTCACGGTGTTGATAAGCCAGCAACCATAATTATGTTCTCCACCCTTCCGGTGCCATACCTGACTTCTTACAGGAATTTCTTTTCAAAGAAGGTAGTCACGAAGAAATCATCAGAGCTTTTAATGATGGATTTTGATTAATCTTGGGTATGCTCAAGAGATGTCTGAGTACTAGACAAGCGGATTTTCGTACGACGTATCCTAGTTCAGAGGAAATTGGTGTTGAAGTTTTATGCATATCTGCTATGCATGTAGTATTAGACGTGTTACAACCAAGCGAAAAGCGATCGCTTGATTACAGATGAAATGCTACCTGTAATAAATAATACACAAGTGGTCCTGAAACACCATGCAGACCGAGTGTGAGAGTATTGGCTGAAAGAAGCAAATTGTTGTTTGAACTAAATATTTCGTTAATTTTGTATTCAATTAATACAAATGTGCACATTACAGTTTAAATAAAACATAAAGTCAATGATGATGCCACAGAGCTGTTGAAACATGTTTGGGAACTTGAAAAAACAGTGTTACATCAAACAATTAGAACATTAGAGTATTTCATGCAAAATTATTCTAAACTAGTCATTTTAGCCCTAGTATTGTCATTAATACACTCCTGGAAATTGAAATAAGAACACCGTGAATTCATTGTCCCAGGAAGGGGAAACTTTATTGACACATTCCTGGGGTCAGATACATCACATGATCACACTGACAGAACCACAGGCACATAGACACAGGCAACAGAGCATGCACAATGTCGGCACTAGTACAGTGTATATCCACCTTTCGCAGCAATGCAGGCTGCAATTCTCCCATGGAGACGATCGTAGAGATGCTGGATGTAGTCCTGTGGAACGGCTTGCCATGCCATTTCCACCTGGCGCCTCAGTTGGACCAGCGTTCGTGCTGGACGTGCAGACCGCGTGAGACGACGCTTCATCCAGTCCCAAACATGCTCAATGGGGGACAGATCCGGAGATCTTGTTGGCCAGGGTAGTTGACTTACACCTTCTAGAGCACGTTGGGTGGCACGGGATACATGCGGACGTGCATTGTCCTGTTGGAACAGCAAGTTCCCTTGCCGGTCTAGGAATGGTAGAACGATGGGTTCGATGACGGTTTGGATGTACCGTGCACTATTCAGTGTCCCCTCGACGATCACCAGTGGTGTACAGCCAGTATAGGAGATCGCTCCCCACACCATGATGCCGGGTGTTGGCCCTGTGTGCCTCGGTCGTATGCAGTCCTGATTGTGGCGCTCACCTGCACGGCGCCAAACACGCATACGACCATCATTGGCACCAAGGCAGAAGCGACTCTCATCGCTGAAGACGACACGTCTCCATTCGTCCCTCCATTCACGCCTGTCGCGACACCACTGGAGGCGGGCTGCACGATGTTGGGGCGTGCGCGGAAGACGGCCTAACGGTGTGCGGGACCGTAGCCCAGCTTCATGCAGACGGTTGCGAATGGTCCTCGCCGATACCCCAGGAGCAACAGTGTCCCTAATTTGCTGGGAAGTGGCGGTGCGGTCCCCTACGGCACTGCGTAGGATCCTACGGTCTTGGCGTGCATCCGTGCGTCGCTGCGGTCCGGTCCCAGGTCGACGGGCACGTGCACCTTCCGCCGACCACTGGCGACAACATCGATGTACTGTGGAGACCTCACGCCCCACGTGTTGAGCAATTCGGCGGTACGTCCACCCGGCCTCCCGCATGCCCACTATACGCCCTCGCTCAAAGTCCGTCAACTGCACATACGGTTCACGTCCACGCTGTCGCGGCATGCTACCAGTGTTAAAGACTGCGATGGAGCTCGGTATGCCACGGCAAACTGGCTGACACTGACGGCGGCGGTGCACAAATGCTGCGCAGCTAGCGCCATTCGACGGCCAACACCGCGGTTCCTGGTGTGTCCGCTGTGCCGTGCGTGTGATCATTGCTTGTACAGCCCTCTCGCAGTGTCCGGAGCAAGTATGGTGGGTCTGACACACCGGTGTCAATGTGTTCTTTTTTCCATTTCCAGGAGTGTATATCAGTCATTCCTGCAAACTTTCTTCAGATGTGTATTCCGTTTGTTATAGAATAGAATATAGAACCGTCTTACACGGAATATCTTGTAAAGCTTGGTGCACTGCAACAGAATTCCGCATCGGAGTCCTGTTTGTCGTAGACCCAACTGAAATACAAATTTATAGAGCACCGCACACATCTGATGAAACTATTGCCTTACTCGCACATGGATTTTTCAGAAGCTGTATCAAAAAAGACAAGTTCGTTTCAGTTCAAAAACATTGTTCTTTCTATATTCAGCTAGATGTGAACCACGTGCATTTGATCATCCCTGTAAAAGCATATGCATTAAACTAATGCAGAATTAAAAAAACGTATTTTATGGATTCTTCCCTCGAAGTTATTTCACTATTAGCCCTTAGAAAGTTTAGACCATTTTGATATTTTTCGTGTAAATTTTAAGGTGCCTTAAAAAATCAACATCACGGGGGCGGAAAAGTGGAGAACATTTCGGTTGTTTTTATTGTATCTACAACGATCTGATCGTCAAGTGTCTGATCAATCTGCCATCCCCACGAAACAGCCGAACATTATATAGGAATATTAAATACGAACCGCAAACGGAATACATTTTTGAAGAAAGTTTGTAATTATTGATATATTAATGACTTTACTACATCGAAAATAACTATTTTTGACCAGTTTTGCATGACTTACGCTATTTAATGGTATTCTCTACGATGACATTGAAAAAAATTACACGGGTGCCATATGAGCTTGAAATGTCAGTGTTATACCACTGTGAACCTTAGGCCGTTGAGCAATTAACGTGGACGGAATAAATCTAACACTACATGTCCTTGATAAGTAGGAACTTTCGCATAAAAAACACCTATCCATGTACTGAGTACATACCTAAGACTCCTCAAAATCCCTGATTAACAGGTCTAATGGTCCCTTTGTCAGTGAATTTATCTTTTAGCAGCAATCTGCTATGACGTCTGTGAAACTTATAATTATTCGGTGAAGTTCTACACACGTAAATTAGCGAGTATGTTACGTAAACTTCAGGAAATTAAATCTTTTGTGTTGCTACTGTACCCGTTAATAAGTGTATACGTTCCTGACAATACAAAGTACCCGATCGGTAATTGGTTGTACTGCTGCCACAATAATGTGTTAATTGGTTCAGAGTCCAGCCGCCTTCTGTTCCGGAGACAGAGCTCTCTCCCTACCTTCCCGGAACAAAAACACGTTCAGTGCGAGCGGGGACACTTGGCGAATATGGAAGGTAAATTTGCGGAAACTGGGTGGGTGGGCGTCGGCCCTCCAATTGCAGCCCGAGCAGAACTCATTTGCGTGGTAATACGCGACCTGTTGTGCGCGCGAAATTGGGGGCGCCGCCGCCTTTGTCTTCATCCGGCGCAGTCGGCCACTTGCTGCCTCTGCACGTGGACCACGGTGCACGTGTCTGCCACCCTCCCTCACCCTCACTCTATGCGGCAGACTACTAATGTCTGCTCATCGTGACCCGCATAAAGCATTAGCTTATTGCTTACCAGCAATAAAATCATTCTTAGAAATTCTATTTTCCTAACGTACACTATGTGATCAAACGTATCGGGATACCTGGCTGAAAAAGACTTGCAAGTTCGTGGCGCCCTCCATAGATAATGCTGGAATTCAATATGGTGTTGGCCCACCCTCAGCCTTGATGACAGCTTCCTTTCTCGCAGGCATACGTGCAAACAGGAGTTGGAAGCTTTCTTGGGGAATGGCAGCCCATTCTTCATGGAGTGCTGCACTGAGGAGAGGTATCGATGTCAGTCGGTGAGGCCTGGCATGAAGTCGGCGTTCCAAAACATCCCGAAGGTGTTCTATAGGATTTAGGTCTGGACTCTGTGTAGGCCAGTCGATTAAAGGGATGTTATTCTCGTGTAAGCACATCGCCATAGGCCGTGCATTATGAACAGGCGCGCCGGCTGCGATGGCCGAGCGGTTCCAGGCGCTTCAGTTCGGAACAACGCGGCTGCTACGATCGCAGGTTCGAACCCTGTCTCGGGAATGCATGTGTGTGATGCCTTTAGGTTACTTGGGTTTACGTAGTTCTAAGTATAGGGGACTGACGACCTCCGATGTTAAGTCCCGTAGTGCTTAGAGCCATTTGAACCATTTGAACAGGTGCTTGATCGTGTTGAAAGAGGCAATCGCCATCCCCTAATTGGTCTTCAACAGTGGGAAGCAAGAAGGTGCTTAAAACATCAATGTAGGTCAGTTCTGTGATAGTGCCACGCTAAACAATAAAGGGGTGCAAGCCCCCTCTATGAAAAACACGACCACATCATAACACCACCACCTCCGAATTTTACTGTTGGCACTACACACGCTGGTAGATGACGTTCACTAGGCATTCGCCATACCCACACCCTGCCACAGGATCGCCACTAGGCCGGCCGGAGTGGCCATGCGGTTCTAGGCGCTACAGTCTGGAACCGCGTGACCGCTACAGTCGCAGGTTTGAATCCTGCTTCGGGCATGGATGTGTGTGATGTCCTTGGGTTAGTTAGGTTTAAGTAGTTCTAAGTTCTAGGGGACTGATGACCATAGCAGTTAAGTCCCACAGTGCTCAGAGCCATTTCAACCATTTGATTGCCACTAGTCTGAGTTACCATTTAGTGAAGTGAATGCAACTCTTGGCTGCCTATCTCATAGCTCGCGAAAATGTTTGTTGCGGGACCATCTCAGAGGGCGATTCCTGGAGCACCGTCTGTGGCACCTTGTGTTACAAAGTTTACAATCATCTTACTTCACCCGTTTAGTGATCAGTTGCATGTTCTTATAATTAACCTTTACTTGTATTAGCTGTTTTATAGCAGGTTTCTGAATTTTTTATATCATTTCCGTTTCTGGCGTGTAATTGTGGTCATTTGCTTTAAAAAATAATTTGGTATTTGTATTTTAGCAGTAAGCCTTAAAACCTTATTTACTGCCATTGGTGGTGTATGATATCTTGTGCTGTGTTCGTGGCCACTTACCTTTTCATATTTCAATATCTGTAAGTTGTAAATGGCAGCCAGTTTTTAAACATTTTTAATTTATTGCCATTCTTGGCATGTAAGGCCTTCAGCCGTGATCAGAGTGGCTTGTTTTCTTTAAACATTACTTGTATCTGCATTTTGTGGTGATTTGCTAATTTGTAACGCACTGAAAACACTGTTATTTACATAGTTGTTTATTCCTTCATTAATAACGTGTGGTATTTTTGTATTTACTTTTGAGTCTGGAATTACTGTTTTAAAAATAATTGTGTGTAACTGTAAAGGGCAACCAATAGTAACTGATTACGGCCCCGTTCACAATCGTAACCGGATCCGGCCTTCCCTTGACTATCAGGTGATTCGTCACTCAACACAATGTTTTTTCACTGTTCAGTCGTCCATTGTTTACGCTCATTACCAAGTGAGGCATTGTTTGGCATTTACCGATGTGTGGCTTATGAATTGCTGCTCGACCATGATATCCAAGTATTTCCACATCCCGCCTGTCATAGTACTTTCAGTATATTGTAGTGCAGTTTGCAATTTCCTATGTGATAGTTTGGATAGATGTCTGCCTATTACACATTACGACTATCTTCAACTATCGGCGGTCTCTGTCAGTCATCAGACGAGGTGGGCCTGTACGTATCCCTTCACGTTTCCACTTTACTATCACATCGGAAACAGTGGACCTATGGAAGTTTATGAGTGTGGAAATCTCGCCTACAGACGTATGACGTATGACGTATGACACAAGTGTCGCACAATCTGACCACGTTCGAAGTCCGTGAGTTCCGCTGAGCGCCCCATTCTGCTCTCGCACGATGTCTAATGATTAGTGAGGTCGCTGATGCTGAGTACCTGGCAGTAGGTGGCAGCACAATGCACCTAATATGAAAAACGTATGGCTTTGCGGGTGTCTGGATACTTTCGATCAAATAATGTAGGTACAATCAAGTTTTTGTCGAGTGAGTTCCTGGTGTTTCCCAAATATGTATTTATTCCAATCTTCTATTACCGGTTCCTTCTCCCCTCACAGCATCCATATCCTTTCCCCAGTATTTCAGCCCCCCCACCCCCCCTCTGTCTCCAACTTACCTCTACTCCTCCCCCATGTCTCTGTCAATCACTTTCTGTCCCTCTCCTCTTTGTTTTCTCTGTCCTTTTCCCCAGCTCTCCATGCCCATCTCCTACCTTTCTCTGTTCAATTCCTGCTCTCCCTCTACCAGTCTATCATCTTATCACTATCTCCTCCACCCCCTCTATCTCCTCCTTCCACTTATTTGTGTTCGTCTCCTCCTCCCCCCCCCTTTGTCTGACCATCTCCTCCCCTCTCTCTGTCAATTTCTACCTCCACCTTCACCAGTTAATCTTATCCCCTCCCATCTTTCTGCCTATCTCTTCCTCCACCTGGATGCATCTCCTCTTCATTCCTTTCTCTGTTCCTCTTCGCCTCTTCCTTCTGTCTGTTTCTTTATAATTACCTACCTGTTCAACTCCTCCTCCTTCTATATTTGACAATTTCCTCCTTCCCTCTTGCTGTTTGTCCATATCCCCATCCTCCACTCTCCACATTATCACACTAACCCCAATTGGAGCCTGGTGGTTTTGGCCCCCACATTATTTCTTTCCAGGTAATAAGCACAGCGTGTACAAGTTTTCACTGAAACCGAGCGAATGGCTTCATAAGAGCGCTTTACCCGCGGCTTTGCCCAAGTATGTACTTCCATCCTACATTTAACATGTTTTTATGTGTATTTCACTTTCAGTTATAGCGTATTTTGGTCTGCAACTACGATCTCATGAAGCTCAATGTTTATAACATCATATGCTCTGAACTGTGCTTCTTACGATGATGTACCTCTTTATATACTTCTTCCTTCTTTCTTTCTTTCGCTTGTGCCTTTGTCCCGCAGGTACGCAGGGTCAGCATGGTTAATCGGATTTGGGAATGTTAGATGAAGGGGTGGCCGGATGCCCTTCCTGCTGCCACCCCATACCCCCAAGAAGGAATTAGTGTACCCCAACAGTCTGCGACTAGTGTTATCCATGGAAGAATGCGAAAGGGTTCAGATGGAATGTGAAAAACCGCCTAAAAACCACATTCAGGCTGGCCAGCACACCGACAGTCGTCGTTAATCCGCTGAGCTGATTCGATCCGGGGCTGGCGCGCCTACCAGAGTCCACGAAGCAGCGCATTAGCGCTCTCGGCTAACGTGGCCGGTCCGATGTAGCTTTTATATACGACCAGTGCGATATATGAATTCTGTCCGCGATATGAAGTAGTAATGTAAAGCTTCATGTATGATGCGGCAGATTATCACGAATCGCAGTGTTTACGACGTCATATCTCCTGAATAATGTATCACACAGTTATTATATTTTGCAAGTACATTCAGTTATAGGTGCAAATACTGTTTGCAAACCGTGTTGCAAAACGGAGTTAGCAGTAAGGAAGTAATGAACTAAAAGATCAAGCCTGATGCAAAGTTACAGTGCAAAAACATTGGAAATGTGATGATGATGACAATGATGAGGTCCCATACTCCGAGGAGCGTAGGGGACGATGCAGAAGACCAGCACCGCCAGCTAGGCAAGGTCACTGGAAATGTAGGAAGCGATAAACACTTTTCCTTTGATAATTTTGTGGAAGTATTAGGGAAAATAAGTCTCGTAAATGTAAGTCTGCAGGCTTTCGCGGCCGTTGTCACTGGAGTTAAAATCTTCTGGGTTATTAGGCTGCATTATATTTCTTCTAAACTGATCGACGTTTAGTTACCTCTGCAGGGATCTTCCTCAGGAGTGTAAATTGCTAATTGTTGCTGAGTGATAGGAAAATATTTTTAGCCGACCTGTGTCTTCTGTTGTGACTATGTAGGCAGTAAGTGAGCTGGTATTAGAGGTATTTGCAACA
This sequence comes from Schistocerca piceifrons, assembly GCF_021461385.2. Lineage (NCBI taxonomy): Eukaryota > Metazoa > Arthropoda > Insecta > Orthoptera > Acrididae > Schistocerca > Schistocerca piceifrons. Next base: position 226,622,377 of record NC_060143.1, read on the forward strand.
TTCATCCTAAGGCACAAAAAAGCCTCCACCGGTCTGTGGGTACTCCCGTCGAACAGATTCAGCCATTTGAACGGCGTCGCATTGCAACAGAAACCGCAAGCTTCTTGGTACAGTCAGCCACAGGAGGACATACGGCACCTTTATGATCACTTGTGAGTGAGAATACATGCCATCGTTGCAGGCCAAGGGGGGGGGGGGGGGGGGAGGGGTTCGAGGGAGGCTTCACTGTGTACTGACACGACTGGTTGGACACTCTTTAGTCTGACGTGTGTGCTCCGTTCTGGTCTGAGTTCGTTATTATATACTCCTTGTCCATAAAATGATCTTGCCCTTGATGAAGTTGCATTTTTTCTCGTAAGAGAATTTGCGCTGTTGTAGTTAACATTCGTATCTTAAAGACGGTACATGCCTTCTACTACGAACAGATTGTCTGTATTATTGTTTTCAGAAGATAATCAGACTTCTAGTTGGGCGATCAATCGTTTATTTTACTGAATGAATATGTGTGACAGTGTGGTTATTCAATTGAAATAAACTGCTAAATGTGCAGTTACCTTTGATTATTAAATGTTGTATGTACCTGAGGCGATTATTTATTTTCCCATGTAGTATCCTTTAGAATAGCGAAACATTGTTAAAATTCGTTTCTAAGACCCTTTCGTGATTTTAATGCTGGAAAATTAATATTTACATGAGATTAACATTTGACACCTACACCTACATTTACGCAGTACTCCGCCAGCAATCGTGCGGTGTGTGGCGGACGGTACCCTGTACCGTTACTAGTCATTTTCGTTCCTGACCCACTCGCAAATAGAGCGAGGGAAAAACGACTATCTATATGCCTCCGTATGAGGCCTAATTTCTGGTATCTACATCCACATCTACATAGATACTCCACAAGCCATCGCACGGTGCGTGGCGGAGGGTACCCTGTACCACTACTTATCATTTCCCGTCCTGTTCCACTCGCAAGTAGAGCGAGAGAAAAAGGACTGTCTGGACGCCTCCGTGTGAGCCCAAATTTCTCGTATCTTATCTTCGTGGTACTTCCCCGCGACGTATATCAGCGGCAGTACGGCTGTCAGCTTCAAATGCCGATTCTCTGAATTTGCTGAGTAGTGTTTCTCGAGAAGAACTTCGTCTTCCCTCCAGGGATTCCCATTTGAGTTTCCGAAGCATCTCCGTAACACGTGTTTTCGAGCCTACCGGTAACAAATCTAGTAGCCTGCTATTGAATTTCTTCAGTATATACCTTCAATCCGACGTGGTACGGATCCCAAACACTCCAGCAGCACTAGAGAAAAGGTCGCACCAGCATCTTGTAAGCGGTCTCCTTTACATGTAACCACACTTTCCTAAAATCCTCCCAATGGGTTGTTAGCTTACTGAGTTTCGGCCACTCGCAAATGGTTTGTTTGCGAGTAACTGCACCGTTTCCGTCCCTAGCTACGAGGAGGTGGACCAGATCTGCGCTATCACATGCTGCATGCGTGGTTTGGTGTTAGATTTACAAAGTATTACCATGTTAATAAAATTTAGTAAAAGTATAAAAATAAATAGAATACGAGGAAAATAAGAACATAGTGAGTTAGACAGAAATGATATCACTTTGCACGAAAACAGAGAGACATAAGAACATAGTGATTTAAAAAGGAGAGCTTCTGTAAAGTTTGGAAGGTAGGAGACGAGATACTGGCAGAAGTAAAGCTGTGAGGACCGGGCGTGAGTCGTGCTTCGGTAGCTCAGATGGTAGAGCACTTGCCCGCGAAAGGCAAAAGTCCCGAGTTCGAGTCTCGGTCGGGCACACAGTTTTAATCTGCCACGAAGTTTCAAAAACGATATTACTTTACACGAATAAAGAAAATACATTTGGTGAGAGTTACTTATAGTTGCTTGCCCTTGTAGCTTAGAAGCTTAATTAAGTAAAAATAAACGTTTCTAACACAGACAGACAGCTTCGTCTACTTCAATAATGGGCACAAGCACTACAGTATTATGATTGGTCTACATACACCCTTCTCTAATATAATACTGCTTCAAACATTTAAAATAATATTTAATAATTTACTCGTACTGGTATTAACCAAAGCCTGTCACACTCACTCACGACTGATAAACTAAAACATGTGAACATGACAATACACAAATTTTGAAATTGGTTATTGCAACTAGTTACAAGCAATTACTAATAGTTACACAAATTTACTGATAGTTACACAATTAGTCTTCTATAGGATCCTGAACCCATCTAGTTAAAACTGCATTAAAAAGATATAAAACATAAAAGGCTCTAAGCAGTACATTTACATATAACACCCGTAACAGCGGACACAGGCCCTTCAAATGTAGCTACTTTGGGATTGTAGTTATTGCACACATTGTCTAAAGTATTTGCACTCCCTTCCTGTATTGGGGCGTCAGCCATCAGCTACTAGTATAGTATAATTGCCAAGGGTGTAAAAGGTACTAACGACTACAGACATTTCCACATCTCTGTTTTGTGTCTGATTCTAGTCGTTGCTGGTGGGCCGTTTTCATTTAACTGAAAAGCGTTCATAGTTACTACCAGGCTAGATACTTCAATTCAGGCTAAGTCTCATTCTAGATCCACTTCACTTTGTGTGTCACTTTCAGAGTTAGTGTCAGTACTCGTATCTGTAGTGTAATTTAGGCCTTGTGTAACATGCTGTTCTTGCCTCCTACCATTAGGATTCTGCCTTCTGAAAAGGTCATACATTTCTGTAGAGACCTTGTCTGTTGTGTCATTGAGTATATTCCATGTGTCTTGGTTACGTATTTTTTTGTTTTATATCTGTGTCATCTAGTACTTGCCGTACATGAGTAAGGGTATTACACTTAAGTGTAAAATGTTCGGAGGTCCCCAAGTCCTCACAGACACACATGTCACTCTCGACTAATCCAACACGTGTTAGATGAACTGGGTATCGCCCATGGCCCGTCAAAAAGTGGACCATCCCACGGCTTGGATCTACATGTGTCAACCTCAGCCTCTCCTCAATATCCGGAAAGAAGGAATAGACGCGACGACCCTTGCCCGAGGAGTCCCTTTCCCTTTGCCACGTTACATTACGCCATTTTTTAAGTCCCAGTCTGTCCGTGCTCTCTTCCCCAGTAATCTCCCGCACCTTATCTCCTCTTCCTTTTTGAAGCCAATAGGAGGCTGCCCTGTATTTTATTGTGATGTCAATGGCGTAGATTCCCATGACCACACACAGAGCTTCCACAGATGTCGTGCTGAAAGCGCCAGTCATTCTCAACAGCGTACTTCTCTTCAAATGAGTGTCTTATTGGTTTGTAACATTAATCGGTGTGCCCAGGTACTTGCTGCAAAGCATGCTTTGGCTTCAAAGATTGCTATGTGATATGTCCATAGTATCTTTAGAGGCAATCTGTACTGCGTCGAATTCAACCTGGCCAACTTACGTATGATTTTACTGGATTTATCTATTGTGAGTTTCATGTGTTCACTGAAATTCTGTTTTTCATCCAAGTGTAGGCTAAGGTAACGCGTAACCTGTTTTCTCTGTATGTTTACATCGTTTAGCTTCAGAATAGGATTTCTCTGCAATACTCCTTTGAGTGGAATGTAAACAGTTTTGTTTGCAGCGATATGAAGTTTATCTTTCCTACACCAATCGTGATTTTCATAAGGAGTTGCGTGCCGTTTTGTTCGAGTGCAGTTCGTGAGTTCGCCGACGTCAGAAGTAGGAGATCGTCAGCATAAGCAACCACACCTCTTACACGGTGATCTTGGGCCATAATATCCAAGAGGGACTCCAAGACGATGTCCCAAATAATCGAGCCGCATTTCGAGCCTTGTGGGCAGCCCTTGCTAATACGTTTAACTACCTTTCTCGTGCCTCCTCTCCACTCCACTACTCTATTGCGGCAGTAGTCTAGTAGACTGTTATATAGAGATGTAGGTAGCTGGATCTCTCTAAGGCGAGCAAAGAGTGACGGCCACCATAGATTGTCAAAGGCTCCGGCTACATCAATAAGTATAGCTATCACGTACTTGTCACGAGTGCTATTCGTAATTTGTAGTGCTTGATTAATAGCGTCGTCTATGCACTTCTCCTCTCTGAAGCCATACTGGGAGGATGTTAGGCCGGTAAGACGTCTTTGTAGCCTATCACACAGAAGCCTTTCCTGCACTTTAGTCAGTGTGTTTAATAAGCATTTGGACGGTATGTTTTAGGAACGGTCGGGTCCTTGTCCTCATACTTTTTTATAATGACCGCCTCAGCTGTTTTCCACAAATGTGGGATTCTATCTAGGCTTAGTGCATCATTAAACAATTTTGTGAGAAATGGCGTAATTTGGGTGACTGTATGTTTTATTGTTTCTGGAAAGATTTTATCTGGGCCAGGTGCTTTGCTACTCTTAAGTTTTTTGATTGTTATTGCAACTTCTTCTTGTGAGAATGGCGAAGTAATTCTGTCACTTATATAATTTTCCCTCATTTTCCATCTTAGAACTAAGTGACACTTTCACCCTGTGTATGATCGTCGTCTGGCAGCAGTCTGCTTAAAAGATACTCAGCCGAACTCCGCCACCCCTCTGTCATGGTACCATCAGATTATTTTAATGTTGAGAGGACAGTCGGTGCCATTAGGCGTTCTGACTGAAGTTTATACGGCTGCCTCCATATATCTTTTTGTAATTACGTTTTAACAAAGTTGGTCCAGTGATTTTTCCTGTTTTTTTGCAATTCCTCTTTATATTTCTGTCTTGCATTTCTGTAGAGTTGAAGCTTAATTTGTCTCTCTGGCGCCGTTTTCGCGGTCTGGTAGTGCTTTCTTTTGACCCTAGATTCCCTACGCAATCTGGTCAGTTCCGCTGACCATGGCAGCTGCTTTCCACCCTTATCATGTACCGTAGGGATAGTTGCATGCTGCGCCTTCTGTAGGACGCTTGTTATATCGTGTGTCCTGTAGTCTATGCTGCCATTGATTGTTGACAATCATGCTGCCGTAACCATATCCCTGAGTTTTGGCCAATTTGCCTTACTCATCAATAAGCGCTGATGTCGAGTGTCCCTTTCTTGTATGTTCCTATAACGGTTTATCCCAATGACAATGGGACTATGGTCACTACATGTGGCTCGGTCCATAACCTCCCAGGTATTGATGAATGGTATGAACTTGGTGTTTGCTAGTGAAATGTCAATGTTGGTTTCGCCTCCTGAATGTCCACGAAAGGTTTGTGGTTGTCCTGCTTTATTTAATATGAATAAGTTGAACTCATCAATTACATCTATCACTGCTTGACCCCTCTCGTCCGTTCTACTCGAATGCCATAACGTCGACTTTACATTTACATCTGCCACAATTAAAAGATTTTTGTCTTCTGAAAACTGAGCTATGTCCCTTATTTTGTCAACAAAAAGTTGGATATAGTAGGAAAATTGAGCATATACTGACGATATTATCCATATTTCTTGGCCTACGGCTATTTCGGCGGCGGCCACATGCTCAGAACATAGCTGAGCAATCTTTGTAACTCCAATACTTTTATTTAATACTATTATGGCCGACTTCGCGCTAGATGTGCCAGCAACTGTTATATAATTAGAGGGTAGCTCTGGGATCCTGCCGCCACGCAAAAGAGGTTCCTGAACACAGAAGACGGCCGCTTTCACTTCGCCTAAAAACCTGCCTAGTTCCATGCTAACTGTGAAACTCCTCATACAGTTCAGTTGGATCACCTTCAAGGCGGATTTTCCAGAAAAGGGAACCTCCCTGACACAGGCTGTTTAGGGTCGAAGGAGACTCGTCCATATACTCTAGCCAGATCCATAAAGATTATATCCAGGTAGTGGAAAACTCCTCTGTGGACACATACAGGTCTGCTAAACCGAAATTTGTTATTTAATACGATGCTCAACATTGAGACTGAGCTGCGCCTAACACTAGTTGTTCGCTGCAGAAACCCTAACCCGTTACTTAATATTTCATGTTTGAGCCTACTTATATTGTACGACTCTGCATCAAGAAGTTCATAAATTCTTACATGAATTTTTAGGGGAATTGTTTTCGTGTGGCTACTATAGTTTCTTTCCGAGTTATTGTACGTTGTTGACGGTTTCATAGTCTGTGCGCTCTATCTGCCTTTCATATAGCTGTCTATATGTTGGACACTCAGCCCCTCCCCCCTTTATTACATACCCTGTTTCTATACATACATGGTATACATCTTACTGTAGTTTCCTCTTGACATTCCAATTGTTTATGGCCTGTTTTGGCACATTTACCACATACAGTAGGTTTCTCACAGTACTTTTGTGAGTGCCCAAGACCCCAGCATTTAGAGCATCTTTGAACAGCCACGTAATCTTCAATGTGAAGTGACTCAAACTGTATGTAGTCTATTTATTTTTGTAAGAGAAGACGTCTAACCCTTGGTGTTACATCAAGAATATTATTGACAGTTCGTCTTCCCCTTATGACCTTTTTAAATTTAATTTTCTCATTTTGGAACTCCTCCTTGTTTATATGCTCACTGAGATTTATTTCATACAGCTCCTCTAGGAACTCTTCATCTGTAAGGGATGTTCCTACTCCGTAAACTGCAAGGAGAGGTCTAAATTTCCTAGGTTCCTCACATCTAATGTTTTGTAACTGTGCGGTTTTATCTATTAGCTTTTGTTTGTCCTGTTGTGTTTCAGTTTCTATTATTACTGTATTTTCTGTGGATCGTATTGCCTTAATTTTGAGCTTATCTTGCTTGGAGTTTACACCCGTGGTAATTGCCTCACGTATTGCCCTGGCATCGTGATTTGTTTCGGACAAAGAAGAGAGTGCTCGACTGTTTGAATTTTGCCTGCTATATATGCTCCTATACCCTGTTTAATGGTCTTGTGCTTGTGGCAGCTACAGCTGCAAAGGACAATGGGAAGGATTTACTTTCATTTTTAAGTTTCTGATTTTCTAGCTTGAGCTCCATAATTTCCGCTTCTAATATTTGTATTCGCTGTAATGAATCGGGAGGTGCAGCCGACGCGAGTTCTTTACGAAGTTCTGCATTTTCCTATCGGAGCTCCTCATTTTCACCATGCAGCTTGACTTGCCCTAGCGCTAACGCCCTAATCTTATGCCTTACTTGAGACGTAACTGTGGATGACACTTTTTTCTGCTTTAGCTCTTGTTGAAAGTCAGCTAGAATCTCGTCAACCACCTGTATCATTCGCGATTCCATTTCAGATCTTTGCGGAACTGATTCAATTGGATATGTCCGCCTTATAGCGCCTGTGATTCTGGCCACCGGCGTTCCATCACTGCTTCGCCTGCTGTTACACGCAATGGTGATATTTGTACCAGGTGTACAATCACCACAAGCCTTAGCGGAAGCCAGCTCTGCCCAGCTAGTTTTCTCCAGTGTCCGAGTATTTCAGACAGACAGGAGTTTGAAAACTATGAGACTACTTCCCAAAATGCTAAGCAAGATATGACAGTGAAAGCATACTGTACAGATTATATAATTAATAGTTATAAATTGGCTTATTGGTAGTCTTACAGCTATCCAAAAAAAGTGTATTGGTCCACCACGTGGCTCTCGAATTGTGCCTTATTTACTTTAGTTAGGGAAGGCAATGGTGCTCGCACTGTGCTAACTGCAGCGCAGCACGACAACCAAACGTGAAACTACGTGCACTAGCGAAAAGCTATCACGTGATAAATAACAGCGGCCGTCATCTAAAATCTGGCCACTTTACAGAAACTGTTTACCAATCAAAACTAAGTTTTTATTACCGTAAACGCACAACAGAGACCTAACGCAAAGTTTTTTAACGTATTGCACCCTTAGATACCTCTGTCTTTCTATAGTTGACCAAAAACAGGGTTTAATTATTGCTGTTCTCAAATAAACAAATGACCTTGGACCATTACGAGTAGTTTTTCATACACATGTTGTCCATTTCCAAATCTCAAACTTCACAGGAATTAAAGTGACAGTTACTATGAAAACAAACTGTTTTGTGCTCTTATTTGTGATTACTTCGAGAATTGATGGTTTACAGTTACATTCCCATCTTCCTAGTTCTGAAGGTTTTCTTATTTCACAGGAATAGCTTGGAATGTTGCGATCATTCTATATCTACACTGAACACTCTAGTAGAAATTGATATCATTTTCATTGATATTACTTAAGAGTTGTGCACAAGGGCCTATTTCCAGTACACAATGTGGTAGCAAGGTTCCCATTAACCTGTCACTTAAGATATAGGCACCACATATATGTTAGAAAAACAGTACTAAACCGTTTCTAAAGTTTCACACGCAGACCGTTAGTGTTACTTAGAAAGTTTCACTTACTTTTGTTGAGGTCCTTTTGCAACATTTAATCGCGCCTTGCAACAGTTGCGAAAATACACATCCCTCACATCTGGAAGCACATTTTTCACACACGGAGAGTTGCACCAGGTGTTTAGAAGGATTCAGCTCCCTGTTGAGATGGCGTTGAATGTTAGACAGCAGTATTATAGTCTTGCTTCCAGTGACGGCATTGTTGACTGCGTTTCCCCGCGGCTCGAAGTGTTTACAAACGGAGCGCGCACAAAACACGTCTACTTGGCTCGACAGCTCGGTAGGGACAGCGGGAATTTGGCATATCGAGCAGGTCAGTAGTTATACTGTATCCGAACGTTACAGGTTTATTCTTCCTACTCACCCGAATTAACTTACATTTTTCCACATTTAGAGTAAGCCGCCATTCATCACAACAACTAGAAGTTTTGTCTAAATCTTCTTGTATTTTCCTACAGTCACTCAACTTCGACACCTTATCATACACCACAGCACCATCAGCAAGAAACCGCCGATTGCAGCTCACCTGTCCGTCAAATCGTTTATGTATATGGAATACAACAGCGGTCCTTTCACACTTCCCTGGGGCACTCCTTACGATACCCTTGACTCTGTTGAACACTCGCCATCGAGGACAACATACTGAGTTCTATTACTTATGAGGTCTTCGAGCCATTCACATATCTGAGAACTTATTCCGTAAGTTAGAATGTTCTTTAGCACTCTGTAATGGGGCGTGTCAAAAGCCTGCCTGTTGCCCTTCATCCATAGTTCTCAGTATATCACGTGAGAAAAGAGCAAGGTGAGTGTCGCACGAGAGATGTATTCTATAACGATGCTGATTCGTGAACATTAGCTTCTCAGTCTCAAGAAAGTTTATTATAATCGAACTGAGCATTTGTTAAGGATTCTGCAGCAAACTGAAGCTGGGGGTATTAGTTTGCAATATATCAGGTCCGTTCTTTTACCCTTCTTCTGTACTGTAATTACATGCACTGTTTTCCAATCGCTTCGTACTCTGTGCTGGGCGGGAAATTGACGGCAAATGCAGGCTAGGCAAGGGGCCAGCTCCGTAAAGTACTCTTTGTGAAACCAAATGTGGATTCCATCCGGACCAGGTGATCTATTTGCTTCGAAGTATCTCAATTGTTTCTCGACGCCAGGGATGATTCTTACTTTGTCTTCCATACGAGGGACTGTCCGATGGCGTATTAGTACGCTTCTACCGTGTGAACGATTCCTTGAACCGGAAATTTAAAACATCGGCTTTCGTTTTGGTATCTTCGACTTCCGCACCAGACTGGTCAACAAGGGACTGAATGGAAGCCTTAGACCAGCTGAGGGATTTTGCATAGGATCATAATTTTCTCGGGTTTTCTGCCAGATCTTTCATTAAATTGTGACTGTGGTAGTTGTTGTATGTTTCACGCATAGATCTTTTCACAGACGTACGAATCTCTGCTAACCTTTGACTGACGCCACTTGTGCGTTGTCTTTTGAACCGAGAGTGCTACAGCCTCTGCTTCGTCAGCGTCTTCTAAATTTCGTTATTAAACCATGGCTAGTTTTCTCCATCCTTTACACACTTACTACGCACATAACTTTCCTGACCACGGTTTTCAATCTGCTTGCCCATAATTTCTTTACATCCATCTTAATGGAACTAACTGATGTCAGTTCACTGCCCGAGTGAGATGCTAACAACTGCCTATCTGCTGGATGCAGCAGAAACACTCTCCTAGACTACTTTACTAACTTTCGTAACCATAGTTGCTATGATGACATCATGATCGCTAATCCCAGTTTCTGTACTGACATATTCGATAAGGTACGGCTGCTCGTAGCCACAAGGTCTAAGATATTACCGATGCGTGTGGTCTGCCAAGCTAGCTGCTCAAGACAATTTTCAGAAAATGTGTTCAAAGGCATTTACCCCCACAATGGATCCATAGACATCCCTGTCTATATTCGGTAGGTTAAGGTCACCTCCAACTAGTAAGCTTGATCTGGGTATTTACGCGCTACTGACTGTAGACTTTCTTTGAATGACTTTGGAACTGCCACAGCGGAATCAGGTGACCATTGAAAACAACCAACTATAAACTGGTTTAACCTACACCTGTTAACCGCGACCAGGTAACTTCACTGTCACACTCAACTTCGATCTCAATAGAGACAATATATTTCTCAACTGCAACGAACACTCCCTCTCCAATGGCCTCTAATCTGTCTTTGCGATATTCGTTCCACAACACGCTAATTGTTTGAGAGGTTTCCACTTCAGGTGTCAGTCAGTTTTCGGTTCCAAGAATAATTTGAGCGCTTGGACTTTCCTGGAGGCCAGTAAACTGTGGAACTTTACTACAGATGCTTCGACAGTTTACTGATAAAATTTTGACAGTCGAAGTGTCGTTATTGTGAACGCCGTCTGATCTCCCTTGCTGGGTATCGACTGGAAAGTGTTCATCGAAGTCCCCCCAACTACCGTCTAACATAAAAAACGCTCATGTGCACTCCACAAGTACTCTGCTACCCGAGTGGCTGCTTCTTTTTTGCAGTGCACCCCTAACCAATCAAACGGAGTCATACAAATCCCTAAACGATAACATAGGTCTAGAAATCTGTGGGAAAGACTGCCACTGAGTCGACGAAGCCTCTGGTTGAGAGCCTCCACCCGTCTCCGAACCATAAGACCCAAATCAACTCTAGGAACGCTGCTGCAACTTGCGAAACCAGTAGTCATCACCACTTCCGCCATCCGCCAGTATGAGCTGATGATGACCACAGAACCGGTGCGAAAGGCGTCGTTCGTGCCGACGTGAGCCACAACTTGCAGCCAACTGCAACCGGCACGCTCAGTAGCCGCAGGCAAGGCCGCCTCCACGTCACCGATGAGGCGCCCCAGAAGACGTACCGAGCGATTATGGTCTTTTTTAGGAGCCCATAACGCAGACTGCCTGAGGGGATCCATAACGCCCCTAACCTTGGAGCTCTCGATAACTAGTAAACCCCTTGACCGTGTGCCTGCTTGACCCTACTGAAGGAGCCGTCACGTGTCCATTCACAGGGTGAATGAGCGATGCTAGGCGGCCAGTTTCGACATTGGCCCTTCGCCTCAACAGACGCGAACCCACTACCACCCCCCAACTACAGAGGTGGCTCAGCCGAAGTAAGTAAAAACTTGAACTCAGAACTCGTACTACAATCCTTATTAACTTTATTTAAAAAAAGCTAACACAATGTGCTTTATTTGTCCTTTTTACTTAGGAACACACCCGTACCTGCACAAACCCTACAGTAGTAGCAACTGCGGACTCCTTTGTACATTTTCCAAATTCAGAATAAATATTGCTATGATTACGCTCGCACTGCCTACAGTCAAATCAACAATATGTCATATTATGCAGTGCCATATTGCCGGCAAGTCAGGTCAGTTGGACGGAGAATCTACAATTCTATAGCTGAAAGTGGGAAACCATTCGTCTAGTAATAGCTAGTGATTGCAGACTGAAACCGGACATGAATATCAATTTTGTTACGAAAACCGACTCCTTGTAATACCTTGAGGCACAATAAACGTGATTATAAAGACTCATCAATATTTACCGTCAACAAGAAATCAGTTTCCCCGAACTGTATAATAACAAAGAAGAAATAACTAGGAGACTGTGACTACACAAGCAGCAAGAACTACACCGTGATCTCAAGGCCAGGAAAGATAGAAAGTATGCACTCTTGAACACCGAAAACTGGAGCTGTCAACTTGTGGACAGTAAGAAGCAACAGACTTCATGTTTCTGCTATCACACAAAGGAAGCTAGGTCGTCTAACAGAGGAATTGGTATCACACTGGTATCGAGTGTCCATTTTGTTTCCATAACTACGGAAGTTGGATTATCTTATAGACAAAATCCATTAAAAGGGTAGTTATGCTGCAGTACGTATATTAACAAAAAATATAATTGGTATGCAGGATAAAGAGTACGAATATCATAATGAATGTATCGTCATAGTCAAAACCGAAAACCATCACAGTATTGTACATTATACGTATACTAGCACTGCAGATGATGAAAAGATAGAAATATTTCATGATTCATGAGTTAAATGAAATTACTCAGATCGTGAAGTGGGACGAAGCGTTAATTATGAAGGGAAACTCGAATTCGATAGTAGGAAATGGAATGCAAGGAAATATGGCACATGACATGGAGCTGAGGACAGGAATGAAAGGGGTAGCCACGAGCTAAAATTTTACACAGAAAACGATTTAACCGTTGCTAAAACTTGGAGACCAACTTACCAAAGAGTGGTTCAAATGGCTCTAAACACTATGGGACTTAACATCGGAGGTCATCAGTTCCGTAGACTTAGAACTTCTTAAACCTAACTAACCTAAGGACATCACACACATCCATGCCCGAGGCAGGATTCGAACCTGCGACCGTAGCAGCAGCGCGGTTCCAGACTGAAGCGCCTAGAACCGCTCAGCCACAGCGACCGGCTTACCAAAGAAATCAATGAGAAGATCATCAGACGGATGGTACAGACAAAGGAAGACACTTGGCTTGAACTGCCAACGGGAAGCACAAGAACAGCAGAATGGGAGAACCTGCTAGACCCCTACGTTGCAGCGCCGAATCCAAAGAGGACACATTGACTGATGATAACGTTGATGAACATTAAGTTTATGAATTAAGAAAGCAGCTTCTACTCGTGGATGGTTTCATACATGTTTTATAAAGATAAGACAGAAATTCCGAAACCAAACTTAAAACTGCAAACCTGTAAGGGACTTGTAGTAGAGTCCTTGTTACAAATGTGGCGACAGCAGTGTAGTTGTGTTATGTTAACGTTTATTCAACTGTTTACTAAATATTGGTTGTAGCCACGTCTTCAGCAAAAGGTTTGCTTATGTCGACGTCAGTGTCATCAAGTTTCTTTCTCTCCACTTACCGTTACAAATATGGAATTAGAGGCTGGTTTCGTTTCTCTTGGTGCAATTACCCTCGCCTTCTGTGCGAAAAAGCTCAAATATTTTCAGCACATGTTACAATCTCCTGTCCAAATCTACCTCAAAGACGCGATACACCACACTAAGGATACTGGGACAAAATTAATGACGTCCAGAAGTTACCACGCTAATACCATTCACAAACGCTTTTGGCCTTAATAACACTCTCCCTTCAAAGAGTAAACGAGTTTACGACGATTCTTAAGATCAGCTGCAACCAGCTGCAGCGACTCTAGGACAACTGGATCCCAAATAGCTAGCAAACTGCGGGGACATACACGTGTGATTTATGACGCCAATCGAGGTGAGACATGATGGTCGACTATTCAAACCAGGAAGGTAGGCGTGCAGCGTAGTGAACAAAACTCTAGTCGCCTTGATAGTGCCGACAGCATCCTCATTAGCAAGATGGAGAAGATAAGGGAAACAAAAATACTGAAATAAGCATCAAGGATAATTTTCAAAGTAACCAGAATGAGAGGGTCCAGTTCATTGAATGCAAAACCAGAATCGTTTTTGGGATGATCTGCATCGTCCATGCAGTGGAGGTTAAAGATCTCAGCAGACCGTCAGTGCACCTGAAGCCTCGCAGCCGAAAACACGTAAAATTGTGACTTTTTGTACACCACTAGAAGATTCAAGTCAGATACCGTCCAGTTTCTGTGTGGTTTGGCTCAATGAAGGAACGCAGCTTTTTGTGTAGCTCTGGAAATGGCATTTTACGACATACCGGTATCTGAATCTAACTGCGTATTGCATTCTGCAGTTCCAGCTCATTCAGGATCAGATTGAGGTGGTCCTACGTTTACTGACAGAATTAATGTCTGTCAGTTTTGAGATCCATTGCTTTTGACATGGCATGACTCCCATCTTTAGTCACTGTCGGGTGTTTCATGATTGCTATTGGAACAGCGTTCCTTGTAGACGACCGAGTGAGGTGGCGCAGTGGTTAGCACACTGAACTCGCATTCGGGAGGACGACGGTTCAATCCCGTCTCCAACCATCCTGATTTAGGTTTTCCGTGATATCCCTAAATCGTTTCAGGCAAATGCCGAGATGGTTCCTTTGAAAGGGCACGGCCGATTTCCTTACAAATCCTTCCCTAACCCGAGCTTGCGCTCCGTTTCTAATGACCCCCTCGTCGACGGGACGTTAAACACTAACCACCACCACCTAGTAGAGAGTTGGAGAGTCTGTGTTGATATTACAAAAAATCGAATCTTCACTCACAGTCTGGTAAAGATCAGACGTGGTAGTTCCTTTGTCCGTTCTCCTCTGTTTGTACTGTTTTCATTCCATTCAACCGGCTAGCCCATGCACACTACTCTGCTGTGGAGTTTCGCATGACCACCATGAACAGCGCCGTTAAGCGATCGGTGTGCTCTCATGAGAGTTACTCGCCGCCTCAGACAAAAGTCAATTGCCCAAAAGACATGTCAACGTAACTCGGCTCTGTACATATGCACACCTTCGGCGGGTATGTAAATGATTATAATTCCAGTTCTTTGTGACACAAAGAACGTCCTTCAGAGTGCATTAGGTTTGTTCGTGTGTAGTGTTGGTATAAGGCCTAGTAGTATATATAAGAGGAGCGATCTGCGTGAGATAATAGGTGATCTCAGGGATGGATGGAAGATGCCTCTTACCCATGTGACACACAGTTGTCAGTGTCTGAAACAGTGAAAGGGGCTCATTGTGGGGTCTCCATCTGGCCGACTGGTCCAGTCGTGCAACACCCGAATTTGTGTAACATTTGGATGTAACAGGAGCCCGATATTATACTGCTTGGAAAACTGAGAACCTGCATTCATGTCGTTGCAGTCGACCGTGTCTGCCACACAAGCAAGGATGTGCACCAAGCACATCGTAACCACATCAACGCTTGCCATCTGAGAACGCTCCCTTAAATGTGCTATGTCATCCCACACCCCTGGTTGGAGACTAGCAGCAGCTATTTTAGAGAAGTAATGTCCCATTCGTAGACTACTTTCGGAGTGGTGGCGTGGTCAGAAAGAATGGGCTGCTGACGAATAGCGTCACATCGTTTTCAGCGATGAAACGCGATTCTGAAATGCCCAGGATAAGTATTGACAGCGAATGTGGTGGACATGTGGTCGAGATCCCACTATTCCATTGTTTTTGAGCAGCATAGTGTTTGTAGTACTTAGGGGAAGGTGGCACAATGGTAGGTATCGGTCATCATGCGTCCCCATGTATTACACCTCAAGCGAAATATTTGTGGTGTGATTTTTCAACAGGACAATGCTCAATCACAGCTATATCTTCACCTTCATTCTGCAGTCCACCTTGCGATGTGTGGAGGGTTTAATTTGTGTGCAACTGTCCCTTCCCCTTTTGCTGTTGGAGTAGCGAATGGTTCTCTAGCTGAATGATTGCCTCTAAGCCCCATGTGGACTTGTAACCTCCCAACAGTTTAAATAGTTATAAAATTCACATTTTGTGTAACCTCCCAACAGTTAATTTAATTCCGTTACCTCACAATAAAAATGGGTGAATAACCTCTCAATAAAAATTGTTATTTATATATAACCTTTCAATAATTAAGTGACAGTGAACCTAAACTGGTAAATCTGGACGTCAGCAATGTTGCGTCATGGCCCTGAAAAGTCATTGTGAATAAATTGAAAAATTTTACCTCAATGAAGTTGTCGGATAACGCGTATATATCTGCTCCTGTAAGAAATTTTTGTGCAGGTGCACAATCACCATCGAAGAGTCTTGCGGACAATATAGCAAGTCCATAAACCACCACTTGTGCACTCACAAATTTTTTTTGAAATGTCCTTAGAACCAGCAATGCTGTTATCGAGTCCCTTGCTGAATTATCATCACACGTGTAAGCACTAACAGTCCCAACTTCTCACATACTGTGCATATATTATGACCAACAGAAACGTGTGCAGTGAAATGATACTTAATTTGAAGAACTGGTGTTTATACAATTATAAATTTACAATATAAGAATACAATTACAAAGGTACAAAATACATCATTCAAGAACATAACAGTACAGATAACATTTTTAGTAATAGGGGCTTTACAAAAGAACAGAAATAAACATATACATCAGTGTTACAGGAATTATTACATAAGTAAATACATAAAAGATTAGAATAACTTTTGAAACATCAACTTCACACATGAGCATTAAAACAAAACAGAATAAATAATGTATAAACATCTTTACAAAATAAATAACATATTATCAGAAAAATTCTACAATGTAACTCTCATCAGATAAACACATAAAGACGGGAAGAACACAAATACCAAAGGCTACACAAACACATAGTGGGATAACACAAGACGATAGGGCAGGGTTTGTTTTCAGTGTAACATTTGGTACTGCAGTCCAACCCAAAACTTCATTCCATAGATCTTTCGTCTTATTTCAACATTTGTTACCACCAAAACATCCTATCCAAGCATGCTTTCTGTATTTATATGTTCACATATTTCTTACCTCATTATTTATTTTCCATTATCTTACCTCATCATTTCTTTCCAAGAAAATCCTACCTAAACTTGTTCTCCCTAAAACCTACTTTTTTGTTCATATCCTCTTTCAAAATACATTTTTTTGGCCAAACCATTTTCTTAAAGCTTCTCAATGCATTTCTTCCAATTCATCACAACTCGTTCTCTTATATAGCCTACCCCATCTTAAGCTAACTTAAATCTACTGAGCTCAGATGCTAAACTAAGGGACGAGGCTATGCAGCAGCACAAAACAATTAACACAAACAGCAATGACAAAAAATGCAAATTGGCAAAGCAAGCAGCATTATAGAAATTAGCAAAGCAAATATAACTAATGTGAGGCAATGAGCAGCAACAAGAAAAATAAATCAGTTGTAAAACTAGCTTAATACAATGTAAAATTCAGTAGAACTATACCTGGCAAACAGCAGCAGCAACGAGCTTCTAGTCCTACTGCTGCCGGAGCTACCACTAATGCAGCCGACACTACTCCTACTGCAGCCGACGGTGCCCTCTGGTCTGCGATTATATTGTAGCATACATATCGCAGGCAGCGCGTGAGCAATACATCGAAGTTACATCTGCTCTAGTGCGCCAGCAATAAATTCCTCATTCCTGGACCTCTTACAGACTAATGCCTTTAACTTAATAACCTCTTCCTGAGATATACGTAGGATAAACGTATTAGTTGACTCTTCTAGGACCGTACGCTCTAGGGACTTTAAGAGTAAACCGCAACATGGCGCAGAATGCCTCTCTTGCGACGTCTGCCACTGCAATGGGCTGATCATTTCCGTGACGCTTTCGTGCTTACTGAATGAACCTGTAACGAAATGCACTTTGGACATTCTCTATTTCTTCCATCAAGTCTGTCTGGTATGAATCCCCTACTGATGAAGAAATATTGGTCCAATGAGGGTTTTGCAAGCTACCTTCTTGTTCGTCCGACTTATTTCCTGAAGACTCTTCCAATAAATCTCTGTCTACCTTTCCTACAGCTACATTTATATAGGCGTTCCAATTTAAATGATTTCGTACGCATACGCCCAAATATTTTGTGGAACTAACTGTTCCCAGCGATTGTTCTGCAATCGTGTAATCGTACAGTAATGGGTTTTTCCGTCTTCTTATACGCAACACGTAACATTTGTTCATGTTTGAGAGTCAATTGCCACCTCCTGCACCAAATGTCAATCCTCTACAGGTCTTCCAGCATTTTGCTACAATTTTCTAGCCTTGCGACTTCCCTGCACAGAACTTCATCATCCACGGAAAGGCTCGTATAACTTCCGATGTCCTCTACTATGACACGTATGTATAACATGAAATTTAATGGACTTTACTCTTGGGTTAAGCCTGAGTTTACCTTTATATCTGAAGACTTCTCCCTAATGAGAATGAAATACTGTACTCTATTTGCCAAGACTTCTTCAGTCCAACCACACAGTCGGTCGTGCATTACCCAGCGTGCGGAGCTCCATCGAATGCCTTACGGAAGTCTTGGAAGACGCTCCCTACACATGGCACGTATCTCTACGACATGCCTGCATATTTCTGAGGTACTCCAATGGCCAGCAAGGTCCCAAGATCCGTCCTCAGTAGATAATTTTTGGGACCAGCTTCAGCATCAGCTCTGGCCCAGTGCTAGTACTGGTATATCAGGGACTAGTCATAACAGTTAAGGAAGGTTTGATGAAGCTCTTCACGCTACTCTATCCTGTGTAAGCTACTTCATCTCACAAAAACTACTGCTACCTACATTAATTTATACCTCTTTACTGTATTCCTCTTGGTCTCCCTCTATACATTTCCCATCCCGCACTTCTCTATAATACTAAATTGGTGATTACTCGATGTCTCAGAACGTGTCCTACCAACAGATCACTTTTTTTCAGTCAAGCTATGCCACAAATTTCTCTTCTCCGAAATTCTGATAAGTACTTCATAGTTAGTTGCGCCATTTACCCATCTAATCTCAGCATTCTTCTGTAGCACCACATTTGAAAGCCTCTATCCTCTTCTTGTCAGAGCTGTTTATCGTCCTCGTTTTACTTCTGTACAAAGTTACACTCCAGGCAAACACCTTCAGAAATGATTGACTAACACTTAAGTAACTATTCTGTGTTAACAAATATCTGTGGTTCAGAAATTCTTTTCTTGCCATTTTCAGTCTACATTTTATATCATCTTTCCTTCGGCCACCATCAACTATTTACTTGCCAAACAGGAAAATTCATCTACTACTTTTAGTGTCTCGTTTTCCAATTTAATTCACTCAGGCATGGTCTGATTTAAATCGTTTACGTTCCTTTGTCTTTGTTTTGCATTGGTTAACGTTCTTGTCAACACACAGTCCATTTCCTTAAACTACTCTTCCACGTCCTTTGCCATCTCCAACAGAGTTACAATGTCATCAGCAAGCCTCAAGCTTTTTATTTCTTCTTCTTCTCCAAGTTTCATCTGGGTTTCAGCCACTGTTTGCACAGTTCACAGCTTGAGTAACATCAGGGATAGGATAGAACACAGTCTCACTCCCTTCTCAACCACTGTTTCCCTTTCATGCCATTCGACTCTTGTTACTGCCATCTGGCTCACGTACAAAACGTAAATAACATTTCGCTCGCTGTATTTTTGCCCTGCTATCTTCAGAATGTCCAAGAGTGTTTCCAGCCAAGATCGTCAAAAGTTTTCACTCTGTCTACAATTGCTATAAACGTGGGAATGCCTTCCTGTAACCTGTTTTGTAAGAAAAGTCGTAGGATAATTATTGCCTTGCGTGTTCCTACATTTTTCCGGAAACGAAACCGATCGTCTCCGAGGACAGCTTCTACAAGTTTTTTTCGTTCCTCTGTAGAATCTTGCAACACTAATTTATTAAATCAGTTCTGTATTATTCAGATCTGTCAGGACCTGCTTTGATTTTCGGAACTGGAATTATTACATTTTGCAGGTATTTTCCCTGTCTCATACATCTTACACATCAGTTGGAATAGTTTATTTGTGGTTCTCTCTCCGAAGGGTACCAGTAGTACTAACGGAATGTCATATATTCCAGGGACCTAGTTTCGACTTAGGTTTTTAGTGCTCTATCTAATTCTTCATGCAGTACCACATCTCCCATTTAATCTTCATCTACTTCTTTCTCTCTTTCTGTAAGGTTCCTTCCAAGTTCATTTCTCTTATATAGCACCTCTATACAGGATGATTTAGAAGCCTTACCTATTCCATTTTATGCAGCCAGAAATGTTATACATGGCCTTTATAAGCCACGCGCGTAGTTTCTATATTCTCCCGCTCACTACGCACCAACTGTTAGTCCTCCAGAAAAAGTGAACTGTACCTCTGCAGGAAATGTAATGTAGTTAAATTTTGTACTAGGATACGTTTTCGCTAGAGGCCCTAATTTTCGAATCATACATTAAAAACGTACGAAAATGACCTTCAAATGGGTCCCCAATTTCACATTTAGTCCCCAAAAACTAAGGATTTTGTAGTATGTTGCTCATGGCACCGCCTTGTTACGCCTTCTGGCGCCATTTGTTAGCAGCAGACAGAGTGGCTGTGCCAAAGACTGAGACGGCGTGGAGTTTTAGAACTATTTATTAAACTTTCTTTACAATTTCTCCCTCGTCGTCGCTGCCCAGCCCTGCGGATCCCTCCTCCTGACTGCAGCTGTGTAGATTCTCTGACAATGCGCGCAACGCGCGCCGCTGATCGCACTCGGAGCCTCTGGCCACGGATGACTCCTGCGAGCTGGAACAGACTTTCGGAATCGTCACCTACGAAGATTGAACATTCGGACACGGACCACGTCCGTCCTCAGATCCGAACTGCTTCCTAATGGCTTTTGTCTGTTGCTGCCTGTGCTCCACTATTTATATCCGGCAGGAGGACGCTTTTTTACCCTCGGTGGTAGCTTTTTGTTATTACTCCCGCCGTATATTGCAGCGTAACTTAACGTGCTAGCCTCACTTCCCCTTATTCTGCACTCTCCAGGCTTCGCTCGGCGCTCGGTCTGTGTGCGTCCTTGGGTCAGTCTGTTTGCTGTTGTCAGCAAGGCTATCTGTGCCTGCTTACTTCGCGTGCCTCTGTTTTGCCATTGTCCACTGCATGAAGCAACACTTACTACATGTGGCCGCAACAGCCTCTTACCGCTGCCCGAATTATTTCCTAGATTGGACCCATTTCGGTCTTCATTGACTGGCCTAACTACGCCACTGGCCTAGATGAGCTCTTACATATTGTAAAATGGATGTTTGTGTAAATTGTACCGAACAGTTTTGTGAATTCTAACAGCATTAAAAATTACATTGTTGTCTTCGTTGGGCCTTCTGAGTCCGAAACTAGTGTGCTTGTAAGGGTTAAGATTGGATCGAATTGTCATCGTAATTAGCTATAGCGCAACGTTTGCAAATATTTTTCTTCTTCATTACCCTCCCGGGCTCTTCAAATCAATAATGTTAACGAAATAGCAGAGCATGCTGGTGGCGTAGTATCCCAATCGATAAGCCACAAAAAATGGTCGAATATCTGGAAGAATATACACTCCTGGAAATGGAAAAAAGAACTCATTGACACCGGTGTGTCAGACCCACCATACTTGCTCCGGACACTGCGAGAGGGCTGTACAAGCAATGATCACACGCACGGTACAGCGGACACACCAGGAACCGCGGTGTTGGCCGTCGAATGGCGCTAGCTGCGCAGCATTTGTGCACCGCCGCCGTCAGTGCCAGCCAGTTTGCCGTGGCATACGGAGCTCCATCGCAGTCTTTAACACTGGTAGCATGCCGCGACAGCGTGGACGTGAACCGTATGTGCAGTTGACGGACTTTGAGCGAGGGCGTATAGTGGGCATGCGGGAGGCCGGGTGGACGTACCACCGAATTGCTCAACACGTGGGGCGTGAGGTCTCCACAGTACATCGATGTTGTCGCCAGTGGTCGGCGGAAGGTGCACGTGCCCGTCGACCTGGGACCGGACTGCAGCGACGCACGGATGCACGCCAAGACCGTAGGATCCTACGCAGTGCCGTAGGGGACCGCACCGCCACTTCCCAGCAAATTAGGGACACTGTTGCTCCTGGGGTATCGGCGAGGACCGTCTCCATGAAGCTGGGCTACGGTCCCGCACACCGTTAGGCCGTCTTCCGCTCACGCCCCAACATCGTGCAGCCCGCCTACAATGGTGTCGCGACAGGCGTGAATGGAGGGACGAATGGAGACGTGTCGTCTTCAGCGATGAGAGTCGCTTCTGCCTTGGTGCCAATGATGGTCGTATGCGTGTTTGGCGCCGTGCAGGTGAGCGCCACAGTCAGGACTGCATACGACCGAGGCACACAGGGCCAACACCCGGCATCATGGTGTGGGGAGCGATCTCCTATACTGGCTGTACACCACTGGTGATCGTCGAGGGGACACTGAATAGTGCACGGTACATCCAAACCGTCATCGAACCCATCGTTCTACCATTCCTAGACCGGCAAGGGAACTTGCTGTTCCAACAGGACAATGCACGTCCGCATGTATCCCGTGCCACCCAACGTGCTCTAGAAGGTGTAAGTCAACTACCCTGGCCAGCAAGATCTCCGGATCTGTCCCCCATTGAGCATGTTTGGGACTGGATGAAGCGTCGTCTCACGCGGTCTGCACGTCCAGCACGAACGCTGGTCCAACTGAGGCGCCAGGTGGAAATGGCATGGCAATCCGTTCCACAGGACTACATCCAGCATCTCTACGATCGTCTCCATGGGAGAATAGCCGCCTGCATTGCTGCGAAAGGTGGATATACACTGTACTAGTGCCGACATTGTGCATGCTCTGATGCCTGTGTCTATGTGCCTGTGGTTCTGTCAGTGTGATCATGTGATGTATCTGACCCCAGGAATGTGTCAATAAAGTTTCCCCTTCCTGGGACAATGAATTCACGGTGTTCTTATTTCAATTTCCAGGAGTGTATGTAGCCGGAAGTTTTTGCGCAGTAGCAGGAGAAAATGCCACAAAGCACACTCAAGAAATCCTGACTGGTGACGGATGAATGTGAGGGTGGAGGTGCGTTTAAATGTCAGTTTTGTACATTTTTTCTTGAATAACGCGAAAGTGACAAAATCATATGGTAGCGATATGCACACATACAGATGGCGGTAGCATCGCGTACACATTGTGTAAAAGAGCAGTGCGTTGGAGGAGCTGTCTTTCGTATTAATGTGATTCATGTGAAAATGTTTATGACGTGGTTGTGGCGACATGACCTCAGTTAACAGACTTTCAGTGGGGAATGGTTCAAAATGTTTCAAATGGCTCTGAGCACTTTGGGACTTAACATCTGTGGTCATCAGTCCCCTAGAACTAAGAACTACTTAAACCTAACTAACCTAAGTACATCACACACATCCATGCCTGAGGCAGGATTCGAACCTGCGACCGTAGCGGTCACGCGGTTCAAGACTGAAGCGCCTAGAACCGCACGGCCACACCGGCCGGAAGTAGAGAATGGTAGATGGAGCTAGATGTGTGGGACATTCCATTTCGGGAATAGTTAGAGAATTTAATATTACGAGATTCAGTGTGTGAAGAGTGCACTGAGAATACCACATTTCAGACACTACCTCTCAGCACAGAGAATGCAGTGGCCGACAGCCTTCACTTAACGACCGAGAGCAGAGACCTTTGCGTAGCGTTGTTAGTGCTAACGGACAAGCAGCTTTGTGTGAAATAACCGCAAAAGAAATGTGGAACATACGATGATCGTATCCGTTAGGATAGTGCTGCGACATTTGTTGTCAGTGCACAATGGCAGCAGACCACCGACGCGAGTGCATTTGCTAACAGCACGACATTGCCTCCAGCGGCTGTCCTGGGGTCTTGACCATATCGATTGGACCCTAGATGACTAAAAAACCGCGGCGTGGTCCGACGAGTACCGATTTATGCTGGTAAGATCTGATGGTAGGGTTGGAGTGGCTACAGTCCAATGAATATATGGGCTCAAGTTGTCACCAACGCGCTGTGCAAGTTAGTGGTGGCTCTATAACGATATTACATGGAATGGCTCCTCTGGTCCAACTGAAACAGTAATGTAAGATGGCAAGAACTATGCCCCTTACATGAAGTCATTAAAGATCACCGAACTCGCGTTGAGTGAACAGTAGGGCTGAACAAAAATGACTGACAAGGCACAATTCATCTTCTAGAGGGTATAGTATGGCCGTATTAGAACAATTAATGTCGGGCGATGGTTTTAAAGTAATTCACGGGACATGAAAACTTTGTGGAAACGCGTCGATTTACTGGAGGCTAGTTTATCCCAAGGAATTATTCAGAGTTGACCATGACCGGGCTGGGGAGCGGCGAAGGGAAGCGGCAATAGGCAGCTTAGGATGGCTCAAACTCTGAGAAAGCAGTGACAGGGCGCGGCCTCCATCTGCTTTAAGATGAGTGACAGTGAGGGGAGGTGGTTGACCCCATGCTGGTGTACCGGGAAGCAGACAGAGAACTTGTACACCTGTTGATAAATGTCCATCGTCCCATTTTCAGTGAAACATGCGAGAAAGCCGCGCAAAGACATGGTGGAGCCGTCAACAGAGTCTGAAGTAAATCAGGTGAAGAGCGACAGAATGAAATACGCCGGCCTCCGATGGGAACATAGGACCAAGGAATTTGAAATACTCTCCTGGGAGTCAGAATTCCAGAAAAATTGATGTTTTGTGCAGACGCTAACCTTGATGGGTGGCCTGGGAGGAGCTAAATAGCAGAAGCTGAGAGGAATTTTCTGGGAATTTGTTCACTTCCCAGAGCATGCATTGGTCGGCGCTGGGAAGCGATGCAATTGGCGTAAGTGATTTTGCTGGAGGGGAAACCGAGGTGAAGAGCGGACTGGCAGACGTCTCTGTAGAGGTCTTCCGTTCCCAGCTTGCCTAGAGTGCGGACGTGGCGTTCTTTACTCAGCTTGCCTGAGAGAGAGTGAGCATCTCTGCAGTTTAGGACTTAGCAAACGGAACGATTGAGCTTGTAGATAGAAAGTTTTCGTTCAGTTATGTACATAGCAAGATAGCTAGGAGTGAGTAGACGAGCGCAGCGTTGCAGCACCACAAGGTCGGCCGACGTCCGCACAACGACGCCGCCCTGCCACTCTGATACTGCGCCGCTCCGGCTTGAGTTAGGCCACTGATTAACTTGTTGGATCACGTCGGCCAAGTTTCCACGAGGGTTTCGTGGGCCGTGTATTGTAGAATTCTTCTCACACTTCGTATTACGCCTGGGTCAGTCGATAGGAATTACTTTCGAGTTATTGCGCTTTACTCCACGCAAGGTTCTGGCGCTGCAGTCCGGAACCGCGGGACTGCTATGTTCGCAGGTTCGAATCCTGCCTCGGGCATGGGTGTGTGTGATGTCCTTAGGTTAGTTAGGTTTACGTAGTTCTAAGTTCTAGGGGACTTATGACCTAAGATGTTGAGTCCCATAGTGCTCAGAGCTATTTTACTCCACGCAAACACAATTTATTACCACTGCCTGTTAGGAGAGTCATGTAATGTGATGATTGAAGGTCGTAAGTTAAAATAAATTTGAGCTAATCGACTGCATCTGTTTTCAATCAAGTAGTTGAAATCCCAAGTCACTTTCTTAATTAATTCTATGTTCAACATTTGCATCTTGTGTTCAATAGCAGAATATAACATCAATGTGCACCTATTTTTAATTAAAAGGGATCAATTCTGTATCAATTAATGTCAACACTGCCACCGCAGTTCAATCAGGAGTCACAGGGCCTTATTACTTTCTTTGCATTACCCGGCAATGTGGCAGTTTTGCACTCTCTGTTGATCTGTAAGTCAATTACCTGGGGTGAACACACGCCAAAACCAGATTAGTGGCGGGTGGGGTGTTACAGTAATTGACTGGAAATGATCATGTTCATCTACCTGAAATCAATTTTCAGCCCTACTTTGTCTTCATGGTCCCAAACAACGATAGAATTTTTGTGGATGACAATGCTCCATATCACCAGGCCACAACTGTTCATGACTGTTTTGAAAAACATTGTCGATGATTCGAGCGAATGATTTTACAATTCTCAGACATGAATCCCATCAAACACGTTATTGGGAGTTCATTTCGTAGACAAAAACCAGCACCTGCAACACTTCTGCAATTGTGGACGCCTATAAAGGCAGAATGGCTTAGTATTTGTGCAGGGGACTTCCAACGACTTTTTGAGTCCATTCAACGTAGAGTTGCCGGACAAGAGGAGGCACGATACGATATTACGATGCATCACTTGACTTCAAAGTGTACATCTTGTACACCATGTAGAATAGATGGCTCTCCAAAGAATTTCAGTGGTATTGAAGGAATGTCATCCACTACAGGGGTCAAGTTTTCACTTCTTTCAGTCCTCTCTCAATTTCTTCTCGCAGTATTATATCTAACATCTCCATGTATTTCATCCACTCTTCCTAAAATTGTTCCTTCAAGTTCATTTTTCTCGCTCTTTGCAACAAATCTGATAGGAATCCAATTAAATACGTAAAGGAGAGAAAATCGTTTCTCCCGCCGAACTCAGAGTGACACAGTCATAGTACACGTTGCAGAGGTACTACTGCTACACGAGACGTGGAGGCAGCTCCCCAGAGAGTCTGGTAGCGGAATCGGTCGTCCAGCAGTAAGTTTAGCTGGCGAGCCACCAGCCTCAAGCGGGCTGCCGGCAGCCGGAAGAGTGCTGGGCAAACAGATTCCGGTCGCCGCATCCTTATTTATTGCGGGGCTGCGCCACTCCTACTTTGCGACAAGCAACTTTGGCTTCACAGGTGGGCGTTGAGTACAGTTGGTAACAGATCGACACAGGTATCGGTTAAGATCCTGGCAAAAGCGGTATTGTAGTATTATTATCATGAATTTGTCTCAAATTAGCAGTTTATTGATGAGCATTTTCCTTGTTGCTAGATAAACCACTACTGGTAAATCATTGAAACAGTGAAAGTAAACTCAAAAAAAGAAAGAAACCGAGAGTGAGAGAAATCAGTAGGTACGCTGTCCAGATAAACAACAGATAATGATAACAGTTTGATAAAATTTAATGATTTACTAAAGAGAAAGAGCTCCACAATCTGGGCAAGTTAGTAACGTTTTGGCCTACTTGTGCCCTTTATGTGAGCAGTTATTTGGCTTGGCGTTGATGTGGCCACCTTAGCCAGCCGCTGTGACCGAGCCGTTCTAGGCGCTTCAGTCGGGAACAGCGCTGCTGCTACAGCCGCAGGTTCGAATCATGCTTCTGGCATGGATGTGTGTGATGTTCTCAGACTAGTTTAAGTAGTTCTAGGTCTACGGGACTGATGACTTCATAAGTTAATTCCCATAGTGCTTAGATCCATTTGAACCATTTTGTGGATAATTTACTGGACAAAGAGGGGGTTAGGCAAGCACGAAGACAAGCAGAAAAAACTCTCACCGTGTGCTGGCGGGCATTATGTTGTTGAAACATAAGTCCAGGATGGCTTGCCAGGAAGGGCAACGAATGGGGCGTAGAATATCGTCGATGTATCACTGTGCTATGACGGTGCAGCGAATGACAACCAAAGATGTCCTGCTATGAAAGGAAATGTCAGCCCAGACCATCACTCCTGGTTCTCGGACGACAGTGAAGTTGGGATCCGACCGCTGTCTGTGGTGACTCCACACATGTCTTCGTACTTACCAAAGCCCACCTTGTCCAGTAACGTGGCCATATCTCTCACGAATTGGGAACGTTTGGAAGATTATGCACTCCATCTTGGTGGTTTTGCGATCTAATGCACCAGTCGGACACAGTTTGGCACGATGTTCAAAAATTCCTCTGAGCACTATGGGACTTAACATCTGATGTCATCAGTCCCCTAGAACTTAGAACTACTTAAACCTAACTAACCTAAGGACATCACACACATCCATGCCCGAGGCAGGACTCGAAACTGCGACCGCAGCGGTCACACGGTTCCAGACTGAAGCGCCTAGAACCGCTCGGCCATGCCGGCGCGATGTTGCTCGGAAGCACATCCAACAACTCTATCAATCAGTACCAGCCAAACAACTGCTTGCATAAAGTTCTAGAGGTAGACCAAAGCGTTACTGACTTGCTTAATTTGTGAAGTTGTTTCTCTAGCATGAATCATGCAAGTTTGGTGAAACAGTACTCATTTGTTTGTCTGTACATGTACATCACATCCACCGATTTATGTTTCTTACGGGTATTTTAGAGTGTACATACATTCCAAGTTGTGAAACAATCGTTATTGATTCTAGTGTCACTAACGTACGTGATACAAAAATGGTTCAAATGGCTCTGAGCACTATGCGACGTAACTTCTGAGGTCATCAGTCACCTAGAACTTAGAACTAATTCTATCTAATTAAATATAACTAACCTAAGGACATCACACACATCCATGCCCGACGCAGGATTCGAACCTGCGACCGTAGCGGTCGCCCTGCTCCAGACTGCAGTGCCTAGAACTGCACGGCAATGTACGTGATAGACTACTCCTTGAAACGTATCACATTGCTGTCACATATCTGCAACTTCTTGTGCTCAACACTTCTCACACATCAACCCACGAGACATTGCACTGCGAATGTATTGACGTGCCTGTACCAAGGGATGCAAAGGAACAGGAAATTAAGACAAGGACGACACAGGCGACTCCAATACATTCTAGATAACGCCAGAGGAAACAAATGACTTCGTGTTACTGCTGCTGCGGGAAAATTTACTGCTCTGTCCGTTGTGAGAGTCTTTAAGGTTTCGTGGATGATCACTCACCATGAGCATCAGTGTTGGCCATCGCTCAGTCATTACCATCAGACACTTGTTTCAGTCCTCCCTGGCTCTGTCATCCGCATATAGGGTGTTAGAAACAAGGCGTGACATGTTTTGAGCGGTGGTCGTATGCACCAATACAGGAAAAAGTGTCCAGCGCACATGGGCTCCAAAGTGCACAACTTGAGAGGTGTCAGCACTTGTTCACAGAGATGTGTTTCACAGTAGTGAAGATGAACAAGTGCTCATAGCTCATAAGTATCCACTTTGGAGTTTGTGTTTATTGCACACTTTTTTCTCTCACTGTTGTCTATACTACTACATCACAAAATATGGGAAACAAAGAACTAGCAGAAGAGATTCGTTTTACAGTATCGGAGATAAAGGAGGGGTGAAAGCTCTTAAGATACGTATTTTAGAACCCATATGTACTGGACATTCCTTTCTTTCTGTCCATAGTGTCAACTCTCAAAATATTTGACACTTTTCTTGTTGAATCCTGTGTATCGGTCGATATTGGTTTCTTACGTAACACAGCATTAAAAACACACAATGATGATATGGTGAATTAAATAAAAATTTAGTTTGTAGAGGGAATCATACAATTCTCTTGGCAAATGCCTTTCTGAGATTGATGTCTGAAATACTCCTCTGTGATACAGACAAGGGGAACATTCAGTCAATAATTAAGCAGCTGAAGACTAAGGACTCTCACGGATATGATGTAGTGCCTAGCAGAGTACTGTACATGTTAGCCCTGTATTTAGCCATATTTATAATTTACTGAGAAAGGGATAATGTAGACATATTAACAGGTTCTTGTTAGAACAACATAATAATAAATGAAAAGCACCAGTATGCTTTTGTTCTACAATATTGTGGAACAAAATATTGTAGAACAAAAGCAAACTGGTGCTTTTCATTTGTGATAATGTAGACAATTTTATGTCTATTACTACGCCATCAGTATATGCTAAAGTTATAGAAAAGGCTGTGTATGTAAAGATAATTGATCATTTTATACCACGCGACTTGCTATCAAATGTTCAGTTCGGCTTTAGAAGTCAACAACTGAAATTTCTATATTCTCTTTTCTCTGTGAGGTACTGGATTGGTTAAACAAAAGGCTTCGAACGCTAAGCATATTTTTTGATTTAACTAAGGCGTTTGATTGTGTTGATCACAAAATATTGCTCCAGAAGTTGGACCATTATGGGTTACAGGGAATACCTCACAAATGATTCACCTCTTACTTTAGAAACAGACAGCAAAATATTATTCACAGACTTGAGAATGGCTGTGATGTGGGGTCTGAATGGGGATCAGGGTTGGGGCCACTCCTGCCCTCTAGTATTACAGGCAACTCTAAAATATTTTTGTTTACTGATATCACTATCTTGGTAGCCAAAGATGTTGTGTGCAAAATTGTTTGGGTTTCAAATAGTGCAGTTCATGGCAAACTTTCATGTCTTGTAGAAAATAAATTAACACTAAATCACAGTAAGACTCAGTTTTTACAGTTTCTAACACACAATTCAACAAAACCTGACGTTTTTATTTCACAGAATGGGCATACGGGTAGTGAAACTGAACAGTTCAGGTTTCTAGGTGTTCAGATAGATAGTAAACTGTCGAGGAAAGCCCCCGTTCAGATCTTGTTGAAAGACTTAATCTGCCATTTTTACTATTCGAACGGTATCAAGTGAGTGATCGTTCGACACGCAAATTAGTCTACTTTGATTACTTTCATTCGCTTACGTCGTTTGGTATTATATTTTGGGTTAACTCTTCCCATTCTAAAAGATATTTTTGGCTCATCAACGGGAGGTTCGGACAATAAGTGGTGTAAGTTCGCGAACTTCTTGTCGACTCCTGTTCACGAGTCTGGGTATTTCAACATTGACCTCTCAATATGTATATTCCTTACTGTCATTTATTGTTAACAATATTAGCTTATTCCCAAGAATAAGTAGCTTTCACTCAGTTAACACTCGGCAGAAATCAAACATACATTCGGATCGGACTTTTTCAGTAAGCTACCACTAGCAACCCAAAATTTTAGCAGTAATCCACGCGTTTTCAAATCGAAACTGAAGGGTTTCCTCATGGGTCAGTCTTCCTATTCTGTCGAGGAGTTCCTTGAAAAATTAAGCTGATTCTAGTTGTATGTTTGATTGCGCTTACTTAAACTTATGGCTTAACCTTTTTCTGGTTCATAAATATTTTATTTTTGTCTGTTATTATTTTTGTGTTGTAATTTCATGTCCTGACACGTTCCATGACCTTTGAGATTTGCTTCTCAGTTTGGTCCTACGGAACTTGACGTGTAAATAAGTAAATAAATGAACTGATTGTCATCATATGAAGATAGGATTTGCAGCATCACAGTTAGTATATGCTCGCCAGTTCTCCATTTGGCTGAAACCGATTAATAACTGACGTCTAGAAAAGTCTGCATGAGATTATTATTACTAAAATAGACACATCATTGTTTTTTTACCTTACATTGTAGACGAAGGACGTAGGACATAAGCTATATTGGGCCAAATACTTCATAGTTCGGTATTAAATACGGAGTTACGTATATGCCACCAAGGTTTCAGAACAAGGCTGCACAAAAACTACCAGACATATGGAAAATAGACACATGTAGGCATGTTACCAAGTTTGTTGCCGATTACAGATAATGCTCAACAACGGCACGAGTTGTGATGTGCTGAACTTAATACATGGGTGTGATTTATTGTAGTTAAGGACGCGGATTGTGCAGCAGGCGCGGCCGCAACCTGCTTTGGGTATGTGTTTATTGGGTTGCCTATATGCAGGTACGAGCTATTTCGCTGCGACAATACGGAGGATGACCTGTCCACAAGTTCACTTCCATTAGGAATGTGGATGCACTCAACGACTGTGATGACTTTCAAAATGATGGAACACAGCGTAGTGCAACTGTGCTGTGCCACATATTACGAACTGAAAACTGCAGAGATGATATCTTGCCACTTTGTGCCATTTTTGGGTACCTGTTGCACTTTTCGCACAGTCGTCTTCTGAAATTCTGGAGGTTTTCCCGAATAACCATATATTTTTGTGAATACTGTTCGAAACTGATTGTTTCTAAAAAGTAAATGAAGTAAATAAAGAAATAGTTAAAAATTAGAAAATCAATTTTTTTTACATTCGTAAACATAGAACTCGTATTTTCCTCTTTTATTGGCTGCATTATTTACATTAATCCAGTTAATTACAAGCTTGTCATTTTATGTCGTATACTTATACAGGATACATGTTGCTGGTAAATTACGTAAAGATCGCTTTGAATGTTTAATAGGTTAACTGGTTTCAGCTGTTGTTACAAACCATCCTCAGATCCAACTTCTAATAAAGATGTATGGAGTACAGTGTCAGACAAGTGGTAATATGGGCATAATTTTCCTAATAGTTTAATTTGTACAGCTTATACAGTTTTCATTTAATCTTCACACTGCTGACAATCAGCAATAGACAGAATTGCCTCATGAGGTTTTACGTTTTCATGTTACTGCCATTGTTTGCATTATTATGTCACATACTTGCATCATCCCTTCCTCTTATTCTGTCAGATGTTAAATCCGTGGTCGACCTGTAACTAAGGTCGAACCTGGGTGTCGTAAAAACTTAGGAAGTGACCAAGACAGTGTTTTTGTTCTCTACAGTTACAGGGGGTTATGGTTCACTCAAATCTCATGTCTTAAATTATGAAAGGCTTAACAAATGCAATTAATTTTAATAAACATCCGCACTTGAACACCTGGGAATCGTAGCAAATCAGTCACTACGTAACCAAAATGGTTCAAATGGCTGTGAACACTATTGGACTTAACGTCTGAGGTCATCAGTCCGCTAGAACTTAGAACTACTTAAACCTAACTAACCTAAGGACATCACACACATCCATGACCGAGATGGGATTCGAACTTGCGACCGTAGCAGTCGCGCGGTTCCGAACCGAGGACGATGTAGTCGTTTGTCCAGTTAACGAAGGGCACTTACAATAGCTTCCACCAGAGGGTAACAATTTCTCCACCTCACGTTGTACGATGTTTTCAGGATAAAGGCAAGCGTAAGTTTCTCACTTCCGTGGAATACGGCAAATAAGATCCATATGTATAGCAGCATCAAACAAAATCTGTGTATGACTTTGAGTGATATTTAAACTATTTGTATCTCTATCTTCATATGCTCTTTGTGCCATAAATACAAAAGTAAATCCCTATCCAACACTTTTGCTCCCTTCTCTCTTAACACTGTGTGCATTCAGAACCTCAAAAATACACGAAAATGGGTGAAATAATTCCTATGTCAAGACGCAATAAAAATGCCTTAAAACGAAGTGGTGGCTGTTACCAAATATCCAAGGTATCTTTTGTTTATTCTCATAAGAATTATGTTATTAAATTTGAATTTTCGCGCGAATATGTAAATAAATACACAATACTTATTTGCCATACGGTTTATCACTGACACGTCTTATAAGGAAATCTCGAAACATTATACACAACAGTGAAGAGCTAATTTCTTGTATTCTGGAAACACGTTTTTTTCTCCTTTTGGGAGAATATTAGAAGTCCTTTATGTGAATTACTTTAGGTTATTCTCAATGGTGTCCATTAAGATCGCTGTAACTCAGCAATTTCTGGAACTTTATGACCATCAATCAAATTTTGCCAATGAATACGTTGATATGATGCACGTAACTACTGTTGATCAAGTTAACTGAAGACACCATACAAGCAAACTACAAAATTATTTGAGTAACTATTAATCTCTATAAATTTCGTTCCTTAGTTATTATACATAGAACGTCTCAAGTGTTCTTCCCAACGGAAATTTAATTTGTAAAGCAAGCACTGAAATATTATCTTTTTGGCATTGCATTAGAATCTCAAATTCCAAACAGGACTGAAACATAGTGAGTCGAATACACTGGTTTTCGTTATTTTTTAATCATGTGCCTTCTTAAAATATTTACAGTGATAAACTAATGTAGGAACGCACGCAAACTTCGAGAGGTATCAACGCAAGTTGCTCAACGTTCCTCTTACCATTTTTGCTGATTATGCTCAACGGTTTGTTGCGGTTTACTTCAGAGAAAGATAATGCCTTAAGTAAAAAAGGATACGGATGATGTATATTTTTACGCAGCTCCCTGTGACTACTCTCACTCTCGTCTTTCTTATTCCGTAGGACCCCTACTCAAACAGTATTATCTTGTTTCGGAATCAGTACCATCTCACTTTATGTTTGTCTCCTCTGTCATGATATCTCCATGCAGGTGGTAAAGTATGGCTTCAAAGGTACTGATATTATTAATACTGTTGTTGATCTTTTATTGTCACCTCATTTGTTAATTTTTGTCCTATTAGGATTAATAATGGGATTATGGCTATTGTCACACCTACTAAGACAGAATCTGGAAGCTACTTGAAAACTTTCATATCTGGAAGACAATTTTACAAAAGTTTGATTTTATATAGATGCTTCTACGACAGAAGATATGTGCCTGGTAACCTAGAAGAACTACGGTGCTGATGGCCATTTCTGTCACAGTTGCAATAAAAAACGACAAAATTTATATGAGTTTTTAATGTGCACTGTGTAAGCCAATGACAGGAATTGGCATTCTCGTGGCAGGGTCGAACCGTCACATAAAAACTTCCGTAAGGTCTCGGCGGCCATATTTTTCATGGGCACCGGTTAGGCAGCGTCTCCGGACGTACGAGAGAAAGCGACCTCGCTGTCCGCTGGAGTTTCTGCTTTTAGCTCCGGCGCCATTGTGCTATTCGGCGCTGCTTTAACCACCTGCAATTGTGCTTCCAGATCTCTCTCATTCAGATTCGTTCCTAATGACCTCGCTATAGACGGGACGTTAAAGCCCAACAAAAGAATACAAAGAATGAAAAAAAACTCTCCAGCCAAACTCAAACTACTTTCCCTTTTATCGAAGGCAATAGGGCTCATTATCGGCGAAAAAAATTATTTTTTATGCGCGAGAGAGAGAATAAGACTGGGGCACCTACACTTTATTAGCCGTATTCCTGCAAGTACAGGACATTTATGTTTCGTAGTAGAATTTATGAACAGTCTGCAATAGCAAAACAGCAAAGCTCAATTGAAAATACGTTTTCTTGTGATGTATTTTGTATCATGTTTCAGATAAATAAGGTAGATAAATCTGATCATTTATTTTCATTCCCTTTCATTTAAAAATAATTAAAATTCAATAGGTAGGTTTTTGACAAACAGCTTATAGTGTGCAATGCATTTAGGCAGGCAGAGTATTACTTTATATGTTATATGTTCTATCTAGTGGAAACGTTCGTAAATGAATCTGACTCCATCGTAATCTAAAATGAAGTTAAGCTTTGGACAAAAAATCCATTCCGACGTTGCAAGTTAAATGTGGCATAAACCTAATAGCTATATACCGAATTAATAAATCAACCCACCATACGGAATTATAATCCATCACAAACACTATAAGATCAGCTAAGGTCCCTTCGGGGCCTTTTTTTCAATTACTGGAAATCATCAATTAATTATTTACCTTTAATATTAATGACAATGTTATTTGCAATCATGTATGTAGATACAGTTAACTTCGCGTAAAAATCGTTTATTAACACGTAACTGATAAAATGACAGTCTCTGTTTCATGTCCTGTTGGTACATTGACCGACAGAGGCAAAATAGGGAGAGAGGGGTTTTTTGTTATACAAATACTATGTTTTATTCATCCATTGTTGTAGTGGGTCGTAAAGAATAACGGCGTGGAACTCTTAAGTTACTGTCCATGTAGCGCTTTGGATTTCTGCTCGAAGACAGGCAAAGATAAAGTACTGCGCGAAGTACACCCTCGCAGCTAGATACACCTTAAGTTTAGTTCAAAATTACTTCGTATTTTGATACATGTGAAAAGTTAAACGTGTAAATGATGTTATTCCAGCACTGGTCCGTAGTAGATAGGACTCGAACAATTTATAAGGAGCACTTGCCATCACAGCGTTTTTCTTCGGCTGGAATCTCATGAACTTACTAAAAGTAGCCATTGCTGTTATAATTTGCGGCAGCATCAACAGCAAAAAAATTATTAACACTACTTGTAATGACGGTAGACAAAAAGTAGTGGTCGTGGAAATTTAACACAGTGGTTGTAAAAGTATAAATTAAGAATATCTCAAATATGAACTTGCCTTATAGTCCAGTCAAATGGTGATTCTTAGTGGAAGGTTTTGCAGAAGATTTCGAATGTGCTGCATACGAATTTTTTATGTCCCACCAAAATGGGTCACAAATGGTAAAACCACAAAAACATCAAACTTTTCTCATTTTTTCTCCTTAAATCAGGAAACAAGTCAATTTTCGGCACCGTTGACTGCTTACGAGGACAAAGAAGATGCAATTTCCCACGAAATAGGCCTGAGTGTCATTTCTCGTTGGGCAAACTGTTAAGGCATGAGGTCAAGCTCCGGTACCCCTGTCGGAAACGACAGAGAAGAGATAGCTGTGAGAAGTCAGCCCGTCGCGCGCTGACCGACCCCTCTCCAGGATGACAACGCGGCAGCGGTGGCCCCTGTGCGTAGAGGACACAAGCGCCACGCTCGACTGGTCGCGGCCCAGTTCAGTAGTTGCTACTACCGTTTTTCAGTGCTTTATCTGAAAACTACATTGAGCAGTTAAACAGAGAACCGACTCGTGGTGATAACATACTAGACCTTCGGGTGACAAACAGACCCGTACTATTTGAAACAGTTAATGCAGAACAGGGAATCAGCGATCATAATGCGGTTACTGCATCGATGATTTCAGCCGCCGTAAACAGATATATTAAAATAGGTAGGGAAATTTTTCTGTTGGGCAAAAGTTACAAAAAGCAGATTTCAGAGCACTTGAAGGCTCAACACAACAGTTTTGTCTCAAGTACAGATAGTGTTGAGGATCAGTGGACAAAGTTCAAAACCATCGCACAATATGCATTAGATGAGTATGTGCCAAGCAATATCGTAAGAGATGGAAATGAGCTACCGTGGTACAACAACCAAGTTAGAAAACTGCTGCGGAAGCAAAGGGAACTTCACAGCAAACATAAATGTAGCCAAAGCCTTGCAGACAACCAAAAATTACGCGAAGCGAAATGTAGTGTGACGAGGGCAATGCGAGAGGCGTTCAATGAATCCGAAAGTAAAGCTCTTTGTACTGACTTGGCAGAAAATCCTAAGAAATTTTGGTCTTATGTCAAAGCTGTAGGTGGATCAAAACAAAATGTCCAGATACTCTGTTACCAAAATGGTACTGAAACAGAGGATGACGGACTAAAGGCAGAAATACTAAATGTGTTTTTCCAAAGCTTTTTCAGAGAGGAAGACTGCACTGTAGTTCCTTCTCTAGAATGTCGCACAGATGACAAAATGGTAGATGTTGAAATAGACGACAGAGGGATAGAGAAACAATTAAAATCGCTCAAAAGAGGAAAGGCCGCTGGACCTGATGGGATACCAGTTCGATTTTACACAGAGTATGCGACGGAACTTGCCCCCCTTCTTGCAGCGGTGTACCGTAGGTCTCTAAAAGAGCGTAGCGTTCCGAAGGATTGGGAAAGGGCACAGGTCACCTCCGTTTTCAAGAAGGGACGTCGAGCAGATGTGCAGATCTAACGTCGATCAGTTGTAGAATTTTGGAACACGTATTATGTTCGAGTATAATGACTTTTCTGGAGAATAGAAATCTACTCTGTAGGAATCAGCATGGGTTTCGAAAAAGACGATCGTATGAAACCCAGCCCTTGCTATTCGTCCACGAGACTCAGAGGGCCATAACACGGGTTCCCAGGTAGATGCCGTGTTTCTTGACTTCCACAAGGCGTTCTATACAGTTCCCCACAGTCGTTTACTGAACAAAGTAAGAGCATATGGACTATCAGACAAATTGTGTGATTGGATTGAAGAGTTCCTAAGTAACAGAACGCAGCATGTCATTCTCAATGCACAGAAGTCTTCCGAAGTAAGAGTGATTTCAGGTGTGCCGCAGGGGAGTGTCGTAGGACCGTTGCTATTCACAATATACATAAATCACCTTGTGGATAACATAGGAAGTTCACTGAGGCTTTTTGCGGATGATGCTGTGGTATATCAAACGGTTGTAACAATGGAAAATTGTACTCAAATGCTGGAGGATGTGCAGCGAATTGACGCATGGTGCAGGGAATGGCAATTGAATCTCAATGTAGACAACTGTAATGTGCGAATACATTGAAAGAAAGATCCCTTATCATTTAGCTACAATATAGCAGGTCAGCAATTGGAAGCAGTTAATTCCATTAATTATCTGGGAGTAGGCATTAGGAGTGATTTAAAATGGAATGATCATATAAAGTTGATCGTCGGTAAAGCAGATGCCAGACTGAGATTCACTGGAAGAATCCTAAGGCAATGCAATCCGAAAACAAAGGAAGTAGGTTACAGTACACTTGTTCGCCCACTGCTCGAATACTGCTCACCACTGTTGGCTCCGTACCAGATAGGGTTGGTAGAAGAGATAGAGAAGATCCAACAGAGAGCAGCGCGCTTCGTTACAGGATTATTTAGTAATCGCGAAAGCGTTACGGAGATGATAGATAAACTCCAGTAGCAGACTCTGCAGGAGAGACGCTTAGTAGCTCGGTACGGGCTTTTGTTGAAGTTTCGAGAACATAAAATGGTTCAAATGGCTCTGAGCACTATGGGACTCAACTGCTGAGGTCATTAGTCCCCTAGAACTTAGAACTAGTTAAACCTAACTAACCTAAGGACATCACAAACATCCATGCCCGAGGCAGGATTCGTACCTGCGACCGTAGCGGTCTTGCGGTTCCAGACTGCAGCGCCTTTAACCGCACGGCCACTTCGGCCGGCTTCGAGAACATACCATCACCGAAGAGGCAAGCAGTATATTGCTCCCTCCTACGTATATCTCGCGAAGAGACCATGAGGATAAAATCAGAGAAATTAGAGCCCACACAGAGGCATACCGACAATCCTTTTTTCCACGAACAATACGAGACTGGAATAGAAAGGAGAACCGATAGAGGTACTCAAGGTACCCTCCGCCTCACACCGTCATGTGGCTTGCGGAGTATGGATGTAGATGTAGATGTAGGGATTTGTATAGCAGCGACTTAGGATTGTCTACACTGAAGAAACTTGACTTTTTCGTATGTCACCCTTTGCTTGCGGCACATTGTGTAATAGACAAAGGATTGTAATCTTTTCCTTTTGTAATAAAACTCAATAATATGATTCGTTTTAATATTGTTT
This sequence comes from Schistocerca piceifrons, assembly GCF_021461385.2. Taxonomy (NCBI): domain Eukaryota; kingdom Metazoa; phylum Arthropoda; class Insecta; order Orthoptera; family Acrididae; genus Schistocerca; species Schistocerca piceifrons. Next base: position 226,661,344 of record NC_060143.1, read on the forward strand.
AGCGATCCAGGTAAGGAGATTTCCTAGACACCCCATTTTTGACGACTACCATGAAGACATAGAACGAACCAAATGGCGTATAGTGGTTGTTGAATTTGGTTTAATTTCAGTTTCTACCACCAAATCCCAACTCCTCATCCCGCAGAATGCTATGATTTTCATTCAGATGATAAAATAGCAGATTTCATGACTCAAACACATAGAAAGTTTTCTAATAAATTACGCAAATGGCATAATCAGTACGGACATTTTGCAGGGTTACGTTTATTGTGTCACAAAATAGTATAAACAGGCGATAATAAAGTAGAAACAAGGTAAATCATAAAGAACATAACTGCAACATGCAAAACGATATGCAATCTTCACGGGTTATCAGCCAAGTGGCGCCGTCTTCTAGTCTCAACATTTCAGTGGATTGCGTATCCATCATATTCAGGCGAAGATGATGGACACGCAATCCATTGAAATGTTGCGACTAGAAGACGACGCCACTCGGCTGATAACTCGTGAAAATTTCATAGCTGAAATACGCCGAGAAAACCTGCAATCGCATATGCATAACGGTAGACAAAAGTATTTTTATTTCAACTTACAAGGGGAGGCCGCCAATTGTGAAATTCAGATTCGATTCATACTGCGCGTAATAAAAACTCATGGCCAGAGATGTAATGTGGCAAAGCACCAAGATGCACTTCTCAGCCGTTGTCGAGAAAATCGACAGTTAAAAGAAACCGTTGCGGTGAAATACTCTCTACGGTTTATAACTTGCTAGAGCGTCGTGGCGCAGCGGCAAGCGCTCGGGGTCCGTAATCCGAAGGTCTCCGGATCGAATCCTACGCCATGCAACTCCTTTTATTATTTTTTTTGTAATATATATATCAGTTGCAAGTTGCTGAAAGTCGTTTGTCGTGGAACTTGAAATAAAACACAATATCACAAATAATATTCAAGTGGATACAATTTATTGAAAAGTTCGGTATACACTAGCACATAACTAACAATTAATGACCAGAAGTAGCTGGAGTATCGCACCAACCAGAGTGATAGTTATCATAGAAACATGGAAAGCAGAAAACAGCACGACATCGAGCACATCTGATAAACGATGCGTTTCTACAAGAACAATTGTTCTTTAAATTATCTGTTGGGAAACACATGTGATTCACAGTCTGAAAAATTGTTCTATCGTTCGTCAGGTTTGATGGATACCACGCGTATCGTATAAGATCGGCAAAAATCGGAGAAGACAATTGGTGGTGGACGATGGATTGGATTTTTATACAGTCGTCTCTGGAGTTGATGTCACGGTTTCACTCGATTAAAAATTCTATTCTAATTCGAATGTTTGACTTACACTACACGTATTCGTTTCGGAATATCGTTTCTACGTCTTCCGTTAACTATACGTGGTAAACATTATGAAGACGATTAATAACATTTGTGAAATACAATTTGGTTTGCGGAAAACATAATGATGTTCGAAGTCGCCAGTTTTTCCACGACAAACGACTTTCAACAACTTGTTATATGCATAATTGTTGCAACTGCTTGCCGGGAATTTATATATATATATATATATATATATATATATATATATATATATATATATATATATATATATGTGTGTGTGTGTGTGTGTGTGTGTGTGTGTGTATTTATATATACATTTGAATTACAAAAAACAAATACTAAAAAAAAAAACGTTCCATGGCGCGAGATCCGATGCTGCGATCTTCGGATTACGAACCCGAGGGCTTACCGCTGCGCCATGACGCTGTAGAAAATTATTAATCGTAGAGAGTATTTCACCGCAACGGTTTCTTTTAACTGTCGATTTTCTCGACAGCGGCTGAGAAGTGCATCTTGGTGCTTTGCCACTTTACACCTCTGGCCGTGAGCTTTTATTATGCGCAGTATGGATCGAATCTGAATTTCACAATTGGCGGCCTCCCTTTGTTAGTGAATTTGCACACACGTTCCGACAACTGGTTAATGTGCTGAGTATGGAGTGTGACCACAGGCCTAACAGCGACTGGGCATGGTTTGAATGATGTCATCGGTCTCACGTCCGCCCGTAGTAGCTGAGTGGTCAGCGCGACGGAGTGTCATACCTAACGGCCCGGGTTCGATTAACGGCTGGGTCGGAGATATTCTTCGCTCAGGGACTGGGTATTGTGTTGTCCTTATCATCATTTCAAACCCATTGACACGCAAGTCGCAGGAGTGGCGTCAACTCGAAAGACTTGCTCCAGGCGAACGGTTTACTCGACGGGAGGCCATGACCACACGGCATTTCCATTTCTCGGTCTCATGTTGAAGCAATAACGCCCGTTCTTCCTGCAGAGCTACTTGCAAGTCTTTCAGAGTGGCTGGTGAATGCTGATGCGATGCAAGCCTTCTCCCTAGTGCATCCCACACATACTCTATGGAATTGAAATCGGGAGAGCGAACAGGCCACTCAGCGCGTGCAATATCTTCCAAGAAAACATCAACCTCCCGTTACCTGTGAGGTCGAGCATTATCGTCCATCATTGCGAAGTCTGTGCCCACAGCACCTCCTAACAACCGTAGATCAGGTCCCAAGATCTCGTCATGATACCTGACACCAGTTAAATGTTACCGATTCGGCTGTACAATTTCATGAAGAGAGGTTCGAGGGGTCAACATAAGCCCTGCCCACATCATTAGGGATCCTCCTCTATATCGGCCTCTTTCCACGTCTGGGTCCCGAAATCGTTTTCCACATTCGCTCCAGATGCGAATCCATCGAGAATCACTCGCCAGATTAAATCGGGACTCGTTTATGAAATGAACACTGGCCCACTGTTCGGCCACCAAGGTTGCATGCTGATGACTCCACTGTAGACGTTCTCTTACGTGAAGACGCGTCAAAGACACACAGCAGGTCTCCGACAATAAAGGTCACTCTGTCGAAGCTTTGTGCACACCGTTGGCTTCGATACAACACGTCCAGTATATGCTGAAAACTCACATGCTGTTCCCTTACAGCCAAATAACGGTCTTCTCTTCTGACGTCACACGTGGTCGGCCCCGCCCTGGTTCTCTGGGTACAGTTTCGTTCTCTATAAACTGTCGAAACATCCGAGTAACAACAGAACGATTCGCAATAAGCCATCGGGTCACATCAGTTCGCGACTGTCCTGCTTCCTTTCTTTTCTCTGCCCCTCCACCGCAGAGAATCTGGTAGGAATCTTCTCGGTGATTGTTTACAAGCGCTTGTGGATGTGAGGCTACTCGGGGAACACCACCAGCCAGCACAGTGTCTTGTTGAGAAACCTGAGTGCATGGCTTCCTCGTTTCATAGGTGCCCTGACGTCATCGTTGGCATGGTTGTCCGCTGACCGGAATGCCATCTTCCGTGCAGAACACTATCTTACGGACATCTGACGTCTGGTTAACAGTTTGTATGATTATATCGTGAATTAGGCACAGGACGGGGAAACAGCTGTTTGGTACTTTATTTCTGGACATCAGTGTAGATATTTTAACTGTAAAAATTTGTTTAGTTCCAGAAGTTACCTCTGTTGCTCAGTGAAAAACTCTAATCCATTTTAATTGTTAAGTGTACAACTGTTTTCAGGACAAGACTGTATTACTTTCGACCGAATCAGGAAAGATTGTGTGAAGGAGACGTGATGCAATATAGTTCAGTTGCTCGGAAACATTAAGTCCATGAATGGCTGAAAAGGGTCTCCGAGTGGCCGAATATAAACGTTTCGAGTCAATTATAGGTTCACAAGGACCAGAGGACGCAGTCCATACTAGTATGGCACTACCTACGAGTTTGCACAGTACCTTGTTGACGAATTGAGTCTATGGCTTCGTCGGATCAACGCCACATCTAACCCTACCACCAGTGCTTGCCAAATGAAATAGGGGCCCATCCGATCAGACCGGCGCTTGTTACGGCAGATCATTCCTGCCCCCCCTCCCTCCCCCCCCCCCCCAAAGCGACAGACCGCTGTAGTGTATGGAATGCGTTCATAGCAGGGATTGCATTAGTGTGGGCGCCTTGACGGGTCGGAAGCTGTGACTGCAGGGAACGTCAAGCATCCGGCCGTACCCCGCCATCCTCTCTGCTCTCTGTCGTAAATGTCCCCCGGAAAACGACCAGAAGGGTACGCCTCCAGCTCCTGCTGCCATTAACCAGATGAACGAGGCGGCGACTTCTGCGGTGTGTGCGGGTCCAGCTCCATCGGTAGGACGAGAGAAGATGGAAGAAGCGAAAGCTTCGTCTCCGTGGGGTCGTCTCGCTGTGTCCTGATGACACTCTCTGGAGGCTGCTATGGCAGCCCTGCCCTCTGGATCCATGAATCTAGGGGAAGAGAGACTGTAAGATCATCGTGTACATGACAGAGGCAAAGCTGATTTTGATGGCAGCGCTGAAAACCATCTTGACCTGAAGTAAGATCTATACAAGCGCCAAGTCTACGGACGATCTAGCCTCGCGCCAACGGTCTGCTGCCGCTACAAACCTGCAAAACACAATATCATGCGGCTCGAAGCGATACTTGTGGCCTTCCTTTGGCGCCGGATGCTGAGGAAGGTGGAGCAGTGAGCGATGGCGGCGGCCGTGAAGCAATTCCACCGGCAATTGTCCATGTCGTGGGTGCGAACGATAGGAGGCGAGAAACAGTTGCAATGCTTGATCGGTGATGTGTGCGGAGCGAAGTTTGGCCGTCTGCTGCTTGAAAGTTGTGACAAAACGTTCCGCTTCGCCGTTTTACTGTAGATTGAACGGTGCACTAGTTAGATACTATATGCCATTGCCTTCACAGAAGTTCCAAATTCATTTGCGTGAACTGAGGCCCAGTGTCTGATACTATTACTTCAGGTAAACCTTCTAGGCAAAAGATCGATAGCAACATCCCAATTGTGCCATGTGACGTTGTCGAGTTCATTGGCACAGCTAACCGAACTTCCTATCTGAGGCAACCACAATTCACCACTCAATGTTCCAAAAAGGGTCTCGCAAAGTCTACGTGCACACGTTGCCATGGCGATTGCGACTTATCCCAAGCAGAGCGGACGGATTTTCAGCACATGCGTGATGTCATCCTGTTTGGGCGTCCGTATCCTGCCGAGTACAGTGCCGACGCGCTAACTGCTTCGTACGAACAATCCCCCAGTGTCCTTCGTGAAGTAACTGCAACACTCCTTTTTGCAAATCTTTAGTGATCAACACACGTGAATGTCCACTCACATTTTGAAGAAAAATCACACCTTTCTGTACAGCGAGGCTATGCCGACGTGCAAGGTGTCTGCGCACTATAGAGTTCTTTACATAATTAATGAGTGATGCCAAGATGTGCGAATGTATTTTAGAAAAATGTTCAGATCTGAATCAACTTCCATGGTCTGTGAAATTTTCTTATAATTTGGCGGAAAAGACTGAAGCAATTCAGAATCGTGAGCATCGATGTGACAACAAGAAGCAGCAGAAGCGTCAAAATTTGTGTCAGGGCCAATTGGAAGACCTGAAAATGCGTCCGCATTACCGTGTTGAGCTGTCGGACTATACACAATTTCGTACTAATATTAAGACGACAACAACAAAGCCCATCTTTGCAATTTTTGGGCATATCCTACAGGGACCGGTTTCCTCGGATGAAACAAGGACTGCAAAGGCTTGTGATCCGTTGCTAAGTAGAATTTTCTGCCATACAGATAGTGGTAGAATTTGGTGACACCATACAAAATAGCAAATGCCTCTTTCTCAATTTGTGAATAGTTACACTGTGCTTTGGACAACACATTAGATGCGAAAGCAGTAGGTGTGTCTTTATAACAAATTCTGCGCGAAAGCGCTGCACCGATTCCGTAAGAGGAAGTGTCTGCTTCATAAATGACCTTGTGGATGACATCGGAAGTTCACTGAGGCTTTTTGCGGATGATGGAGGGGTTGTAACAATGGAAAATTTTACTGTAAAGCAGGAGGATCTGCAGCGAATTGACGCATGGTGCAGGGAATGGAAATTGAATCTCAAAGTAGACATGTGTAATGTGCTGCGAATACATTGCAAGAAAGATTCCTTACCGTTTAGCGGGTCAGCAACTGGAAGCAGTTAATTCCATAAATTATCTGGGAGTAGACATTAGGAGTGATTTAAAATCGAATGATCATATGAAGCTGATCGCCGGTAAAGCAGATGCCAGACTGAGATTCATTGGAAGAATCCTAAGGAAATGCAATCCGGAAACAAAGGAAATAGGTTACAGTAAGCTTGTTCGCCCACTGCTTGAATACTGCTCAGCAGTGTGGGATTCGTACTAGATAGGGTTGATAGAAGAGATAGAGGAGATCCAACGGAGAGCAGCGCGTTTCGTTAAGGGTCATTTATTAATCGCGAAAGCTTTACGGAGATGATAGATAAACTCCAGTGGAAGACTCTGCAGGAGAGACGCTCAGTAGCTCGGTACGGGCTTTTGTTGAAGTTTCGAGAACATACCTTCACCGAAGAGTCAAGCAGTATATTACTCCCTCCTACGTATATCTCTCGAAAAGAGCATGAGGATAAAATCAGAGAGATTAGAGGCCACAAAGAGGCATACCGACAATCTTTCTTTCCACGAACAATACGAGTCTGGAACCGAAGGGAGAACCACTAGAGGTACTCAAGGTACCCTCCGCCACACACCGTCAGGTGGCTTGCGGAGTATGGATGTAGATGTAGAATACAACTGGTTTTTTAGGATCAAAGTGAACTAAGCACCGATCACTGAGCAATGCATCTTTAAGTTTTTGAAAAGCTACTTGGCACTCATCAAAGGGAACATTCTTTCAGCGCAAGCGATGCACTGGAGCTTCGATTTGTGCAGCCTTCGGTATGAACGGGATATAATATTTCATTTTCCCCAAGACTGACTGAAATTCCGTGATATTGCGAGGAATTGGCAAATCTGTTCTGGCTAACAAATGTGACTGAAGAGGATGTACACGTTGACTATTTATGATATGACCATCATACTTCGAGTACAACTCAGGTTAAAAAAAAAAATCACCGTTGTCCTGCCTACACTTTAGTCCAGCATGGAGCAAAGCACGTAAGTTTGCAGTATGTTCTACAGGTGTACCACCTGCTGCTAAAATATCTACATCTACATCTACATCTACATGATCACTCTGCAATTCACATTTAAGTGCTTGGCAGAGGGTTCATCGAACCACAATCATACTATCTCTCTACCATTCCACTCCCGAACAGCGCGGGGGGAAAACGAACACCTAAACCTTTCTCTTCGAGCTCTGATTTCTCTTATTTTATTTTTATGATCATTCCTACATTTGTAGGTTGGGCTCAACAAAATATTTTCGCATTCGGAAGAGAAAGTTGGTGACTGAAATTTCGTAAATAGATCTCGCCGCGACGAAAAACGTCTTTGCTTTAATGACCCATCCAACTCACGTATCATATCTGCCACACGCTCTCCTCTATTACGTGATAATACAAAACGAGCTGCCCTTTTTTATACCCTTTCGATGTCCACCGTCAATCCCACCTGGTAAGGATCCCACACCGTGCAGCAATATTCTAACAGAGGACGAACGAGTGTAGTGTAAGCTCTCTCTTTAGTGGACTTGTTGCATCTTCTAAGTGTCCTGCCAATGTAACGCAACCTTTGGCTCGCCTTCCCCACAATATTATCTATGTGGTCTTTCCAACTGAAGTTGTTCGTAATTTTTACACTCAGGTACTTAGCTGAATAGACAGTCTTGAGAATTGTACTATTTATCGAGTAATCTAATTCCGACGGATTTCTTTTGGAACTCATGTGGATCGCCTCACACTTTTCGTTATTTAGCGTCAACTGCCACCTGCCACACCATACAGCAATCTTTTCTAAATCGCTTTGCAACTGATACTGGTCTTCGGATGACCTTACTAGACGGTAAATTACAGCATCATCTGCGAACAACCTAAGAGAACTGCTCAGATTGTCACCCAGGTCATTTATATAGATCAGGAACAGCAGAGGTTCCAGGACGCTTCCCTGGGGAACACCTGATATCACTTCAGTTTTACTCGATGATTTGCCGTCTATTACTACGAACTGCGACCTTCCTGACAGGAAATCACGAATCCAGTCGCACAACTGAGACGATACCCCATAGGCCCGCAGCTTGATTAGATGTCGCTTGTGTGGAACAGTGTCAAAAGCCTTCCGGAAATCCAGAAACATGGTATCAAATTGAGATCCCCTGTCGATAGCGGCCATTACTTCGTGCGAATAAAGAGCCAGCTGCGTTCCAGAAGAACGATGTTTTCTGAAACAATGCTGATTACGTATCAATAGATCGTTCCCTTCGAAGTGATTCACATTGTTTGAATTCAGTATATGCTCCAAAACCCTACTGCAAACCGACGTCAATGATATAGGTCTGTAGTTCGATGGAATACTCCTACTACCCTTCTTAAACGCTGGTGCAACCTGCGCAATTTTCCAATCTGTAGGTACAGATCTATCGCTGAGCGAGCGGTTGTATATGATTGCTAAGTATGGAGCTAATGTATCAGCGTAATCTCAAAGGAATCTAATCGGTATACAATCTGGACCTGAAGACTTGCCCGTATCAAGCGATTTGAGTTGTTTCGCAACCCCTAGGGTATCTACGTCTAAGAAACTCATGCTAGCAGCTGTTCATGTTTCAAATTCTGGACTATTCCATTCGTCTTCCCTGGTGAAGGAATTTCGGAAAACTGCGTTCAATAACTCCGCTTTAGCGGCACAGTCGTCGGTAACAGTACCATCGGCACTGCGCAGCGAAGGTATTGACTGCGTCTTGCCGCTTGTGTACTTTACATACGACCAGAATTTCTTCGGATTTTCCCCCAAATTTCGAGACAATGTTTCGTTTTGGAACCTATTAAAGGCATCTGGCATTGAAGTCCGTGCCAAATTTCGCGCGTCTGTAAATTTTAGCCGATCTTCGGGATTTCGCGTTCTTCTGAACTTCGCATGCTTTTTCCGTTGCCTCTGCAACAGCGTTCGGACCTGTTTTGTGTACCATGGGGGATTAGTTCCATCTCTTATCAATTTATGAGGTATGAATCTCTTAATTGCTGTTGCTACCATATCTCTGAATTTGAGCCACATCTCGTCTACATTTGCATAGTCAGTTCGGAAGGAATGGAGATTGTCTCTTAGGAAGGCTTCTAGTGACACTTTATCCGCTTTTTTAAATAAAATTATTTTGCGTTTGTTTCTGGTGGATTTGGAAGAAACGGATTTGAGCCTAGCTACAACGACCTTGTGATCACTAATCCCTGTATCAGTCATGATGCTCTTTATTAGCACTGGATTGTCTGTGGCTAAGAGTCAAGTGTGTTTTCGCAACCATTTACAATTCGCGTGGGTTCGTGGACTATCTGCTCGAAGTAATTTTCAGAGAAAGCATTTAGGACAATCTCGGATTGATCGCTAATCCCTGTATCAGTCATGATGCTCTCTATTAGCACTGGATTGTTTCTGGCTAAGAGGTCAAGTGTGTTTTCGCTACCATTTACAATTCGCGTGGGTTCGTGGACTATCTGCTCGAAATAATTTTCGGAGATAGCATGTAGGACAATCTCGGAAGATGTTTTCTGCCTACCACCGGTTTTGAACAAGTATTTTTGCCAACACATGGAGGGAAGGTTGAAGTCCCCACCAACTATAACCGTGTGAGTGGGGTATTTATTTGTTACGAGACTCAAATTTTCTCTGAACTGTTCAGCAACTATATCATCGGAGTCAGGGGGTCGGTAGAAGGAGCCAATTATTAACTTAGTTCGGCTGTTAAGTATAACCTCCACCTATACCAATTCACACGGAGTATCTACTTCGACTTCACTACAAGATAAACCACTACTGACAGACGAAAACACTCCACCACCAATTCTGCCTAATCTATCTTTCCTGAACACCGTCTGAAACTTCGTAAAAATTTCTGCAGAACTTATTTCAGGCCTTAGCCAGCTTTCTGTACCTATAACGATTTCAGCTTCTGTGCTTTCTATTAGCGCTTGAAGCTCAGGGACTTTCCCAGCACAGCTACAACAATTTACAACTACAATTCCGACTGTTCCTTGATCCAAGCACGTCCTGTATTTGCCATGCACCCTTTCAGATTGCAGCCCACCCCGTACTTTCCCGAGGCCTTCTAACCTAAAACGCCGCCCAGTCCACACCACACAGCCTCCGCTACCCGTGTAGCCGACAACTGAGTGTAGTGAACTCCTGACCTATTCAGCGGAACCCGAAACCCCACCACCCTATGGCGCAAGTCAAGGAATCTGCAGCCAACACGGTCGCAAAACCGTCTGAGCCTCTTATTCACACCCTCCACCCATATCTGCACCAAAGATCCGCAGTCGGATCTGTCAACGATGCTGCAGATGGTGAGCTCTGCCTTCATCTCGTAAGCAAGATCGGCAGCCTTCACCAAATCAGATAGCCGCTGGAATCCAGAGAGAATTTCCTCAGATCCAAAGCGCCACACGTCATTAGTGCCGACATGTGCCACCACCTGCAGCTGGCTGCACCCTGTGCTCTTCATGGCATCCGGAAGGACCCTTTCCACATAAGGAATGACTCCAACCGGAATGCACACGGAGTGCACACTGCATTTCTTCCCCTCCATAGCCGCCATATCCCTAAGGGGCTCATTACGCGCCTAACATTGGAGTTCCCAACTACCAATAAGCCCACCCTCTGCGATTGCCCGGACCTTGAAGACTGAGAATCATCCTCTGAAGCGGGGCAGGCAGCCGCATCTGGCTCAGTCAGAGACAGTACCTGAAACCTGTTTGTCAGATGCATCGGGGAGGCTTTCTGATCAGCCTCTGGGGACGTCTTTCGCTGCCTGCCACGCCTTGGAACGACCTCCCAATCAACCACAGGTGAGGGCTCAGCCCCACTATGGGCAGCAACCGGGGCAACCACAGCGGCAGACCGATCTGGGGACAGACGGGACGAGGTTGACATCCCCGTGATACTTAAGTCAGGCTCCCCACAGTGGTGTCCATTGGCAACAGCCTCAAGCTGCGCGACCGAAGTCAGCGCCGCCTGCAGCTGTGAGCAAAGGGATGCCAACTCAGCCCTCATCCGAACGCAGCAATCACAGTCCCTGTCCATTCTAATCGATGTTGAACAACAGTTACTGAAACACGATTCCATGCCTGGATAATGCAAGGGAAAGACGCAAAAAATGTATGAACTAACCTATACAAATGCCTAACGACTGCGCTACAATCTGCCTGAATTTACGATTACAGTGACTAAAACTCGAAATTACACCTCCTATACGAAACTCACATTCAATTTAAGTAAGAATCTACGAAGTAAACACAGAAAAGAAGATACATACGTATCTTTCTGCGCTGTCGATGTGCACCAACTGGGAGCTCAGTGTGAACAGTTTGACACGTGTGCAATCAAGTGTTCCAAATACCGTTGGAAAATGGCAGGTGCGGAAGCACTGTCAAAAGGCAAAAGCAAGTATTTAAACAAACACAAGTGAGTATTCACTGCACATTCATTTTGAGATTGTTCGTCGACCGGTAATTAAAGATATGCGTCGCGCAAATCAATTTTTGAAAAGTAGCACCCAGCTCCTTATTTGTCCACGAGATCCTCTGGGCGTGGCAACGGATAAGTATCAATGACAGTTTGTGGGATGACTTAAGACTTAAAGTCAACACAGAGGCGAATGCGACCTGAAGGTCTGGGGAGCAAAACCAGTGACTTGCTCATTGAGTAGCTGACATGGGCGCAATAACTCAGTTATCACGCAGTTCTTTAAGTTCAGCATCGACTTTGTCCCGTAATGCAATGGGAACAATTCTGGCCCGGATAAATTTCGGTTGAGCATTGTCTTTCAGATACGTGCAACAAAATTGTTAGCTTCGCCTGAATGTTCAGAAAAGAGAGTCCGGGAATTGTTTTAGTAAACTAGCTACACTGTCTTTTGCATAGTATGCAGACGCTGACAGAACATTGTCCTGAATGTGAAAGCCAAACCAATCAAAAACATCAAGACCAAATATGTAATCACACTCGCGTGATTGTAGCACTATGAAAGTCACTATTCGCATATGCGAATGATACATGGCAGGCAAAGTACATGTTCCGAGAACGGGAATGTCTTGTCCTTTATAAGCCGGCAGTTGCGTGCTAGTTTTAGACAGGTGTGGGGAGCCTAACAGTTTACGATTTAGCTATGTGTCAGAGGTCCCCATGTCCAACTGAAATTTCACACGTTTCCCACAAATGACTACATGAACAAAAAGTTTGACTGGCGGATCACTGAAGAAACTACACGCTTGCTAGTTGCAGACTTTGAATATACTACATTAATGACAAGGACGGTGTGACTAGATTTTTGTGAGTGGGCCGAATTCTTATGTTTGTTCCGTTGCAAACATACGGACCGCACATGTCCTTTCCTACCACAAGCGAAACACTGAGCTTGTCAGGAGAGGCAGTCTTGGCATTTGGGCCGTGAATAGCACAAAGGGCAATCCTTTATTTTTTCGTCTGTGTACCCGTCAGTTAGCGAACTGTTGACGCTGCGTGGCTAGCGCACGGCCTCGTTGCGGAATGGGGCGATCGCTACTGAGGGACTCAACACTACAAATAGCTGGCTGCTCAAATGTATGAGCCGACAAGGCCCCGGAATGGTACTGATGTAGCTTTTGCGCTACCTGCTGAATGATGGATCGGACTGTTTAAAAATCTGTTCTCTGAGTTTGATATCAGGTACATTGTACACGATCGCATTATGCAACATAATATCTGAATATAAAGCACCGTAAGCACATTTTAATTCGAATTTCCTTGTCATATCCTGCAAATCTGTTACCCTCTTGCGAGAAGTTTGTTCTGACCGCTTTTTACAATTGAAGAATTGATACATAGCTGCTACCACATTCACTCGTAGGTCATAATAGTTAGTTAGGGACTGTAGTACCTGGTAGTACGACAGTTCACTTGGAGTGGAGTTAGGATATAAGTTCTGCATAAGCCTGACCACTGCACTTCCTACCGTGGATAACAGGTTTGGAAGTTTCACAGTACCAGCAACATCGTGGGCGATGACATGCGATTCGAACTGGGCTAGGCACTCGAGCCATTCCTCTGCTTGTTCACAAAACTGTCGAAAAGGTATATAGCAGCAGTAGTAGGCGGTGCTTGTTACATCTGGCGCGCTGCGTTGGCCAGTAGCTGCTGAACTGTATTGAGCGGGATAGAAATTTACTGCTTCTGAAACTGAAACATTTTCATTTGCTGTGTGGCTTCTAACGCTTGTGGCTGCGGCGCCGGGGCAGGTTATGGTACAAGTGGGGTGGGCTTGCTCGAAAACACAAATGTCACTAACAGAGAAAAATAAGTACAAAGACAGTTACTGACACGCCCACCTGAAAACATTGATTAGCAAAGATGCCCGCGATAGATAAAGGTCCCGAGTCCGAGTCTCGGTCCGGAACACAGCCAGGAAGTTTAATATCAGCGGCCACTGCGCTGCAGAGCGAAAATCTCATTCTGGATGACAAGGAACTATTAAAGCAATATGCGCCCCAGGAAAGAGAGAATGAAGTCGCCAGAACATAACACCCAGAAATTCCCGCAGCCGTCGGCACGTAGTTCGTTTGAAGACTCGTCGCCAGTCGTTGGATCTTGCCCACTCGTCGCTTATAGGGTGCCTAAAGGATGCTGCGTTCTCGGAATGCTATACCAGAATTCAAAGAAAGGACATTATTAGTTTTATTTCTATATAACAGATTGACAATACTTAACTTTGGAGTTACGTTGGTGTCGCAAGTGACATGCAAACACTAATACACTACTGGCCATTAAAATTGCTACGCCAAGAAGAAATGCAGATGATAAACGGGTATTCATTGGACAAATATATTATACTAAAACTGACATGTGATTACATTTTAACGCAATTTGGGTGCATAGATCCTGAGAAATCAGCACCCAGAAAAACCACCTCTGGCCGTAATAACGGCCTTGATACGCCTGGGCATTGAGTCAAACAGAGCTTGGATGCCGTGTACAGGTACAGCTGCCCATGCAGCTTCAACACGATACCACAGTTCATCAAGAGTAGTGACTGGCGTATTGTGAAGAGCCAGTTGCTCAGCCACCACTGACCAGACCTTTTCAGTTGGTGGGAGATCTGGAAAATGTGCTGGCCAGGGCAGCAGTCGAACATTTTTTGTGTCCAGAAAGGCCCGTACAGGACCTGCAACATGCGGTCGTGCATTATCCTGGTTGGAGGACGACGGTTCAATCCCGCGTCCGGCCATCCTGATTTAGGTTTTCCGTGATTTCCCTAAATGGCTCCAGGCAAATGCCGGGATGGTTCCTTTCAAAGGGCACGGCTGACTTCCTTCCCCGTCCTTCCCTAATCCGATGAGACCGATGACCTCGCTGTCTGGTCTCCTTCCCCAAAACAACCCCATTATCCTGCTCAAATGTAGGGTTTCGCAGGGATCGAATGAAGGGAAGAGCCACGGGTTGTAACACATCTGAAATGTAACGTGCACTGTCCAAAGTGCCGTCAGTGCGAAGAAGAGGTGACCGAGACGTGTAACCAATGGCACCCCATACCATCACGTCGGGTGATACGCCAGTATGGCGATGACGAATACACGCTTCCAATGTGCATTCACCGTGATGTCGCCAAACACGGATGCGACCATCATGATGCTGTAAACAGAACCTGGATTCATCCGACAAAATGACGTTTGGCCATTCGTGCACCCAGGTTCGTCGTCGAGTACACCATCGCAAGCCCTTCTGTCTGTGATGCAGCGTCATGGGTAACCGCAGCCAGGGTCTCCGAGCTGATAGTCCATGCTGCTGCAAACGTCGTCGGACTGCTCGTTGACTTGCAAACGTCCCCATCTGTTGACTCAGGGATCGAGACGTGGCTGCACGATCCGTTACAACCATGCGGATAAGATGCCTGACATCTCGAGTGTTAGTGATACGAGGCCGTTGGGATCGAGTACGGCGTTCCGTATTACCTTCCTGAACCCATCGATTCCATATTCTGCTAACAGTCATTGGATCTCGACCAACACGAGCCGCAATGTCACGATACGATAAACCGCAATCGGGATAGGCTACAATCCGACCTTTATCAAAGTCGGAAACGTGATGGTACGCATTTCTCCTCCTTACACGAGGCATCACAACAACGTTTCACCAGGCAACCCGGACAACTGCTGTTTGTGTATGAGAAATCGGTTGGAAACTTTCCTCGTGTCAGCACGTTGTAGGTGTCGCAAGCGGCGCCAAACTTGTGTGAATGCTCTGAAAAGCTAATCATTTGCATATCACAGCATCTTCTTCCTGTCGGTTAAATTTCGTGTCTTTAGCACGTAATATTCATGGTGTAGCAATTTTAATGGCCAGTAGTGTAGTCATCGCTAAAGACAAAGTTCACGTATGCACTGCATACGGATCACTTACTACCTACTGTTCTGGGAGTGCCGATCTACAACCGTTCGCGACTATCCCTTGCTGAGCCGACCTGAGCGCTAATATGCGGCCGAGGCTGTCACTTATATTCTCGCAGATATCGCTCCTGGCGCGGCGCGGTCCCTGTCAGCGTGCTATTGGCTGACGCTTCCTCACCGCCGTCTCTGGTCTTGAATTCTTCTTGTGGTTACACCAGAACATATGTCACGAAGTAGATGAAGTTAAGGAAATCTACTACCTAGGCATCAAAATAACCGAAGAGTGACGGAGCAAGGAGAGCATCAAAAGAAGTGTAACAGTGGCAAAAAATGGCTCTGAGCACTATGGGACTTAACATCTGTGGTCATCAGTCCCCTAGAACTTAGAACTACTTAAACCTAACTAACCTAAGGACATCACACACATCCATGCCAGAGGCAGGATTCGAGCCTGCGACCGTAGCAGTCGCGCGGTTCCGGACTGAACGCCTAGAACCGCTAGACCACCGCGGCCGGCTGTAACAGTGGCAATAAGGGCATATCTGGCCAAGAGAAGTCTACTAGTATCAAACATAGGTATTAATTTGAGGAATAAATTTCTGAGAAAATGGGTTTTGAGCACAGAACTATGTGGTAGTGAAACATGGACTATGGGAAAGCTGAAACAGAAGAAAATCGAAGCATTTGAGATGTGGTGCTACAGACAAATGTTGAAAATTGGGTGGACTGGTAAGGTAAGGAATGAGAAGGTTCTGTAAAGATTCAGTGAGGAAAGGAATATGTTGAAAACACCGACGAGGAGAAGAGACAGGATAATAGACTCTGTTAAGACATCAAGGAACGATTTCCAAGGTACTACAGGGAGCTGTAGAAGCCAAAAACTGAAAAAGAAGACAGAGATTGGAAATGGCACCACCGTTTAAGATGGGAAACCGTTAGCTTCGGTACAATATTCTTGAGCGCACAATTTACAGCCAGGCTCCAGCCTGTTGACAGTATGTTACGTTACCAGTTGTTGCGAAGTAGAATGGAGGCCACAGGGCCGAAGACCCGCTGAAAAGAGTAAATGCAGCGGACTGCATGGCGCAAGTTACAGGCAGAAGGAGCCCACTGGACCAAGCCTGGTGTTATGAGTACATGACTTGGAGCAGTGTGTTAGCAAAACACAGGCGCACAGCCACGTATAAATAGGTGCTGGTTCGCTAACAAGGCATTCAAGAGTGACAGTTCTCCTGCCATGACAGGGTCTGCAGCAAGCCAGCAGTGGGCCACGCCATGGCTCACTACTGCAAGCAGTATTGTTGGCTCCCAACACACTCCGGGGGCATCCTGAGGCGAGGGCTTCCGATTCAGACACCTGATTGTGGGCGCTTGTTGTCGCTGTGTTCTTAGCCATGCTGGCGAGGAAGCACAGTGTGGGCTGCCTTGCAGCTCTCAGTGGGCAGCACTAAGTTGGCAGGGACAGTGGCTGCTGAGCATACTGCCAGCAAATCACAAGTCCACAGCCGTACAAGGCCGTCACATAGCATGGCGTTGCACAGGTTGCTGAGGTAGCCATTCCATGTGAAGCCGTTTCGCAGACAACAAAGTGGTGTCCTCAGCATTGCGGGACCCAGTGACACAGACCGAAAGGAATGGGGGCACTGTAGCTGTAAATCACTTGGGAAACTCGGACTAGTTTTAATACGGTGCATCTTGACAGTTTCTGTCCATGTCCTACATTCCTCCACCGCACGCAAACATTTTCATTTGGCAGTGACGGCTACAGAATACATCCAGCAAATAATTGAGGACATACATTGCAATTGTTATTCTGAGATGAAGAGTATGGCACAGGAAAGGAAATCGTGGTGGGCCACATCAAGGCTGATGACTCAGAAAAAAAAGTTACAGTTTATGGTATCGGTTTGCATAAGGCGGGTGTCTATTGTACTCCTGGCAGTTGTGGCATGTCACATATTAATCAGCCCATCAGGACCATGGAAGGACCACAATACTGAATATAAGCACTCACATGCTTACAGCAGCAGAGCATATTGGCAGTTGCAGACCATTGTCTTGGCACCAGTCACCCCATGTAACATAACAACACGGAGATTCAGGCAGGCACGTCCTGCTATTTGGATAGAGATTAAATTAGCAAGTAACCTTCTAAATAGACCCAGAGGTTTTTAGTTAAATTCTGCTTGGAATCCTGTCCTCTTTCTTGTCAAAATCAGGGGAGAGATTTAATGCTGCCTCACGCATTGTTACGTAGTTTTTACTATCGTTAACTTCTGACATCAGTCATCTCTGATTGTATGGTTGTGTTGGTGATCACAGCATGTGTGAGTCAGTATGTGTGTATGCGTGTGTGTGTGTGTGTGTGTGTGTGTCTGTGTGTGTGTGTGCGTGTGTGTGTTCTATTCTTCAGGAATTTCTCAGCTAACCAATAGTTTGAACAGTTTCAACTCACTTGCATGGTGCTTGCTTGTTGCAGTATTGCCTTGAAACTGACACAGTGGTCTCCTGTCGAAGTATTGGCGGTTGTGGACGACGTCACCCGCCTTCATTCCCGTAATTTTCCTGAACTATTTCCGTAGCTGCTGTCTGTCTGGGATTAGAAAGCTGTATGGGTCTAGGAGAAATTATTTTATACTTTCTAGTCCGATTTGAAAACGTTTTATATTAAATATCCATTTTATTTGAATAAATATTGCTAATCTAATTACCGCTAGATCACCTGCTTTTAATCGAATACATTACATTCAAATTATTTTATTTTTGTTCATTTTCACCTTATAACCTTTTCAGACGCTTTCCATTCCGTTTCACTGCCATTCGAAGTTCTTCATCGTCTCTGACAGAACTGCATAGTCATCAACAAACAACAAAGTTCTTATTTATTCTCCATTATCTTCACTTCCATTTCGAAATTACCTCTTGGTTTCCTTTACTGCTTGCTCAGTGTCCAGGTGTAGGCTATAAGTCTGTCTCACATGCGTCTCAACTACAGGGTTATTACAAATGATTGAAGCGATTTCACAGCTCTATAATAACTTTATTATTTGAGATATTTTCACAATGCTTTGCACACACATATAAAAACTCAAAAAGTTTTTTTAGGCATTCACAAATGTGCGATATGTGCCCCTTTAGTGATTCGGCAGACATCAAGCCGATAATCAAGTTCCTCCCACACTCGGCGCAGCATGTCCCCATCAATGAGTTCGAAAGCATCGTTGATGCGAGCTCGCAGTTCTGGCACGTTTCTTGGTAGAGGAGGTTTAAACACTGAATCTTTCACATAACCCCACAGAAAGAAATCGCATGGGGTTAAGTCGGGAGAGCGTGGAGGCCATGACATGAATTGCTGATCATGATCTCCACCACGACCGATCCATCGGTTTTCCAATCTCCTGTTTCAGAAATGCCGAACATCATGATGGAAGTGCGGTGGAGCACCATCCTGTTGAAAGATAAAGTCGGCGCTGTCGGTCTCCAGTTGTGGCATGAGCCAATTTTCCAGCATGTCCAGATACACGTGTCCTGTAACGTTTTTTTCGCAGAAGAAAAAGGGACCGTAAACTTTAAACCGTGAGATTGCACAAAACACGTTAACTTTTGGTGAATTTCGAATTTGCTGCACGAATGCGTGAGGATTCTCTACCGCCCAGATTCGCACATTGTGTATGTTCACTTCACCATTAAGAAAAAATGTTGCTTCATCACTGAAAACAAGTTTCGCACTGAACGCATCGTCTTCCATGAGCTGTTGCAACCGCGCCGAAAATTCAAAGCGTTTGACTTTATCATCGGGTGTCAGGGCTTGTAGCAATTGTAAACGGTAAGGCTTCTGCTTTAGCCTTTACCGTAAGATTTTCCAAACCGTCGGCTGTGGTACGTTTAGCTCCCTGCTTGCTTTATTCGTCGACTTCCGCGGGCTACACGTGAAACTTGCCCGCACGCGTTCAACCGTTTCTTCGGTCACTGCAGGCCGACCCGTTGATTTCCCCTTACAGAGGCATCCAGAAGCTTTAAACTGCGCATACCATCGCCGAATGGAGTTATCAGTTGGTGGATCTTTGTTGAACTTCGTCCTGAAGTGTCGTTGCACTGTTATGACTGACTGATGTGAGTGCATTTCAAGCACGACATACGCTTTCTCGGCTCCTGTCGCCATTTTGTCTCACTGCGCTCTCGAGCGATCTGGCAGCAGAAACCTGAAGTGCGGCCACAGCCGAACAAAACTTTATGAGTTTTTCTACGTATCTGTAGTGTGTCGTGACCATATGTCAATGAATGGAGCTACAGTGAATTTATGAAATCGGTTCAATCATTTGTAATAGCCCTGTACTTCTTCCTTTCATGTTCTAGTGAAACTCTAGTCTGGTTGCTATACGAGTGGTGAGTAATCATTCGATCTCTGTATTTTATCCCTACTTCCTTCAGAATTTCAAAGACTTTAGTGAAGCTCATGTTATCAAAATCTTTGTCCAATCATCAGTTTATGATACCGAAACTTCCTTCTCTTGGTCATTCTGTACAGTTCTGCCATTTTTCATTAGATAGCTAACGTAAATCTAGTTCATTCCTTGATATTACTCTTTCTCCCTTCAGCATCACACTTACTTTTGATTCGTCTATTCCTTTTACGTCCTGCATGTGAAATACCACTGTTCGAAATGTCTCGCTGTAAGTCGTAATCAATGAGTAGCCATACGTCTACCACAACAGATGAAACATTCCAGTCGGTCATCGTATATGGCACTATCGTCCAATACTGGAGATGTCCCAGTAATCTAACTCGGATGTGACATTATAATGCCACAAGGACTGCAAACATATGGGCTCACTTGGGAGGAGTTGGAGGGCAGAGAGGCTCGTCTAGTGGCGTAGACGCTTAGCACGTAGCAGAGAGCCCCCACAAAGGAGTCCACCAGTAATTAGGGGCCGGGTTGGGCAGATGGCTGCGGCTCTCAGCCTCGCGAGATAATGCACTGCGGGGAATGCGGGCCTCCGGCGTGGCCAGTTAATACCAGGCGCGGGGGTGGCGGCACGGAATGCTCGACCCCAGACCCGCCAGGTGGCAGAGGGGCGCAGAGCTGTCTGTGGCCGCCCACAGGCTATTGGCAGACATTTGCTTCTCACCTACTCCCCACGAGACCATTTGTACGCTTCGTATCTTCTAACCACGCATTCGCCAGCAGTAGTATAATTGGATGGGAGCGTATTAGTTTCCCAGAGAAACTCGCAGCGTAGCGATGTGTAACTACTCTTTATTAGAGGAAATCGTGACTTTTTCAGTATCTCATAGAACAAATACGCTTTTACGTTTGCTTATAGTTTGTGATATAATACAGTAATCGATTGTGTCGTCTGCATGAAAATATGTCTTTCTTCTATGTGTATTGCTTACAATAACTATGAAAGTGAACACACTACTTTGTATCACACACACATGCACACACATACACACACACACACACACACACACACATATATATATATATATATATATATATATATATATATATATATATATACTTTAGCGCAGTTTTACTAAGAGGCAGCTGATAAAGTGGCACTATATACTCGATACGCTTGTCCATTGTGGAACAGAGGGCATGCTGTTGATTAGAGCAGTTAAGTAACGGGAAATATTAGGCATATGAATATGGGCATTGTAGCCCGAAACCTGTTATGGCATTAAAATAAAACATTATATTTGCATGATTTCCTACTTCGATTTAAATCGGTAACAACCTAACTGTTCTATTCAACTTTTCCACTGCAAGTATAAGCGAACATACATTTAGCACTGGAAATATGTAACAAACCTTCAGTGCCAGCATGTCTTTCGACTATGCCAGAATTTAGCTGCAAAATTATGTTTATTTTCAGAAGTTTCCTCTGTTGCTGATTGGAAAATTATAATGACGTCAGGTGTGAAATGTGCGCGTTTTCAGCACAAGGCCATATTACGTTCAGTGTACTACAATGACTCGTCGGTGTAAAATTTTGCCACACTTATTTTGTTATATCTTTCGGGAAATTAGATTCAACGTAGCTTTTCACCATTGGTTTTCAAGGCTTATGAATTCCACTTTGGGTGTAGAGTTGAGGACCAGAATAAACCCTGGGCTACAGAATTTTTTTTTTTTTTCTTTTGTCGAAAGTTTTCTGACTGGTTAGTGCAACCCACCACGAATCCCTCTCCTGAGTCAACCTTTTCATTTCAACTATTTACTTCCCTAGAGTTTTGACGCTCTACAGCTCCCTTTAGTACCATGGAAGAAATGTCCTGATTTCTTTTCTGATGCTCTATCATCCTCCCCCTTCTTGTCAGTGTTTTTGTATATTCCTTTCCTCGGCGATTCTGCGGCCAACCTCCTCGTTCCTTACTTAACCCGTCCACATATTTTCAAAATTCTTTTTTAGCACCACATTTCAAACGACTCGATTCTTTCCCGTTCCGGTTTATCCACAGCCCATGTTTCACTAACATACAAGTCGTACGTACAGAGAAAGTCTTTCCTCAAATCAAGGCCTATGTCTGATACTAGTACATTCCTCTTGGGCAGGAATCCCCATTTTGCCGCTACCAGTCTACATTTTGGGTACTCCTTGCTCCATCTGTCATAATCTACTTGTATTTTGATTCTTAGTTAGCAGAATTCCGCAACTTCATCTGTTTCGTGACCCCAGTTCTCACGTTCAGTGTCTCGATGTTCTCATATCAGCTACTTCTCATCACTTTCGCCTTTCTTCGATGTACTCTCAATCCATATTCTTTTCTCATTATATTGTTCATTCCATACAACACATCCTGTCGTTCTTCTTCATTTTCCCTGAAGATAACAATGTCATCAGCAAATCTTATCACTGATATATTTCTACCCTGTACTTTAATATCAATCTTGAACCCTTCTTTCATTTCAGTCATTGCTTCTTCGATGTACTTATTGAGGAGCAGGGGCGAAAGACTACATTCCTTTTTGACACCCTTTTGCCGACCGAAGTGGCCGTGGGGTTCTAGGCGCCACAATCTGGAACCGAGCGACCGCTACGGTCGCAGGTTCGAATCCTGCCTCGGGCATGGATGTGTATGATGTCCTTAGGTTAGTTAGGTTTAATTAGTTCTAAGTTCTAGGCGACTGATGACCTCAGAAGTTAAGTCGCATAGTGCTCGGAGCCATTTGAACCATTTTACACCTTTTTAAATCCCAGCATTCCGTTCATTGTATTCCTCTCCTATTGTCGCCTGTTGAGTCGTGTACATATTGTTCATAACCTGTCTTTACCTAAGGCTTACCCCTATTTTCTCAGAGTGTCGAATATCTTGCACCATTTTACGTTGTAAAACTTCTTCCAGCTCGACAAATCGTATGAATGTGCCTCGATCTTTCATCACTCTTGTTTTCATTATCAACCACAACGTCAGAACTGTCTCCCTGCTGTCTTTATCTTTCCTAAAGCCGAACTAATCGTCGTCTATCAGATCCTCAGTTTACTTTTCCATTTTTCTGTATATTACTCTTGTCAGCAACTTAGATCCAAGAGGTGTTAAGGTCATTGGTCGATAATTCTCGCTGTTTTCCGGTTTTGTTGTCTTCGGAATTGAGCACAAAATTTTTTCGGAAAGTCTGATGGTATATCGTCACGCCCATACATTCTGCTCAAGAACATAAATAGTCCCTTTGTTGCCATTTCCCCAAATGTTTTCAGAAAGTCTGGTGGAATCTTATAAATCCCAGTCTTCCGAAGCTCTTTCAAATTCTGATTCTAATGTTGCATCCCCTACCTCTTTCCTGTCAACTCCTGTTTCTCCTTCTTTCACATCATCAAATATGTCCTCCTCTATGCATTTTACAGCGGAATTCCCATTGTACTCTTAATGTTACCATCACTACTTTTAATTTCGTGTAAGATGATTTTGATTATTCCGTATGCTGAGTCAGTCCTTCCAACTATCACCTCTTTTGTGATTTTTCTCATTTTTTCCTGGAGTCATGTGGCCGTAGCTTCCCTTCACGGCTTCTTCATTTCATTCCTGAGCGAGTGGTACTTCTGTATTCCTCTATTTGCATATTAGTTTGTTTAGTTCCTACTTTCCTCGATAAGCTGAAGTATTTCTTTGGTTAACCAAGGTGCTTTGCAGTTATACTCATCGTATCTACACTTTTCTTTCCAAATTCTGTGATTTCCCTTTTTAGTGATTTCAACTGAACTGCCTGCTCAGCTATTCATTATCGCTGTATTTACAGCCTCAGAAAACTTCAGGCTTACCTTTTCCTCCCTTAATATTTCCGTGTTCCTCTTCTTTTCGCGTTGGCTCTTGCTGACTAGTCTCTTAAGATTCAGTCTACTGTTCTCCATTACTAAATTGCGATCTGAGTCTTTATCCGTTTCTGTATACGCCTTACAATCCATTAACTGATTTCGGAATCTCTGCCTCACCATTATGTAATCTAACAATCTCCCCATATCTCCCAATCTCTTCGAAGTATACCATCTCCGCACGTGATTCTTGAATAGAGTATTTGCTGTTACATACTGAAATTTTTTGCAGAGCTCATTTAGCCTTTCTTCTATCTCATTCCTACTGCCAAGCCCACATTCTAAAATAAGTCTTTCTCCCACTCCTTCTCCCGCGACTGCATTCCAGTTCCCCATGAGACAAAAACAATAAAACTAAACTCCGTCCAAACAGGCCTTGGAAGGCCCAACGGCACCGACCGGCCGCCGCGTCATTCTCGGACCACTGAGGTCACTGGATGCAGATATGGAGGGGCATGTGGTCAGCACACCGCTCTCCCGGCCGTATGTCAGTTTACGAGACCGGAGCCACTACTTTGTATCAATTAGCTCCTCAGTTTGTCTCACAAGGGCTGAGTGCACCCCGTTGGCCCCCATGAGACAGATATGCTGCAACTCATGTTCCAGTAATGTGAGAGACTATTTTCAAGTAAAACGTAGTGTAATGAAATTTCCTGTACCTATAGCTCGGCGTGAACCGATCAGTCACGTAATAGATTCCTACTTTCGTTTGAAGATTTCAAAGGGTTCCCTTCAAGATCACAAACATTATATTCAGTATCCAAAGTTAGACCCCTGTGGTATACACCACTTCTAACAAACACCGAACAACGCACTCCAGTACGCGGCCGCCAAATACATCGCTGGCCGCACTTCTCTGGGCGGCCCGCTGCTTCCATCGCTGGCCGTCTTCACACGTACGTTCCCTTACGTGGCCGAGAAATACATCGCTGGCCGCACTTCTCCGGGTGGTTCGCGGCTACCATCGCTGGCCGCCTTCGCGCGCGCGTTTGTCAACACACAGCAATTGGCTACGCCAGGAAACATTGCGATTGGTTTTCCCTGGAAAACAGCGACCCCAGCCGACGGCTCCATTAACTAGCAAGCCTTATATAAAACCGGCCGCCGCCGCAAACAACAGTTCTCATCGGGAAGTGCAGTACGCCGTGTTCCAGCTGCTTGTGGATGACTCCCCGCACCACTCGAGGTAACCTGGCTGCTCGGCGGAAATCTAGCGACTTCACTTGGAGAGACGGAACTTCACTGGACTTGGGAATAATTACGGGACGTGCACCCCACTATGCCCATTTGGACATTGGTATAACCAAACTTTAATTATGCATTACTTCTGAGTGTGAGCCTGGGTAGACGCTTGGCTAACATAATTGTTAAAAAGTAATTGGTGATTTAATAAACCAGACTGACGAGGTTATTGTGTTATTCCTGGTTATAACAACCCCGCTATGCGATCAGTCCCTTATTGGGAAGACCTTCCGCTCCAGATGAATATATTGTTGATTCAGAAGAAGACATCTATGACTCCCCAAACCATCAAGATCCTGACTACATCTATAAGATGTTCAGTTCATGAAATCACACGGGCAAAGCTTAAAGTTCTTGTAAGGGACTTAATACTCTCCCAGACAGAATTACTGCGTTCTAGGCTTCAAGATTTGAATTTATTGGACAGAGATGTTAGAGTCATTTAGAAGACGACAAAGAGATTTTGTAGACTATTTTGCGGAGAATGAAGCCGTCGTGCATTGTTGTGATATGAATGGCCTAGCACAGGTATCTCGTCATGAACATAATCCAGCAGAGTGGCGCCTGTATATTGAACGGTCTAAACACAGTCTCAAACCAAGGCTCCTCGAATCCGCTATGTTTGTCTGTCCATCCCTGTAGTATGTTCTACAAACGCAAAGGAAACATATGAGGTTACGAGCACTATTCCGAAGTTAACTGTGTACATTATATTCAAATGGCACACTTGTGGTGATTATAAAGTCATTTTCATATTAACAGGTACGCAACAAGGATACAGCAAATTCTGCTGCTTTTTCTGCGAATGGGAATTCGTGACAGAAAAACCACTACATCCGTAAACAGTAGCCTCCAAGTCAAAACTTAATTCCTAGAGCTAGAAGCATACAACGTGAACCACTTGTGAAACCGCACTGTGTTTTTCTTCCACAATTGTACCTTAAAATCTGTCTAAAGGAAATATCTGTAGAAACTCTGGACAGAGGAAGATGGCTTTCTTGCATTGAGGAACAAATTGAAATATATATGTGAGATGTAGGTAAAATAAGGGACTTCTGTTGGTTAATTGAGTAAAACAATCATTCTTAATGAAGAGTTTTAAAATAAACTGCCAGGGGAAAAAGCAGACCGGCTGGCACTTAAAGCAATATGCTCAGGTTTCCCTGGAAATTAGAAAGCTGAAAGATAGATGATGTTGTTAGCGACATATATACCATTAAAACTACGCTTTTGGACTCAAAACTGGACTTCTTTCCACAAAACTTCAGAGCAATAAGTGACTGACGTGGGGTAAATTTCCACCAGGACACTATATGTTTGAAAAGTATTTCAGTTGTCGATGGAATGGATGCATGCTAGTTGAATATTGCTGGCTTCTTATCAGGGAGGCGCCACTAGACGTCTAAAAGAGAAACAGTGAAAAATTCATTTATTGTTCGTGTTTTCTATAACCAAACCTTTCCTTCATTTCTTTGTCATCAGTTTGCGTAAATATAAGCAGTGGCTCTGCTACAATAACGGTATGGGATTTACTGATTTAGGTTTAGGATGTGAATCAAACACATTTTGTTCATATATGATCACTACATTTCATCTAAGGAACAGACAAAACAAATTCATTCCACTGTAATATGAAAAAAATCTATAGGAACATACAGCAACAGACATTTTAATCCTAGACGAAACTGATATTACGTTATTTCAATTTTGTATACAAAAGATATGTTTATAAGAACATCACAACATTGCTGATTCCATAGGTAACCTATATTCGTTGTGAAATTGGTTTTAAGTGTTCCGATAAGATATCGGTGTTTCGACTGTTGAAACCAGTTAAATTCATCGTCCCATATTTTTCTACCATGACTTGAGGGTCTATAACAACTAAAGATCATGGTAGAATAAGAGGTCTCCGGTTGGACTTCATTTGATAATTCCAAAATTGTCAAGTGGTAATGGAACAATATGTGATGCAGTTATTGAAATTAAGTAAAAGCCTGTTTTCAAAAGTAGCATTCGTTCAATCAATGCTAGAGAATAAACGGCTATGTTTTCCACATTCAACTGTAACGTAAATACTTCAGGCGATTTAATATTAATAAAATATAGATCATAATGCAGAATTCACCATAAGATGTGAAATATTGCAAACTCGTATAATCGAAGACGAGTTTTTGAATTAGCACAGGAATTCTTTTAAAATGCGACATTAAACACATCATTTCACCATTACTTCAAATTTCGTAAAAAATTAAGATTATTTTATTTTGCTAATATGGAAGAAAGGGATGTGGAAGAAATAGTTGACTCAAATATTGTCCATATATGTGGACACCCTCTTTAACTGTTGTGAAGAGGCATATCTAGTTATAGATTTTGTAGAGATGGCACAAGCCAGTGTTGTGTGAGTTGATGTTGAGGTAGGTCGCTGTGACCGACAATACTTTTTTATTTTTAAGAGTACCATCCACAAGTAGGTTTGCTATATTACAGAAATGTGGCCATTGGCTGTTGTTATTGTGAACTCTGTTTCTGAACTGCTGTTATATAATAAACATTGTATTACGAATACATGTTCCTGACTTATTAACGTTTGCTTAGCACAAGTAACCACTTTAATCAGATTTCTGAAATGAATTGCAACAAGTGTAACTCAGCATGCTATCGATGACATCTCAAAATTGTGGCGCCAATTCAAAGATGGCTCAGAATTAATTTTTTTTCTTTTTTGACCTGGTGTTAAGACGACATAAAAAGACACACAGAAAGCAGTAGCTCCTCGCTAGTGGAACCAAAACTAAATGGCACAGTATATTGATAACATGGAGTGTTGTGAAGTAATTTGATTTCTGCTTTTGAAAGCAAAGAACAGCAACGATTCCCGTTAGATTGAATTCCTACTGGGTTGGTGCAACTGTACGGCAACAAAGCACCATCATATCACACAGTGGTTAGCTGGGGCAGAGGCTTCCAGTGTAGTTAACCATGTTTGGTTGATGAAGAACAATGTGGCAGACTGTTTGTGAAGAACCGGGGAATCGCAAGTTTAGGATCTGATCCCTAATATTAGTGTATCACAACGTGATCATCAGTCATGGATTTTGCACAATATATTGAACGTGACAAAGTTCTACGAGTGGTGGTTTCCACTACCGCTAACATTAATTCAGAAAGCATACCGAAAGAAGGAGGCAGCAGATATGCTTCAGCTGTGTTACGTGAATCCAGATGACTTCTTTAGCAGAGTACTCGCCACTGGGTGTATCATTGTGACCCAGATAACATGGAGTGAAACATGTAGTGGAAACGCGATTTCACCACCTCCGAAATAACTGATGTTCCAGACATTACAGGCAGGCTCAGGCACTTTTTTTTTTTTTTTTTTTTTTTTTTTGAACCGCCACAGTATTTCTGTTTGTAAGGGAAAAACCGTCACAGGAAGGCTGTAGAGAACAAGATGTGGGATGGAGTTCTAGCTGGTGTAATAACACTTCTACCGTACCACAGCTAACTCTGCACAGGACGCACTCACAAATGCTGCTTCTTTCAGCTATCAAATCTTACCTCTTTCCCCCGTATTCCCCTCATCCATTGCATGGCAGGCATTTCCAGAATGAAGACGAGGTAACTTTTAATGTGGAACGTTTCCTCAGCGATTAAAATGCACGTTACGGACAAAAAACACGCACCACCAAGGAGATATGCAAATTGCTCATAAATTGATATTCATATAGTTACGACTGGAAGTTCAAAATTGTGAACTTCTGCCGCCGATAGATGATGTGTGACGCAACAGCGCAGTTTCGACTCGCAGCTGGAAAGGACGGTAAACAGGGGACATGTCGATACCAGGGGGCAAAATCTTTGCGAATCTCATTCCGTGTACCCACCAGTAACTATGCCTCAAGGACAGATGCAGATGAGACAGTTGGGAGATAACGTGTAGTCCGGCTGAAAGAAGTCGGTTGGAGTAATCGGTGGATCGATCGACATTTGAATACTATTCTACGATGTTGGCTAGAATGGGTGAACCGTGACCGAACACAGCATCAAGAGAGAAGCGACTGATCTAGAGAAACAACAGATTGAGAGGATCAAACAATCATCAGAGCGGCACTCTGAGTCCGTCATTCGCTATTATATCGATCCGACGTGCAACTGGTACTTCAGTGACCACAAGGACCAACAGAAATGGGTCTGAACTCACTTGTGCCAATTACCATTGACCTCTGTACACTAACAGGCCTGTCTGCAGTGATGTAGGGCACATTCAGCCAGCATTCTCGTTCACTGGAATAGAATTGCGTACAGTGAAGAGTCTCACTTCGAATTCAGCCCAGAAGACTAGAGAAGACATGTCTGGAGACGCCTCGAACAGCGGTGGAATACCAACCTGCCTGTCGCACGCCATACGTCCCGACAACCAGGAACGACGGTCGTGACTGCTGTTTCATTTCATTGCAGGATACTTTGGTCGTCGCTCTTGCAGCACAGCCGTACGTCGATGATATTCAATGGCACATTTTGTTGCCCTCCATAGCAAGCCATCCTGGCCTTACATTTCGGCCAGGTCACGCCTGCCCCCATAAGGCGAGAGTTTCTACTTCTGGTCTTCGTGCTTCTCAAACAATACCTTGTCCAGCAAGTTCATCGGATTTCTTCCCAGTTGAGAACGTTTTGAACGTTATGGAAAGGGCACTGCAACAAGTTTGATATTTTGATGATCTAACTCGTCAGTTGAACATACTTCGGCAATATGACCCTCAGGAACACATCCAACAACTCTGTCAATCAATGCTCAGCCGAGTAACTGCTCGCATAAAGGCGAGAGGTGGTCCAACGCATCATTGACTTTCTCAATATGTGAAGCTGTTTCTTTTTAATAAACCATCAATTTTTTTCTGAAAA
The DNA here is from genome assembly GCF_021461385.2 of Schistocerca piceifrons. Classification (NCBI taxonomy): domain Eukaryota; kingdom Metazoa; phylum Arthropoda; class Insecta; order Orthoptera; family Acrididae; genus Schistocerca; species Schistocerca piceifrons. The sequence continues at coordinate 226,691,286 of NC_060143.1, forward strand.
TGTAATAATTTGTCTGTATATGTACATGACATCTACAAATTTCCCTATCATTCGGTTAAATCGCTCGTCGTACACAGCTACTTTTTTTTCTTCAGAATGTAAAAACATCTACATCCCAGCTCTCTTCCAAGTCATCCATCGTTAGAAATGTACATTTCATTGATGACTGTACGTGTAGAGCATGATAAAAAATTTCACCACGTTCAGTAATCACAGATTGATTGATTATTTCTAGATGGCGATTTGAACTTCATGGCTGATCCTAATAAGAGATCATAATGAATGGCTGTATATAAGATGTGCAGAGATATATCCGAACGACTTGTGCCCTCTATACTCGATTAGAATATCATAATGCATGCAAATACCGAGTCACTAGTTCATGCAACAACATGAAACTGGCCAAGGTGGAACGGCATGGATACCTGGGGAACACAGATAGGCACACCATGGGTGCAACAACAACAAAGAGGTCTATATGGAGACCTCACAAGTAGATTGTTTTTGTATGTTCTGGACCACTAGAATAATCTTATAAAAAATAAAAAATTACTCGCTAACAATTGCAATTTTTTATTTTCCATAAGATTGATCTAATGATCCAGAACATACAAAAAGTATCTACTAACCCTTTTACCTAATAATAATATAATATAATATAATAATAGCTATAATTAAAAAAACATTTATTTTATATGAATTTCCCATAGGTGAATGTAATGTAATTAATTAAATTAGAGAATTAACAATTATTTTAAAAAACGATTTAAAAAACATTTTTACATCTTTTCTTAGCCCCAAAAAATGTCCTACTTTTGACTTCTGTGAAAAATGTGTTCTTTAAAATTACATTAAAGAATAAGTAGATAAAATTATTTACTTTCTACTTTAGCAGCCATAAGATTATTATGAGTTGTTGTTTGTAAATGTTTTTGAAGAACGATTTATCCACAGTTCTACCACATTTACAAGTAAATTTTAGTAAATTATAAAGGGGACAACAAAAAAATGGACAACAATAAGAAAATAAAAAATCAAATAGTTAACACAATAAATTGCTTTGTTAATGTAAGTAAAATATATTCGTTAACAAAAGTAAAGTTAGTAAATTATAAATGGACAACAAAAAATGGACAACACTGTTATTATTATATGCATTAAATTGATAATATAGAGCAAAAGAAATGTTCTAAATGCTGTATAGTTAAAGACATTACAGAATATAGAACAAAGTTAGATAAACCAAGATCGATTTGTAAAAAGTGTATAAATAATGATAAACTTAATAGATATTATCCAAATAAAATAATTAAGAACGATAACACATTGAACAGTACAACTGATGTAAAAAAGTGTACTAAATGTGAAACAGTAAAAAGTGTAACAGAATATGAAAAAAATTAGGTAAACCTAGATCAATTTCTAAAAAATGTTTAAATAATGATCGTATTGGCAGATATTCTATTAAAATGGCTAATATGCAGAATTGTATGAAAGAAATGCAGAACAGAAAACAACAAAATGAACAAAATTTTATAGAGAACAAAGAACAAAATGAACAAAATACTATGGACAACAAAGAAGAAAATGAACAAAATTGTATGGACAACAAAGAACAAAATGAACAAAATTTTATGGACAACAGAGAACAAAATGAACAAAATTGTATGGACAACAAATATGCAATTTATGTAATACTAAAAAGAATTTAGATTGTTTCCAAGAAATCATGGAAAGATACTATCAATTTGAAGAGAACATAGAAAATTAAGAAGATCAGAACATAAAAAAACTAAAATAGATCACCCAAACCTAGGTTTTCATTTAGGTATAATTCTCAGTTATCTAACAGAAAATGAACAAATGTAATGAAAACGTATAAAAATGAAAATTTTAAGAAATTTATTACTGACATTTTAAAATATAATCAAACACATAAAGCTTTTAAACATATTGACGAAGATGATAAAAAATTATCAGAAAATTTAAACCCACCCAATTTCAATGTATTAAAAAGGCAAAAAAACATTATTTGTAAATAAATATATCTGTTTCATTAATTAAGTAGAGGAATACATCTGTTTCCTTAGTTATATAAATAAATAATTAATTTACTTAGTTATATAAACAAATATATCTGATTCCTTTGTTATGTAAACAAACACATTCTGTTTCCTTAGTTATGTAAACAAACACATCTTTAGGAATATTTAATTTAATTAGCTACATAAAGAAATACATCTGTTTCCTTAGTTATGTATAACACAAAGATAAATGTATACAGCAGCAATAAACTAAACACATAAATTATACCAAATTGTTATTGGTTGGAAGAATAATTTAAAAATAAAAGTATAGATCTAAGTTACAAGATAAAAGTTAAACTAGATAAAATTAAAACAACACCAAGTAAGCATACAAAAAGACTTGTGTTTGTTGTTTAATCTGTATTTATCTAAACCCAGTAGATTGCTGGGTCTAATTTATAATGAAAAAAGAACTGTATTTGTAAACGAATACATCTGTTTTTTTTAGTTATGTAAACAAATACATCTGTTAACTTAGTTATGTAGTACACAAAGATAATTGCATATAATAATTACAGACATTAAATAAATTAAACACAAAAAAGTACCAAATTGCTATTGTTCCAGTTATTGGTTGGAAGAAGAAATAAAAATTAAATTATAGATCTAAATTACAAGATTAAAGTTAAACTAGATAAAATTAAAACAACATCACAAAAGAATAAAGAAAGACTTGTGTTTGTTGTCTAATTTCTATGGACATGTAATGAACAGTCGGTGATTGACGGACAGTTAATTTGCTATATATTTTTATGTATCTATTTTAATTGTTTCATATTTATCTGTAATGACTATATTATTGAGTTTCAAGAAGTCTAACATTAATGGTGGATATTCTGAGTTAAGTCCAACTAAACTTGCTATGTATTTGCGAATATAATGATATACAAAAGTATAATTAGGATAAATTAAATTTCCATCTTCTATAGAATATATATGGTAAACATAATATTGTAAATAACTAAATAATAACAGATACCATTCTTCTTCTATAGTTTTCTTAGTTATGTAAACAAATACATCTGTTTCCCAAGGTGCAACATCTTTAGGAATAATTAATTTATCCATTTAATATAAAGAAATTTATTTATAACTTATAAAAAATCTATAGTAGTAAATGGAAGAAGACAGAAATGCTAAAATTATAGATCCATTTTTTAAGAATAAAATGCATTACCAAGATACAAGAGAAAAATAAAACAGTTTGTTAGACGAAGAATACCAAATAGGATGTTTAGATTTAGTTTTACTTAAAAATGGTTGTCTAAAAATTGCAGAAACGACAAACAAAAAGATGCTTTTGTAGAATTAAAAGATCTAAATAAATGAAGTAGAAACAAATATATTAAAATGATTCTTAAAGCAATTAACAAATGTTATTTGGAAGAAAACGATTTAGATTCTAATGAAGAAAGTGATGAAGATATTGATAAATACTGTAAAGACGATTTTCCACACATAGAGGGTGTAAAAGAACACAATGGTGTACGAATTTACAAAAGAAGGTTTTGAATTTTTATCTATTATTTTGGTAGCAATTTTTTACTTTTTTTCAATTGTTTGTACTATTATTTATCTATTTAACTGACCTACATGCAAATGTTAAACAATAACATTAACAGAAAAACAAATATAAAATCGTATGTTAACAATAACATAAAAACAAATATAAAAAACATATGTTAATGTATGTTAACATTAACATAAAAACGAATATAAGAAATGTATGTTAACATACGTTTTTTATATTTGTTTCTATGTTAATTTTTAAAATAATGTACTTTTGTTAAGTATTCATTTTTTATTTTCTTATTGCTGTCCAATTTGTTTGTCCATTTATAATTTAATAAAATTTACTTTTGTTAACTAATACGCTTTACTTACATTAACAATGCAATGTATCTGCGTTAACTAATTCATTTTTTATTTTCTTGTTGTTGTCCATTTTTCGTTGTCCATTTATAATTTACAAAAATTTACTTTTGTTGACTAATACATTTTACTTACATTAACAATACAATTTACCTTTGTTAATTAATTCGTTTTTGATTTTCCTCTTGTTGTTCATTTCTGTTGTCCATTTATAATTTACTAAAATTTACTTTTGTTAACTAATATATTTAAATTATTTGTTACTTGTAAATGTGGTAGAACTGTAAACAAATTTTCCTTCAAAAACATTTACAAACAACAACTCATAATAATCTGCTATAGCAGAAAGTAAATAATTTTATGTACTTATTCTTTAATATAAATTAAAAAAACATGTTTTTCACAGAAGTCACAAATACGACATTTTTTTGAGGTTAAGAAAATGTGATAAAATGCTTTTTTAAAAATTTGTTTTAAAACTAAAGTTTAAAAATACATTTTTCACAAAAGTCGAAAATAGAACAAATTTTGTTGCTAAGAAAATGAAGTAAAAAATGTCTTTTTTAAAAATCGTTTTTTAAAATAATAGTTAATTCTCTAATTTATTTACTTACATTACATTTAACTATGGGAAATGTATATAAAATAAATGTTTTTTATTATAGCTATTATTATATTATTTTATTATATTATATTATTATTTGGTAAAAGGGATAGTAGATTGTTTTTGTATGTTCTGGGTCATTAGATCAATCTTATTGAAAATAAAAAATTGTGAGTGTTAGTGAGAAATTTTTATTTTTTATAAGATTCGTCAAGTGGTCCAGAACATACAAAAACAATCTACTGTCGCACTGAGATGTGATCCTGAAGGGTTCAGCAGGCTCTTCAAATAGCTACAGGGGCACTGTCGGAGTGATCGATTCGTGTGGCCCTGCAACGTTAGGAAATATGACCATACTGTGGTGGGGCTGCGAACAACGGAAGGCAACAGGGATATACAGTCGTTTCTTCTTCATGAAGTATGTTAAATGAAGCAACCACTCTCTAGGGTAGCATATTCAGACCCATTCCAATTTCTTGGCGGGGAGTACATAGGAGGATGTAGTCAGCACGAAAAATTCTATTGATCAGAGTGTAGAAGGGAAAATTCCTTAATTGGGTAGGTAAGTTTGTGAAACATGCACTGTGGAAAAACCAGAACAGAAGCGAATCGAAAGGGTTGAGATTTGCACAGAAGAGAGTTGACAATTAGGTTGATTGATAAGGGGAAGAATGAGAAAGTTCTTTGTAGACTCGGCGAGGAAAGGACTACTTGGAAAACACTAAGAAGAAGATGGGAGAATGTTTGCATAGAATATAGTTAATCATTATTAACCCTACGTTTAACAATCATTAAAGAAGATTTGTATGTGGGAGAGCCCTGGAGGCACTGAAAAATTTCAAAGTGATTACATAACGGTACGACGTCCAAAGTGTAGCTCATTTTTGATGCAGATGTGGACTCTGACCTTGATGTATTGGTCATGAACACCTGATTAAAACTGAAGAAAATGTAAAAGTAAAGTAAGAAATCAGTGATATTTGACCTGGAGAAGTTGAAAGAACCAAAACTTGTTGAGAGATTCAAAAGAATCATTAGGAAACGATTGACTGAAACAGGGGAAAGAATGTAGCAGAAGAAGAACGTGTACCTGTGAGAAATGAAATAGCAAAGACAGCAGAGGATGAAATAGGTAGAAACGCAAGACCTGGTAGAAATCCTTAGATATCAAAGGAAATACTGAATTTAATTGATGAAAGGAGGGAGTATAAAAAAGCAGCAAATGAAGCAGGCAAAAGGAAATATTGGTGTCTAAGAAATAAGATTCACAGAAAGTGAAAATGGCTACTTATGAAGGGACAGGGGACATTTGCAAGCAATAGAAAATTGTATGACCAGAGCAAAGATCAACATTGCCTGAAAAATAATTAAAGAGACCTATGGAGAACAGCTGCACGAATATCAAGAGCTGAGACGGAAAACCAGTACTAAACAACGGAGGGAAATCTGAAAGGTCGAAAGAATATGTAGAAAGGCTATAGAAGGGAAACAAACTTGAAGGAAATATTATAGAATGGGGAACAGGAATAAGACGAAGATGAGAATCTGACACACCACTAAACATTTAAGTGGAAACAGCAATACGACATTTCTTCAGAATTAATGAGACACTGGCGAGAGCCAACAATGACAACACATCTCGACCTCGACTACCAAGTTTTAGCGTCCTATTCCAAATTGTGATAGCTTAACATCGGTGTAATAACGGGCATTGTCTTCGACCACGAGGCTCGCAGTAACTATAAAACTGTGGCGCAATTGTAAGACAATATCCGGAAGCAATATACACTGAAGCGCCAAAGAAACTGGTATAGGCATGCTTATTCAAGTACACAGATACGTAAACAGGCTGAATACGCCTATATAGGACAAAAAGTATCTGGTGCAGTTGCTATATCGGTTACTGCCGCTACAGCGGCAGGTTATCAAGATTTAACTGAGTTTTAAAGTACTATTATAGTTGGCGCATGAGCGATGGGACACAACTTCTCCGAGATAGAGATGAAGTGAGGTTTTCCCGAACGACCATTTCACGACTCTAGCGTGAATACCAGGAATCCCGTAAAACATCAGATCTCCGAAACTGCTGCGGCCGGAAAAAGATCCTGCAAGAACGGGAGCAACGGCGACTGAAGACAGTTGTTCAAAGTGACAGAAGTGGAACCATTCCGCAAATTGCTGCAGATTTCAATGCTGGACCTTCAACAAGTGTCATCATGCGAAACATTCAACGAAACATCATCGATATGGGCCCTCGGAGCCTAAGGCCCATTCGTGTACGCTTGATGACTGCACGACAAAAAGCTTTACGCCTCCCCTAGTCCCGTCAACACCGACATTGTACCGTGAATGAGCGGAAACACGTTGACTGGTCGGTCGAGTGTCGTTGCAAATTGTATCGAGCGTATGGACGTGCACAGATATACGGACAACTTCATGAATCCGTGGACCCTACATGCAGCAGGGACTGTTCATGCTGGTGGAAGCTCTGTAATAGTGTGTGGCATGTGCAGGTGGATTGATACGGGACCAGTGGTACGTCCAGATAAAACTCAGACAGATGACACGTACGTAAGCATTCTGTTTGACGACCTGCATCAATTCATGTCCATTGTGCGTTCCGACGGACTAGGGAAATTCCAGCAGGACAGTGCGACATCCCACACGACCAGAACTGCTACAGAGTAGCTCCAGGAACTCTCTACTGAGTTCAAACATTTCCGCTGGTCACCAAACTACCCAGACATGAAAATTATTGAGCATATCTGGGATACTTTGTAACATGCTGTTCAAAAGATATCTCAACCCCCTCATACTCTTACGGATTTATTGACAGCTATGCAGGATTCATTGTGTCAATTCACCCCAACACTTATTCCGACATTCTGCGCGTTCGCGGGGGTTCTACACTATATTAGGCAGGTGTAACAGTTTCTTTGGACCTTCTGTGTATATCTGTACTGACATCTCGAAACCAGTGACTATTTGGAGCGTGAAAGGCATACAACTTCTCCAGAAGGCTGGGCTATTCAAACTACAAACAGAGGTAACTATCATGACTGCAAAACATGCTGAAATTGACACAATGAATGCGGCAGGGCTGTCCGTAAATCCGTAAGACTATGAGGGGGTGGAGATCTCTTCTGAACTGCACATAGCAAGGCATCCCACATATTCTAAATAATGTTCATGTCTGGGGAGTTTGTCGGCCAGCGGAAGTGTTTAAACTAAGAAGGGTATTCCTGAAACCTCTTGTAAAGAAACTGGTCCTCTTCTTCGAAAAAAAACACCTTTTAAATAATAAAACATGAACTATACAAGCAATCTGACTACCCCTGTTAGTTACGGACGAAACAAAGTTTCGTCATAGTCTTTGTCAGACCGTGGAGAAACTTATGTGAGGCCAATAAGATGTCAATTTTAATCTAAAAATGGTATGCCATTATTTACGTAATAAAAAAATAAATTAGGTAATTCAGTACAATTATTATATACATGCGATAAATCACTTTAAAGGGGGCCAAAGGAACAATTAAAGTCATTATAATTCCAGTAAACCTTCAAAAGAAAAAAAAATATTGTAGGGACCTACGTACACATCGCGCATCTGCTAGATGCCCACGAAACACGTAATTTTGTTTTGAAGCTGACAGCCAATGAGAAAATCGGTGCAAAAATACTATTGGTCAGTTTTCAAGCAGTAATGGCGGACAGCATCAGCTGGTAATATACGTAATTTTATGGTAGCTAATTTTACAGCACAAAAAATAAAATATGTACTCCCTCCAAAAGAAGTTACACACAAACATTAAAATAAAATTATGATGAGCAGAAAAATGTCTGAGAATAATTTTGAAAAACAATTATTATTGGAACTTAAATTTGGCGTGGTTTTCAACACTGTCAATAAGACGAAATGATGGAAAGAATATTTATTGGAACTAAACAAAATTGAACCTTGATATTGTGACAGTATTTTTAAAATAGGTAATGTAACTGTAATTGTCTTTAATTTTGAAATGTGAGAAAGCATAATTTTCTTTTAATGTTGCTGCAGGCAGTGCGATGACGTCAGCGGTGGTCCGCGCTGACGATGTGTGAAGTTAATCCTGGTTCGTGGCGTGAAGGTAATGACGGATCCTTTTGTTTCATTAATATTCCAGTTACGGCGGTGGTCCACGTCTCCGTTGTAGTCGAATCAGCTGGCAGCACTGGCGCGATAATAATAGTTTTAGTGTGTGCGTTGTTACTCGCGCGACGTTTTATTATTAAAAGTTTATTAATCACGCGGTGCGGGTACGTAGGAATTATGCAATGTCTTTAGTATTTACGATATACAGCCGGTTAATGCCAATACCTCACCCAGTTCTTTCACCGTATTGCCACAGGAAAACAGTAACATGTGTTTATCACTATAGCAGTCCGTTAAACATCAGTTCAATTTACGTCGTCGCCTTTAAGACAGTTTGGATGATATAATAAAAGTTTATTGATCAAATCACAAGACTGTTCCTTTACTTAACCGAGGTGTCAGGTCAGAGGGGTGTTCTGAACACAATTTCGACACAAAGCAGCTCAATAGGCTGTGGAGTGGAAGGGGTAGGCTAGCAATAGAACAGTGCATCACCATTGACTAGACACTCATTTATTGAACACACAAGTCAGGTATTACCCAAAAGGAACGATCAATACAAATTACAAAATAATATTCTTTTCCTTTAAGTCACTCAAACATTTAAACAGGCAAATAGCAATCATTTAACTGAAAGCCTTTTACGAAAGCAAGACTAGAAAATTTGAATGATTGGTTAAAATCATATTTAAATAGGCTCTGACCGAGAACATATTTTAAAACTAAATACTTCCTTTAAGGAACCAGGAATCAAAATTAATTACATAATCCTCAACAACCATATTACATCCAAGGCATTTGTGATTAAACAGTAATATATAACATCAGAGAGCTACAGTCCCAAGTTTTAAGCAGCACGTTTCAGATGGACTGCACTGCAACAGTACAATACAAGTCCCTCAGAGGATCTCCCCACACTGGAAGTTTTTGCCGCAATCGACAAAATATCAACATCATTCCTTGTACAGACCTAAAACAAACTAAAAGCTCTCTTAAGTTTGGTACAGTTAATTCCCTTTCAACATAACATACACGACAAGTCTAGCCCCTGGACGGCACCGACACCCCGCAAATTTAGCACGCGAAAAACTACAGCGATGCAATCATCACGTATCCTTACACAATCCAGGAACAGAGAGCCGACTCCCCAATAGCGGAACATTTAACCACGCGCAGCGTGAGCGTTTGCGGGATGGTGATCTCGCTCTTAAGCTCAACACCAGTTCAAATACTAGTCAGCCTACAATCTTGAACCACCATACACATTCCTTCAGTTACTGCATAGAAAGCCAATGTGATAGGCAACAGACCAGCATATGATAAAAGCTTAAGCAATTTCCTTACAAGACAACCCTTATGAATAGTAGCCGTAATTATTTTTTTTTAATGTGAGCATACCCACAATCAAAAGACAAACAACGCCAATCACAAGGACAGTAGCACATAAGCAAGTAGCAATGGTAACTTCTGCTTAGATTGGCTACAAATCAGCGCGTGATTTAACACACCAGAGAGCAGTCTTTACAACTTAACTATCAATACAATAGCAAATTACTCACCCGTGTACTCCCCCACGATTTCGATTCGCAAAGCCATAGACAAAACGTGGAGAACGTATCACTTAGACCAACAATGGTGCTCCTTCAGTTACCCCAAATAACTGCCCTTGGTTGCACAGCAGAGAACCAGACCTAATGAAACCACCACAGTTTTCGCCTCTAAATTGTCACAGTACAAGTGAGACTAATTTTACGTCACCAGTTCCCGTATAGTCAATACAACTGCCTGATTTTCACCCGTTTATAACGGCAGGCAGCAACATCGTACGGAAAAGAGCGTAGACACAAGCTCTTACCAATTCTGTTCTCCGAAGGCAGCCACCGCAATTCTCGGGAACCACTGGGACATCCAATGCAAAAATCTTTACTCCTTCACACAAATTACAGGACGCCCGCTTCCCGCTGGTTGCTACGGCGCCTTCCGTTCAGAGCCAACTTGTATATCTCCATGCGATAGGTCCGGTCCTACACTCGCTGCGTCAACCCGACAACCGTCTTCCACCACGTCCCGGAGCACACACCCACAGGACCTCGCCTCGTTACTCCTTGCGTAGGTCCCAGAGGGCGCTGCTCACCACCCTGACCATTGCAGTAAACCACCATAGTGGCACTATCGATATGAGCCGCCACGGCTCATTAACATTTTGGTTTGTTCCGCTTTCACGCAATTCTAACAGTTAGTGTCTCCACACGACAGTGGTGTCTGGTTCACGGCTAATTGTCACAAGTCCACACAGTATGTAAAATCGTCACCGCAAACACTCGATATACTTTTCAGATTTTACTTTTCACTTAATAATGCCCGGTCTCCTACTAACAAAGCGGACGCACTGTAATTAATTGTTCCTCCGCGTATCACCGTCTTTTACTCCGAAGTTTGCAACGTTTCTCCACCCACGAACCGGCCACGATACCACAACAACTCTCACGCTCTCTATCGATAGTCGTTCGTTCTCTCTCTGTCACAGTACTTCTCCTAGCCCAACCAAAGATTTACAGAGCATATAGAACCAGAACATTCATATCCGTACAATATAAAATATAAAACAGTAGCAAAATTAATGAAGAAACAATGTGACGTATTAACAAATAAGGAATAGTTGAAATAAATGATAAATATGTACTACGACAAGGTAATGAACAAGGGGAAAAAATATTATCGACTTTCGGGGAAAGCAATGTCTTTACACTCTCTGTAGCAAATCTGGACCTGCGAAGTGTCGCATTGTGCTTACGGGGTTTCCCAATTCCGACAATGGACACGAATGGATGCATGTGATCAGACGGTATGCTTACGTTCCTGTCACCTGTCAGAATGGCATCTAGTCGAATCAGTGGTCCGGTATCACTCCAACTGCACTCACCGCACACCATTACAGAGCCTCCTCCAGCATGCTGACATGCAGGGTCCATGGATTTATGAGTTTTTCTTTATATCCGTACACGTCCATTCTGGTCAATAGAATTTGCAACGAGGCTCATCTGACCAGGCAACATGTTTCCAGTCATCGACAGTCCAATGACCGCGTCGACGCCCTAGGGGAGTAGCAAAGCTTTGTGTCGTTCATTCATCAAGGGTACACGAGTGGGCCTTCGTCTCAGAAAGCCCATATCGATTATCTTTCGTTGAATGTTTCGCACGCTTACACTTGTTGATGGTCCAGCGCTGAAAACAGCTGCAATTTTCGGAAGGGCTATACTTCTGTCACGTTGACTGTTTCTTTTCAGTCGTCGTTGGTCACTTTCTCGCTAGTTCTTTTCCCGGTCTCAGCGATGATGGAGATTTGATGTTTTACCAGCGGATTCCTGATATTAATGGTACACTCGTGATGCGGTCATACGGGAAAATCCACACTTCATCGCAATCTTCGAGATGCTGTGCCCCATCGCTCGTACGTCGACTATAGCACCTCGCTCAAACTTAGTGAAATCTTGATAACATCGCATTGTAGCAGCAGTAACCGAGGTAAGAACTGCATCAGACACTTGCCAACAGCGGCACCGTATTCTGTCTGTTTACATACAATTGTATTTGAATACGCATGCCTATACCAGTTTCTTTGGCGCTTCATTGTATAAGAACTTCGTTTCTGCTCGCGGGTGACGGACTCTACATTCCCTACTCAGTAACTCTGTCTGCTATAACAGTACTTACAAATTATAGCAGTTGTTCAACCGAAAACCCTGTTGTGCACAGAGTTATCGAAGTGTTTGCATCGATGCGTGGAGAAGGCCATTTCGTTGTGAGTTCGTTGATAATGAAGCTATCGATTGGCTTAGCCAAAGAAGCTGCTGTGAGGGACATACCTTCTGCACTGTTGGTTGATTAGGTGATTTGAGGACAAGGAATCAAATAGCGAGCTCATCGGACCCATCGTATTAGGGAAGGATGGGGAAGGAAGTCGGACGTGTCCTTTCAAAGGAACCACATCAGCATTTGGCTGAAGCTATTTAGGGAATTCAGGGAAAACCTAAGTCAGGATGGCCTGACGCAGGTTTGAACCGTCCTACTTCCAAATGCGAGTCCCTTGTGCTAACCACTGCGGTACCTCCCTCGATCTGCAGCGTATTCCCAAGTAAGGGATGCCGATATGGCCGATACAGATGCAAGGCAGAAGACTGACAACGTGAATGGGAGAAACACAAAAACAATAAGGCAAGGAGCATGCTCTAATTCACCCGTCGACTGCTATTCCACGAAATCTCTTAGAGATTCAGTGCCTCGATGCCTCGGCTCTCTAATAGCCAGATTCTGATTTAAGCATGGATATTTACGTAAACATCTTCACAGGATTCACAATGTAGGGACACCTTTCCGCTCTTGTGGGGAAGAGGAAACAACAGAACACCTTATCTTCGGGTGCCCCGAACTACAGTCCAGTACTACAATCCTTTTACATGAACTTGTGAAGATCGTTCATCCATTATCAAGCTGCGTGACGGCGTTGTTGTCAAAACCGCATCACAGACTTTTCAACCTGATGTCCAGATTCAGCGTTGCCACAAGTATCTGCATCTAAACCTTGGGAAGTGTTAAAGAGTACAGTAGAGGGCACTATATTAACAGTTCTACTCTAACCTACAGTTTTTAATCAACAATTTTGTTTTCTTTTAAGAACCAAAAGAAAGGTGGCTAGTCAACAGGAGAAAAGCTGACCTTTTCCAGAAAGACTTCAGATGTCTACTCGACAGCGACAAGTTTTTTCATTACACTCCCAGTCAGGTCAGTGGAACGTAGAAAAATTTTATGGAATGCAACAGCTAAGTTTTTCAACATATCAAATAAGCTTCCATAATTGTAGCTGAAGGGAAAAACTACACAGGCGTGATAACAAAAAGTCGAATCCAATAAAACTGTTTCCGAATACTAAAAGAAAAAAATATTTCGGCAACTGATACTGCATTTGAGCTATAAATGCCAGGAACCTTCAACACATTCGCTTTTGAAGCAGAAATAATTCAAGTTACAGGGATATTTTTACTTTTTGCAGTATCGGTCAGAGTTGCGATAACAGTCATTTCTTTGTAGAGAATAGTTTGGGACTGTCCATATTGTCGCAACTGTGACGGATATTACGAAAAAACGAAAATATTTAATACCCATGTTGCTGCTCCTATTCTCCGCAACTATTTTGGAACTTCACAATTTCACAAAAACAGTCGTGTGTTAGAAAGTCGAATTAAGTTTAAGAACGAGCAAAGTGTTACCTGTCAAGAAACTGCCTCCGGAAATTGGGAAGGACGACAGCAGAGATATATGCTTTTCACGCATGAAATTGTTCTCTTTCTTTGATGCAGAGTAAGCTGAAGTTGTAGACATATTTGAAAGTGTTTCACCCATGAGTAAATTGTAGCTTATATCGGTAAATCAGTGAGATTTTGCTGTTTATGCATTTATTTCAGAATCATTCGTGTCTCTTGATTTATATGCTAATGCATGGCATGCCAGTATATAAGAACTCTTTCGTTAGTTAGGAAGAAAAATAATTAAAAACATACACTAACCTTATGGTTGACTTTCTCGCTGCTAGGGGCGCTAGTGTATCTCCATCTGTCAGATGGTAACAACTTTCACAGCAGTGATTGTGGCGACTTTGTATGTTACACTGTAGTTTAACTGCTATGAACCGATATGTTGTGGCAAAACGCTTGATTGTATCCAAAGAGCCTCGCTTGAGACTTTAGGTTATTCCAGCTTATTTCTAGACTAAAGAGCAGCACAAGATACTCTGTCACTCCCAGTTCATTTTCATACAAATATTCTGGTTACAAACTGCAGTATCGATAGAAATATGTCTGTGTCTCTTTGGAACTGATACATTAGAGTCCCCTAAATTGTTAATCAAAGTAGACTCGTTACAGTTTAAATTCATTCTTCTTGAGTTCAATACGAGTTTGTGTGTGTGTGTGTGTGTGTGTGTGTGTGTGTTTGGAGCTTATAGGAATAATATGTTCTACCAAAGGAAGTACCGTTCTCCATTGACCCCACGTATATTCACAATAACAACGGATCTAATATTTCGGCCTCCATTTTATCATCCTGCATTTCGGTGCCGTCATGGTCAACAAGAATTTGTACAGACGATTTCGTTCTATTAACTCATGCAGGTTCAACAATTTGTTTTTTCTTTTTGGGTTTCTCACGACATACGGGTCTATAATGGAGCAGAGTCGAATACTGTGGTAGAACTTCTGGGATACGTTTACCTTTGCTCCATTTAGTTTTGTTTCAGGGATTATCGCGTGAATCGGAAGGACCATGTGGTTACTATATTTATTATATCTTTGTATGATGAGATTTTGGCGTGGCGGGGACCATTTTCTATCAAAATTTATGTCTAATGATTCGCCATATTTTAGTTTTAATTTTGGTCGGCCGAAGATTTTTACATTGCATTATCTAAAGTACCCCACGGAAGGAAATCCTGCAAGCGAAAGGTAAAGCGTCAGCGGCTGAATTTAATGTTGCAGTAAATGGTTCGACATCAAAGAAATAATGTAAGAAAGGCTTTCCGACGGTTAATGGACTGTGTAATTGCTTTTACTTTACGTTTCTTTCTTTTCGTGTTTTCAGCTAGCTTGCTCATGGTCTCAGCGACTCAACAACTTCAAATGTCTCTCCTAGATAGTCGAAGTTTAATGTTTTACAAAATTCATTTGTCATTAGACTGCCAGCGTCATGTTTCAAACTGTTCTTACAAAGTTTTGTATCTCAAAGTTATGTCGAAAGGAGACAGCGATAACTTCAAATGTATTTATACAAACTTTCAGCATGCTGGAATAGCTCGGGTCAGCAACTTTTGTTAATCAGTAGAACGAGAAACCTGCCTAAGCTGAAAATTTGTACTTTTTATTCATTCGATGACTGCTTTCGGGCCGAGACCCATTTTCACATCATCATAAAATAGTTGCAAATCGCATTTCCGAAGATATCAAAAATGTGCAATGAACATTTTGAGTTCATACCTGTAGGCATTGTGAATGTTCCTTGCACGTTTTTTGCGATCTTTGGAAATGCCATTTTCGAGTATTTTATGAAGATTTGAAAATGTGTCTGGACCCGAAACTGGTCATCGAATGAATAAAAAGTAAAAATTTGCATCTTGGTCTAGTTTCTCGTGCTACTGACCTTAAAATGTGTTTTTGTCTTTGGTACAGGGATCAACGACTGAGAGATCACATTTATTTATAATACTCTAAAGACACCCTCCTACACGAAGGAATCACGGACACAGTTTCTAGGCACACACAACCGAATATTTTTTATAGAACGATGCGGCAACATGGTTACCGGCTTCGTTGATGAAAATACGTGGATTACGCAAATAAAAAGGAAGAACCATAAAATAGTTTCTACGATTAAGTTTGTTGATCTTAAGAAGTGGAGCACACAAATAAAATGGAAGAATGAGAAAATATTCTCATCTTCATTTCTTGTGAAACTGTTCTTCGGTGCATAGTATACTGGTGTTTTATGGAGTTATAAAATTGAAACTGTAAGTATATATATATATATATATACCTTCAGTATCAGTCTACACCGTAGTTACATGAGCCATATCGGTTCGTTTTGGTAAACGAAGTAACGGGTACACTACACGAAGCACGAAGTAATGCAACTGAAGTTATACCTTTACATCTACATTATTACTCTGCAATCCCCAATAAAGTGCGTACCGCAGAGTTGAAACAACCAATTTCGCATTATTTTTCGACTATTCCAATCTCAAATTGCACAAGGAAAGTCTTCCGGTAAGAAATCCGATGTCCATTGTTTTTTATAATGGTCCTGTTACCCTTGTAGGTGAGAGTCACGAAAATATTTTCGCATTCGGAGGAGAAAGCTGGCGATTGTAATTTCGTGAATAAACATCGCCCCATGAAAAACTTCATTGCTTCAATGATTGCCATCCCAGCTCACGTACCAAAACCGTGACACTCTTTCCCCTGCTTCAGGGTAATACAAAACGTGCTGCATTTTCGGAACTTTTCCGATGTCCTCCGCCAATTCTATCTGGTAAGACGCCTACATTGTGCAGTAAAACTCCAGGAAGAGGAGGACAAGTGTGGCCTAGACAGTGTAGTGGATCTGATGCATATTCGAAGTGTTTTGCATTAAAACAGTTTTTGGTTCGCATTCCCCATACACATGTGATGACTCTAAATTAAATTGTTTGTAAGTCTAACCTCTAGTCATTTAGTTGAATGGACAATCTTTAGATTTGTGTTATTTGTCGTGTAACCGAAGATCTCACTGTTTTTATTGTTTAGCGTAAATTGCTGCTTTTCACACCACGCATACTCGTAAATCTCATTGGAATAATTTTGCTACTCGTTTTGATCGTCTGACGAATTTAGTAGAAGTCAAACGATAACACCATCCGCAAACAATTTAAGACTGTTTCTCAGATTAAATCATTTACATAGATTAAAATCAGTAAGGTACCTAAAACAACTCCTTTGGGAATTCCAGAAATCACTTCGGTTTCACTAATTGACTTGTTTTCAATTAGAAGGAGCTGTGACCTTTCTGAAAGCAAATCATAAATCCAGTCGCGTGACATTCCACAGGCATACAATTTGATTATGAACAGCACTTGAGGATCGGTGTTAAAAGCCTTTTAGATATCTGTGTCTATGGAATCAAAGCGAGAATAATGTTGATAGCACTTATCATTCCATATGAAAAAAGAGCTAATTGTACTTCACAAGAAAGGTATTTTCTGAACCTGTGTGACAATAAACAGTTTTCTTCGACATATTTCATAATGTTAGAATATGGTATGTGTTTTAAAATCCTACAGTAAATCGATGTCAGCAGTATAGCTTCTGTAATTCAGTGGATTATTTAGACTACTTTTTTGTGTATTTATGTGACCTATGCAACTTTCCAGTCTTTATCTACTGACCATAGGTCAAGGAACCTGCTGTGTGTTGAAAATGGAGCTAGTTCATCAGGATACTCAAAAAGGATCCTACCTGGTATACGATAAGGACCAGAATACTTGCATTTATTAAATGGTTTAAGGTGATTATACAAGGGTTGTTTTGTAAATAAACCACCTTTTCTCGCTGCAACTTAATTTATTTTTCCCCGCCGTGTTTCGCCTTTTTCTTGCCGTAAGGCATCTTTAGTGGGATCTATAACGATACAGTCATTTCATTTTTAGATTATGAAACAGTTCACGTCGCTTTCTTTACATAAATAAGAAAGTACTTACAACTTGCAGGATTCTCTTTAATGGGATCTATAACGATAGAGTCATTTCATTTTTAGATTATGAAACAGTTCACGTCGCTTTCTTTACATAAATAAGAAAGTACTTACAATTTGCAGGATTCTGCTTTCCCTCTCATCTGGTATGGAGTTCACACTACCGTTTTACTGTCGAAACATAAGCACAATTGTGTACTTCGAACTGTTTCCCATTGTTCATCATGTTTCTCCTTTTTTTAAGTCTACTACTATTCTTTTGTCACAAGATATAGCTGTTTATCCAAACACTGTGCTTTTAACAAAGTAAATATTGTAACATGTTGCCAACCTAAGGAAGTATATTTTCAAAACCAACTTCTATTCGTGTTGTCCATATCTGTGTGTGTGTGTGTGTGTGTGTGTGTGTGTGAGAGAGAGAGAGAGAGAGAGAGAGAGAGAGATCTGAAGAGCATGTAAATGGCTTTTATTTTAATAGTGTGTTGCGGGGGTTGAGTTCTTTTTAAATAGGGTGTGTATGTGGGGGTGATGAGTTGTTGGTGATTTGAGTTGTACAATGTTGAATATGAATGTAATATCTGTTAGAAAGTGGTTGAAAACATTGGTGGCACCTGATTCGACTTTTGGTTTCATTGTTCTGTGTAGGGGCTCATGGGAAAGTGAATGAAAACGTGTTGGGTGGTACTATTATTATACTGGGTGGTATTAATATTATTATATTAATCTTTGAGAGCGTTATTCCATTATTTTAAATGTTAATGCACACAATGAACTGTTTGGTATGTGTATTTCATCATTCAATAGAGTTTTCCTTACTGCTTTCGTTTACTGTAACTGGTAATTCTCTTGCAGGGTTAGGAGGTGTTATTTATTGTTGATTCTAATTGTTTTCATGCCCTCTTCTCTTGTGGTTGGTATGTGGTTATGTTCTCTTAAGTGTTCTGCAAATGAGGAGTGGTTTCTCCCATACTTCCAGGGTCTCATGTGTTCCTTGTATCTGATATCAAATGTTCTACCTGTTTGTCCTATGTATCTGCTTTCACAAGTATTACACTGTAGCTGATATATACCTACTTTCTGGTAAATGTCTCTGTTTTTGTCAGTTTTGGCTGTATTTTTCTCTAGAATAAAGGAATAACGCTCCCAAATCTTAATATAATAATGATAATCAGAACAATAATACCACCCAACACCGTTCCACTCACTTATACATGAATCCCTCGAAAAAATATTGAAACCAAAAGTAAAATCTTCTGTCACCAAAGCTTTCAACCACTCTCTAGCAGCTATTACATTCATATTCAACACTCTTCAAATCAGACCACGCCCACCCCACCCACCCACACACTATTAAAAAGAAAAAAAGCCATACACACACTCTTCAGCTCTCTCTCTCTCTCTCTCTCTCTCTCTCATACACACACACACACACACACACACACACACATACACACAAACATCATGAACAGAAGTTCTTTCTCAACATGTGCTTCGTTAGGTTGACAACATGTAAGTAAACAAGCCAAATAGAAGGAAAAACATAATGAAATTACAATATTTACCATGTTAAAAGCCCAGTGTTCTAAGAAATAGCTGTATCTAGTGGCAAAAGAATATTAGTACACCATAAAAAAGGAGAAACATGGTGAACAGTGTGAAAAAGTTCGGAATAGAAATTTGTGCTTATGTATTGGAAATCAACTGGTAGTGCTACCTTCAGACGAGATGAGAGCAAACGCAGATCACAGCAAAATTGTAATTGCTTATTTACATAAAGAACGCGCCATGAACTGTTTGATAATCTAAAAATAACAAAACTGTGTAGTTATGGGTCCCACTGAAGATACCTTAGAGCAAGAAAAAGCCGAAACGCGGCTGGGAAAATGAATTAAGTTGCAGCAAAAAAAAGGTGGTTTTATTTATAAAACAAGTATTTCTGTGCTTTCTGCAGAGGATGGCCGCGCAAGGGTATCTACTTCAAAAATTACTCGAATTGGCAGTTGTTCTCGATCCGAATTCTGAATTATTTACTGACTCTTCTTTGATGAAGGAGTTTTGAAAGCAGTGTTTATTAACTTCGCTTTAGTGTGCTGTCATTGGTAACATCACCATTGCTATCTCACAGCGCAGGTATTTATTGTGACTCGGTGCAGGTATACTTTATTTACAACCAGTCACATCCTAGTTTCGATATAGAATTTTGTATTGGAAACTATTAACGAAGTCTCTCATCGAAGTCCACGCTAAGTTTCAAAAACTGGTTCAAATGGCTCTGAGCACTATGGGACTTAACATCTATGGTCATCAGTCCCCTAGAATTTATAACTACTTAAACCTAACTAACCTAAGGAGATCACACACATCGATGCCCGAGGCAGAATTCGAACCTGCGACCGTAGCGGTCACGCGGTTCCAGACTGAAGCGCCTAGAACCGCACGGCCACACCGGCCGGCCGCTAAGTTTCGAGCATCTGTAAATTGTCGCCAGCCTTCGACAGTTTTCACTGTTTTAAATCTGGGATGCTTTCTTCGTTGCTTCTGCGACAGTGTCGTGATATATTTTTTGTGCCTTGGGCGATCTGTTACGTTCCTTATTTACTTACTTGCTATAAAACTCTTATTTGCTGACGCCACTATTTCTCTGAATTTAAGCCACATTTAGTTAACCAGTTCTCGGCTTACTAGGCCGCCATCACATGTTAACTGACCACCGTATTCAACGGAGTTAGAATATCTGTAAACAATGTTGGGCTTGGCTCAAATGGCTCTGAGCACTATGGGACTCAACTTCTGAGGTCATTTGTCCCATAGAACTTAGAACTAGTTAAACCTAACTAACCTAAGGACATCACAAACATCCATGTCCGAGGCAGGATTCGAACCTGCGACCGTAGCGGTCTTGCGGTTCCAGACTGCAGCGCCTTTAACCGCACGGCCACTTCGGCCGGCGCAAAAACGATGTTGGGAAATATGTTACTCATCTAGACTGACGAAAACAATGTAAATGGCATCTTTTTGCAGTGCAGAGGTAGTTTCACTAAAAAGGTAGATATTATTTCCAAATAATGTAATCTTTTAGATACCTGAGGTCAGTTAAATTCTGATGCTGGCTTGTAACCTGAAGAGCGAGTAACTATAGAAATGAATTCTGCAGAACTTACACAATACTGTGTTTCTTTTTTATAATTATGTTGTTCTACCAAGAAGTGACGGATGAATCAGCTTCATACTAATTCACCGAGAGACCAGTCTCAACCACGTGTTTAACTACTTCTGTCGGCCGGTGTGGCCGTGCGGTTCTAGGCGCTTCAGTCTGGAACCGCGTGATCGCTACGGTCGCAGGTTCGAATCCTGCCTCGGGCATGGATGTGTGTGATGTCCTTAGGTTAGTTAGGTTTAAGTAGTTCTAAGCTCTATGGGACTGATGACCACAGATGTTAAGTCCCATAGTGCTCAGAGCCATTTGAACCATTTTTAACTACTTCTAACTTTAACACCATATGAATTTGATCAGGTTCTTTCTGAGAACCATTATGTCCTTGGTAGGAAATCCAGTTGAACTTATCTCCAGTTTTAGATATCAGTAAATAAACCTATTTCTAGTTTGATGCGTGGCACATAGTTGGCATCAACATGAGCCAACACTTGCAGTGTTGCCGTGCGCTCTGCAAGGCATCCGGAAAGCCCCGTTCAACGCCTGGGACGACTGTCCCCAGTATGTATACAGAGTGCACAGTGGATTTCTTCACCTCCTTAACAGCCATAACCTCAAGTAGCTCCATCACTCGTCTGACATTGGAGCTCCAAACCACCAACAACCCCATCCACTTGATTACACGCACCTTGCTGGCCAATAAGCTACTTCTAAAAGGGAGTAAACAACTAAAAATGGCTCAGGCTCCTTATCAGCCATGTTTTGAAACGACCTACCGATCGAACCCATGTGAGGGGCAGTATTTGGGCCAGCCACACTCGTCTGACATTGGAGCTCCCAACCACCAACAACCCCATCCACTTGATTGCACGCACCTTGCTGGCCGATAAGCTACTTCTAAAACGGAGTAAACAACTAAAAATGGCTCAGGCTCCTTATCAGCCATGTTTTGAAACGACCTACCGATCGAACCCATGTGAGGGGCAGTAATTGGGCCAGCCACAGAAGTGGACACGTGGGACGTGTTGAACGTGCGTTAGATGTACGCATGTGGTGCCCTATAGAGATACCCAATGGTAGCAGCCCGAAACTGCGTCGCCAAAGCCAACATCACCTTGAACTGTGAGAGACGAGACTCATTCATGCCCACCACTTGCGTTTGCTATCATTACTAAAGACATAAATCTATACTACACCAACATAAGGAATTTAAGACTAGAGAAGCACAGGCAAGTAGCTAAATAACTAGTTTACACTAGAAAGAGCAAATGGTCTACAAGTCTCACATATCGTCAGACATCTAATTTATTATTGCAAGTTGCTGTACAACGCATAACGCCTGAATTAAACTGGGATGAAGTAATATTAATAGAAGCTCAGTTTAGAATTTGCTCAGAGTGTTGTCGATCACAACACTGAATTGTCTGCATTAAATCGTTACTCTCATCTAAACATTGAGGAAATCCGACGTACGCGTTTAGTGAAAGTAAGCTGTTTGTTCTCAGTGTCAGCACAATGAACTGGAACACCTGTCTACCATCGACAATAATGTGGGCCGAGGAACGAAAGGTACTAGGAATGTAAGCCAAGTACGCTTTGCCGTCGGTCGGTTACTTGTCGCCAGAAGGACATGCCGACCGACCCCTCTATTAGGAATACCGGTACGTTCAGATCCGTTTCAAATACGAAGACATTGTCAAATGTGAAACATAAAGTACCCAGGGATTCAACTTGCCGATCTCCCACGCAGGGCAGAACAGGTACCTGTGCTGAAAAGGTATCCACCTCTTACTTTCCCCGTGGGAGGCGGAGGAGGGGAGGGGTGTTGAATCCACAAATCTCCCACCCCCACTCTCCTTTCAGCACACCTTGAATGCTGCACTCGCTTTGTAGCAACACAAATACTTATTCGTAACATGCAATGTGGCTCTCGCCCTTACTAGGCCATAGAAGACAAGTCTTTCACATCTCCCATCAATCATATAAAAATGCGTCATTTTTGTTCCAGTTTGCTTCCGAAAAGCCGTTGACTGAGTTTGGCTTTACTGTCTGCTCTTCAAAGTGTAGTCCCGCCGGGTCGTAGTTAGCAATATTGGCTAACTACATGCATCACCGTGCTGGCTATGACACAGTGAATCATACATGCTCCTGTATCTTTCACGCAAGTTCTGGAGTGTCTGGATTCACGAGTCTTCACTTTCCCTTTTTCCTCCAGAAGGTGATGGGAAAACTGATGACTTTTTTTGTTAGTAAAAGATGAGCAGAGGCGATCACGAAAAGTAACTGAGTAGTCAATAAGCTGGTAGCCTTTGCACATCTATTTTCCAACACCCTAAACATCTGTAAAACAAAACCATTTGTTCTGTGCCGTATTTACTGCCTCTCTACATTAATGCGGATGTCAGTCGCTACGGCTAGTTAACTTTCTTATGACGAAGTCAGTATCCACTTTCAACCCTTTTCAAAATGAAAAAGTAATCACTCTCTAATCAGTTTAACAACACACATACCATTCCAGGGTAGAAATAAAACAAATATGTGCAAGATTTCCAGGATCACATTACCGTTCGACATACTTATAATGTAGGAAAAATGACTGCACAAAGGAAGACATAAATTGTTGCTGTATAGCTCATAATTAAAAAAAAAAATTTATTAGTACTGTTCCCTCGACGTTGGTCGCGTCGAATTGGTTATAGTCCCAGCTGTCAAAGAAAAACCAACTTAGTTCAAAATTTAATACAAACTATAGATCCGCCAATCGGTGATGAATAATTTTATGGGACACACATGTGATTACGTTTTGATGTGATATCGCCTGGCCGTGAAATTATGATACTATTTCACGGGAAATTGGCTACAATGCCTCTAGAAAACGGTATATTTCGTGACATACGAGACGAGTGTTTAGTATAGAAATGTAGATTACATTCTCGTAGAGAATTCTGGCTTCTAACGCAGAGTCGTGACCTCGTCCTAACAGACCTATGAAGGCAGCACCTGCTCTCCTCGTGATGTGAGCAATGTCGTGTCTTGGCATGATTTAGCCTATCACAGGGCACCAGTTACGGCAGAAGGTTCGCTGCTCTAGCATCACCTTACGGTTCTCTCGTCACGTCTCTGAGACCTGAAAGCATGTGCCATGTCAGCACGGTATCACACCACCAGTCACAGAGTGTTATTTAGGACAGTGATCGAATGTAGCTCGGCATCCCATAGCCTCACCCCTCAAATTATATGGGATTCACACGGAAAAACTATGGCTCTGTAATCAAATACACTGTCTATATTGTCTTTTGGGGGGCTTAAACGTTCATAAAAGGAAAAACGTTGCCTGATGTAGTTATTATAGGTACAGTAATAATATATGAGACAATAATAGTTGTGTTAATATTCAATCAAATTTAGCGCCAAAGGAGACAATAATAGTTGTGTTAATATTCAATCAAATTTAGCGCCAAAGTTATTTGTGGAATATAAGGAAATCACTAACAAATACCTTTCTTTTCTGCCAAAGCTTGTCGGTATCGAACGTGTTCATTATTCGTGTTTCTCGAGTATTTTCGTACCTCATATTATTTAGGATAGACATCAAATTTCAGTTAACAGCTTTGAAAAACTCCAGAATTGTTACATCAAAGAACTTTTAAAACTATGTGTTCAGTGCTATTAATAACAATTCAGTTTCTGTAGTAAACTGCGTGCATGTATCCACTAAATCACACATCGGATGCTTCCATGTTTGTTTTTAGAAATTACAAAAGAAAAAGGCTCTGAGCGCTGTGGGACTTAACATCTGAGGTCATCAGTCCCCTAGAACTTAGAACTACTTATACCTTACTAACCCAAGGATATCACACACATCTATGCCGGAGGTAGGATTGGAACCTGCGACCGTAGTTGTCGCGCGGTTCCAGACTGAAGCGCCTCGAACCGCTCGGCCACAGCGGCCAAAATTACAAACAATGCAAAATAAATGCAATAGTTGTAAGACTGTCATTCTCACTTGAGTTTCAACGAGAAAAAAGACCAGTTTTTTCGCTCAAAGAGTTCAGTTTTAATTCTAATGAAGAGTTAATGATAATCTGATAGATGATATTCTTGAACAGAGGTTTGGAGCCTTTGCTAACCGACTAAGTACCTTACAAACTTTTTCCACTTTCAACTTGATCGCCTCCAGTTATGTCAAGGCCCCGCCCTGGTGCGTGCATAAGTACAAAATGATATCGCAAGTGGTCAGATCAAGGGACCTTCATGCGCAGAGTACGTTGCTAAAACGTGTAATGATCCTTCCTGGAATAATGTGTCGAGCTTTCTGCACTGGTAATCGTGCAGTGTGTAGGGTTGCAACATCATGTTGGAAATACGCATCCAGAATGTTGTTGTCTTCTTAGTTGTGGATGCAAGAAAGTACTGACAATGTGAACATAAGGGTTTATAAAATACGGGACAGCGATGATGAGAATGCAATTCTCACGCTGAATGGTGTATCCTCTGAACGGAGAACATTCTTACAAATCTTAAAAGAATTCTCTTTACCTCATATAGGACATTCTTTTTGTTGATCTCCCCAATCCAAATGAAAATAACTCTGATCACTCATGATAGTTACTTCGTTTCTGTTTTCTTCAAGCAGCACTGTCTTCGAACGACGAAGTCCGCTTGATACTCTTAATGTGACGCCTTCGACCGATGAACAGTACAGATGTTGTGGGAATAGAATTTTTTTATCGTGTTTCTTAAAGTGTTATTTCCATCAGTTCAAAAGATCCAAATTACGTGTTGCTGTTCTCAGACTGTTAACCTACCTGAGAGTAGCATTCGGGCGCTCAAGGTTGAAATTAACGCGAAAACGCTGCTGAGAAACGACGACAGACAAACGTATTCGACCAGATGCGTGATATGCAAAGAATATGGATTATTCCGCACACTGCGGAAGCTTTACTCACTTATTACACTATCTGCGCAGGGGCCAAGTACTCTTTGTTTTCAAAAAGAGCTCAGATGGCCTGCAATTCAACTGATGATACACTAACGAAGATTTGAATGTTAATTCCACGAACTCATTTCCCGAATCCTACCATACTGGTAATCCAGTGCTTCTATGTCAGGGATTATGCTGGTTAAAATGTCATCTTTATGAAGGCTCATTTTCAGTTCAGGAAAAATGAATTCAGGTTTGAGTAGGAGAGAGCCATGGGAAGTGGTCAGGCTAAGGTATTCCTGTTTTTTAAGCTGAGTAGTAACAGACGAAAATGTACAGAGCTCAGTGATTGTAATCTGAAAATAGTGAGGTATAAAATAGAATAATTTACTTTAGGATCAGATTTAATAACTTACACAATTAAGTTTTCACAAAAGTGGAAAAATAGCGGTTTTACCTGCCATAAGCGGACGAACTGACGACTTCCTCTTAAGCTCAAAAGTAAGGGACAAGAAACTATTTTAAGAAAGAAATATTCCTGATGTACAGAGTTCGTGGGGCCATAGCGAACAAAACTGGCACTAAACCCTCTTCTCTTGCAGGCTGGAGTGGCCGAGCGGCTCTAGGCGCTACAATCTGGAACCGCGCGACCGCTACGGTCACAGGTCCGAATCCTGCCTCGGGCATGGATGTGTGGGATGTCCTTAGGTTGGTTAGGTTTAAGTAGTTCTGAGTGCTAGGAGACTGATGACCGCAGCAATTAAGTCCCATAGTGCTCAGAGCCATTTTGAACCTCTTCTCTTCTGGGGCTGAATTTAGCAGTACATGCTCACTCTATTTTCATCATTGCTGTCAAAAAGAACTCTCCTACAGTTGCGTTTTCTGCTCTTCGCAGTCTTCTTTTTATTGCCTTTCCTCTCTTCCGCTCCTTTCCGTTTTCCCTGCTTTTTAATTTCTTTTTCTGCTCCTTCTTTATTTGTTGCTAGTCGGTCACTGTTGTAAGGACTTGCTGCGAATATCGCTGTGGAGCACTTCTTTCGGTCGCTACTTACACTTTTTTACACTTTTTACCCTTGCACAAAGTAGACAAAAGCCACCAAACTTTAGGCGCTTCACCTGCATTTACAAAATTACACGAAAGGTGTATACCCTCTAATAGCATGACCAATATATCAGTAATTAAAGTAGGATTGTGGACTCGAGATACAACACTGTCAACATAATGAAAAACACCTAAGTCACATACCCCTTCCACAAGGAATACCCAAAGTGGCCATTTACTTTACGTCAGGGTAACTAATATCCACAAAAGTGTAGTAATTCTCAGGAACGCCCAGGAGTGACGGACTTCCAGGGAGAACAAGTTGAAGTAATTCCCGCGTCATGCCAGTACCTCACATTCGCCAGGAGCCCAACAGCAACTTCGCCAGCCATGGCCACTTTGCCCGGCTCTCGTCTACATAATGGCTATATGCTGTGTCTAAGGTTTTAAGTGGAAATTGTAACACATCACGCCAACAGTACGTACACGTGCAGTTTATCGCCATCTTACTGGTATTAAGAAAGGCCAAATCATGGGCGTGAGGAAAACGGGGGCATCATAACAATAGACGCCACAGTGCAGTGCAGTGCAAAACCTGCAGAAGGAGTGGATGGTGAAGAGACTGAACAATACTATGGCACGAAGAGGGAGCGTGGTTCCTACCAGAAGGGCGGCACCGCGAACTTTGTAGCATTGTTCGGATGACAATAGTTGAAATCCGGGAACAAGTGACAAGTAGTGTCACAGAGAGCCATAGTAGATTATATTTTAATTAATTAATTAATTAATTTAAGAAATTTTGTTTAAGAATGTTTTCTGCTTCTTATTTATTTTTGGTATTTCTAGTTATGATTTCCAGTGGTTTTATTTACGTTTTAGCTTCAGTCCTTTAAAAGCTAAAGAATATAAGTCTTTAGTTCTAACTACCACAGGAGAACTAGACATACGTCCCGCAGCGACGATCTCACTGATACTTCTCGTCAGAACTGTTCCACCTGAAATCTCTAAAATGTTTATTTCTCTGCGAAGATCGTTCGGCACAACTATGTGCTATGTTGTGTGATGTGTATAGATTGATGTGTCCAACTTTTTTTATCAACTAAAAGCTTATTGCTTCTGCCATATTCTCTCGAAGAATATTGACCATGGAAAGATGCAGGCTCGCACTATCATTCCACACTCCAATCGATCTACGTCACGTGATTGAAGGATGTTAGTCAAATCTTTTAAAATTGATAAATACACACCTTGAATGCGTATTATTTTTTTAATTTGTTTATTGTGCAATCGACTAACTAAAAATTCACACTGGAGCTTAACTGCGTCGCACAACAATAGCAAAATCTCTCCAACATCAAACACGTCCGATCTCTGTAATCGCTTCGCACAGAGTCTTCAAATATACATCATTGGTTACTTATTCCAGAGAGATGAGTCCGTAACACGGAACCTCCAATTCTCGCAGGCAGTTTATACTGTACTCGCAATTAATAATTTGCCTCATCCGTGTCAAAGATTTTCATCGTTTGAGAAAATAATACACAAAAACTTACTGCGTACTGGGAACTGGGTTGAGATTTTGAGTTCCACAGTGTGATTGACTGCAGACTCTCTAACACAGGCCAGAGGAGTTTGCATTGTGAGTTTGCATTGCATAGTGCCAGAGTCAACTGGGGCACAGAGTGGCATCTATGGTGACCAATGATCAAACTCGTTTCATTTTGTGACGGTCAGGTGGATGCCAGGTTGCTCATAGACTACCTGGACAAAGGGCACAGAAAACAGCGATTTTCGAGACTCATACTTCTTCAACTCCTGGAAATAGGGTTTAAGAAGCTATTGGATATTGCAGGAGGACAGATTTGATATTTAGTAAAGGGAGAATAAATACTTACCACTTAATGACCATTGTACCAAATGGTATATTGCAGGAGTATATTGTTGAGTCAGCACAAGGCAATTCACAACACAAACGCACAATCATCCGGTTTGTCAGCCGTACGGCATGTCTGGTAAGCTATGGGAAAGTGTATAGTTTCACACTAGGCTCCACGAAGCTGTCTTAAGAAACCGAGCCAGCATGTGTTTCAGGCAGAACATTAAATTACTCGAAATGACTTTCGGATCCTGTGTGATTCCCTACCTTAAAGAATATAAGGGTGTGTTCGTGCCCCTCGAAGTCACATCTCATACGATGTTGACGATGAACCTGTGTTCCAAATGGGATAAAAGGTCATTCCTGTAATGTGATGAAAACCTCTGTGAAGTTTGATAAACATCGGATTACTGCTTCACGACGTAAAATTTTCCAGTTCCGCCAGTGCAGTGATGAGAACAAAACTGAATTGAATTCAGTACGCTGAACTCATTCATTACTTGGGATGTACCTGAACAACCTATTTTCAGTTATCTGTTAGAATTTAGTAATACTCCAGCTACAACAACATCATTGGATTAAACAAATAACCTTAGAAACACAAACTAACAACAGTTTTCAGCCAGTAGTGATATACATAACCGTACAAAGAAGACAGCATTTGAGGACTTTGTATATAACCATTGTACAGTATGGGTAAAAATATTGCAACCAGATTAATTTCTTGGATTTTTGATAGACAAAATGTTGATGCCCTACAAATTTTTGTTGGAACAATACACTTATTATTGTGAATATTTCATTAACTATGCAAGTGAATACTTCGGGAGGTTTTTATACGGATAAAATTCTTCATGCGCCTTGTCTCAGATCCCGGTAAATTCAAAACAAATATATCAACTACATACAGTAACGTAAAGAGAAATAACTGGAATAAAGTTAATAATTGGTTTTTGCTTTCAGTTAATCTTCAATTCACTACGTTTCAGGCGTTTTGCTGAATAACGTAACTAGACTCCATTTACATCTACATCTACGTAATTACTCTACTACTCACAATAAAGTGCCTGGCAGAGGGTTCAATGAACCACCTTCAAGCTGTCTCTCTACCGTTCCACTCTCGAACGGGGCGCGGGAAAAACGAGCACTTAAATTTTTCTGTGCGAGCCCTGATTTCTCTTATTTTATCGTGATGATCAGTTCTCTCTCTGTAGGTGGGTGCCAACACAATGTTTTCGCAATCGGAGGAGAAAACTGGTGATTGAAATTTCATGAGAAGATCCCGTCGCAACGAAAAACGCCTTTGTTTTAATGATTGCCACCCCAATTCACGTATCATGTCTGTGGCACCATCTCCCCTACTTAGCGATAATACAAAACGAGCTGCCCTTCTTTGTACTTTTACGATGTCATCCGTCAGTCCCAACTGATGAGGATTCCACACCGCATAGCAGTAGTCCAGAATAGAGCTGACAAGGGTGGTGTAAGCAGTCTCTTTAGTAGACTTGTTGCACCTCTAAGTGTTCTGCCAATGAATCGCAGTCTTTGGTTGATTCTACCCACAACATTATCTATGTGATCGTTCCAATTTAGGGTATTTGTAATTGTAATCCCTATATATTTATTTGAATTTACAGCCTTCACATTTATGTGACCTATCGCGTAATCGAAATTTAGCGAATTTCTTTTAGTACACATGTGAATAACTTCACACTTTTCATTCTTCAGGGTCAATTGCCACTTTTCGCATTATACAGATATCTTACTTAAATCACTTTGCAATTTGATCTGGTGATCTCATGACTTTACAAGACAGTAAATAGAAGCATTATCTGCAAACAGTCTAAGACGGCTACTCAGATTGTCTCCTATGTCATTAATATAGATCAGGAACAATAGAGGGCTTGTAACACTTCCTTGGGGAACGCCGGACATTACTTCTGTTTTACTCGATGTCTTTCCGTCTATTACTACGAACTGTGACCTTTCTGACAGGACATCACGAATCCCGTCGCACAACTGAGGCGATATTCCATAGGCACGCAGTTTGGTTAGGAGATGCTTGTGAGGAGCGGTGTCGAAAACCTTGTGGAAATCTAAAAATTTGGTATCAATTTGACATCCCCTGACGATAGTACTCATTACTTCAGGAGTATAAAGAGCTAGTTGTGTTACGGAAGAAATATATTTTCTGAATCCGAGCTGACTATGTGTCAATAAACCGTTTTCTTCGAGGTACTTCATAATGTTCGAATACAGTATACGTCTCAAAACCCTACTGCAAATCGACGTTAGTGATATGGGCCTGTAATTCAGCAGATTACAAGTACTTCCCTTTTTGGGTATTGGAGTGACTTAAGCAATTTTCCAGTCTTTAGGTACGGATCTTTCTGTGAGCGAGTGGTTGTATATAATTGCTAAATATGGATCTATTGTATCGGCATACTCTGACAGGAAGCTAACAGGAATCGCTTAATAAAAGCCTTGCTGTGAAGGTAATGATTGCGTCTTGCTTGCCACTGGTGTGCTTTATGTATGACCAGAATCTCTTTGGATTTCGAGACAGAGTTTCGTTGTGGAAATTATTGAAAGCATCTCGCGCTGAAGTACGCACTATATTTCGAACTTCTGCGAAATTTTGCCAATCTTGGGGATTTTGCCTTCTTTTAAATTTGGCATGCTTTTTCGCTGCTTCAGCAACAGCGATCTGACCCGCTCTGTGTACCATGTGGATCAGTGCCATAACTTATTAATTTATGTGGTATATATCTCTCAATTGCTGTCGATACTCTCTCTTTGAAATCATTCCACAACTTTTCTACGCTTACATGTCTCTTAAAAAGGCGTAAGAGCAGTTTCACCAGAATTCTTTAAATAGATGTACTTTGCGTTTCTTTTTGATAGTTGTAGAAGTTACGGTATGCAGCCTAGGAGCTACTGCGTTGTGGTCGCTAATCCCTGTATTCGTCACGATACTCACTATTTTTCCAGGATTATCTGTTGCTAAGTGGTCAAGTACGCTTTCGCAACCATTTACGCTTCGAGTGGGCTCATAAACTAATTGTTCAAAATAACTTTCTCAGAAAGCATCCAGTACAATTTCGTATGAAGTTCCATGCTTGCCGCCGGCTTTAAACGTATATTTTTTCCAGCATGTCGAGGGTAGATTAAAGTCACCACTGTCTATAACTGTATGAATGGGGTACCTATACGAAATGAGACTCAAGTTTTCTTTGAACTGTTCAGCAACTATATCTTCTCAGTCGGGGGGTCGGTAAAACGACCCAATTAATAATTTAGTCCGATTGTCAAGTATAACCTCTACCCTTACTATTTCGCAGGAACTATCTACTTCAGTTTCACTACAAGGCAAAGTTCTTTTGACAGTAATAAATGCTCCACCACGAATTGTATTTAATCTATCCTTACATCACAAGCATGTCTTTTAAAGAAACAGCTATCATTATACTTAATTCTCTGTGTTTTGAATTCTGCTTGCTATCTGATTTTCCATCGATGTCTTTGGGCCTTATTACTTGGAAGTTCACAGGATTGCTCTCTGACGTCAGAATCGATAACAAATAAAGTCAATGTCGATAAAATGGCATTTGCTATAGAAGTGACTACTGATTCGCTTGTATCGTGAAAAGAATTTGTACATTTTCCCCAAACCCTTATTTAGTTCTCTTTTGATCTACTCGAGGCTGGAAACATCCCCGTTAGTGAAATTAATCTTGAGTCTAGATAGTATTATGCAACAAAAATGTACGTTGATATACAGGTAAGCACAGCTGCAATCTACATAAATGACGTAGTAAATGATCAGATTGCCGGCAGTATTTATAGCATTGGTAGGGAAAGAAACATAAATGAATACGTAAGAGAGAAATAGAGAGCTGATGTCTTCCTTTTGCTTTTTGTTTGTTTGGTTGTTTGTAGGCGCACATCATTAACTGTCGCACATCATTCAGTGTTACACCATTGTGTATATTATATCCTTACAGAATATAAATTGTATTATACAAGCAATAGCAATTATTTGAGCAACGAAAATTATGCGGTTTTATTGTTATTTTGTACTCAATAGAACGTTCTTCATTATGGTCAAAGGCAAGGGTTTCCTGTTATTATTGATAACAGAGAAAGTTGTTTATAATTAACAGAGACATGTTCCACATATGTTCGACGAACTATTGAAGCTATGTCTGATACATTTTTGCTTTGTTTCCTTTGTCTCTCTCTCTCCTTTTATTTATTTATTTTTGAGGAAATTGCCTTTTCTAGATCTATGTGATAAACGTGTATTGCTTTTATTTGTTTTTACGACACCCGTTTCATATTAAAATTAATAATGTTTCAAACATGACTTAAACATTGAAGATTCAATACGGCTTTACATACTATTTACTTGTAAATAACAAACAGTAGGATAACTAAGTAGAGCAGAAATGTTCCATATGTTACCTGACCCTCTATGTATCCTCATACATTTTCTAGACAGTCCACCAGCTTCGGTTTTAGGGGAGTCTAGTAGGACACTGATCGCATACGCAAAGAAGCGATTGTTATGAGGTAACGCCCGATTGGTATGGAAGACACCTAATATACGAGCTAATGCGGATACGATCTTAAATGACGAAAGGTACTAGGACAATTACCGTAGGCTCCACGTACTTGTAATGGTCTACGACAGCCTACAGTAGTTTCACAACTCTACAGGTAACTAATAGTGCGATACAGTCGTGGGCATTTACGATCAAGAGGGCCAAAGATATTAGTCTGTTCAGTATTGTCCCCAGAGTAGCACATCCATGTTTAGATGAACGTACCAGAGTTGTTTGGTTTCAAGGCCGCAGCGTGTGTGACGTGGACTTGGTGCCAGCTTACAAGACACGCTGGCAGCGCACTTTCCTCGTGCAGTTAAGTTGTATATGCATCGGAAGTTTTCCGACGGCTGCCCTTACCTTCCGCACGTAATTACTCGCTTGATTTTGTCTATTTCTCTAGATTTGGTACTGTGGTTTCACTCTTTGTTTCACTACGATGATGATTGTTGGGTTGGCAGAAGAGCAAACAACGTGTTACTAGAGGAGGCCGAAATATACGCGTTTTTGCTCACGCAGGCTGGCGTGAGGAGGGAAGAACTATACTGACGTGATGTCTGGAACATGACAAGGAATTGGAATTCAGAAAGCGGACGTAGCTAGTCGATACTTAACTTTAATCCATTTATGATGAACGTCGCTCTTGACGGTACATGATTCACAATATTATGTATTCAGATTATAGTAACTGAATATGGCGGCTTGCTAGGTCGTAGCAAATGACGTAGCTGAAGATTATGCTAAACTATCGTGTCTGCAAATGAGACGTAAGTAGTCAGTGAACCATCGCTAGCAAACTCGTCTGTACAAATGGGACGAGTGCTAGGGAGTCTCTCTAGACTAGACTTGCCGTGTGGGGGCGCTCGGTCTGCAATCACTGACAGTGGCGACACGCGGGTCCGACGTATACTAACGGACCGCGGCCGATTTAAAGGCTACCACCTAGCAAGTGTGGTGTATGGCGGTGACACCACAATGATTAAGGCTGAGGAAGTGAATTAAAACTCTTGCGACAGCCAAGACTTGAACCTGTGTCTCCTTGCTTATAATTGAAGTGTTCTAACCATTACACCACCATAGCAAGATAGCTAACAGACCTGCATGGACTACCGTAATCCAATGCCCTCGCTAACAGAAGCTTCTGTTCACGTCCTCAGCTAATTTTCCCCTTCTTTGAGCTAACAGACCTGCATGGACTACCGTAATCCAATGCCCTCGCTAACAGAAGCTTCTGTTCACGTCCTCAGCTAATTTTCCCCTTCTTTGAACTGAAGTTTGTTTTAGGCAGGTCATAGGGTTAGGGGTTGGTTGGTTGGTCTGGGGAAGGAGACCAGACAGCGAGGTCATCGGTCTCATCGGATTAGGGAAGGAAGTCGGCCGTGCCCCTTGAAAGGAACCATCCCGGCATTTGCCTGGAGCGATTTAGGGAAATCACGGAAAACCTAAATCAGGATGGCCGGACGCGGGATTGAAACGTCGTCCTCCCGAATGCGAGTCCAGAGGGTTAGAGGAGTCCATGCAGTTGCGTTAGCAATGGTTAGCACATCTACCTAGTAAACAAAGAGACGCGGCTTCAGGTCTTGCCCTTGGCACAAATTCTAATTCATTTCTTCAGCTTACATCATTATCGCAATGAAGATGAGACCCAAATGTCTAAAGGAAAATTTAATCTTATCGAAACTTCCTTTCATATTTCGAATTGTTCTTGGTTTGCTAAGATGGTCCACTGTCTCCTTTCGAGCACTTGCCATTTACTCAGAAAGTGCTCGCACATCTGAGTGTTGCGTTACAAAAATGTGGATCCGAGCAGTCGTTGAAAAGCATGCGACCTCAGTGTGGAGGCTGAAAATGTGTCCTGCACAACTGACTCCTTGCACAACGAAACATTTATGATGGACAGCATCTGTGAAACATCTAATTTTCACAATGCAAATGACTCAGTCACTTAGAGTAGAGACACTGATGTTTACACCAATCAAGATACGTGCAAAGTTATTAAACATTAATTTCATAAGGTGCTGGGTAATTCTCACTATGTAGCATCCCTTAAGATAACGTTTATGTCGAGTTTTTTGGTGAGCATTGTCGGTAAATAACAGTACGCGGATTGTTTGTGAGGTGTGCTTGCGGTCAGAGATACAGAGTGTTTGCAACACTGGCCGTAGCGTCCAACGGCGCTCCTCCGTAGCTCTCGACCGTCTGCAGCCACGCAGTATGGTCGACGCCGGAGCCGTGCTGTCGATATCAGACGGGCCCTGATTTGTTCGTTATCGGCTGGCAGACCTGCTGGACAAGCCGGCTGCCGGCTGACCGACTCATTTTACGTGGCGGCCACAGAGTGTTAGCCGATGGCGCCAGGTCGCCATTTTCCACCGGCTAGCTGCCTCTTATTAGTTCGCTATCTCCTGCATTGGTCTACAGACTCCGCGCTACGTGTTGAAGCTAATTACAGTGTCGGAAGTGTTCGTCATAGGTATGGAAATTCGTGAATAACAACTAGGTTGGTGGGTAGAATAACGATGTGGATTAGTAAAAATCGACAAGAAAAACCATCAACAACGTTGCGTATTAGTAAACTTCGACTTTTATGAAGAAGACCTCTGCCGTTGCAGCCACTACATCGCTTTCCTTACAGGATCTCGAATTTTGACTTCAACATTAAGATACAGAAACAAATATGGGAGAGGCACCCATGGTTTAGGGGTAGCGTCTTTGACTAGGTAGTGCCGGCCGCAGTGTCCATTCGGTTCTAGGCGCTACAGTCTAAAACCGCGAGATCGCTACGGTCGCAGGTTCGAATCCTACCTCGGGCATGGATGTGTGTGATGTCCTTAGGTTAGTTAGGTTTAAGTAGTTCTACGATCTAGGGGACTGATGACCTCAGAAGTTGATTCCCATAGTGCTCAGAGCCATTTGAACCATTTTTTTACTAGGTAGTGTCTTTGACTAGAAATAAAAACGTACTTCGTCCCAAAATAGAACCTCGTTGCTGCATAAATTTTGAATAAAAATCACAGTCAGTGGCTTCCGACATAAGATGTCACCAACCTCTTGCCAATGGCATGGTCAGAGGTCCGAAGAGAGGACGGAGGTTCAGGGCACTCACTTGCCCTTGAAGTTGGAAAACAAAGGAATACGAATCAGAAATGAACATCGGTATGAAGATACAGAAGGTGATAAGCTACACTGCATTAAAGACACGTAGTGTGGATTGTTATTTAAAAAGTGTCATGATAATCTCTTCATTGGCAAAAGATTCTAGACTAATCACCCATTCGTATCTCCGGGAGGGGATTGCCAAGAAGAAGGTGATTATGAGAAAAAAATTCAATAACCACGAACAGATAACGTTCTACTGGTCTGCGCATGGAATGTCCGAAGTTCGAACGTGGTCGGGAAGTTAGGAAATCTAAAACGAGAAATGCTAATCTCAATCTAGTGGCATTTAGTACACCTTCTCTCCTCTATGACGGCGTCAATGCGTAGTGGTGATAATTCTATGAAGACTCATTATGTAATTAGGCTGATCGGAGCTAAGTCCAAGATCCACACAGCTTGCTCATTGGAAATGTCTAGTTGGATATCTATTAAAAAATAAAATATATAGATGTCTCAACAGTTAATGACTCCGACGTATGCGAGTTCATGTCATCCATTACATCCAACCCACAGAAAGAACAGGCATGTTATAAATCAACACAAAAAATTTCAGATAGCAGTTATTAACAGTTGATATAATTGCACATGAAATAACCGCAATCTCACGTTGATAATGCATGTTTAAAAAAAAGTGCCTACACTCAAAATGCAAATCTCTCCCAATAAATCAACTATGCGTGAAATTCCGAAACTAGCAATGTGGTTCGGAAGGATGGGACTGTTGCACAACAGATCCAACTCAGCGTGCGCATAAAAATATATAAAATTATCACTTCAGAAGAAGAACAAGAAGAAGAAGCCAATACTTCGCTCAGACGTCACAGTATCAGATCTGACTCATACCGTTGTGACAATGGGCATCTGGGGCAACCAAAGAATGCCAGTGTGGCAGAAAGCAGGGCTCCACACGTAATACAATTTTACATCGAGCCGAGCGGTAATCAAGGAAGGCAAAAAGCGCAGTATGACTGCAACCAACGTGTCATTGTGCGAGCCTTGCAGTAGGGAGCCACAACACGTAACTTCCGAGCACAGGCCGCCCGATGGGCTCCTAAAACTGACGGAAAGTGCGAAGGCAATGGGAAATGGCAATAACTGAGACATCACGGTCGGGGCAGGGGGGCTGTCACCTCCGGATAATGAGGGCAAATGACTGCGTCAACAGCCACGATGACATTGTGTCCAGCATAAATACAACCGTCATAGAGCCCCAGTCCTCAGTGTCCAGTCATCCTGTCTCCATCTCTGATTCTGACGAAAAGACAGCCTCGCAAGTTGCAGGATTACCTAATTGGTGAAACGAAATGTGCTGCCCACTACCAAGAGAAGACTTAGCCTCTAAGTTGGCAGCCAACGAAATGTGGTGGAACTTGGGCAATGCAAGCTGCCACCGCTGTTGAGTCACTTCCGCGACTGGAGAAGATATGGACGAACCTGGGCCCTCCAGGTATTGAAGGTCTAAACCAAGTGACTGAAAACCGCCGCCTAAAATCTGCAGGAATAGACACCTGAGTACAGCCTCCTTGGCTGAGCGCTGTAGTGCTAATTTGGCTCCACGACATCGACCGTCGTGATAAGGCGTTAGCGCCCGCTTAAGCGCACATCCATTTTCAAGAGTGGCTGTCGATATACTTTCCGGGATGTGAGGTCGTGGTCCAAGAACTTTTCTGCTCCTTACGTTTCGTCCAGGACTGCGCTGGACTTCCTCAGAGGCGCTGCTCCGCTGAGTCTTGCCGACTCAGTCGGCAGTCGGCAAGACTCAGCGGAGCAGCGCCTCTGAGGAAGTCCAGTGCAGTCCTGGACGAAACGTAAGGAGCAGAAAAGTTCTTGGACCACGACCTCACATCCCGGAAAGTATATCAACAGCCATGTCACCCGGTCGTGAAAGCCATCATTCTACATTTTCAAGAGTATTAGGATTTGCCACATGCGTTACCGGCGAGCCGCGGTAGGGTAGCGCCAATAGACTTCTGTTCCAATTACCTGCACGAAATCGTCGCTGGGTCGTAATGTACACCACGGCCAAAGCCGAAGAAGCTCAGTGTCCACATTCCTTATCGAACACGTGTGTGTATATTAGCGCACATTCTGCCAAGCCGGAGAAGACAATCCGCGCTACAAAAACACATGCAGTTAATATTTTTCTGGATAATCCTGTTTCATTGACGCCTTAAGGGATATGACAGCTGCCATAACAGCACCAGAGTTCGGCGTGCTTTACCTTTAGCACCGCCACATCTCCTGCTGAGCCCGTAGGTCCACTAAAAATCCTGACCTGGGGGGTGACCATTACGTGACTGTCAGAGAGAAGCGTCAAAATAAATATCATTATCCTAAATTGGATTTATTAATAATCTGAATGTAACATTTCCATTAAGAAACACCTCATTTGTTCATAGTTGTTTCGTGGCACACACTGTCGCAAAGAGAGACCTTTATCGTGTGCCTTCGGGCTGATGTTAAATGGAAAGGGCAAACTTGGAGATAAAAATATCCTCACTCCACTATGTTGATGTAACAGGAATAGGTCAGTACACCTTCCCTGCAAGGAAGGCGTGCGTGTGTGGCTGTGTGTTGCGGTTGATGGCACTCAATGCTGACGTTAGCACCAACCACAGGGTTGGTGAAGGTGTAACAACATAGCTCTAAAGCTGTACGGATTTATTTTGACTTTTGCTTTGGTTTAATGTTATAACATAATCTGTAAAGGTTGTTGGATGGAATCGATAACATAAAATTGTATACTCCTTTCTTTGTAAAAACTTTGATGTCATGGTTCGATTCTATGCACTGTAGTATATCTGTCATTTAAACTCTTTGTCCCAATTTGAGGGAGACAAAACTTACTGTATATATTTGGAATTTGTTTCAATAATTTTGTTTAGAACTACCTATATGTGCAAATGATATGTTTTGTTTAAAATGTTTAGTTATTGTTATGTAAACTGCTGACCTTCACTTGGGATTCTTAGTTAGTTTGTATGAAAAAGGTGTAGTGGTTCCCCTCGGGAACGGAACTGTGTAGCGCGCGCAAATTGTCGTTGGCCTAGGTAGAAAAGGTGGAACAAGAGTCAGTCGGGGATGAGCTACCAAACTGTGCACTACCATGTAAAAGTTGTATATTGTGCTGGTTCCGAGAGAGGCTTTTGCTGCCGCTTACCAATGCCTCGGATGGATGGACAAATAGCTGGAACTACTCTGGAATTGGTATCTATCATCGCCACCAAGAAGGGACAGAGTCCAGCTATTCTGCCTACAAATCCACCTACCAACATACAGTTGCCACCACGTTGCTCAATCACTGTAACGGAATACTATAATAATGTACAGTGAAGGATCAGCTTATTGGATGTTTTAGTGTGCACAAATATAAGGTAACTTGTAACTGAATTTATGTACCTACTTTGATTTTTTCCGTATCACAACACCTCTCAGGTTCCTCTCCATTTGAATTATGATTACCGAGTGTCCTAGTTTGTGGAAAAATTGAAAGCCTCAGTCTTTGGTAAGAAAGGAACATTCAGATTTACTGTGGATTTTGTGAAATTGTGGAAGGTAGTAAATGTAGTTTTGTGAAGTTTTAAAGTCACCTATTTAATCATTTACTTAAAAAAAGAAGACTGTGTTAATAAAGACAATTTGCTGTCTTTTTTAAAGAGTAAAAGTTGTTAAAACTGAGGCTTATAAAGTTATGCTTAGTTAATGATCATAGCGCTGCCTGTAGTAAATTTTAAAAGGTCAGTCATTTTCTTGTAAATTTGTCAACATTGTGTCTCACTGTAGTAAAAGCTGTGAACTGCATTTATGGAAAGTTATATACTCATATTTGCTAAGTGTTTGTCTCTCTTGTGTATTGGAAGTGCATATCAACAGTATAACAGTTTGTCAATAGAAGTAACCTGTTAATGAATTCCATTCTAACCTTTATTCTTAATAGGAAATTATTTAGTTGAGAGAGACTTAGCCTGTGATCAGTTCATACATTAGTAGTGAACTACATTTACGATTTTATGTCAGCTAGGAAAATGTATGAAAAGTAATAGTGTGTAATGTTATCTGTTATATTTATGCAAATAGTCTGTTCTGCTCTGTCAGCTTCCAGTCTTAACCATGAACATATGCAGGTGTCAGAGTTCATTGCACTCGCGCGTGGCAAAATATAGGTTGTGTTTGTCCGATGAAGTTACTCATACCTATTTTCTCAGACAAGAATGGCAATCATTCTCTTGCCTAATTAGGCTGGCGAGCGTTTTGATTATTCTTTAAACAGTGTAACTAGGTAAAACATTATTTGTTACTGTTAGAATAATTACGTAATTCTGACTTTCACTTCCGATAAGTCACCTCCGTTAGGCACAACGTAGTCAATATAACAAAATTCCTCTCAGAGGGTAACACTGCTCTGCTTCTTCATACTATCATTACTAGAATAAGAATAATTTCTTTATACGAACTGCCCTAGGCTTTGAGGT
Organism: Schistocerca piceifrons; assembly: GCF_021461385.2. Lineage (NCBI taxonomy): Eukaryota > Metazoa > Arthropoda > Insecta > Orthoptera > Acrididae > Schistocerca > Schistocerca piceifrons. The sequence continues at coordinate 226,732,485 of NC_060143.1, forward strand.
TATGGCATAGTAGTAGCAGACGGAAGTGTTATAAAGGGAACTATGGTTTTATCCACGGACGCACACTACCCAGGTTACAAAACAAAACCGCTCTCCCCCTCATTCATCACTCAATCGTGTCTCAGTAGTTTCTCATTCGTTTACTATGGTATACTCGTTCTCTGTCAGTGTGAACATTGGTGCAGCAGTCTGCCACCATGCTAGATAATACAACGCTCTGACCTCCATTACCTTGGAGTCAGGCTTGCAGAGCCCAGACTTGCTATTAATTGAGTCGCGTCACGGGAATATTGCATCTACAGACGTCAAAGCTGGGGCCACGCACGCCGGGGGTCGATGCTACGAGCTGCTGATTGCCTACGTGCTGTAGCTAAACTGAGACGGGTGACTGTCTGTCCCACCTCTTGCTAGTAATCTCCAGAACTCTCTCCAGAACTAAGAACGTAATACCTGCAGTCCTGACTATGTGTGTGCAGTTTTACCGTGGCTGCGTTTTAAATTAGAAATATTTTCTTTGTTTTCTGGAGGAGGGCAGCATATTAGTGTTTAACGTCGCGACGACAATGTCACTACAGACGGAGCTCAAGCTCGATGGAACCATCGCGGTATTTGGCTTAAGCGACTCAGGGAAATCACGGAAAACTTAAATCAGGATGACTGGTCGCGGGATTCAATCGTCGCCCTTCCGAATACGAGTCCAGTGTGTTAACATCTTCTGTGTTTCCTATGTAAGCGTGCTAATTACTTTATTTCCGGCCGGAGTGGCCGTGCGGTTCTAGGTGCTACAGTCTGGAGCCGAGCGACCGCTACGGTCGCAGGTTCGGATCCTGCCTCGGGCATGGATGTGTGTGATGTCCTTAGATTAGTTAGGTTTAATTAGTTCTAAGTTCTAGGCGACTGATGACCTCGGAAGTTAAGCCGAATAGTGCTCAGAGCAATTTGAACCATTTTTAATTATTCTATTTGCCGCTATCTTGTCATTCCAGTTTTATGTGATATGGGATGGTGTAAGCAGCTTCTCTTTGTATTTAATGCTTTTTTGATTTCGATATTTTTTCTTTTTGTGACGCTGCTGCTTATATATAAGGTGCAGGGACTAAATCCTGACTGCAAATGCCGGAAAAAAGATCATATGAACAAGTGTCTGGAAATATATCGTTACCACGGTAGATGGTGCTGACGCATAGAAGTTCCCCTGTGTTCCATGTGTTCCTTGTGTGCTGCAGACTGTGTGATTGACGCAGCGTACCGTAAGCAGCAGAATGGTTCGTATTCGTGTAGGAATCAAGACGAGATGGTATTTGTGTGCGGCCAAACAGACGGAAACGATCTAGAAGCATGATGGCTATACCAAAACAAGTCCCTCACGGACCAGCCACATCACACAACACTACAGTCCCTTTTTAGGTGTAACCATAGGCCCTTTCAGATAGACGAACGTGCAGGGAGGCGGCGGACTGTGCCTACACCATATCTGGAGGACCGGGTTCCGCAAAGCACTGAGACGAACCCCAATACGAGCTCCAGGCAAGTGACTCAGCAACGTGTTGTAACCTAAATTACGACTACGTGTATTCTGCATGCCAACCGCCACTATCCCTGACACCTGCAACTAGTACAAGGATCATCAGCAGCGAATTCCCCTCTGTGGGAAGGATTCTGTCGATGTTTTTTGCACGAGACCATCACAACTATTCGGTTTCTGTCATCAGTCTTCGTTATCGACGACGCGACCATTATTAGAACTGACGTTTCCAATCCGCATAATCGTCATATGTGGGCTACAGAAAATCCTCGGGTAATGATTGAGGCGTCCCTTCAGCATCAGCATCAAATGGTTCAAATGGCTCTAAGCACTATGGGTCTTAACATTCTAGGTCATAAGTCCTCTAGACTTAGAACTACTTAAACCTAACTAACCTAAGGACATCACGCACATCCATGCCCGAGGCAGGATTCGGACCTGCGACCGTAGCAGCCTTGTGGTTCCGGACTGAACCGCCTAGAACCGAGTTCAGCATCAACTTGTGGGCAGTGGTTCGTGGCGACCACGTACTTGGACCGGTTATTTTTCCACAACGTCTCAATGGACGAAAGTATTTGGACTTCTTGCGGAATACTCTGCCTGAACAGTTCGAGAATGTTCCTTTGGCAGCATGACGGGTTATTTGGTTTCGGTATCACGGAGCACCACCCCACTTCCACATTACAGTTCGAGGACACTTCAACAACATCGTTTCTGGATGAGGTATCGAATATATTGCTTCCCCCTGCTTATACCTCCCGAGGAGATCACTAATGTAAAATTAGAGAGATTCGAGCGCGCACGCAGGCTTTGCGGCAGTCGATCTTCCCGCGAACCATACGTGACTGGAACAGGAAAGAGAGGTAATGACAGTGGCACGTAAGGTGCCCTCCGCCACACACCGTTGGGTGGCTTGCGGACTATAAATGTAGATGTAGATGTAGATGTAGATGAACATCTTACCCAATGTTGGATACGACGCAGATGGCCTGTAGCATGGCCTGCTACCTCACCAAACTTACACCCTCTGGATTTTTATCTAGCGTTGTGTATATGTTGTGTACGCTGAACAAGTTTCTGAAGGGCAGACCCTTCAACAACTTGTTCATGACGCCTGTGGCGCTATTCAGATAGAGGCCGGAACATGCGAAAATGTACGGCAATCCATGACGAAACATGTGAACTGGTGCATTACATCCTATGGAGGCCAGTTTGGACATTTGTTTTGACGTGGATGAGATTGAGTTCTGTACCTTGTTCCGGGACGATTTTTTGTCGTCACGTGCATGCCATGCACATGTTCGAAGACCTTTTTTCCTCTGTTTCTTGTACTGAATCCGTGACTGCAGTTTGTCGGGTTTATTAATGTTCAGCCTGCATTATCCGATATTGTGCATTAGTGACTCCCATAAAAGGCTGCTTTGTGTTGAAGAATATACATAAATTACGTTACAAATTATCCTAACTGTTTCTTCTCTCTAACGGTCTCACCTATCCCAGCACACGCTTACAGTAGGTCTAGTCAGAAACATCTGCAGCACAACGGTATACACGATGCCGCGACGGTCATGGTGAGGGGAAAATATCACTCGAGGTAAAGTATTGCTTATCTGAGACATGCCTGGGTCAGTCAGATGCTTAGAGAGCAATGATGCTGATATTATTTTAACTGACTTCGCAACCACTTTGGGCTATCATACAATAGATTAGATTACAAATGTTGTGAAGTAATTGTTTAATCGTGAGTTTGCAAAATTTAAATCATGCCCACTAGACGCTGAAACCAAGCGTCGTGATGCTTTGATAGGATAATGTACTCGCAACTCGCATTTGTGCGCTGCAGTTATCTCGAAAAAGACAAGGTCGTGTCCCTTCCCCGGTTGTCTAACAGTAGAAACTTCTATCTTGTCTTCGATGATTTGGTCGTCGGTCTACTCTAGATTAATATCTTCCCCCCAAAACTAAAGACCAAGTCACATTATGTGATGTAATATGTCAAGAAGTAACGTACCGGTGTTCCACCACTAATATAGATGGAGTACTGACCACTTTCTAACTACCGAGAGCATATGTAGCTAGAGAGAACAACTCCCACGTAAGTCTCTTAGTTCCAATTCTAGCTTTATCCTACACTTTCAAATAGTACTGGGAGACGACCATTCACGTCCAATAGTCTGAGATTTATAGCTGATGAAACCGGGAAGTTTATTTAAAAGGAAATTTTGAGTTGTGCATGAAGAATAGCTTCGCGATACAATAATATGACACTGGATAGTTATTAAAATTAATTATCACTAAAGTAATCTAGCAAAGCACCTTTTTATCAAACAGATATAAAACAGCTTTTAACGACAGAAACTGGGTGCCATCATAAATATTTCGGAACATTACTTTTCATTTCAAGTAGTGTTTACTTAACAATATACAGTTATTATTGTGTCAAAATGTGTGGTAAAGAGAATAGAGATTATATGCCGGGAACAACTCGTAAAATTTCAAGCAGTTATGCATTTATAGGGGTATACACTATGTTGAGCAGTGAGACAGAAGATGATATATGTGATTTTCTTTCCTAGCTCGTATGTCGGCAGAATACTAGTAAGTAAAGGTTTATGATTAGTCGAGCAGGGGATTTATCAAGCTGTGTCAGGGCAGGAACAACGCTTGTTGACTGCAGTTTACCTGAGCAAATCAGCGTGGTCCTACGTTCTGGAGACACCAGGTTTAATCCGCAGAAAATTATGGATTAGCGATCTAGTTTTCTATATTAAGACATGTCTCGTTATGTTAGTGGAATGATAAATTATGTAGTGAGTGCAGGTATTCTAAGACAGTATAAAGCCTACATAATAAGATCCGATTCGAATTATGTCTCCGGCGAGTCTTCTTAGCAAAAATGAAAGTGGTTTCCCTTGAAGAACCATAGCCATTTTTTACACTTAACGGCACAAAGTTTTTAATCTGCCAGCAAATTTTAAAAAAAGATTCACTCCGTTACAGAGTTAAGTATTGATTCTGTACTAACATTTATACCCAGAGTTGTGAGGTAGAAAGGTAGAATTACACTGCTCACCCCCATCCATCCTCCCCAAAAAACAGAAGTGTTTTTGTGACATAAACTAAAGTTACATGATGATGATGATTATTATTAAATGAAACAACAAGTTTACTGTTAGCAGTCACCGTTTTATTTATTTCCACAACGCGTTTCAAAGGTTTAAACCTCCATCATCGTGGATTTACATTAGTTAGTATGACATTTGTGTGTGTGTTGTGTTACGATTTTTTGGAGGAACTTGTGGCACTGCCTGGTGGAAAATCAAGGCTGGTAACAGTAAACTTGTTGTTTCATTTAATGTAAATAACAGTCACGGCAAAGCCCAACCTAAAATGTTTGCATTTAAAGATGATGATTATGTCTAGTCACATTCCGGGCCATTTGCGTAAGTGTGACGCTAATAGGGCCACTTTGAGGATGTAACAGTCGTTAGCGTCGGTTATCTCTGAGACTGAACTAAGTGGGTTCATGTTAGTCAAGAATGTCTTTAAGATGACAACGACGCCACCTCACTCAATTTGAACGGAGTCGTGTAATAGGGCTACGAGAAGCTATGATATTGCAGAAAGACTTGGCAACCATGTAGCACAACTGAGGGAGCAGACCGTCATGTTATGCGTATGGCTCTGGCGCATCTGCAGCAGCAATTTCAGCAGCAGTCGTCACCACAGTGACACAACGAACTGATATAAATTGGTTACTGCAGGGATAGCTCCGAACCAGGCGCCCTGTAGAGCACATTCCACTGATCCCAAACAACCGCCGTCTGGTGTCACTCGAAAGCTCATTGGAGGGCAGGGTGTAGTCCTGTTGTGTTTTCTGATGTAGGCTGATGGTCGTGTGTTGGTTAGCAGGAGGCTATTTCAGGGCCTGCAACTAACCTGTCTGTGTACCAGACACACTCAACCTGCACCTGGATTTAAGGTCTGGGGTGCGATTTTCTGCAGGCCGGAGTGGCCGAGCGGTTCTAGGCACCTCAATCTGGAACCGCGCGACCGCTACGGTTGCAGGTTCGAATCCTGCCTTGGGCATGGATGTGTGTGATATCCTTAGGTTAGTTAGGTTTAAGTACTTCTAAGTTCTAGGGGACTGATGACTACAGATGTTATGTCTCATAGTGCTCAGAGCCATTTGAACCATTTTTTTTGAACGAGCGCTCTCATGGTTACTCCACGCACCGTGCCTGCAAAACCGTAGGTCAATCTGGTGATTCGATTTGTTGTGGTGCTATTCATGAGCAGCAACCCATGGGGCGTATTCCAGCAGAATAACGCTCTCCCACATACCGCTGTCGTAACCCAGGCGCTCCACAGTGTCGACCTGTTATCTTGGTCTACTTGATCATCAAATCTGTCACCAACTGAAAGTACATTGACCGACCAAGTGGAACAGGCGTGGAACGCGATTCCACAAACGCACATCCGCAACCTGTACAACACAATGCATGCACGTTTATGTATTTGAATTCAACACTGGCGGTTACACCGGTTATTAGTGTACCAGCATTTAACATTGGCAATGTCGTATCTCCCGCTTACAATAACGTCTGATCTTGCAATGTTAATCACTTAAATATGTTACCTAAACAAACGTATTCCAGAAATTTAATTGCTCTACATTAATTATTTTCTGGTGTTATGGTTTTTTTCCGTCAGCATGTTATCTAGTAAGGTCTTCATTGCAGTATGTGTAGCTTTCCGGTATAGAAACTTAAGACAGTTAATTTCCTAAGGGCTTATCTCATCTCAACGGCCTCGCCGCAGTGGATACACCGGTTCCCGTGAGATCACCGAAGTTAGGCTCTGTGGGGCTTGGCCGGCACTTCGATGGGTGACCATCCAGGCAGCCAAGCACTATTGCCATTTTTCGGGGTGCACTCAGACTCGTGATGCCAACTGAGGAGCTACTCGACCGATTAGTAGCGGCTTCGGTCAAGAATACCATCGTAACGACCGGGAGAGCAGTGTGCTGACCCAACGCCCCTCCTATCCGCACCCTCATCTGAGGATGACACAGCGGTCGGATAGTCCCGGTAGGCTACTTGTGGGCTGAAGACGGAGTTCTTACCTCATCTAGCTAGAGAACTTTAGTGCAGGGAAACGTTACAGAGTGCAGTCTAGGGACACGCCCAGTAAGTTCAGCTGTTTTCAGCTCTATACTATTAGTTGGCCTACATAGGGTGGCGGATTTGGGGAGCCTGCCGAGGTAAATGGGCAAGGAGCAAAAATATTCCCTCCCGCAGCAAGAAAATTCTAAAGATAACACCATTCATTACCTGGTCATTACGAGGTCCGACATGGGAGCTTCGGTTCTCTGCGACCCAGCAGAGCCCAGCGTTCCTACGCAGCATCCTGTATAAGCCTGCTGCCGCTAGGGGTGGGTGGCGCCTGCGTGTTGACGTATTCAGTGCGGGCGGCGCTGCGTGTGTGGCGACTTACGGCGCGCTCGGGGGCCATTCATCACACGTCATTGACGGCACCCTGCCAGCACAGGCCGCTGGCTCCGCCCCTTCGGCCCCTGAAACCACTTTATCCGCAGCGCTCTCCACCAACGCAAAAGGTTGCAAAATGTCTGATACCAAATGCTCCATCCTCGACACTCAACGAACGTAGATTCCACGGGGAATAGAAAAATGTGTCTCGATTGCCTTACAACTGGCTTACACTCCTCCAGACCCACATAGATACCGTTAAAGCTACCGTGAAGTGATTGGTAACATATCCTATCAGCCTCACTACCCCCCCCCCCTGTTTTTTCGTCACGAATTCCTCACCTGCACCAAACTTTTCATCTCACAGCTCACAGTCGCACCGGTAACCTACGCTCACAATTATGTTTTGGGTGTATTCCAATCTCTATCGACCTCTATAGTTTTTAGTCTCTGTACATCTCTCTAGACTTCAGAATTTTTTTTTTTTTAATTTTACGCTGCATAGAAGCGGGTGCGTGTTGTGCTGCTCGGCAGCAAAGTGTCCAAGTGTCATACTGCAGTTGAAAGCTAATGGGTTCGACGCCTGGTTGGTACAATGATTGTTGTTTTGACAGTATCCTTATCTTTGACCTCGGCAATGATCTATGTATTAAGAGTAAAGCTGCGCGGGGTAGCCGTATGGTCTTAGGTGTCTTGTACGGTTCGCGCGGCTCCCCCCGTTGGAGGTTCGGGTCCTACCTATAGCATGGGTGTGAGTGTTGTCCTTAACGTTAAGTTAGTTTAAGTTAGATTAAGTAGTGCGTAAGCCTAGGGACCGATGACCTCACCAGTTTGGTCCCTTACTCCTTACCATAAATTTCTAAATTTCCAAATTACCAGTAAGTGAAAAATTACAAGTAACATCACGGCTCGGATTTCGCGCAACAAGAAGTTTTTGTGTATGTTGCGTGCGTATTTTAGTTACTTTTGTTCTTAAATTCATGCGTACTTAAACGATAACTACTGCATGAAATTCCGATCCCTATTCAGGATACGAGGAGATTGGTTTGGAGTTTGGAACTGCAAGTTGAAAGGTATCTTCTGGATATAGTAATGAAAGGATTCAAGACCTAAAATTAATTTTGATTACAACAGTCAGTCTCTCATGATTTCGCTATACCGACGCATTTTAATATATCAAGGTAACAAGGAAATGTGAGACGAGCAGTGGGGTGGGGTTGAAGTGAAATGGGGAGTACTGGCAATTGGCGGTGAGGTGGAGAGGGGAGGCATGGGAGACGTCGAAGCAGGACGGAAAGTCCAAGTTTGCCTTTGGCGCCATTTCCCGTTACACCTTCGCTTTCACGCTACTTGGCTATTCTTAGGTTATCACTATCAGTATAGTTTTGTGATTGATATGAGTGAGTTTCGTCTTGCAATCAAAAAATGTATTACGCAACACACTGCCTAGCAGTTTTGCTATTCCAAACTTATGTTACTGACATTATCTTTGCCACTCAGTTTCTAATGTCACATTTGTTCCATTGTTATGTATTCTACGAATTACAATATCTGTAGACACGGGGTGTCCCTGATGTTGCATTGAGTCACACATTAAGCTGAATTCGTTTAATGGACTTCAGCGCCAAACCTGGAAATATAATTTTTTTCTGACACCGACGCTTGCATGAAGCTCGAAGGGTGCTGATTCTCGGAAAGGTTACCGGGGACACGAGACGTAAACGTAAAACCCTTTAGCTTTTTATTTTATGCACAAGGTGCTCCGTAACTTGCACCAAACTCAAGATCACAATTTTTGTTGACCAAAAGCTGACATCCACAGAAAAAATACGTGTTTTTCAATTTTTTGATGGGGGTTCGACACCGGCCAGAAGCGTCTTCAGCGGCCGCATAAGTATTATCACGTCACGTGAACAGCCTTTGAAACATGTACTCTGAACAGTCGTATGTGGATCTATAGCAGTACTCATATATACGAGTACTTCATGTTGTTAGAAACAAACTGTCGCCAACCACGCCAACTTATGTAGCCCGATACCAGCCCAAACCAATAAAATTTAAAAACATATCCTTAGTAGCCGACGTCGCTGTTAGTTGACAAAAGCGAAGTAGCTGGAAGTAATATACATTTACAGAGTAATGTGAGAAGAGATGGCGTTGCCCAATGAAGCTGCTATTTTTACAATAGTTTAATAGCTGCGACTGTAAACAAGAGTTAGTTAAAAGAGTGTGTCGTATAGCAAGCGAGGTGGTGAACAGTGAGAGCAGAGAGAGGCAAAAGTTTTAGACTGTTGGCTGAAGACGCTGCAGCTTTAGACATTACACATCACGCTTCTGATCGTAGTTGTACGGTAGTAGTCGGCTCGATAGGAGACGACTATGGATGCTGCACGGGCTATCAGCACATACCACGCTCCATCCATCCAACATGTCGGCAAACTATACATATATTAATGAACCAACCTGGCCTATGTCTAAGAAAACGTCGCCTGTCACCCAGTAATGAAACAAACTACTGTATCCAACTGTAAGGGTGCCCACCAAGGCTCCAGGCTTTGTCAAAGCTGTAACAGTTTCACAACCTAAGGAACCTGAAGCCTAATACAATAATAAAGTTGAAATTTTAATATTAGTAAGCTTCCAGTGGTTTTACCTTTTGAAACTAATAAAAGCAATCAAGTTTAGTGAAAGATAAAGTCAATAGTTTAAGGGATAAAAGATATTTGTCATTTACCTGTATTCCAACCCTGCAGCTGGCCCATCTCATACTTATTTACAAATCAATTGGTACTGACACGCTCGTAAGAGAGTACTGAATCTGTATGCTAAAAACCGATGTATCCCACATAACTCTCGAATCCTTGTAACAATATCCACCAGACTTGGTTTGCGTATGACGTAATACCAATAAAAAGTACCAGTGAGTTTAATCAATTGGGCAGTGATATACCTGAAGCACCTCTTATCAAACCTAATTTGATCCTACCATTATATTCGTGTTTTAAAGTAAATCTAACCACAGGACAAACAGACAAACAATACCCACGCATGTTAACATTATCTTCTAGAACACCTAAGGCAATTTGAAGTAGGATTAGCATGGCCCAGTAGCGCTCCCATGTTACAAAACCTAGTGAGTGAGTTGTCAAGACTACTTGCACAACTATTTCAGGTATGAGTGTGGGGAATGGCAAAGTGATGATATTCAAGCATAACTCTGGAAAGTCTGGAAAAATTAAACGAAACCTGTCACATATATGGCTTGCTATGTGGCAAAATTTACTTGTGGTCTAAGGCATCTCTAGTTCCCATAGGAATGGAGCGGAGTTTGCAGTGTGTGACATGTGAAACCAAACGATTAGGGATGCTGTCAGTGTCGAATCGACACTTTTCAGAGTTTCTGATTTTCATAATCAGTCAATAGCTGATAGCCACTGTCTTCTATCTGCCCAGACAGTCTTAGCAGCTTGTTCCAAGCAATTCATATTGTCCATTACTTCTCCAATCAAGCCGGAAAACGACTTCCTATCTCATTGTGCTATAAATGTGAAAGCTCTGCAGCTTTTCAGAGGAGCATTCTTGAGTGAGGTAATTATATGTTGTGATATGAACAGCATTTTCGGTAGGTGTTTGACAGAAGAAGATAACAACAAATTTAAATAGGAACCACCTTGGTGATGTTTTGCAAAAAATTATTTAACTGATCACGGATTGGATTTTGGTATGTTGGAACATCGTTATGTAAATTTTAAGTTATAATTGTAAATTTCATGTGTTATTAAATGTAGCGATTTACTTTTTATTAAATGTAACAAGTTCTTTGCAACATACTAAAATATTAATACTTTTCTTTTCTAAACACTATGTATTTAATCATTTTATGTATATTTTGTATCCTGTAACAATTTGGGCTCTTGCAACCATCGCTACTTGGCGATAAAAACATTCTCTGTTCCATGGCAGGCGTCTGACATTAAAATGAACTGAACCGAGTATGAGCCCATGAGACGTAGTCTGCACACGGCACCATCGCTTGGTTGGCTCCGTTATTTAGCTGACGGAAGACAAGCTGTAGTGTCCTTCGAACTGGTTAGCTGTTGAGGTGCTGCGTATGCACCAAAACTTACAACTTCCTACGGATTCTGCAGTCTCATATCAATGTAGTCACTAGGAGCCGGCCGGTGTGGCCGTGCGGTTAAAGGCGCTTCAGTCTGGAACCGCGTGACCGCTACGGTCGCAGGTTCGAATCCTGCCTCGGGCATGGTTGTGTGTGATGTCCTTATGTTAGTTAGGTTTAAGTAGTTCTAAGTTCTAGGGGACAGATGGCCACAGAAGTTAAGTCCATAGTGCTCAGAGCCAGTCACTAGGAAGTACTAATGAAAATACTCTGCCAACAAAATTCAGCTGTTAAGAAAATTTTTAAGTGTGCTGTCTTCACTGAGGTGACAAAACTCTTGGGATACAGATGTGGCCATATACAGAAGCCGATGCTATTTCGTACAGAATGTATTAGAGAGCTAGTGCATCGGCGGAACACTCATTTGTGCTGAGGTGAGTCAGGTGAAATGGTTTCCAACGTGATTGTGGACGGGCAGTGGGAATTAACAGACTTTGAACGAGGAATGGTAGTTGGAGCTAGACACATGGGACATTCCACTTCGGAAATCTTTAGGGATTTCAGTTTTCCGACATCCACACTGTCAACAATGTGCCGAAAGTACCAAATTTCGGGCATTACGTCTCATCACGGACAACGCAGCGGCCGATGGCCTTCACTTAACGAACGGGAACAGCGGTGTTTACCTAATGTTCTCAGTGATAACAGACAAGGAACACTGTGTGAAATGTCAGCAGAAATCAATGCCGTACGTACGACGAACGTATTCGTTAGAATAATGAGGCGAAATCTGATGTTAATGTGCTAAGACCGCAGATGACCAAAGCGAGTGCCTTTGCTAAAAACACACGACTGGAAAACCGTGGCCTGGTCGGATGAGACCCCATTTAAGTTGGTAAGAGCTAATAGTTGGGTTCGAGTGTAGCGCAGACCCCCCATGAAGCCATGGACCTATGTTGTCAACAAGGTGAAGTGCAAACTGATGGTGGCTCCATTAAGGTGTGGGCTGTGTTTACATGGAATAGACTGGCCCGTTTTTCCCAAGTGAACCGATCATTGACTGGAAACGTTTATGGTCGGCTACATGGAAACCATGTGCAGCTATTCATGGACTTCACGTTCCCAAACAACGAGGGCATTTTTATGGATGGCAGTGCTTCATTTCACGAGGCCACAATCGTTCGCGATTGGTTCTGGATCACTCAAGTCAACCATTTGGCCACTCAGGTCGCCAAACGTGAATCCCATCTAAGGTTTATGAGACCTAATCTGGAGGTCAGTTAGCGCACTAAATCCTGCACCGGCTACATTTCTGCAATATATATAGAGGCAGCACGACTCGCTGTTTCTGCAGAACACTTCCAAACACTTGTCAAGTCAATGCCACAACGAGTTACAGTGGTAGGGTGGACGAAAGGAGGTCGGACACGGTAGTGGGAGGTACGGTTCAAATGGCTCTGAGAACTATGGGACTTAACATCTGAGATCATCAGTCCCCTAGAACTTAGAATTACTTAAACCTAACTAACCTAAGGACATCACACACATCCATGCCCGAGGCAAGAATCGAACCTCCAACCGTAGCGGTCACGCGGTTCCAGACTGAAGCGCCTAGAAGCGCTCGGCCATACTGGCCGGCTAGTGGGAGGTATTCCACGACATTTCTCACCTTAGCTTATATGATGACTGACAGGGCCTTTATCTTTGTGATTCGTTTCCCTTACTATTTACTACAGTTAAGTTCTAAATCCCGCTTTGAATCCAAGCAACACCGTCTAGAGGTTGTTTATAGAGTAAGTTTGGTTCGGCCGTTTCTGGCACCCTGCCTATTTGACGTGAAAGTCTCGCGAATTTCATGTCTTGTACATGCTGCTTTAATCGGACATTGTGCCAGAAGGCTTACTGTGTTTAAAAGCCTGATAGACTGCCTGCCTCTAGTCCAACTGAATCGATCATCGACTGGAAGTAGTTATGTTCGTCTACTTGGACACAATTTGGAACCATTCATTGACTTCATGTTCCCAAACAAATATGGCATTTTCATCGATCAAAAATAATTCCCCATATCACCGGTCCACAATTATTCATGATTGGTTTGAAGGACATTCTGGAAAGTTGGAGTGAAAGATTTGGTCATTCAAATCGCCTGAGACGAATCCCATCGAACATTTATGGGACATAATAGAGAATTCAGTTTGCGTACAAAATCTAGCACCAGTGATACTTTCGCAATTGTGGACAGCTACAGAGACAGCATGGCTCAATATTTTCGCAGGAGACTTCCAACTACTTGCTGCTCTACGCCAGGCAAAACGAAGTCCGGCACGATACGAAGAGGTACCAATGACTTTAGTGAACCTTTACATTTACCGGTGCATTTGAGTCAATCTACGTATGGAAATCTCCTCTAGACAGAAGTTAGTAAGCAATCTCAATTAAATTTGAGCATAACATCATTCGTCAAAAATGCTTACCTAGCTTATTATGGTGACAAGTTAGAAGATAAAACATTCGTGGCACACAGTGTATCTCGTAAGTACGAGGTAAAGGAAAGGGACCCAGAAGAAGCAGATGTCATTAGCTTTTAGAAATCTGATGATGTGATGAGAGCAAATAAATCACATAGATGGTGGTTATTTTTCCATGGTAAAAAATGAGAGCCATAACAAAGGAGTATTAAATCTGTGAAGCCCTTGCAATGATGTTAACAGCAATAAAGTATTCAGAGCAGGAATGGGTTGTGTGTGATGATCTAAAGGTTATAGGAATGCTTTTTGGAGAAGAGCCAGACCACACAAAATATCCCTGCTTCTTCTACCAATGGGAGACTCGTCCGTGGTATTTACAGAGTGTTAGAAAGGAATGGGCAGCAAGAACAAATCTGGGTCCAGGAGACGAGACTGTTATAAAAGCAAGTTTGATGAACGAAAGAAAATCCTTCTGCCACCTCTCTATAGAGAACTCCGGATTAGGAAACAATTCACAAAAGGATTAAAAAAAGTGGTGGACTTCTTAAGTATATCTGTAACAAATTCACCTTCCTTTCTGCTGCTAATATGAAAGGAGGAGTCTTTTTGGGACCACAGATAATGAACATAATGACTGACGAGCGATTTGAGGATCTGGTGATTTAAGCGGGAAGAATTGCTTGTACAGGCACCAAGAATTTACAGACGAATTTTCGGGAAGCAGGAAACACCCAGATTATAAGAAGTGTACCGAAGATGTGTTGATAGGTATGAAAAAATTAGGCTGTAATATGAGTATCAAGCTGCATTTCCTTCATATCCATCTAGATATTTTCCCATAAATCTTGGGAGATTTTCGTAAAGAAAATGGGGAGCGGTTCCACCAGGACACGAAAGAGATAGACCGGCTTTATCAGGGATGTATAATTCTGTGCTGTTGAGTGACTGATGGTGGTCTATGAATTGGGACAATACAGAATCGCAACACATAATCTAAGATCACACTTCTTCAGCAAAAGGAAGCGAATTGAAGTCATAAAATGTGTATATTGGACTTGCTATGTGCCGAAAGTAATTTTATATTTTGACAAACTTTGTAATAAATGCCATTTCTTCTTTAATAATTTTATTTTAAGATAGTTAAAGTTGCTGATGAAGGGTGAGGAGAATTGGAGTGTAAACTGCAAGGGATAAGTTTATTTGCCAGGCATACCGTACAAGAATTTATTGACAACTGTTTTTACACACAAAGTTTAATAATTAAAAATGTAAAAATGCGTAAAAATCACTGATTACGCAAAAATCTATCAAATGAACAAAAAGACATGGAAATTTCAATAAGAATTGTACAAGAATTGATACTTAAAGAAAAACAAGCCTATAGGAGACAATGTCAGTTACATGCACAATTACCAAGGTTTGCACAGAAGATGACTTAAGGCGTTAAACAATGAAGTCATGAAGTCAACAAATAAATACAGAAAACTTAGTCAGCTACGATTTTTAAGAGGAAACATACAAGAGGTACCAAACGACTCGGCGTAATACCAGTTTGCAACAAGTTGCAAGTAAAACCCTTTAATTTATAAAGGACGAACACTATTTTAACTTCAAGAACGTTCAGCACCGAGTTACCAAAAATTTGCATCTCTCTTGTCACAGATAATCAAAAAACTTGAGTCACATACATGGACCCCAACCGAAAGCGTTTCAAAAGTTTATACGGTCTGCTAACATCAAATTGTCTGACACTTTTGATGACTGGCCGGCATGGGAAACAGTAATTGTATAGCCACACAGCAGTATCTAGTGCAACAACAAATAAAACAATCAGAAAAAGCTTTATCATGTTAAACAATATAAAACTTTAAAAACTCCGGGTAAGCACATGCATCTAGCTAGTACACTAAACTTTCAAGTCAGTCAGCCGTCTGGAGAATATCGAAGACTATTTAACTCAGCACAGAGAGTAATGGTGCTATGACAATAGCCCAACTGCAGTTCGTTCGCTTGCAAACTTATCGACTCAGTATTCAGGTTCGGTCAGCTACACTCATTTTCAGAAAACAAAAATCATTTTCAACGACTAGAGGTAAGACGTTCATATTTACAGGACATGTACATTATTATATTCTGCAGAAATGATCAGCATTTCAGTCACCTCGGTACAGCATGTGTTCTGTTGCATAGTAGGCACAGCGTCCGCCATAGGCCGTGATAACTTGTTCCATGCGTGTTGGCATCGACGCTTATGTGGCGCGAATGCCGACCGGTGGTATAGCCATCCATGCTGCATTCACCTGGTTCCAAAGTCCATCTGAAGTGGTTGGCACTGGGTCACAGTGCTGCAGCCGTCGCTTCACCGAATCCCACACACTATCGATTGGCGAAAAGTCTCGTAATCTGGTGCGCCAGGGCAAAAGGCTGACATCCTGTGGCGCCAAGCAGGCACGTGTTCGTGCAGTAACATGCGGTCGTGCATTGTCTTGCTGAAAAATGGCGTCCAGTGTGTTGTGCAGAAAGGATATAGCTACAGGTCGCAGGATGTCATTCACGTAGATCACAGTGGTCACAGTGCCCTGGACAAGCGCCAGCTGTTATTTGAGGTTGTACTCAATAAAAACCTCACACCACAAAGCCTTGAGATGCCGCCGTATGTCTGTGCGAATGCAGTCACTGCGTTACCGCTCTATCTGCCTGGGGGAACCAAATTTCGGCTGTCATTGTCAAACAAACAGAATCTGGATTCACTCGAAAACTCTGTCTGATGGCATTCCTTTACCCAGTGACGTCGTTCCATATACCACTGCCGTCCAGAATGTTTCTGCATATTCGTCAGAGGTAGGTGAAGTGGACGACGAACACCTAATCCAAGCCGTAATAAACAGCACGGACTGTAGAGTACGACTTGCTACTCTGTTCCAGAGTTGCGCCAGTGCCGAGCAGGCAGCAGATCTCTCTTGCAATGCCATTCGGATGAGGTGTCGATATTCTCGGGGGGTGGGGGGGGGGGGGGGGGGAATGGTCTGGGTAGTTCGAACTGACAATCTCGTCGTGTCCTAGGGCCTTCCGTGAACCATTCTGCGCACACCCGCTGCACTGCCGCAACACTTCGTCCCAAACGAAGAGCAATTTTCCGGATGCATGCTTCACATTCTCTCATGCCAACAATGCGCCCTATTTCAAACTCATTGATTTGATGGTATAGTTCTCGCATACGTCTGTGAGGCATCCTGCACGCCTGCTCAAATCACGCTGATCCATTACCTTTAGTTTATACCAATGAGTCGCAGCCACAATTTACCAGCAGGTGGTGTTGCGCTACAGTATCGATGTTGATCTCGAACCCGTGGGCTGACATGGTTCAAATGATAATCATCTCTTCAAAACATATCAATGTACATGTCCTGTGAATATGAACATCCTATCTTTAGTAGTTCAAGGTTTCCTGCTTTTCTCTTAACATGAGTATTTTATTCCGAAGTCGGCGGCTACGAATGTCTGTCCTGGTGAACCACTATAAATCAACCTCACTAACCACAGCTGTCAACACAGAAAGTGTGAAGTTCAAAAACTGGCAACGATGTAATTTTTCTTGGCGGTTCCCATCTCGAATCCCTAACAGACGTAGACGAACATTAATAAAGCCGAGCTGCGTTACTTTCTGGGAATCATTCCCACACATAGGGCAGAGCTTGAATATTAACACAAACGTCGATCTGTCCTCCTCATTAAGTACGCTGTCAGCGGGGCTCATTGTTACGAAAGGGTCAATTTTTTTTTTTTTTTTTTTTTTTTTGGCAGATGAATAATATGCAGCAACCGGTTCAGATCTGGTCCAAATGTCTCGGTAGACAAGTGAGAGGAGACTCAAAGCAACAGCTGAATAACAGCCGGGCATAGCACGTTGAAGGTCTAGTGGTGGAACTTTAAGTTCCGTGACACCCTCCGATGGGGGAAGGACAGAGGAGGGGTGTAGTAATGTGCCAACTCTATGGTCAAAAAATAAAGTGGCTGGACGAGAACAGGCCACTGCTAGTGACTGTTAAGAAAACGGACAGAAAAACGTGGGCGTATTGGGCCTATCGTCAGTCATAGCCCGAATCCGAGTCCTCCTGGATGGTGAGCGGAACGGGGTGTCGGTGCCAGCGCCGTGGCACTGTGGTGCCGATGGTTTGGAGTCCAGCGACCGTCTCACGGAGGGCGTCCACTTTACTATATAGCTCAATAGCCTTACGGCGAATGGTCGCCTTGAGAAGGGCCGTATTTGTTTCCTCATGCAGAGTGGCAATCCTGGTGAGCGGAGGGGCGTGAAGACTCCACCTGTGAACTTAATTCTGTAGGCGCTGGAGCGTCAGCATCCGGGATTTACTAATCGTGGCCGACGCAGAGGAGCCATACGTTAGTGAGGGTAGGACAATGGAGTGACACAGCCGGAGCTTGGTATGTAAATTCAGCTCTCGGCGGGTACAAGGCCTTTTTCAATTTTAACCCCTTATGAGTGACGTATTCTGCGTGGCGGTGGAAGAAAAGTTTCTTATCCAACCAGTTAAACTAGTATAAGGTTCCTAAGTAGCAGCCATGTATGAACTGTAATTAAAAAATACTTGAATCCTAAGCCGACACACTGCCTTACAAACACCCACCGCCCGAGCCGCCTTCCTCTATTGTGACCTGGCAGCAGGCACCGGGATAACTGTCGTTACTAACTGCAATCCAAAGACTTCCTTTTGTCAACCGGGGGAGCCGCTTAAATCAGCTTTAGCTCCAGTGCCCCTTCTCGGTAAGCCAGAGTAGCCGCGCAGCTCACTCAGCCAAGATATGTGAGCGTAATGACCGCCGGTAGGGGTAATCACGATGGTCACTTACCTTACTGCCCGAAAGTCACAGGTTGAATAAATATTGAAACTGAAATTCTGTAAAATCCTAATTTTTTCTTTCTTTTTTTTTGTATCAGTCTACTGACTGGTTTGATGCGGCCCGCCACGAATTCCTTTCCTGTGCTAACCTCTTCATCTCAGAGTAGCACTTGCAATCTACGTCCTCAATTATTTGCTTGACGTATTCCAATCACTGTCTTCCTATACAGTTTTTGCCCTCTACAGCTCTCTCAAGCACCATGGAAGTCATTCCCTCATGTATTAGCAGATGTCCTATCATCCGGTCCCTTCTCCTTATCAGTGTTTTCCACATATTCCTTTCCTGTCCGATTCTGCGTAGAACTTCCTAATTCCTTACCTTATCAGTCCACCCAATTTTCAACATTCGTCTATAGCACCACATCTCAAATGCTTCGATTCTCTTCTGTTCCGGTTTTCCCACAGTCCATGCTTCACTACCATACAATGCTGTACTCCAGACGTACATCCTCAGGAATTTCTTCCTCAAATTAAGGCCGGTATTTGATATTAG
The DNA here is from genome assembly GCF_021461385.2 of Schistocerca piceifrons. Taxonomy (NCBI): domain Eukaryota; kingdom Metazoa; phylum Arthropoda; class Insecta; order Orthoptera; family Acrididae; genus Schistocerca; species Schistocerca piceifrons. The sequence continues at coordinate 226,751,496 of NC_060143.1, forward strand.
TAGACTTCTCTTGGCCGGCCAGAAATGCCTTTTTTGCCATAGCAAGTCTGCTTTTGATGTCCTCCTTGCTCCGTCCGTCATTGGTTATTTTACTGCCTAGGCACCAGAATTCCTTAACTTCATTGACTTCGTGACCATCAATCCTGATGTTAAGTTTCTCGCTGTTCTCATTTCTACTACTTCTCATTACCTTCGTCTTTCTCCGATTTACTCTCAAACCATACTGTGTACTCATTCGACTGTTCATTCCGTTCAGAAGATCATTTAATTCTTCTTCACTTTCACTCAGGATAGCAATGTCATCAGCGAATCGTATCATTGATATCCTCTCACCTTGTATTTTAATTCCACTCCTGAACCTTTCTTTTATTTCCATCATTGGTTTCTCGATGTACAGATTGAAGAGTAGGGGCGAAAGGCTACACCCTTGTCTTACACCCTTCTTAATACGAGCACTTCGTTCTTGATCGTCCACTCTTATTATTCCCTCTTGGTTGTTGTACATATTGTATATGACCCGTCTCTCCCTATAGCTTACCCCTACTTTTTTCAGAATCTCGAACAGCTTGCACCATTTTATATTGTCGAACGCTTTTTCCAGGTCGACAAATCCTATGAAAGTGTCTTGATTTTTCTTTAGCCTTGCTTCCATTATTAGCCGTAACGTCAGAATTGCCTCTCTTGTCACTTTATTTTTCCTAAAGCCAAACTGATCGTCACCTAGTGCATTCTCAATTTTCTTTTCCATTCTTCTGTATATTATTCTTGTAAGCAGCTTCGATGCATGAACTGTTAAGCTGATTGTGCGATAATTCTCGCACTTGTCAGCTCTCGCTGTCTTCGGAATTGTGTGGATGATGCTTTTCCGAAAGTCAGATGGTATATCGCCAGACTCATATATTCTACACACCAACGTGAATAGTCGTTTTGTTGCCAATTCCCCCAATGATTTTAGAAATTCTGATGGAAAATTATCTATCCCTTCTGCCTTATTTGACCGTAAGTCCTCCAAAGCTCTTTTAAATTCCAATTCTAATACTGGATCCCCTATCTATTCTAAATCGACTCCTGTTTCTTCTTCTATCACATCAGACAAATCTTCACCCTCATAGAGGCTTTCAATGTATTCTTTCCACCTACCTGCTCTGCCGGCCGAAGTGGCCGTGCGGTTAAAGGCGCTGCAGTCTGGAACCGCAAGACCGCTACGGTCGCAGGTTCGAATCCTGCCTCGGGCATGGATGTTTGTGATGTCCTTAGGTTAGTTAGGTTTAACTAGTTCTAAGTTCTGGGGGACTTATGACCTCAGCAGTTGAGTCCCATAGTGCTCAGAGCCATTTTGAACCTATCTGCTCTCTCCTCTGCATTTAAAAGTGGAATTCCCGTTGCACTCTTAATGTTACCACCGTTGCTTTTAATGTCACCAAAGGTTGTTTTGACTTTCCTGTATGCTGAGTCTGTCCTTCTGCCAATCATATCTTTTTCGATGTCTTCACATTTTTCCTGCAGCCATTTCGTCTAAGCTTCCCTGCATTTCCTATTTATTTATATTTTGACTAAAGTTCAGTCTTGATCACGTCATGTATGTTTTAATGATACAGGTGACCGGTTTCGGTTCTTTCTATAAAACCATCATCAGACCTGTGGATAAATTTTAAGAAATACTAGATATCAATCTTTAAATAAGATGAAAGTGTCTAATGATGTCAAACTTTAACAAGATAAAATAAAATTAATTATACCCTGGCTCCTTTATGACGGTAGGCGGAGCTCTCCTCGCTGCTAGGCAGTCAACTGATGGTTATGAGTGCTGAGCCTCTGCATATTTAAGCTCGTGCTCAGCACTCATAACCATCAGTTGACTGCGTAGCAGCGAGGAGAGCTCCGCCTACCGTCATAAAGGAGCCAGGGTATAATTAATTTTATTTTATCTTGGTAAAGTTTGACATCATTAGACACTTTCATCTTATTTAAAGATAGGTATCTAGTATTTCTTAAAATTTATCCACAGGTCTGATGATGGTTTTATAGAAAGAACCGAAACCGGTCACCTGTATCATTAAAACATACATGACGTGATCAAGACTGAACTTTAGTCAAAATGTAACAATTTATTGATCACTGCTTTCCATAAATGTTTACCAAAATCCTATTTATTTCATTCCTCAGCGACTTGTATTTCTGTATTCCTGATTTTCCCGGAACATATTTGTACGTCCTCCTTTCATCAATCAACTGAAGTATTTCTTCTGTTACACATGGTTTCTTCGCAGCTACCTTCTTTGTACCTATGTTTTCCTTCCCAACTTCTGTGATGGCCCTTTTTAGAGATGTCCATTCCTCTTCAACTGTACTGCCTACTGCGCTATTCCTTATTGCTGTATCCATAGCGTTAGAGAACTTCAAACGTATCTCGTCATTCCTTAGTACTTCCGTATCCCACTTCTTTGCGTATTGATTCTTCCTGACTAATGTCTTGAACTTCAGCCTACTCTTCATCACTACTATATTGTGATCTGAGTCTATCTGTGCTCCTGGGTACGCCTTACAATCCGGTATCTGATTTCGGAATCTCTGTCCGACCATGATGTAATCTAATTGAAATCTTCCCGTATCTCCCGGCCTTTTCCAAGTATACATCCTCCTCTTGTTATTCTTGAACAGGGTATTCGCTATTACTAGCTGAAACTTGTTACAGAACTCAATTAGTCTTTCTCCTCTTTCATTCCTTGTCCCAAGCCCATATTCTCCTGTAACCTTTTCATCTACTCCTTCCCCTACAACTGCATTCCAGTCGCCCATGACTATTAGATTTTCGTCCCCATTTACATACAGCATTACCCTTTCAATATCCTCATACACTTTCTCTATCTGTTCATCTTCAGCTTAAGTTATGCATAAAATCTCAGTTCAGGTTCATAAACATACATAGTAATCACCCATTAAAAACAAGAGCCTTAAGAAAGAAATAAAATTTTGTAAACTTGTGTAACTAATCACCCCGATAGGACCTCAGAGATCACAGTAATAACGAATCTCGACCAGAAAATAGCCCTCCACAGGTCATATTTCTGTAGCCTGCGCGCAGCGAGAGAGACAACGGCGATTCGCCCACACCCTGCGCCGGCCGGTGTGTTTACAGGGGGCTCGCGAGGCGTCACAAATGCCAGGAGGACGCGCCGCCTGATGGATGGGGGCGTCGCGGCGCCGCCACCTGGGGCCGGCGCAGCGTCGGCTGCGGCGTCGCCGGCTCCCCCGTTATTTGCAGGCCGGGCCATCCGTCACGTCGGCCCACGCCGATACCGCCGCCGCAGCCTGCTTTGACAAGTTGTGCGCTGCTCCCCTCTTTTTATGGAAATAAATCTGCCTCACGTGCCGCCCGCTAACGACCCCCACCGCTCCCTCAGGCGGCATAATTCTTCCTGTTTTGCAAATGGGCGGTGTCTGCAGGAGAATCAGACGTTCTTCATAAGCAGGACTACTCGCTAATTGAATGCACGTTTCTAGATGAAGGTTCGAATCATAATTCTATATACAGTATGTTTCAGAATAAATATACGAGTGTTTTAAAGCTTTGTAGAATTTAGAATTGGAAGGAAAATCAGCATTGGCCGTATTTTGTTGTTTTATTGTCATCAAAATCGATTTTCGGTCACTTAATGACCATCCTCAGTACTAGAAGTTAAAAATTTACATAACAATCAGAGAGTATAAAACCGAAATCACGACTACATCTGCGTATGAACATAACAGTTGGTAGGAAGATACCTGTAATATACACTCCTGGAAATTGAAATAAGAACAGCGTGAATTCATTGTCCCAGGAAGGGGTAACTTTATTGACACATTCCTGGGGACAGATACATCACATGATCACACTGACAGAACCACAGGCAGATAGACACAGGCAACAGAGCATGCACAATGTCGGCACTAGTACAGTGTATATCCACCTTTCGCAGCAATGCAGGCTGCTATTCTCCAATGGAGACGATCGTAGAGATGCTGGATGTAGTCCTGTGGAACGGCTTGCCATGCCATTTCCACCTGGCGCCTCAGCTGGACCAGCGTTCGTGCTGGACGTGCAGACCGCGTGAGACGACGCTTCATCCAGTCCCAAACATGCTCAATGGGGGACAGATCCGGAGATCTTGCTGGCCAGGGTAGTTGACTTACACCTTCTGGAGCACGTTGGGTGGCACGGGATACATGCGGACGTGCATTGTCCTGTTGGAACAGCAAGTTCCCTTGCCGGTCTAGGAATGGTAGAACGATGGGTTCGATGACGGTTTGGATGTACTGTGCACTATTCAGTGTCCCCTCGACGATCACCAGTGGTGTACGGCCAGTGTAAGAGATCGCTCCCCATACCATGATGCCGGGTGTTGGCCCTGTGTGCCTCGGTCGTATGCAGTCCTGATTGTGGCGCTCACCTGCACGGCGCCAAACACGCATACGACCATCATTGGCACCAAGGCAGAAGCGACTCTCATCGCTGAAGACGACACGTCTCCATTCGTCCCTCCATTCACGCCTGTCGCGACACCACTGGAGGCGGGCTGCACGATGTTGGGGCGTGAGCGGAAGACGGCCTAACGGTGTGCGGGACCGTAGCCCAGCTTCATGGAGACGGTTGCGAATGGTCCTCGCCGATACACCAGGAGCAACAGTGTCCCTAATTTGCTGGGAAGTGGCGGTGCGGTCCCCTACGGCACTGCGTAGGATCCCACGGTCTTGGCGTGCATCCGTGCGTCGCTGCGGTCCGGTCCCAGGTCGACGGGCACGTGCACCTTCCGCCGACCACTGGCGACAACATCGATGTACTGTGGAGACCTCACGCCCCACGTGTTGAGCAATTCAGCGGTACGTCCACCCGGCCTCCCGCATGCCCACTATACGCCCTCGCTCAAAGTCCGTCAACTGCACATACGGTTCACGTCCACGCTGTCGCGGCATGCTACCAGTGTTAAAGACTGCGATGGAGCTCCGTATGCCGCGGCAAACTGGCTGACACTGACGGCGGCGGTGCACAAATGCTGCGCAGGTAGCGCCATTCGACGGCCAACACCGCGGTTCCTGGTGTGTCCGCTGTGCCGTGCGTGTGATCATTGCTTGTACAGCCCTCTCGCAGTGTCCGGAGCAAGTATGGTGGGTCTGACACACCATTGTCAATGTGTTCTTTTTTCCATTTCCAGGAGTGTAAAAATAAAAATTGGTAGGCACTGGTATCAAGCTATAACCACAAGTTTAGAGCGATCACAAGCTGAGGCCGCTGTTTACAGCTACATCTACATCTACATTTATACACCGCAAGCCACCCAACGGTGTGTGGCGGAGGGCACTTTACGTGCCACTGTCATTACCTCCCTTTCCTGTTCCAGTCGCATATGGTTCGCGGGAAGAACGACTGTCTGAAAGCCTCCGTGCGCGCTCTAATCTCTCTAATTTTACATTCGTGATCTCCTCGGGAGGTATAAGTAGGGGGAAGCAATATATTCGATACCTCATCCAGAAACGCACCCTCTCGAAACCTGGCGAGCAAGCTACACCGCGATGCAGAGCGCCTCTCTTGCAGAGTCTGCCACTTGAGTTTGTTAAACATCTCCGTAACGCTATCACGGTTACCAAATAACCCTGTGACAAAACGCGCCGCTCTTCTTTGGATCTTCTCTATCTCCTCCGTCAACCCGATCTGGTACGGATCCCACACTGATGAGCAATACTCAAGTATAGGTCTAACGAGTGTTTTGTAAGCCACCTCCTTTGTTGATGGACTACATTTTCTAAGGACTCTCCCAATGAATCTCAACCTGGTACCCGCCTTACCAACAGTTAATTTTATATGGTCATTCCACTTCAAATCGTTCCGCACGCATACTCCCAGATATTTTACAGAATTAACTGCTACCAGTGTTTGTTCTGATATCATATAATCATACAATAAAGGATCCTTGTTTCTATGTATTCACAATACATTACATTTGTCTATGTTAAGGGTCAGTTGCCACTCCCTGCACCAAGTGCCTATCCGCTGCAGATCTTTCTGCATTTCGCTACAATTTTCTAATGCTGCAACCTCTCTGTATACTACAGCATCATCCGCGAAAAGCCGCATGGAACTTCCGACACGATCTACTAGGTCATTTATATATATTGTGAAAAGCAATGGTCGCATAACACTCCCCTGTGGTACGCCAGAGGTTACTTTAACGTTTGTAGACGTCTCTCCATTGATAACAATATGCTGTGTTCTGTTTGCTAAAAACTCTTCAATCCAGCCACACAGCTGGTCTGATATTCCGTAGGCTCTTACTTTGTTCATCAGGCGACAGTGCGGAAGTGAATAAAAAATAGCATCTACCTGGGAGCCTGTGTCTAATATTTTCTGGGTCTCATGAACAAATAAAGCGAATTGGGTCTCACACGATCGCTGTTTCCGGAATCCATGTTGATTCCTACATAGTAGATTCTGGGTTTCCAAAAACGACAAGATACGCGAGCAAAAAACATGTTCTAAAATTCTACAACAGATCGACGTCAGAGATATAGGTCTATAGTTTTGCGCATCTGCACGACGCTTCTTGAAGACTGGGACTACCGGTGCTCTTTTACAATCATTTGGAACCTTCCGTTCGTCTAGAGACTTGCGGTACACGGCTGTTAGAAGGGGGGCAAGTTCTTTCGCGTACTCTGTGTAGAATCGAATTGGTATCCCGTCAGGTCCAGTGGACTTTCCTCTATTGAGTGATTCCAGTTGCTTTTCTATTCCTTGGACACTTATTGCGATGTCAGCCATTTTTTCGTTTGTGCGAGGATTTAGAGAAGGAACTGCAGTGCGGTCTTCCTCTGTGAAACAGCTTTGGAAAAAGGTGTTTAGTATTTCAGCTTTACGCGTGTCATCCTCTGTTTCAATGCCATCATCATCCCGGAGTGTCTGGATATGCTGTTTCGAGCCACTTACTGATTTAACGTAAGACCAGAACTTCCTAGGATTTTCTGTCAAGTCGGTACATAGAATTTTACTTTCGAATTCACTGAACGCTTCACGCATAGCCCTCTTTACGCTAACTTTGACATCGTTTAGCTTCTGTTTGTCTGAGAGGTTTTGGCTGCGTTTAAACTTACAGTGAAGCTCTCTTTGCTTTCGCAGTAGTTTCCTAACTTTGTTGTTGTACCACGGTGGGTTTTTCCGTCCGTCACAGTTTTACTCGGCACGTACTTGTCTAAAACGCATTTTACGATTGCCTTGAACTTTTTCCATAAACACTCAACATTTTCAGTGTCGGAACAGAAATTTTCGTTTTGATCTGTTAGGTAGTTTGAAATCTGCCTTCTATTACTCTTTCTAAACAGATAAACCTTCCTCCCTTTTTTTATATTCCTATTAACATCCATATTCAGGGATGCTGCAACAGCCTTGCGATCACTGATTCCCTGTTCTGCACTTACAGAGTCGAAAAGTTCGGGTCTGTTTGTTATCAGTAGGTCCAAGATGTTATCTCCACGAGTCGGTTCTCTGGTAATTGCTCGGGGTAATTTTCGGATAGTGCACTCAGTATAATGTCACTCTGTCCGTACTACCCGTCCTAAACATCTGAGTGTCCCAGTCTATATCTGGTAAATTGAAATCTCCACCTAAGACTATAACATGCTGAGAAAATTTATGTGAAATGTATTCCAAATTTTCTCTCAGTTGTTCTGCCACTAATGCTGCTGAGTCGGGTGGTCGGTAAAAGCAGCCAATTATTAACCTAGCTCGGTTGTTGAGTGTAACCTCCACCCTTAATAATTCACAGGAACTATCCACTTCTACTTCACTACGGGATAAACTACTACTAACAACGACGAACACTCCACCGCCGGTTGCATGCAATCTATCCTTTCTAAACACCGTCTGTACCTTTGTAAAAATTTCGGCAGAATTTATCTCTGGCTTCAGCTAGCTTTCTGTACCTATAACGATTTCAGCTTCGGTGCTTTCTATCAGCGCTTGAAGTTCCGATACTTTACCAACGCATCTTCGACAGTTAACAATTACAATACCGATTGCTGCTTGGTCCCCGCATGTCCTGACTTTGCCCCACACCCGTTGAGGCTGTTGCCCTTTCTGTACCTGCCCAATGTCATCTAACCTAACAAACCGCCCAGCCCACGCCACATAACCCCTGCTTCCCGTGAGCCGCTTGTTGCGTGTAGTGGACTCCTGACCTATCCAGCGGAACGCGAAACCCCACCACCCTATGGCGCAAGTCGAAGAATCTGCAGCCCACACGGTCGCAGAACCGTCTCAGCCTCTGATTCAGACATTCCACTCGGCTCTGTACCAAAGGTCCGCAGTCAGTCCTGTCGACGATGCTGCAGATGGTGAGCTCTGCTTTCATCCCGCAGTCTTCACCAAATCAGATAGCCGCCGGAAGCCAGAGAGGGTGCACCCTGTATCCTTCATGGCATCCGGAAGGACCCTTTCCACATCTGGAATGACTCCCCCCGTTATGCACACGGAGTGCACATTGGTTTTCTTCCCCTCTCTTGCTGCCATATCCCTAAGGGACCCCATTACGCGCCTGACATTGGAGCTCCCAACTATCATTAAGCCCACCCTCTGCGACCACCCGGATCTTGCAGACTGAGGGGCAACCTCTGGAACAGAACAAGCAGCCATGTCAGGCCGAAGATCAGTATCAGCCCGAGACAGAGCCTGAAACCGGTTCGTCAGACAAACTGGAGAGGCCCTCCGGAATGTCTTTCGCCCCCTGCCACATCTTGAGACGACCTCCCACTCTACCACAGGTGAGGGATCAGCCTCAATGCGGGCAGTATCCCGGGCAACCACAGTCGTAGTCAGATCGGGGGATGCGTGGGACGAGCTGGCCGTCCCCGACAAACCCCCATCCAGACACCCACAGTGATGCCCATTGGCAACAGCCTCAAGCTGTGTGACCGAAGCCAACACTGCCTGAAGCTGGGAGCGAAGGGATGCCAACTCAGCCTGCATCCGAACACATCAGTTGCAGTCCCTATCCATGCTAAAAACTGTTGTGCAAAGAACGTCTGAACTAATCTACAGAGAGCGCAAACAAATCGACACAAAATTTAAACGGTTTTTATAATACAAGATTTCCTAGTAAATGCAGTAATGCTGCTACTTGCGCACAGCTGACACACTGCTCGGCGGCGGAAGGAGACTACGCGATTTTACACTATTCAGGTGCTAAAACGCGATGCTACAACTCTCAAATACTATAATACGCCCGAAATTTATGAATTAAACAATGCAAGTACCAAAAACACGCAAAGAAATTAAGAATTAAACTGTGTAACAAATGAGTGAGCTAGGAGCATACGACTTGCTGCTGCAGCTGCTTATCCAACGGCGGCAGGGAGCACACTGACTGTGACCAACCCACACTGGCCGTTCAAAACAAAAACAGAAGACAAACGACTACTCGAATTTACACTATTCAGGTACTAAAACGCGATGCTACAACTCTCAAATACTATAATACGCCCGAAATTTATGAATTAAACAATGCACGTACCAAAAACACGCAAAGAAATTAACAATTAAACTATGTAACAAATGAGTGAGCTAGGAGTATACGACTTACTGCTGCAGCTGCTTATCCAACGGCAGCGGGAGCACACCTGTACGGCAGACCTCGGTGTGACAGGGCTAGGAACGCCCCCTACGTGACTTGTGTCACGTGAAGACTTAATAATAATGGTTTTGCAAGATATTAATACAAAATACTTCTTGGGCATTTGAGACTCATGAAGTAATTCAGATTTAAAATGTACGCTAAAAACATAGCAGACGAAGGGAGAAGGAAACATCTAAAATACACTGGCGTATTGTTTTTTTAAAAAAACAACTTACAAAACATAAAACGCATTGATAATAAGTTGTCAGAGTGCAGGACAAGTAAAAGAGTAAAGAAAAGGGCAATGAATAATATATGAATACATGAAATGAGGTATAAACACAGTTTTTAAAAAAAAAAAAAAAGAAACATATTACCCACCATCTGGCGCGGGAAGTTAGAAGTACAACGCTCGTGATTTACGTAAACTGTTACGTTAAGACTAAGGAGTCAAATATATAAAAATATTAATAGTACAAAAATACCATTACGTAATAATTAAAATGCCATGAAATACAATATTCATTATGAAAAAGTTTTGAAGGTGTAGACATACAATCTTGTTCTCATACTTAACCGACATGATGATGTACATCTCGTTTGTCCCTTTGGACAAGCTAACATTATTATAACAATGTTTATACGCTTCCGCATAAGCACTGGGTCAGAACACGTACATACGTGACATCAAACATACACAGTTGCTTAATGTAAAACATAGCACCCACAATTTGGCGTGGGAAGTTAGAAGTATATCGTTCTTGATTTACGTAACATATTACGCTAAAACTGAGGAGTCAAATATATCAGAATAGTAATAGTACGAAAACTGCATCTAAATAACAATTAAAATGCTATGAAACAATATTCATTACAACAACAACAAAAGTTTTGAGGGTGTAGACTACCAATTTTGTTATCATATTTAACGACGCAATGATGCACATATCATTCGTCCCATTTGGACAAGCTAACATCTTTTACAACACTGGTTGTACGCTTCCACATCAGCACTGGGTGAGATACATTCACAGTTTCATAAAACAGTAATAAAATTGACAAGCAACCGGTTTTGAATACCAATAAAAATAATTTGATTTTACATAACTTACAGTAGCAGTGGGACCCATATGAAATAAAAGCAGACTTAAAAATACCTATAATTCTAATTGTGTCATTGAAATAAATTTAAAATACAAGGTGTGAACAAGTAGTATACATCGTACATCGAGAAACCATCATCCCAGCATTTCTAGCATTTATTACGTTCAACTTACAACTTTAAATATACCACACCAAATGAAACAGCAGCTCAGGAAGTTCTGATGAACAAAATCTGCTATGACGAAGTCTCCTCGGGTTATCAGCCTAACCAAGGCGTCGTTCTGTGACAACGTTTCAAAAAGTTCCGCACTCGTTATCTTCAGACCTGAAGATGACGAGAGGGAAACTTGTCGAAACGTTGCCGCAGGACGACAATTTGACTCGGCTGATAACCCGAGGAGACTTCATAATACAAATTCGCTGACAAGGCCTGCATTCCCACATCAGGCTGTTCTGTTTATATACCTGTGCCCAAAGGGAAACGTATGGAACCACCAAGTGTCAGTGAAGAACTTGTTGAACGTGTGAGAGTGTTTCAGGCCTAGCCCCAAGAAACCAGTTCGAAAGGCTAGTCGTGAATTGTCAACTACAGTGACGTCTGTATGGAGACTTTTATGGAGGCTCCATGCCATGAATTGCGTGGCCCCTCCCACCGTAGGTTCGAGTCCTCCTACGGGCTTGGATGTGTGTGTTGTTCTTAGCATAAGTTAGTTTAAGTTGTATCTAAGTCTAGGGACCGATGATCTCAGCAGTTTGGTCCCTTAGGAATTCACACACATCTGAACGTGGAGGCGCTTTCAACTACGTTCTTACCGTTTACAGCTGCTACAACCTCTTTAGCCTACAGACTACTGCTTACGTGCCAGCTTTTGAGACGAAATGTCGCTGCGTAACGAAGAAGATTTTATCGATCGTGTCGTTTTCAATGAAGAGTTGACATTTCACCTAATTGGAAATGTGAACACACATAACATGCACACCTCGGAGTGATCACATTGCCACGAGATGGTGCAGTGGCAACGACACTTCACTAAACTGTTTTTGTGCCATACAACTATATGCAGTGTAACTATTGGTCTTTCTCCCACTGCAAGAAGCTGAATAACAGAACTCTGTTCGACAGCAACAGCGGCAGACAACTCACTGGCATAGCTCAATACGCGTCTGTTTAATCATTGTTGTAGCCGATCGCTGGATTGACCGCCAGCGGCCGTATACCGGAGTTTGTTTTTCACAATCTCCACGTTCACACACGATCTGACGCCGTGTGATTTTTAACTTTGGGTTAATAAAGGATCATGTGCATGTTTCTCCACTAGCAGCTGATCTACCCGACTTTAGAAGCGGCACTGTTGCAGCAAATGCTCCGCACACAACGATCAGAGTTTGGGAAGATCTCGCCTATCTACTCGATGTGTGACGAATGGTGCTTACTTAGAAGACTTGTGAGAAAAATTCAATTTCACTATCCTATAATGTATTATTTATAATTGTAAGTTGAATATAATAAATGCTACAAGGAATTAAAACCTGTGCATTCATTTTGAAATACTCTGTTCTTGCTCTGGTAACAGCGTATCTTCTAGGAAACTGATAAATTCCACTTCGACAACCTCCGAAGCCGAGGTTCTTCCTCAGCGTTTTCCATACACGAGAAGAGGACTCTGTGGCATTTTTCCATCTCTCCCAAAGACACTGTACCTAATTATTCGGTTAATAATGGATATAGTCAGAGATTCACACAGAATAGGAAGTGACAAAAGACATGACAGCAACCACGAGTCGAGTAGGTGAATATTTAACAAGCATATACCTTGTTACTCACATTTTGACTTGATTATCAATTTTTCTCCGTGTTCTGAACACACAGATTTATTACTTAGCTGCAGGAAATTGGGACTGTAAGGTCAAGGTAATTTTAATACCCATCTAGCATATCGTTTAAGAATTCCCCAAAACGGTGTAAATCATTGAAGAAAATATCAATTTCATTGAAACTGGCTTCTCAGTCACGCTGTCTCGAAGGAAGGGCATTTACCACGAGGGTTTCTGAGAGGCGCAATTGCAGAACGACCGTCGGAGGAAACAGGAGGTCTCCCCAGCTGCAGGAGGTGTCAGTGCAATTTCCATGGTAAAGTTGGCTTTGGAGCTGCTTTTTACCGGTTGAGACACTCCATCGTGTCACCATTGAGGCAAAAACGTTGGCAGAGGCACGCTTTCCACTCCCTTCATCCCCGATCTGAAGCAGTTAGATTTTGAGGTTACACTTAAGAACCAGCGTGGAAGTAATCGATATCTTTGCTTAGCATGCACTGGTGACCATTACTTTGGATTCAGCTGTGTTTAGAGTCATATCGATCAGAAAACTGTGACAACGCAACTGGATCCAAAGACAGTAGCAATCGTCAACATGAAATACGCCCTCGGTCTTATCTGTCAACTGCGTGTGCATCAGACTACGATGCTGCTTGGGTAAGACATACCACACATGGCATATTTTGCTTTTGAATGTCCTCAAATCTCTCTCACATCTTCCTTTACAGGTGCTTTCCGAAGTTCTTACCAGTTACGACTCTCTAGGGGCCGGTCAGCCATCATTTGATTTTAGATCATATTCTCTCGTAAATTTTTATTTCCTTGGAGCCCTGACAATGAGATGGGCAATCCAGAGTATTGTAAATTGTTGTCGTAGCATTCTTTAAAGCCTATCTTGCCTATTATTGTTTTAATAGTTCAGTATACGTAAACGACTTTCGGCCTATTTTTTACGTATTTGTGATGTTCTCCCTGTCTCTTGTACATTATCTGGCTGAAACACATCCTGTAGATTCGACTGCCGATACTGCATCTGTTGAAGTGAGAAGCAGCGACAGTTAGAACAGTAGGTTCACTTAATTCATCATTTAATTAATTTATATCTTTGTATGTTTATTGCTGAAACTCACTACTCTTGATTAAATGTTCATCTTCAAGTGCAATTTAATAAACGACGTACCAAAGTGGGCCGACTGCTGTGGCCGAGCGGATCTAGGCGCTTCAGTCTGGAACCGCACGAACGCTACGGTCGCAGGTTCGAATCCTGCCTCGGGCATGGATGTGTGTGATGTCCTTAGGTTACTGAGGTTTAAGTAGTTCTACGTTCCAGGGGGCTGATGGCCTCAGATGTTAAGTCCCATAGTGCTCAGAGCCATTTGAACCATTTTTTATCAAAGTGAAAAATCATCTATATCTGTTACATGCAAATAACCTTGTGTTATGTGGCACACTTCCACACATTTCCGCCTTGGTAGCTGCTGGATCAAGGCTGAAAATTGCTAACCGAATGGGCACGGGTTCGATTTCCGGCCGGATGGGTGATTTGCCCCTCTCGCGGAACGAACGTTGAGTTGTCCTTATCCTTGTACTGTCATAACAGAGACGATAATCGCCTGATTGGCCTCACATGGAAAGTATTAGCCTGTGTGTCTTCGTACAAGGGTAACGGCTTGCCGCTATTGAATATTGTGAAAATTTAAACACACTGTCTCATCTTCAACTGCTGAGATTTAAAAAAAAAGAAATAATACTTCCCTAACCAGTATCATTTCCTTCCTTTCGTTAAAAGTATGGGGAGACTAATTGTCGGGAAACATAAGCTCGAAGTCACCTAATGTTCTCGTCATCATCACTATGCTAGAAATGTATTGGAGGTCATTTCCCGCCCGATTCTTTTTCCAGCGTTCGCTCTCAGAATTTGAAAAGTATATCTCATCGTTATGCACAGCACTGGAGCTGCCTGGTCATCTCCATAACGCTTTCGCGCTTACTTAACGAAGGCGTGGCTAAAAGCGACGCTTTTCTTGTGATGTATCCTATCTCTTCAATTAGTTCTACCAGGGTAGACTACGGACTAACAATACTGAAGAACCGGTCAAACAAGGACTTTGCATCTTACTTCAGTTAGGGACGAATTATCCTAGCATTCTTCACATTAATCTCAGTTTGTCAACCTCATTTATAATAATTAAGTGTATGTAATTGTTCTACTTAAGGGTATTCTGACCTCATCCTGTCAATAAATTTTACCGGTCCAGTTGTTTCCGATAATAACAAAAGCGTAGTCGAACACTGATTCTAGATCTTTCAGCTTATTTATGACCATTACGTTACATTTATTTATATTTACAGTCCATTAACTGTCAGTCCTTGCACTGGGTTTTGTTTCTCTCCACGTCTTCCTTCGATACTCGTTACGATTTTCCTGTATTCTGTCTTCCCTACGTACAACATCATCATGTGCTAACTGCCCCTCACAGCACTGTGTTATGCACAAAACAATTTGCACATGTTACAAACACAACTGACTTTAAAAACCTTTCAGTGATTCTTCCAAAAATGGTATTGCATCTGACGATTTGGTTATATTGACAATAGCGTGTACATATCTACGTTCTATCAAGTTCTCAGTCGAAATACAAAGTTGGCATTTCATAATAGAGTCTATAATTCACTAAGACATAGGGCGCAACTACTTTACATTCGTCCATCATGTCGAGTAATAATGTCACGAACTACTGTTTTGTGGATCACATGTATGAATCATGTGTTTATTAAGGCAGTTGACTGCAGAATCCATGTTGATCGGCACACAGTAGATTCTCGTTCTCCTAAAACTTCACATCGAACAGATTAAAGAGGTTCTGAAGGTGGCAGGGGTAAAATACAGGGAGCGAAATGCTATTTACAATTTGTACAAAAACCAGATGGCAGTTATAAGAGTCGAGGGGCATGAAAGGGAAGCAGTGGTTGGGAAGGGAGTGAGACAGGGTTGTAGCCTCTCCCCGATGTTATTCAATCTCTATATTGAGCAAGCAGTGAAGGAAACAAAAGAAAAATTCGGAGTAGGTATTAAAATTCATGGAGAAGAAGTAAAAACTTTGAGGTTCGCCGATGACATTGTAATTCTGTCAGAGACAGCAAAGGACTTGGAAGAGCAGTTGAACGGAATGGACAGTGTCTTGAAAGGAGGATATAAGATGAACATCAACAAAAGCAAAACGAGGATAATGGAATGTAGTCAAATTAAATCGGGTGATGCTGAGGGAATTAGATTAGGAAATGAGGCACTTAAAGTAGTAAAGGAGTTTTGCTATTTAGGGAGTAAAATAACTGATGATGGTCGAAGTAGAGAGGATATAAAATGTAGACTGACAATTGCAAGGAAATCGTTTCTGAAGAAGAGAAATTTGTTAACATCGAGTATAGATTTAAGTGTCAGGAAGTCGTTTCTGAAAGTATTTGTATGGAGTGTAGCCATGTATGGAAGTGAAACATGGACGATAACTAGTTTGGACAAGAAGAGAATAGAAGCTTTCGAAATGTGGTGCCACAGAAGAATGCTGAAGATAAGGTGGGTAGATCACGTAACTAATGAGGAGGTATTGAATAGGATTGAGGAGAAGAGAAGTTTGTGGCACAACTTGACTTGAAGAAGGGATCGGTTGGTAGGACACGTTTTGAGGCATCAAGGGATCACAAATTTAGCATTGGAGGGCAGCGTGGAGGGTAAAAATCGTAGAGGGAGACCAAGAGATGAATACACTAAGCAGATTCAGAAGGATGTGGGTTGCAGTAGGTACTGGGAGATGAAGAAGCTTGCACAGAGTAGAGTAGCATGGAGAGCTGCATCAAACCTGTCTCAGGACTGAAGACCACAACAACAACAACAAGTGAACAGTAACTTGTAATGTGATCAAATAGTACTGTACTTCTTCTGCAGAAATGTTGTGGGTTACTTTTGAGTCCAATTTATATTACATTTGTCCTATACAGAAAACTATTTCATGCTGAAGACAAAGCCGGCTCTTATCCGCACACTGACAGCTATGACGCAAATTGCTAGCTTGTGAACCTATGTTTGTTAAAAGGTTCTTGGAGTACAACTTAGAGATGAAGAGAGCACGTGTTAGCAGGCTTCATCAAATCACTCAACACATTGATGATTTATCGTGTGGTAATTCACGTTGGCGTTTCCTAATTCTGAAGGGTTAAAGACCAACGCTTCCTGTTGAAATATACACAGACGAGAGCCTAAATATCAGGTGTGAGCGTTACTTGTCAACAGAGCCGCGCGGGTTTACATTATGGTAATAGAGTGGATCACGCGAATATTCGAGAGCGATGCATGTCAAGTGGCGTTGGCGCTAAAACCTGAACTACAAACATCAGTTTTCGGACTGGTGATTGGTTTGATGTGGACCGCCATGAGATCCTCTCCTGTAGCAACCTTTTCCTCTCACAGTAGTGTTTGTGTTCCACGTCCTCAATTAGGTGCTGGATTCCCATCTCTGTCTTGCTCTACAGTTTGTACCCTCTACTTGTCCATCCCGACAGCTGAGTGGCCGCCGGCACGGTAACGCGGGGTGTTCGGTCAGAGGGTTAACTGCCCTCTGTAATAAAAAAATAATTAATAAAGAAAACTGAATTAATGGTTCAACAACGAACTGAAACGGGTGTCTTGCGACGTCCGCACCGAGCAGATGCAACGAACTAAAACGAACAAAATAAGATGAGAAAAAAAAATTGTCAGCGTGACGGATTGCCGTCTTACGGACCTGGGTTCGATTCCCGGCTGGGTTGGAGATTTTTTCCACTCAGGGACTAAGTGGTGTTTTGTCTTATTCATCATTTCATCCCTATCCGGCGCGCAGGTCGCCCAATGCGGCGTCGAATGTAATAAGACCTGCCCCGCAAGGGGCCTCCCGGCGAATGACGGTAAACGCTCATTTACATTTTCTTTTTATCCTCTATATCTCCTTGTAGGAAGATGGAGCTATTCCTTGATGTCTTAGCAGATGTCGTATCAACCTGTCACTTCTTCTTATCAGTGCTTTTCATACACTAGTGGCCATTAAAATTGCTACACCAAAATAAATGCAGATGATAAACGTGTATTCATCGGACAAATATATTATACTAGAACTAACATGTGATTACTTTTTAACTCAATTTGGATGCATAGATCCTGAGAGATCAGTACCCAGAACAACCACCTCTGGCCGTAATAACGCCCTCGATATGCCTGGGCATTGAGTCAAACAGAGCTTGGATGGCGTGTACAGGTACAGCTGCCCATGCAGCTTCAACACGATAGCACAGATCATCAAGAGTAGTGACTGACGTATTGTGACTAGCCGCCATTGACCAGAAGTTTTCAATTGGTGAGAGATATGGGAAATGTGCTGGCCACGGCAGCAGTCGAACATTTTGTGTATCCAGAAAGGCACGTCCAGGACCTGCAACATGCGGTCGTGCATTGTACTGCTGAAATGTAGGGTTCCGCAGGGATCGAATGAAGGGTAGAGCCACGGGTCGTAACAAATCTGAAATGTAACGTCCACTGTTCAAAGTGCCGTCAATGAGAACAAGAGGTGACCGAGACGTGTAACCAATGGTACTGCATACAATCACCTCGGGTGATACGCCAGTATGGCGATGACGGATACACGCTTCCAATGTGCGTTCACGGCGATGTCGCCAAACACGGATGCGACCATCATGATGCTGTAAACAGAACCTGGATTCATCCGAAAAAATTACGTTTTGCCATTCGTGCACCCAGGTTCGTCGTTGAGTACACCATTGCAGGCGCTCCTGTCTGTGATGCGGAGTCAAGGGTAACCGAAGCCATGGTCTCCGAACTGATAGTCCATGATGCTGTAAACGTCGTCGAACTGTTTGTGCAGATGGTTGTTGTCTTGCAAACGTCCCCATCTGTTGACTCAGGGGTCGAGACGTGGCTGCACGATCCATTACAGCCATGAGGATAAGATGCCTTTAATCTCGACAGCTAGTGATACGAGGCCGTTTGGATCCAGCACGGCGTTTCATATTACCTTCCTGAACCCACCGATTCCATATTCTGCTAACAGTCATTGGATCTCGACCAACGCGAGCAGCAATGTCGCGATATGATAAACCGAAATCGCTATAGGCTACAATCCAACCTATATCAAAGTCGGAAACGTGATGGTATGCATTTCTACTCCACACACGAGGCATCACAACAACGTTTCACCAGGAAACGCCGGTCAACTGCTGTTTGTGTGTGAGAAATCGGTTGGAAACTTTCCTCATGTCAGCACGTTGTAGGTGTGAATGCTCTGAAAAGCTAATCATTTGCATATCACAGCATCTTTTTCCTGTCGGTTAAATTTCGCGTCTGTAGCACGTCATCTTCGTGGTGTAGCTATTTTAATGGCCAGTAGTGTATATTCACTTCCACACAGTTTCTACGGAGACCCTCCTCATTCCTTAGGTTATTACTCCACCAAATTTTTAACATTCTTCTGTAGCACCGCATCTCACATGTTTCCATTCGTTTCTGCCCCGGTTTCCCCGCGCGCCATAAAATATTGTACGTAGATTCTAAGAAAATTCCTCCTCAAATTAAGACCTATGTTTCATAGTAGTAGACTTGTTTTCATGAGGAATGCCATTTTTGACAGTTCTACTCTGCTTTCGATGTCCTCCTTGCTCCGTCCGTCATGGGTTATTTTGCTGCCTAAGTAGCCAGAATTCCTCAAATTCATCTACCTCGTGATCTCCCATTCGAATGTTAAATTTCTCGCTGTTCTCTTTTCTGCTGTTACTCATTACTTCCGTATTTCTTCTCTACTGCCGGAGAAATATTAGGACACCTGGAAAGACGACAGTAATTTTGATCCTATGTTGGCATATGAGACCCAGGTGACAGTAGACGTACTGATAATGTTTCAAAATCATCCGCCAACAGATAGCATAGTGGCATAGATTCTAGGTCGTCATCTGTGTCTAGCCATTAATGCTCCTAGACACAAGGGTGAATGTGGTGCAGACGTGTGAAGCAAGGGGTCAAATTGTGACCTTTCGAGTGGCGAGTATTGTCCATTCAGAGAAATGCAGCACAAGTTAGGACGTGAAGCGTCAGTTGAGCAATGTTACTGATATCAGCGGTGTTTTGAAGAATCTCGTACATGCAGACGAAGTTCCGGACGTCCACGCAGCAATAATGCCCCTCAGGATCGCCGTATTGTGAGGGCAGCATTGGCAGATCGTACAGCTACCACAACACAGATGAAAGGGTTTGCGAGCCCCGACGTGGCAACACGAACTGTTATGAACCGGTTATTAGCAGTGGGAGTACGGGCACGCGCACCCCTGTCCATCACCCACCTACGCCACAGCATCGACGAACACGGCTGGACTAATACTACCAGAGGTTCACTTGGAAGATGGAATAGCGGGCCATAGTCCAGCGATGAAAGCACGCAAATGATGGTCGTTTCTGCATATGGTGTAGACCTGGTGAATGCGGTCACGTAGACTGCCTTCATCTAACACACACTGTTTCCAACCCAAGACTCTTAGTCTGGGGTGCAATGAGCTACAACTCTCGCTCAGCATTGGTTTTTCTGGTGGGGACGCAAACCAACGCTCGGTACGTGCTGTAATAAAACGTTGCGAAATGATTATATGTAGTTTGGGATTTGTATCGTAGTTTAACACAAGAAAAACAATGTTCAGTCACTATCTAATTATTTCATACCACGTTTTACAATACTTTAACAGCATTCAGATAACTCTCCGCCAGTTTGTTGATTGGTTTTCTTACCGATTTAAATGAAAAATATCGAAAATTAAACAAAGTTCAGTTATGCGGGCAAACGTTTTACAATAATTCTACATATCTTGTGTAATCCGGGGTACTGCTCGTTGATGCTGCCGTAGTTTCATTTTAATGTTACTGTATCGTCACATGGATTTTATGAAATGGTCGAAACAAGTTTTAGTACATTATTTTCTTGTTTACAAAGGTTTTCATTTCGCACGCTAGATGTTTGGTGGCGAACGTCTTTTACATCATTGAATTTACATGGTCCAGTTATAAAACTGTGACAAAACAAACCATGAACATATGCTGTTGCTACAAAATTTTGCCTAAGACTGAATTATGGCGGCGTACCAATCGCCTCTAGTTATACGGTTTTAAGCAATTGCTGTAACTGTTACATATTGAATTTTACATAAGAACAATTAAAGTTTTTCCATACATCTCCCCAAATTACATAGGAATTTACATAGAATGTAAGTGAATAATACCGTACAAAGACAGGAAAGAATCCGTCTCTATTAAGACCATAAATTACGTGTTTTATCATTTCAACAATGTATTTCATTAACTTGCATATAGCAATCTATTGACTCAAAGAAAAATCATGGTAATATTTTCAGGTGTACAGAGTTATTAGTTTTATCGATGAAAGGCCTAGGTGCAACTAATTAATTTTTGTGCGAGTAAAATTTACATTTCTTTAGGGTCATAATTACAGTTCTAGTTATTATTAATTAACTAACGCCGATTAAAACATGAGTATTATTGATTCTGACTGAAAATTCGACATGTCATATTTTTATTATGATTTCTAAAAATTGCTGTCTACAAAACATAAAAATAACGCCTTTCTATTAATCCGAAATATCGGAATTTTAATCGTTAATTGCTCCAAAATTAGAACAGGGAAATCATTCCTACCATGCGCCTGAAGATTGTATTGTGTGTGAAGTACGATGGTACATTAGTTTTTAATCAAACTGAATTGTCTGGGCTAACAGGACAGAGCGGATTAGGTTGTGGAAAGGGGAAAAAATGAGCTCCTGTCAGTTGCACTCAACATGCAAACTTTATTTTTCAACACACAATATTTCAGCAAGGATGCAAAACAGTCAAAACTTTAATCTACCTCCTTTGATTAACTTACGATCGGCTGAAGGCCATATTCAAGGCATAAGCAAAATTGAAATACAAGGTTCTTCTGGAGGTTTCACCTAAGAATATTTTCCAAATCTTCAATCCAATCGGCTGAAGGCCTTAGCAATTTAATTTTAATGGAACTCTACTGGAGGTCACATATTAAACAATAAGAGGAGTTTTAATAAAAATGCAGAAGGCTTTGTCTTAAAACATTTCATGCAAATTGGATTGAAGACTCCAGTTCAAAAGTATAACTATCTTATGTCTTAAGGGCAAGAGAGGAAGATTAATTTAAGAGATATTAAAACTCGGCTAAAGGCCACTCAACAAAAAATAATTTAACGGCTTAAGCCCTAGAAAGAAGAGTTTCAGTTTTAAAGGGCAGAAGGCTGTATCTTAAAACATTTCATATAAAATAAAGAATAACAGTCTCATGCCTTAAGGGCAAGACAAGAGATATTAATACTCGGCTGAAGGCCACATTGCAACAAAATATGTTTAACGGCTTAGGGCATAGAAAGAGTTTCAATCTAAAAGGCAGAAGGCCTTATCTTGAAACCTCTCCAGTAAAATTCGGCTGAAAGCCTCATAAAAAAATATAACAATCTCATGCCTTAAGGACAAGATGAGAACATTAATTTAAGAGATATTGATCCTTGGCTGAAAGCCATACATCAACCAAATAACTAACATTCACATTTAGGTGAGACAGGCAGCCTGTCCAACGACTTCTTAATCTGGAGGCAACCCAACTGACAGAAAGCCGACCGACCAATCAACCAAATCAGTTCCGCTCCATGCAACCAGCAAAACGACCAAAAGATTTAAATTCACGACACTCAGAATATTGGCGTCCACAACGACCAACAACACCTCAGCTGTCGAACTACACACCGCGCTGGACAGCAGCAACGTGACAAGGAAAATACACTGCCTAAAATTACGTCAATGACCATGGCGGGTAACCGTATCGTCAACGTCTACAAGGCAGAAGATACCGATAGTGAACTTCCATTATAGGGAATGAATTAAATCTCACAGGAAGACGGCTGGAATCTTAGCTATCTTAAATACATACACGTTGTTGCTCGAGGTAGTGTCCCAAGAGCGACAACCAGGATCAAACCAAGTAATGTAAACCGTTGAGGCTCGATAGTAAGTTAAGAGAGGACTCAACTTTCATGTGCAAGGTCGTTGGGCGACGAACTTCCTGGCACTCTCAAGCAGCACCTCACACTCCAACCGCGCATGCACTGACCACCCGACAAACGACGACCTGGAAATACTATCGGTCGCTCCAGTGATGGTACTACAGTGCACTGATCGATACGTGCTGCTGCTGCCACTCATGGGCAGGTAAGGCAGGAAGTTAGTGACGCCAGTAAATGGAATAAGAAAACGAGGCGGCGATACCGTAATAGAAGATGACAAACAATTAATGGGATGAACACGAGCTGTGCAAGGGCTCACAAACAGGTTCCCTTCATTCTATTTACTGGTGAGACAGAATGTAAACATGTAATATTTTCTCCTATCTTTTAGACGTAATTCTGTAGCTCTCAATTCGTTCGAGCAATCAATCATTCATGATAGGAAACACAGTCATAGCTCAGTCACTCAAAATGATTCTGAAATTTTACTTGTTAGAATGAAATCAGGCGATGATTCTTCTTCTCTGCAGGCTCGTGCTTTGCGGCAGTCTGCTAATCTGTACAAATAAAATGCCTCGTAATTTTGGGAGCGATGTATAATCAGTCGGGAAACCTCATATCAAGCGGACATTTGGCTTTGATGAAGTTTAACCTTCCGAAGAAGTAATGGAGCTCTTGGATTATTAAATGCAGATTCGTATCCAGTCTTTCGGAAGTTCCCTTCTGATTAACAACTACGCAATATATCGATAAATATCATTAATTCTCAAATTTCAAATACACACCTTTTATTTGAAGGAGCAATCTATATATATTTCCTTTTAATCGTACAGTTCGTATCAGTTATCTTCTGTGATAAATCTCAATAATCAGATTACAGTTCTTCCAAACCAAGCTCAGGCTAATCGGCACGAAGACAATCTCGGAAGCTCCCTTTCTTTTTTTCTAACAACCACCAGAGAGAGTACTACAAAGAATACTTATGCGCTCATGGCATAGCTATTGTATGAGCTACTTTTCGCATGGATTCTGCGAGTATGAAGATAGGAAATTAGTAAACGTCATTCAAGGGTAGAATTGTATCTGAATAATTCATCGAATATAAAGAGATATTACAAACACATTAAATTAGTGTGAATTACTAATATTATATTACAAATAGTGTTTTGCCCTTACAGAGCGCATTTGGACTAAAGTATATGGCCAGTTCCACTTGCTGCCTTCCTTGATGCCCAAACTTCCCTCATTCGCTCGCTGTGTTTCTGTTTCCGGTCCTCTGTCCATGCTTCTTGTCGGCTTTGTGTCTTCGGCTTCATCTTAATTGCCTTTTTGGTTGCCCATATTTCTTTCATCTTCCGGCTGCGATCTTGCTTGCGTTCTTCGGTCCATTTTACGCCTGTTCGTTTGTCACATTGTATCTCATGTAGTTTACTTTTCTTAATGAAGTTTCTGAATTTTATTCTGTCGTTTATTGTGTCTGCTGTTATGTTGAGTTGGTTCAGGTCGTTTTTTACCTATGCCACCCATTTGTTGTTTCTAGTGGTTACCAAGTCAAAGATCTGTTTGGTCAGTCTGTGAGATGGCATTCTGTATAGGTTTCCATTGAATTGTAGTCTGCGTTTTCTAATCTTTTCTGTGATTGTCTCCGTATGTTTGTATAGTTCCTCTGTAGGTTTCTTGATCCATATTCCATTGTTGTTAGTTGCGCCAAATATTTTCGTAGGTATTTTCCGTTCTACTTTTTCTAGTTGTCTGATACGTGTATGCCCTACGATTAGTGTGGTCTCTTCTGCGTATAGTGCCTCGAGGAACACCACCGTGTCGTAGTGGCGTAATTTGGCTTTTTGTGAGGTAGACTTCTTGTTGTGATGATTCCACACTACTTTGAATGCCTTGTACAGTTTAGTTCTTCTTTCTTCGTTTGAGTCTCTGTTATGTCCACTCATTTGTAGGGTTTCAGCGAGGTATTTGAAGTTTGCCGTTTTGTAAATCTTGCCGTACTTTGTGTACAGAGATGAGAGTTTCTTTGTGCTTATAAAATGTCTTTTCGTAAGAGATCTGTAGTCCAGGTTTGGAAGCGATTTCGTGTAGTTTTTCAATAGCGTCTTTTGTTTCTTTTATGCCTTTCGTGACAATCGCCAAATCGTCTGCAAAAGACAGGCATTTAATCTGTAGATTTCCTAATGTTATCCCCTGTTGTGATGTTTCTCATTCTTTTATTACCTTATCTAACACCAGATTGAAAAGGAGAGGTGAGATGCCATCGCCTTGTCGGACACCTGTGCGAATTTCAAAGGGCTCTGATAGTTCCTCACAGAACTTTACTTTGGAGGTCGTGTTGATTAAAGTTTGCTCTATGATAGCCCGTGTTTTGTTTTCTACTATGTATTCTGCTAGAATTTTGAAGAGAGTTTTCCGGTCAATAGAGTCGTAGGCCTTTTTGAAGTCGACAAAGGTAATGTTCAGGTTCTGTTTGTGTTGTAAAATCATTTTCAAGTTCCATATTTGTTCCGCACAAGACCGCCATTTAAGGAAGCCTGCTTGGTATTCCCCAATCAAGTGGTCGGTCTGGCATTCTAGTCTGTTTAGTAAAGCTTTAGAGAGGATCTTGTATGTGACCGGTAGTAGGGATATTCCTCTGTAGTTGTTCGGGTCAGTCTTGTCACCTTTTTTGTGTAGTGGGTGTATCAGGGCAGTTTTCCAGTCGTCAGGAATTTTCATGGTCTTCCAGGTATCTTCCAAGACCCTGTGGATGTCTTTGGTGAGTTCTGGGTATTGTAACTTCCAGATTTCCGCGATGATGCCGTCTTCTCCTGGTGCTCTACGATTCTTGAGTGACTTGATAATTTCTTTAACTTCTTCTAGAGTTGGAGGTTCACTATCTGGATTGCACGTGCTCGTTTCTGTCATCATTTCTTCCATAGAGGGGTCCGTGTTGAGCAGTTTTTCAAAGTACTTTGCCACAATGTCACAATTGTTTTTGGTATTGGTTTCTAGGGTTCCATCCGGTCTTCTGAAGCACGAGTTAGGTGGTTGATATCCAGTCATATTTTCTCTGAACGTTCTGTAGAAGTTTCTTGTATTATTCTTCATGAAGTCCGATTCGATCTCTGTCAGTCGCCGTTTATCATACTGACGTTTTCCACTGCGAATGATTTTGCTTGATTGTTTCTGTGTTTTCAGGAAGTTCATCCAATTCTCTGGGGACTTATGGCTACTAAATTTTTTCCATGCACTGATTCGTTGGTCAATAGCTTGGTCACATGTGTGGCTCCACCAACGGTGTTTCCTTGTGCGTGGTGCTTGTGCTAGTTTCATGGCCTCTCGGATTCTTCCTGAAAGTTGTGTCCAATCCGTCGTTTTCTCCATTTTAATTTTGTCTAATATTTTTGTCTGGTTGAAAGTAAGGTATTCTGGATCTTGTCTAACAATTTTGTTCTTCTGGAGCTTTTGCTTGGGCAAAAGACGAATCCTGATCTGTAGTAGGTGGTGGTCTGAGTCGAAGTAGCCTTTACGTGTGTCTATGTTCAAAATTTCTTTTTGTGAGTTTTTCTGGACTATTACGTGGTTGATTTGTAGTTCTTGATTTCCGCTGGGGAATTTCCATGTGGTAAGTTTCCGTGTTGGTTTCTTGAATTTTGTTGACATAATGGCGAGGCTGTGGCTTTTGCAAAAGTCTATCAGGTGTTTTCCAATTTTGTTAGTGTCCTTGTGTGGAGTATGTTTTCCTGTGATATGTCTGTATATCTTTTCTTTCCCGAGTTTAGCGTTGAAGTCTCCCAGTATTATTTTGACTCTATGTGCAGGAATTTTTCTGATAGTTTCTTCCATTGTCGTCCAGAAGTCATCAATTTCGTTCGGGTTTTTCCTGTTGTAGTCATTAGTCGGTGCATGTGCGTTGATTATTGTGTAGGATTTGTTGGCTGATTTCACTGTGATGGTGCTGATTCTTTCGTTTGGTGACGAAAAGTCGATTATGCTGTCCGTGATGGACCTGTGTACTGCAAATCTTGTGCCAAAAAGCCGTAGGTTTTTCAGTTTTCTCGATGGTTTTCCTTTGTATATTCTGAAATTCTCCGTGTTGAAATGGTCTTCGTCTGTGAATCGTGTTTCTTGCAGTGCGCAAATTTTGATTTGAAATTTTTCGAGTGTGTCTGTCAGTTGTTTCATCTTTCCTGTCTTCATCAGTGTGTTCACGTTGAGTGTGCCAATGTAGTGTTTGCGTTTGGTCTTGAAGGAGTTTGAGAAGCTCCGATTCTTCTCATGATGTCCGTGAGCCCCCGGAATCCGATGTTCACGACGATCCCAGTCTATTGACTGGGGCCCGGGGTAATGAGATTTTTCTCGTTGTACCATCATTATGTTTAGTAGTAGGATATGTGGCACGCTGCCGAGTACAACCTGACTTTCCAGATTAGGAGGTTGGTTGAGGCCGCCACTGACATGTGGCGCACACGCCTTTTGTAGCCGCCCACTGTGGGAACAGACGCTACTAGTAGTTTTGGTCTGCCCCGAGTATTTCATTTCCTCGGTACCATCTATAACCTATAGCCAGGAGGCATTTCCCTATCCGCCACCTGGGGAGTCGCTCGGTTGGGGGTCTACTAACCACCCCGATATATATATATATATATATATATATATATGCCCTCTTCGGCAGAGAGGAGACGAGACTCGAACAGAACATGGGGTCCCATTGGGTTGTGGTATTGCAGTGCAGTGCAGTGCAGTGCAGAAGTTTGCCATTCTTGCAACATGAGGTTGATATGTTATTCCAACAGGGTAACGCTCCTCCACACACTGACCTGTGAAACTCAACGTGCTATGCATCTTCATCTACATCTGTATCTTCATGGATACTCTACAAATGACACTTAAGTGCCTGGCACAGAGTTCATCGAACCACCTTCACAATTATTCTCTATTTTTCACACTGGAATAGCATGCGGATAAAACGAACAGCTATATCTTTCCGTGTGAGCTCTGATTTCCCTTATTATATTATGGCGATCATTTCTCCCTATGTAAGTCGCCATCAACCACATATTTTCGGATTCAGTGGAGACAGTTGGAGATTTAAATTTCGTGAGAAGGTCACGCCGCAACGATAAACGTCTTTGTTTCAATGATGTCCACACCAAATATTGTATTGTGTCAGTGACACTCTCTTCCCTATTTCTCGATGATACAAAACGTGGTACTCTTCTTTGAATTTTCTCGATCTACTCCATTAATCATATCTGGTAAGGAATTCACACCGCGCAGTATTACTCGAAAGAGGACGGACAAGCTCTGTGTAGGCACTCCTTTTAGTGGATATATTGCATCTTCTGACTAGTTTGACGCGGCCCACCACGAATTCCTCTCCCGCCACTAACCTCTACATCTCAGAGTAGCACTTGAAACCTAGGGCTTCAATGATTTTATGGATGTGTTCCAACCTCTGTCTTCCTCTAAAGTTTTTACCCTCTATAGCTCCCTCTAGTACCATGCATGTCTTAACAGATATCATCTCATCCTGTCCCTTCTCCTTGTCAGTGTTTTCCACATATTCCTTTCGTCTCCGATTCAGCGTAGAACCTCCCCATTCCTTACCTTATCAGTCCAGCTAATTTTCAACTTTCGTCTGCAGCACCACATGTCAAATGTTCCGATTCTCTTTGGTCCGGTTTTCTCACAATCCCTGTTTCACTACCACACAATGGTGCGCTCCTAATGAACATTGTCAGAAATTTCTTCCTCAAATTAAGTCCTGTGTTTGATACTAGTAGACTTGTCTTTGTGACGAATGAACTTCTTTCTAGTGCTAATATGCTTTTGATGTCCTCCTTGCTCCTTGCGTCATTGGTTATTTTGCTGCTATTCCGCCTGTGGAGACGACACCACATACTAATACAGTGTTCTAACGTGAGTCGATACTTAGTACCTCAGTACAGCTTGTCCTCTCGGTTTGAAAATTCAGTCATTTAATGTACTATAGCAACACTAAATCTCGAGTGAACTAAAAACCTCTGGGAAGGTGTGCAATTTCTTTCTAGCAGTGTATTTAGTCTTAATCAATATTCTGTAACCATTTCATACCATTCAACAGGTCCTCTAATTCTTCTTCAGCTTCACTGAGTATACCAATGTGATCAGCGAATCATCATTATGTCCACTCCTCATGAATTTTAATACCACGGTTGTACATCTTTCTATTTCCGTCCTCGCTTCTTTGATGTATAGAATGAACATTAGGGGCAAAAGATTACATCTGTGTCTTACACACTTTTTAATCCGAGCACTTTGTTCTTGACTCTCCAATCTTACTATTCGCTCTTGGTTCTTATACATATTTTGTATTACCTGTCAGTTCTTATAGCTTAGCCCTACATTTCTCACAATTTCGAACATCTTTCACCATTTTACATTCTCAAACGACTAATCCTATGAACATGTTTTGATTTTTCTTCAATCTTGCTTCCACTATTACTCTCAGCGTCAGTGCTGCATCCGTTTTGCTTTTACCTTTCCTAAAGCCACAGTGATTGGCTTCTATCAAGTCCTAAACTTTCTTTTCCATTCTACTGTTGGCAACTTGGATGCATGAGCTGTTAAATTGATTGAATCCTTGAAAGATGTTTCTCGAACAGGATATTGGTATATCGCTAGTCACATACATTCTACACATGAACGGATTTATTTATTTATTTGCCAGTGACACCAGTGGTTTTAGAAAGTACGACTGAATGTTATCTATCCCTTCTAACTTACTTGATCTTATGTACTCCAAAGCTCTTGCAAATACCGATTCTAATAATTGGTCCCCTGTCCCTTGCCTGTCGACCCCTGTATCTTCTTCTGTCATATCATTAAACATGTTCTCCCCTCACAGAGGCCTTCAATGTACTCTTTCCACAGATCCGTTCTCTCCTCTGCATTTGACGGTGGGATTTCTTTTGCACTCTGCGTTACCTCCCTTGCTTTTCAGCTTTTCAGTATCTCCGGTAAACATCTCTTTTCCGATTTTTAAACATTTTTTGCGGGCATTTCGTCTTAGTTTCCATGAATTTTATCCTTATTTCATTCCTAAGTGACTTGTGTTTCTGTACTCCTAAGTTCCCCTGAACAATATTATACTCACTTCTTTCATCACCAACTGAAGTATTTCTCCTGTTAGCTATGCTTTCTTTGCAGATATCTTCCTTGTACATTTTTTTTTCTTTTTAGAGATGTCCATATCTGAAGTGAACTGCCTACTGTGGTATTCATTATCGCAGTTCCTGTAGCCTCAGAAAACTTCAAACGTATCTTCTCAGTCTTTAGCACTTCCACGTCCCACTCCTTTGCGCACTCATTCTTACTGACCAGTCTCAAACTTCGGCCTACTCTTCATCGTTACTGTGATCTGAGTTATATGTCACCGTAGTATGCATTACGATCCAATATCTGACTCTGGAATCACTTCCTGACGATGACCTAATCTAACTGAAATCTTCCCGTGTCACCCAGCCATTTCGAAGTATACTTTCTCCGTTTGTGATTCTTGAACAGAGGATTAGCTATTACTAGTTGGAATTTATTGCAGAACTCAATTAGTCCTTGATTCCTACTCTAAACCCATATTATCCAGTGACCATTTCTTCTACTCCTTCCTCTGAAAATCATGTGAAAACTCAAAAAGGTAACATAGGAATAAGCAGTGGCATAAAGTTCGTTCTGGAAAAACTTTGATATCAAATTGATAGGAAATTAAGTAATTTGAATAATTAAACCACCCTCCCTTCCGGAAATCCCTACCCTCCTCACTCTTCCTAGGAAATTCCCAGCCCTCATCACCTCTGCTACCATCCCCCCCCCTTTTGTCGATCTACTCTCTCCACATTCTTACATTATCTGGAATTCCACATAGTCTTTGTTAATGTATTGGATATAACGCACCATAGGTTATTGGAATGGTGAATTTTTTCCTAACAAACTTGAGCAGATCTGTATTTGTAAGTGGTCTGTCTGGCAGAATAAGTAAAAGGTTCCATTTTTATTTGCGAAGGAACCCATTCCTTCCTTGTATGGTTTCTGGTATAGTGTTTTTACGCTGGCTACTGCTTCCATCGTACACTTATGGCTCCTGGCCTCCTCTGGATGCTACTGTGGGTTCTGTTAGTTCTCATCTACACTGATAGTAGACATGTCAGGGTGGGAATGAGGAAGAGGATAATTCCACATGATATCTTGGGCATTGGCAGAACCTGGAGTGCTTTAATCGGACGTTTATACTTCAGGGCGTTTTTACCTGCGTACAGCACTGTCGGAATGCGGCTTTTTCAACACTCCTGCCCGGGCTTCTTCTTCTTCTTCTTCTTCATTGTTGCCTCCTTGTTCATCAGGGCATGATGTTCGACGTTCATAACTTGGTTGAAATTCACACCCAAACCTAACTTCATATCACCACACATGATATCAACTACAAATGCTGCAACGCGCTGTCCAGTACCCGTATCCTTCCTCACACATATTATCTTCGTTTTATCAGCTAAAATTCGATCTGCAGCGTGACGTTCTAGGAGACTTTTATGTTTGGTTTATGCAATGTTATCTTCCAAACATGATTTTGCGAGCAGGGTAACCCCCTTATCATCACGAAACAAACGGTTTTGAAGCTTTGGACCATTTCTGCAGCAATTATACTCCAGAACGTGTATTTCAAGTGGAAATTTGTGAAGAATAGCACCTCCTCCGATAATGTATTTCCTATCATGGTTGTTATGCTACTGTGCTGGTTTGCTCTCTGCACCTCACTGTATAGCATGTCGACAGCATCAGTCCAGCTGTTTCGTGTTGCAGGAAAACCAAGACATTTAACAAGTGCTAGCTCCGCAGATGACGATGAACAAATGTATGATGAGATAAAAGACATTCTGCAAATAATGAAGGTAGACAAAAATTTAATAGTCATGGGGAACTGGAATTCGATACTTGGAAAAGGAAGTGAAGATAAAGTAGTGGATGAATATGGAAATTGGGGTAAGGAATGGAAGAGGAAGCCGCCTGGTAGAATTTTGCACAGAGCATAAATTAGTCATAGCTAACACTTGGATTAAGAATCATGAAAGAAGGTTGCATACGGGGAAGAGGCGTGGAGACACTGGAAGATTTCAGATTGATTATGCAGTGGTAAGATAGAGATTTAGGAACCAGGTGTTATATTGTATGATATTTGCAGGAGTAGATGCGGACTCTGACTACAACCTATTCGTTATGAACTTCGATTAAAACAGAAGAAACTGCGAAAAGGTGGGAATTTAAGGAGATGGGACCTGGATAAACTGAAAGAACCAGAGGTTGTAGATAATTTCAGAAAGAGCATTATAGAATGATTGACAATAACGGGGGAATGCTGAGAGAATTAGATTAGGAAATGAGACACTTAAAGTAGTAGATGAGTTTTGCTATTTGGGGAGCAAAATAACTGATGATGGTCGAAGTAGAGAGGATATAAAATGTAGACTGGCTAAGGCAAGGAAAGCTGTAACGAATGAGGAAGTACTGAATAGAAATGGGGGGGGAATGAATTTGTGGCACAACTTGACCAGAAGAAGGGATCGGTTACTAGGAGATGTTCTGAGGCATCAAGGGATCACCAGTTTAGTCTTGGAGGGCGGCGTGGAACGTCAAAATCGTAGACGGAGACCAAGAGATGAACACAGTAAGCAGATTCAATAGGATATAGGTTGCAGTAGTTACTTGGAGATGAAGAAGCTTG
The DNA here is from genome assembly GCF_021461385.2 of Schistocerca piceifrons. Taxonomy (NCBI): domain Eukaryota; kingdom Metazoa; phylum Arthropoda; class Insecta; order Orthoptera; family Acrididae; genus Schistocerca; species Schistocerca piceifrons. The sequence continues at coordinate 226,783,902 of NC_060143.1, forward strand.
CACAGGATAGAGTAACATGGAGAGCTGCATCAGACAAGTCTCTGGACTTAAGAACACAACAACATACTGCCTCGAGCTCTTATAATGCACTCTATGAGAAAGACATGTGCTTATGAGTTCTCCTGCAATTCCTCTGTGTTGAAACATCCTAAAATGTCAGTGCCACTGGTGTTGTTTGATATGTGAGTTCTGGGATTTGTTCTCTGCACTCTGAAAACTGTGAATATATCGCTTGACCTATTTGGGAGGTATGATTTCTCAAATACTGTCTTGTATGGACTGTGAAGATTAAAATGCGTCCACATTTGAGCTTTTATTGTTCTGTTCAGACATTCCGTGATACTCGCCTTCAGGTGGGTGAATGTTTAGTAGTGATGTATTCCATACTGCTGCATCATACTCTTGAAATGCCTATTGTAAAACTCTCCACCATGATCAGTTCAGAGGTTGTCTGGACACCAATTCATCTGTCCTCGCATCGCTTTACTCGTTACAAAATCAGCAACATTGTCGGCATTGTGTACTTTTGCTGAGAGTTCACTGAGACATTCAGTAACTGGTGTAAAAGTTTCTCTTAGTGTCTACTCTAGATCCACATGACCTAATCTTAGCAGCTGCAACTTCTCTCGAACACCTTTCTGTGCCATAACGAACTTATGCGTAGTCGACATCTTATTAGAAGCAGACGCCTTCACAGATCACACCTTATCCTTCCTATTCTATCGACCTTTACATTTAAGTGGTTTACTTTCTTTTCTAATAAAGTAACCCTAGCACCAAATTTGTTGATCAACCTCAGAAGGGCCACGATAAATTTTTCAGGATCCTTAATTTTACAATCGAGAGACGGAAATTTTTTCATCAATATACAGAAGAATTTTCTGTCTGTGTATACCCATCCTCTCAGATGGAGTGTCCGGGATGCATGCAAACTTGTCCATTGTGCAATGTACCGGGTGATCAAAAAGTCACTATAAATTTGAAAACTGAATAAATCACGGAATAATGTAAATAGAGAGGTACAAATTGACACACATGCTTGGTATGACATGGGGTTTTATTAGAACAAAAAAAATACAAATATTCAAAAAATGTCCGACAGATGGCGCTTCATCTGATCAGAATAGCAATAATTAGCATAACAAATTCTATCAACTTTTACATTTAAGCAAGAAGCAAAGAGAGCTTCACTCCCGGTTTAAACGCAGCCAAATTCTCTCAGATAAACAGAAGCTAAACGATGTCAAAGTTAGAATAAGGAGGGCTATGCGTGAAGGGTTCAGTGAATTCGAAAGTAAAATTCTATGTACCGACTTGACAGAAAATCCTAGGAAGTTCTGGTCTTACGTTGGATCAGTAAGTGGCTCGAAACAGTATATCCAGACACTCCGGGATGATGATGGCATTGAAACAGAGGATGACGCGCGTAAAGCTGAAACACTAAACACCTTTTTCCAAAGCTGTTTCACAGAGGAAGACCGCACTGCAGTTCCTTCTCTAAATCCTCGCACAAACGAAAAAATGGCTGACATCGAAATAAGTGTCCAAGGAATAGAAAAGCAACTGGAATCACTCAACAGAGGAAAGTCCACTAGACCTGACGGGATACCAATTCGATTCTACACAGAGTACGCGGAAGAACTTGCCCCCCTTCTAACAGCCGTGTACCGCAAGTCTCTAGAGGAACGGAAGGTTCCAAATGATTGGAAAAGAGCACAGGTAGTCCCAGTCTTCAAGAAGGGTCGTTGAGCAGATGCGCAAAACTGTAGACCTATTATCTCTGACGTCGATCTCTTGTAGAATTTTAGAACATGATTTTTGCTCGCGTATCATGTCGTGTTTGGAAACCCAGAACCTACTCTGTAGGAGTTAACATGGATTCCGGAAACAGCGATCGTGTGAGACCCAACTCGCTTTATTTGTTCATGAGACCCAGAAAATATTAGATACAGGCTCCCAGGTAGATGCCATTTTCCTTGACTTCCACAAGGCGTTCGATACAGTTCCGCACTGTCGCCTCATAAACAAAATGAGAGCCTACGGAATATCAGACCAGCTGTGTGGCTGGATTGATGAGTTTTTAGCAAACAGAACACAGCATGTTATCAATGGAGAGAAGTCTACAGACTTTAAAGAAACCTCTGGCTTGCCACAGGGGAGTATTATGGGACCATTGCTTTTCACAATATATATAAATGACCTAGTAGATAGTGTCGGAAGTCCCATGCGGCTTTTCGCGGGTGATGCTGTAGTACACAGAGAAGTTGCAGCATTAGAAAATTGTAGCGAAATGCAGGAAGATCTGCAGCGGATAGGCACTTGGTGCAGGGAGTGGCAACTGACCCTTAACATAGACAAATGTAATGTACTGCGAATACATAGAAAGAAGGATCCTTTATTGTATGATTATATGATAGCGGAACAAACACTGGTAGCAGTTACTTCTGTAAAATATCTGGGAGTGTGCGTACGGAACGATTTGAAGTGGAATGATCATATAAAATTAATTGTTGGTAAGGCGGGCACCAGGTTGAGATTCATTGGGAGAGTCCTTAGAAAATGTGGTCCATCAGCCAAGGAGGTGGCTTACAAAACACTCGTTCGACCTATACTTGAGTATTGCTCATCAGTGTGGGATCCGTACCAGATCGGGTTGACAGAGGAGATAGAGAGATCCAAAGAAGAGCAGCGGGTTTCGTCACAGGGTTATTTGGTAAGCGTGATAGCGTTACGGAGATGTTTAGCAAACTCAAGTGGCAGACTCTGCATGAGAGGCGCTGTGCATCGCGGTGTAGCTTGCTCGCCAGGTTTCGAGAGGGTGCATTTTTGGATGAGGTATCGAATATAATGCTTCCCCCTACTTATACCTCCAGAGGACATCGCGAATGTAAAATTAGAGAGATTCGAGCGCCCACGGAGGCTTTCCGACAGTCGTTCTTCCCGCGAACCATACGCGACTGGAACAGAAAACGGAGGTAATGACAGTGGAACGTAAAGTGCCCTCCGCCACACACCGTTGGGTGGCTTGCGGAGTATAAATGTAGATGTAGATGTAGAAGACAAAACAAAGATGATGTTCTTTACAGGAAATGCTCAATATGTCCACCATCATTCCTCAAAAATACCTGTAGTGGAGGAATAATGTTGTGAACAGCACTGTAAAGCATTCCAGAGTTATGGTGAGGCATTTGCGTCGGATGTTGTCTTTCAGCATCCTCAGAGATGTCGGTCGATCACGATACACTTGCGACTTCAGGTAACCCCAAAGAAAAATAATCGCACGGACTGGGGTCTGGGGAATTGGGAGGTCAAGCATGACGGAAGTGGCGGCTGAGCACACGATCATCACCAAACGACGCGCGCAAGAGATCTTTCACGTGTCTAGCAATATGGGGTGTGTTTTTTTCGGTTCAAATAAAACCCCATGTCATTCCAAGCAAGTGTGTCAATTTTTACCTCTCTATCTACATTATTCCGTGGTTTATTAAGTTTTCAAATTTATACTGACTTTTTGATCACCTGGTATAATAACCCACCGACCACTTTCAGAGCTGTATAAATTCAAATTCCTGGCGGTTGTACCTTTACATACCGTCATTAAATTTTCTTGTTTTATGAATAACACGAAACCTGTAGAGCATCTGATTCCATAGAACTTACGCATTCACTGAATGACATGTTAGTTCCTACATGAACTTGGTATATGTGCTTTAAATTCAAATTGTCTCCTTGTAAGGCTATAATGAGGTTTATCTATCACACACTAACTGGTATGGGATTCTGGAATATGTTTAACCCAAATATAATACGTCAACATCCATCTGATGACCAAAACAGAAATATCATTGAATTTGAGCCTCATTTTTCACAAAGGCATCATCAAATATGAACACGTCATTTGGCTTTACTTTTTCTTGTATGGGGATTTCACTGCTTTGACTGAATGTCATGTATGTTACACCATCGACACCTTGCAGTATCTTTGAGGTATCTTTTTTTAGTTGGTACTTGGGGTGAAACAGTGTTTTTGAAAATACACATGCTTATTCAAAGAAAATTTCCTGTGGGTGAGTTAACAGTTACATGGGAACGTATGTCTTGCCACAGCTGTATGGACCTACAGTTATAGCCCATATATTATCAGAGATTTGATAAATGCGAGAATTAGTGCACAGTCAGATTAACTGTTCATGCATCCATGTTGCTCACAAGAATAACCTACAGATGAATGGAAAAGAAAATTGGGGATGTTCTAGATAGCGATCACTTTGCCTATAGGAAAGGTAAAAGCACGTATGGCAGTTCGGATACTGCTGTTGGTAATGAAGGCAAGACTAAAGAAAAAATGAAGACACATTCATGGGATTTGTCGACCTGGAAAAAGCGTTCGAAGGTGTCTAGCGGTGTAAGATGTTCGAAATTCTGAGAAAGATAGGGGTAAGCTATAGTGTGACACAGGTCCTGTACAAGATGTACAGGAGCCAAGAGCGAATAATAAGAGTGGATGACCTATAACAAAGTGCTCGGATTAATAACGGTGTAAGATAGGGATTTAGTCTTTTCCCCATACTGTTCTTCAGTGCATCAACGAAGTAATGGCGAAAGAAGATACTGAATGAGATTAAAATTCAAGGTGAAAGGATAGCAATGATATGATTTGCTGATGACATTGCTATTCTGAGTGAAAGCGAAGAAGAATTACATGATCTGCTGAACGCAATGAACAGTCTAATAACTACAGAGCATGGATTGAGAGTAAATCGAAAAATGACGAAGGTAACGAAAAGTAGCAGAAATGAGAATACCGACAAATTCAACACAGGATTGATTGTCACGAAGCAGATGAAATTAAAGAAATTCTACTACATAGGCAGCAAAATAACCAATGATGGATGGATAAAGGAGGACATCAAAAGCAGACTAGCACTGGCAAAAAGAGCATTCCTGGCCAAGAGAAATCTACTAGTATCAAACGTAGGCCTTAATTTGAGGCAGAAATATCTCAGAATGTGCGTTTGGAGCACATCATTGTATGGTAGTATGACATGGAGTATGGGAAAACCGAAACAGAAAAGAGTCGAAGGATCTGAGATTTGAACCTACACTTGAATGTTGAAAATTAAGTTAACTGATAAGGCAAAGAATGATGAGGTTCTGCACAGGATCGTAGATGAAAGGAACATATGGAAAACATTGACAAGGAGAGGGGGCAGGATGATAAGACGTTCCTAAGACACCAGGGAATTACTTCAACAGTGCTATAGGGAGCTATAGAGGGCACGATCTCTAGACAAAGACAGAGATTGGACTACTTCCAGAAAATAATTGAGGATGTAGGCTGCATTTGCTGCTCTGAGATGAAAGGGTTGGCACAGGAGAGGAATTAGTGGTAGGCTGCATCAAACCAGTCACAAGACAGATGACTCAAATAAATTATGAAGTCGAAGTATCCCACTCTTCTCCTTCATCATCTGCTCTTCTTCTGCAATATCACAGGATCTGTCGCTTACAACAGTCTTTGTGTTATTGATGCTTCACCATCCTGTCATATATATATATATATATATATATATATATAAAAGTTTATTGTTCAGTTTAAAAAGGACAGAGTATGTTGACTATGGTGATGAGATTCAGACAGCCTGGTGCTATTGCATTATTCTAGACACTGCAGTGGAAGCACTGATAACAGCAATGTTATTACCTGAGCTATAAACAAAATAGAACACGTTTTGCAAGAATACACATATTTTTATTCAGGAGCCATACATTGGTCGCACTACATCAGAAAATCAATTGGTTGTTCCTTTATCTTCACACCTGTACAGAATTTGTCTAACAAACCCCTCTTGTCTGAAGAGAATTTAGTGTGTATTTCTCTCAAACAGAAGGCTATTCCTTTAGCTTCGTCTTTTGATCCTGTATTGATGCAGCATTCTAAATTATCTACATGCTCATTATATATATAAATATATATGTCCTTATAAAGAGTTAGAACACAGTGCAGCTATCTTTAATTCTTAAACACAAGGGATAGCACGATCGATAGGATGAAATAGTTCGTAATGGTGGATGTTGCAGATAAATGGATCAACCTCCAGATCGCACAATGACTGCCACACTGTCGTATAATGATTATAGATTGCATCAGCTCAGCACAGTAATTGACGAACGGTGAACGAGATGGCAATACTCAGTGGTCATCTGTTGACTGAGGTTGGGTTCTGCATGACACAATTCATCCCATTCGAACTCAATAAGCCTTACGTTGACACTTGTCGGTGCGAGTGTAACACAACACGCCAGTCGCTATCCACTGACGCTGTATACCAACCAGTATTTAAGTGCTTTGAACGTCTTGCTGTGTAATAGTAAATTGAAGTGAAAATCAGTATAGCACTGGCATGAATCGCAGCGTCTCATTCACCTCGTCAACACTCTGTAGTTGCAGAAACACCAGAGCTTTCTGGATTAGTGCATATGTAAGAGACCAGTACTGACCTGCACCATGTGGTGTAATACCCACAGCACAAATTTCTTCTTGGAACTGGGGACTGGCTGTGCGTCTTCATTAAACAAACTGACGAGTGCTATTGATAATAGCAACTTCTTGTCCCTCTCCAACACGCTGGTCAGGTGTGCTTCACCATCCAATGGTGCTTTTGCCACTGCTAGTCCCGACGACCTGCAGGTCACCGCTGGTCCTGATGAGGTGGTGGTGGCTGCTGTAGGCCTGGACATGCTGGAGGTCATCACAGGTCCCGACAAGCCAGACGTTGCTGGTGGTTTGGACATGCTGGAGATCACTGAAGAAAGAAGAAGAAGAACAAGAACAAGAACAAGAACCAGAATAACAACAAGAAGCAATAGGCATCCACACACAAAGAGATGGAGTTTAACAAAGACATGGACTTATTCACATGTACTTACTTTTAAGCTTCTTCAGCGTGACAGAGGCAGATGATGATCTTGGTTGCTGCTGACATTTCATTGTTTTTTAACTGACTGTGACTGAAACCACGTCCATCTTATATACCCCAACATCACGATTATGTGAACAGATCTAGCGTTCCGTGTTCCTATTGGCTCATGCGAATTTTCAGATGGGGTGAGGGAAGTGCCACATTCCTGTTGATTTCTGGAGAATAAAACCTACTTCAAATGTTCTCAGACGAGACCCATACAATAAGGCGTGCATGTCTGGTTCATTCGGTCTAGGGAAGTGGAACACGACGAATTTGTCTTTGCACTGTGGACTGCACAGCCATTTAAAAACTTGAACAGCTATAGCACAGGCAACAGTGTTAATGAGTTGCGAAATACATCTGTAGCCCATCCCACTGCATCAGTATTATTTGCAGAAAACATGCCCCCTATGCTCATCCATTATCACTTCCTTGCATTCCTCGTTTTGGAGTCTACGGATGCAGTTTTGAGATTTATGCCTACAGGTAAGACACTTATTAAACCCCTCGCTGTCGAACACCAACGTCTCCTGAACCATTTCCCGCCAAGAAGGAAGATATTACCTTCCACTCTAGACTTATTTTCGCCAATTCACAAGGGAGGAGAGGAGGCAGTGGTACGACAGTCTAAGTACAAATAAATAACGACAGTACCTAACATACTTCCTCTCCAGCAGCTCAGCACAGTGTGAGTCTTTTTCCTGCTAATTCAGAAGTGGGTTAGGTGAAGGGAGTGCCATGTCTCGTGGAAACTTGTTATATAAAGAATAAGCAAATTGAATTTAATAAATAAACTAATTACTTTTTTGGAGTTACTACGGGAGATTTCAGAAACCCAAATACAATTTTTGAAAATAATAACAATCTACATCGTTAGGCACTTTTATTGAAATGTGACCCTCACATGACCTATAATCATTTTGCTGGACAATGGTTGTATATGGAGCAGAAACCGTTGAATGGCTATTGTCTTTCAGTGACTCCTCCTACATACACAGCCATTGTCCATTAAAATAGTTATAGGTCTGGAGATAATCGTGTGATTATCGGTCACTTTTCAATAAATGTGCCTTGCAATATAGACTGTTATAGTTGCTTGAAAATGGAAAAAAATTGCAACACCGTATACGAGATGTTTACTGTCGCTTTGGAGAATCTACTAATAGTAAGATAAGAATTTTCGATTGATATAACCATTTCGCTCAAATATTAGTAGTGTAGAAAAATGGTTGTGTAAAATATAAACGACATACAACCGTAAAATTATAAAATAGAGAGAGGGGTTGAGGGTGGGCAAAAAAGGCAAGGGCAGGAGCAATGTAGGGGTAGGGGCAGGGATGCTATGCGTTTAAAGAGAGAGCGTCTTATACTAAAATTGCAAAAAGTCAGTTAGGAATTCTTCATTTAAAATACTAAAATTGTAGACCAATGGGTGTGTAAAACAGTAAGAGAGAAAAAAAGGCAGTAAATTATAAAAGAGGAGGTGAAACAGGAGAAACTTAGTGTCCTATAAAAATTAAAAGTGTGAAACTTTGACAGTGTAAAACCCTACGGACTTACTCGGAAAGCATAAAAAATAAAATTATATAAACATTCTTATCAAGATATTAAAAGTATAGGACTGACTGTATAAATTATAAAAGATATAAAGATAATGCAATTGTATAAACGGAATTATGTAGGGAACGTAAAAATGTATTAAGTATTCTCATATATTAAACATTGCAAACATTAGAAGTAGAACACAGTAAAGAGCATAAAATAATAAATTACAATACAGCAACTCAAGGTATGGGGAACAGAGTGTAACAGTGATAGCTAATGGGATTTTTTTCTGCTTGGTGGGATTACATGGCAGGCAGGTTTACAGTTGGTATGGAACCCAGTCTGCTAGGACGCCGTGTGAGCACTGCCGCTGTCTCTTTTCAGTGCATGTGACATAGGAGAAGAAAGTTAAAAATTGAATAGATACAATGGTTAACCAATGAATAGAAGATAATTTGTGGGGAAGGAAGTGTATGGCAGCACTAACAGGAACACGACAAAACAACAGGCGTCGACAAATAGCCTAATTGTTAGTGAGGAAAAGTGTAGGGGTAAAAATCGAAGTGAGAGACCGAGGCTTAACTAAGCTAACCATATTCAAGTAGATGTGGGCTGCAGTAGTTATAAAGGGGTGAAGAAACTGGTTGAGGGTAGATTGGCGTGGAGAGCTGCATCAAACCAGTCTTCGACCTTTATACAATTGTCCAGCAACCTGAAAACACTCTGTATGACTCATTAGAAATTAAATAGTGTAATGTATGTGCTTAATCTGGAAGCATTCTCTTAGGTTTCGTCTAAAATCTTACATGCCCTCTTTTAGTTCAAGACAGTGATCCTATTGACACGATGCACAATGCCCACAGTTTCGTGCCTGTTGGCCCAGCGTGACGTCATCTTGTCACCAGCATGCTACGCTCGACCGGACACAGCGAACCGCCCCGCACTCGACTCACCGGCAAGAGGCCAGCCGCTCCAGCGGGGCCGCTAATGGGCGATCATTAATTGCCCTGTGATACCGCCCTCCATTTACGAGCCCGCCGTTGCGTGAGAGAGTGAGGCCCTGGTGGAGTGGGGGAAGGGGAGATGGTTGCGGACTTTGACAAATGATGCAGGGCCTCGCCTGTCGGACCCTGTTAGAGGAGGCCGCTAATGCGGAGTGCTGGAAGGCTGTGCTGGGGCCCAAGGAACGTTCCCAAAAAGACAGCAGCACCTCGGAAGCCCTACAAACGGATTCTTCATGGCATAACATAAGGTGCAAGTGCGGAGGGATGTACTTTACCGGCCCGAGAAAAGGATAATCATCGTAAGGATTTTGTGTGGCGACGAGCCTTTTATTTTCCGTTATCCCCTTCGTAAAGGATAATATTTAGTGTCAATATTTGTATTTTACAGAACCACAATGAGCTGATGAAAAAATGAACTGCTTGATAAAAAAAGAAGACACTAAAGCACGTGAATAGAACTTGATACACGTACATTACACTGGTGGTCATGTAAATGATAGACTTCTCTGTGACAGGAAAGGAGGTCACCAGAGTGCGTCAATGCCGTTCGTGTTCAGTGTTATTACCAGGCCTGGAATGTTATAAAAAGGGAGTTATTTGTGGAATGATTACAGTGAAGGACTTTGAGATTTTACGTGCTTTTGTGAGACGGTGTTGTCACCACCTAACCGAGTTCGAAGCAGGCCTCCATTTGGCTGACTGGTCGATTTGTGGATCGTCCACATTTTTGGGCATTCGAATGTGACAGTAGTGACATGCTGGATTCCATGAAAACGTGAGGGCAGACTTAGCTGTCGTCAGGGTACATACTGACTACATCTGACGACCACAAAAAAATCGGCGTATTTTGCACGAAGCACATGCTAATCTCATCACATCTGCACCTGCCGTCTGGCAGTATGTAATGGACTCATTCAGTGTCTTCGCGCACTGTTGATTGGCGACTAGTGAATTACTGTAGCCGGCCGGTGTGGCCGAGCGGTTCTAGGCGCTACAGTCTGGAACCGCGTGATCGCTACGGTTGCAGGTTCGAATCCTGCCTCGGGCATGGATGTGTGTGATGTCCTTAGGTTAGTTACGTTTAAGTAGTTATACGTTCTAGGGGACTGATGACCGGAGACGTTAAGTCCCATAGTGCTCAGAGCCATTTTGAACCAATTACTGTATCATGAGTAGGCTGCTGTTAACGCCACAACACAAAGCGTTGATGCTGTTACATGAAACATGAGCCGCTGTTTAATGATGTTGAATTGTGGCCAGCGACGATTTTTGATTCTATAGTGCCCTGGATGACCACCGTCGAGCGAGTATGGTTACGTCTTGGTGGGAGGTCTCATTCTTCCAACTTTTCGGAGAGGAACAGCAATGTTACTCTCGGGTTCGTGGCGTGGGAGGTATGGCTTCCGGGGACATCTGTCATTGATGGTTTGAACACTGACGGCAGAATGATAGAGCATGTACATCCTCCATCTTCAAGGGGTACACCCTGATAAGAAAGATCACAGTCGAATTAATCAGTAGAAAAATGCGTTCGACAATAAAGTAAAAGATATACATACATCATACGTGAACAAAAGAAAAATGCAATTACAGTTATTAATACGCCCAGTCACCCGCAGCGTCGATAGTTGTTTGGCATCTACGACGCAAGCTCGAAACCACGTTTTCCGCTATTCATATGGAAGAGAACTCCAAACTCATCCAATTTTTTTTCTTGTAACTTCTCCGGCTCGTCTTCGATATAATCAACGTGTAAGCTGCCTCTCAGTCAAGAATTCAAAGTAATCTAAATGCTTTATGGATACGGCACGAAGGACAAAGATTCCCTCTGGTGGACTGTGAAAGAATTAAGGCGATGTTTTTTACCATCTGTGCGTAATACCGACCATGCTGTTACTTAACAAACTGTATCTCCGACGTAACAGTATAGTGGCTCCATCATTCACAAGGACAATGCTGGCGCAGACGAGGTACGTGTTTCTATGAGCTGTCTGTGTGACGTTGATTTACTACTGTGGTTGGTGAGATGGCCGTATCCGTCTCCGACAGGACTTATGTGGGAGCGACTCGGACAGCATCTACGTCCCATTGCCAGTATCCAGGATACGAAAGACCAGTTACAACAGTTATGGGACCAGCTCGCATAAGGAAAGGACACAACAGTTGTATGACATCCTTCATAGCCGAATCTGTGCAAAGGGCCGGCAGTTGTGGCCGAGCGGTTCTAGGCGCTTCAGTCTGGAACCGCGCGACCGCTACGGTCGCTGGTTCGAATCCTGCCTCGGGCATGGATGTGTGTGATGTCCTTAGGTTAGTTAGGCTTACGTAGTTCTAAGTTCTAGGGGACTGATGACCTGAGATGTTAAGTTCCATAGTGCTCAGAGCCATTTGAACCATTTTGTTAAGTCCCATAGTGCTCAGAGCCATTTGAACCATTCTGTGCATAGATTCAGGCCAGAGGGCATGGAACGTGAAAGTTATACATGGATTCATACTGCCAAGGTTTCCGTACTGAGACTGCACTTACACTAGATTTCTATTTATGAAGAATAAGCCACTGCATTCTATAAAACTAAATTCCGTACTTGAACTTCTGAAGAGACCAACATGTAACTATAAGTCTGATATCATGAGAATTTCGACAATGCATTGTAAATTTGTAATTGTTGCAACTTATTATTACAAGGTAATAGATCTGACATTTCGAAATTTGCCCTGAGATATCTTTATTCAGGAAGAATACACTAAAAGGAACACTATACAAAAATATTACCTTTTATCACATGTTCCAAGTATTTAAAAAAATTAGAAAATAGCCAAATTCGTAGCTCGCCAGGCAGCTGAAGAAAGGTACACCCCTAGCTCTGGTCTAGGGGTACCGTTTTTCATTCATAATGGAAACGTCTTCGGTCCCTGGTTTGAATCCCATCGCTGCTTAAAACTTGACTAATAATAAGCATCGGCGTCCGAAGACTTCCGGCGTAAGAAGTCATCCCCATTCTGCCAATGGCCTTGTCAAAGAGGGCGGAGGAGCGGATAGAGGTTCAGGGCACTCTCGTGTTCTAAGGGTGAGAAATTGCCCCTAAAAGGTGGAAGAATCAGCAACGATCAACGGCACGAGGATGCAGAAGGCAGTGGAAACCACTGTATTAAAGAGACGTAACATGTAGCCACAGAAAATGGGGCCTCTAATTGAAGAAGTGTCATGATGATCTCTCCAAGATTCCGGAATAGTCCCCCATTCGGATCTCCTGGAGGGGACTGCCAAGGGGAGGTTACCATGAGAAAAAGATTAAAAAATCAACGAAAGGATAACGTTCTACGAGTCGTGGCATGGAATGTCAGAAGCTTGAGCGTAGTAGGGAATCTAGAAAATCTGATAAGGGAAGGGATCAGTGAAGTGAAGTGAAAAGTGAAATTGAAAGAATACAAGGATTTCTGATCAGATGAGTACAGGGTAATATCAACAGCATCAGAAAGTGGTATAACTGGGGCAGGATTCGTTATGAACGGGAAGGTATGGCAGAGAGTGTGTTACTGTGAACAGTTCAATGACAGGGTTGTTCTTATCAGAATCGACAGCAAACCAACACCAACAACGATAGTTCAGGTATACATGCCGACGTCGCAAGCTGAAGATGAAGAGACAGAGAAAGTGTATGAGGATGTTCAAAGGATAATACAGTATGTAAAGGGGGATGAAAATCTAATAGTCATAGGGACTGGACTGCAGTTGTAGGGGAAGGAGTAGAAGGAAAGGTTACAGGAGAATATGGGCTTGGGACAAGGAATGAGAGAGCAGAAAGACTAATTGAGTTCAGTAACAAGTTTCAAATAATAATAGAGAATACTCTGTTCAATAATCACAAGAGTATGAGGTATACTTGGAAAATGCCGGGTGATAAGAGAAGATTTCAGTTAGATTATATCATGGTCAGACAGAGATTCCGAAATCAGATACTGGAGTGTAAAGCATACCCAGAAACAGACCTAGACTACGATCACAATATAGTAGTGATGAAGACTAGGCCGAAGTTAAAGACATTAGTCAGGAAGGATTAATACTCAAAGAAGTGGGATACGGAAGTACTAAGGAATGTCGAGGTACGGTTGAAGTTGTCTACGGCTATAGATGCAGCAGTAAGGAATAGCTCAGTAGGCAGTACAGTCGAAGAGGAGTGGACATCTCTAAAAAGGGCTATCACAGAAGTTTGGAATGAAAACATAGGTATAAAGAAGGTAACTGCGAAGAAACCAGGGGTAACAAAAGTAATACTTCAACTGATCGATGGAAGGAGGAAGTACTAAAGTGTTGCAGGAAACTCAGGAATACTGAAATACAAGTCGCTGAGGAATGAAATAAACAGGAAGTGTAGGGAAGCTATGACGAAATGGCTGCAGAAAAGCTGCGAAGACATCGAAAAAAAAAATGATTGTCGGAAAGACAGACTCATCATACAGGAAAGTCAAAACAATGTTCGGAGACATTAAAGGCAAGGGTGATAACAGTAAGAGTTCAAGGAGAAATCAGCTGTTAAATGCAGAGGAGAGAGCGGTTACGTGGGAAGAAAGCCTCTATGAGGGGAAGGGGTGTCTGATGTGATAGAAGAAGAAACAGGAGTCGATTTAGAAGAGATAGGGGATCCAGTATTAGAATTTAAAAGAACCTCGGAGGACTTAAGATCAAATAAGGCAGAAGGGATGGACAACATTCCATCAGAATTTCTAAAATCATTGGCGGAAATGGCAACAAGACGACTATTCACGCTGGTGAGTAGAATGTCTGAGTCTGGCGACTTGCCATCTGACTTTTGGAAAAGCTTCATGTACAGAATTCCGAAGACGTCAAGAGTTGACAAGTGCGAGAATTACCGCACAATCTGCTTAACAGCTGGTGCTTCCAAGTTGCTTACAAGAATAGTACACAGAAATAATATACAGAAAATGGAAGAGAAATTGAGAATGCGCTAGATGACAATCAGTTTGGCTTTTGGAGAGGTAAAGGCACAAGAGAGGCAGTTCTGACGTTGCGGTTAATAATGGGAGCAAGACTAAAGAAAAACCAAGACACTTTCTTAGGATTTGCCGACCTGGAAAAGGAATTCGACAATGTAAAATGGTGCAAGATGTTCGAAATTCTGAAAAAAGTAGGCGTAAGCTACGGGGAGAGACGGGTTTTACACAGGATGTGCAACAGACAAGACGGAATAATAAGAGAGGTCGACCAAGAACGAAGTGGTCGTATTGAAAAGGGTGTAAGACAAGGATGTAGCGTTTCGCCCCTACTGTTCAATCTGTACAACAAGGAAGCAATGATGGAAATAAAAGAAAGGCCCAGGAGTGGAATTAAAATTCAAGGTGGAAGGATATCAGTGATAGGGTTCGCTGATGACACTGCTATCCTGAGTGTAAGTGAAGAAGAATTACATGATCTGCTGAACGGAATTAACAGTCTAATGAGTACGGAGTGTGGACTGAGAGAAAATCGAAGAAAGGCGAAGGTAATGAGAAGTAGTAGAAATGAGAACAGAGAGAAAATTAACACCAGGATTGATGGTCACGCAGAAGATGAAGTTAACTAATTCTGCTACCTAGGCAGTAAAATAACCAATGACGGACGCAGCAAGTAGTAACCGGAAGAGAAGAGAAGAGAATCGAAGTATTTGAGATGTGGTGCTAAAGAAGAATGTTGAAAATTTATTTGGAATTATAAGGTAAGGAATGAGGAGGTTCTGCGCAGTATCGGAGAGAAAAGGAATATGTGGAAAACTCTGATAGAAAGAAGGGACAGTATAACAGAACATCTGTTAAGATATCAGGGAATGACTTCCATGGTACTAGAGGGAGCTGTAGAGGGCAGAAACTGTAGAGGAAGACAGAGATTGGAATATATCCAGCAAATAATCAAGGAAGTAGGTTGCAAGTGTTACTCTGAAAACTGGTTTAAATAGCTCTAAGAACTATGGGACTTAGCATCTGAAGTCATCAGTCCCCTAGAACTTAGAACTACTTAAACCTAACTAACGTAAGGGCAGCACACATCCATGCCCGAGGCAAGATTCGAACCTGAGACCGTAGCAGTCGCGCGGCTCAGACTTAAGTGCCTAGAACCGCTCGGCCACTCCGGCCGGCTGTTACTCTGAGATGAAGAGGTTAGCACAGGAGAGGAATTCATGGCGGGCCGCATCAATCCAGTCAGAAGACTGATGACCGAAAAAAAAAACGTGGTCGTAGCACAGTGCACATGCTACACTGCAGGTGCATGGACTTGGTAGATGGCGCGTCGGTAAACACGTAACATGGCACAGCGTGATCGTAATTTGTAAAGCAAATTTCAGTTACCATTGGTAATTGCTCTGATAAAATTGTTCACATTTACTATTCAGTCGAATTTGCAGCTCATTCAATATCCATAACAATTGGCAATTCCCTTTGCGATATCACTAAATGTTCACAGTGGAGACATAACTGAATTAAGTTTTCCTGCGTTTTCTTCGTATGTGCTTGCTAAATGCACCTGACGTTGTGCAGGTCGCAGAGTTTCACAGTAATGCGAAATCCAACTAACGTATTCAACCTCACTAGGATGACATACGAAGAACATCGTATACATTCACATTTGCTTACTTCTGAAGACTAATATGTGCTGTTCATTAAATAGGAAAATCTTCTGCAGCTAAGATCACTTGGTATTTTAATGTTATTTCACAATGACTAATTTCATCAGAATCTTGCTGTCATCGCCAGATCTTCGGAAAATTGTGTTTAGGCAATACAATGGAAACAAGTTCCACTCACAGGAAACGACAACACATTTGCTGCTCAGACATGTAAAGAAGAACGTAAAATACTATACTACCAACTATATACCCAAGAGTGGAGGTGAACAAGTAGGGAGTGCAGTTAAGGCCCAAGCACATTACAGGAGAAAAAAATATTTAGTAGTTAATTTCTTGGACATTAATTCGAATTATGTCTACGTTTCGCTGAAACTGTGGAAACAATAGAAGAAACAGGAAATAAGTCTCACGGTTCCATAACTTGTTGTGCAAATTAAAGTACAGAACAAAAATACAGTACCTTTCTAGTTAAAGAAAACTTGACAGTAGTATCTATCAGTGACAAAAGAGACTATAAATTTTTTCGCTAAACGAAAAGAGTGGAAATGCTTATATGTAAGCAGTGTGCAAATACGGTTTTGTTTCCTAAAGGCTACTCGTGAATCGTGTAAGTCGTAGAAATATTTATATGAAGTAAATAATATATTCTGAAAAAACTCGAAAAGTGAGAGAAAAACTATTCTAAGGACTTAGGACTGCTCATCAGAGAAAGTGCACTATTACATCTACATCTACATCTACATGGTTACTCTGCAGTTCGTAAGTACTTGGCAGAGGGTTCATCGAACCATTTTCATACTACTTCTCTACCATTCCACCCTCGAATGGCGCCTGAGGAAAAAGGAACACCTAAATCTTTCCGTTCGACCTCTGACTTCTCTTATTTCATTATGATGATCATTTCTCCCTACGTCGCTGGGTGTCAACAAAATATTTTCGCATTCGGAAGAGAAAGCTGGTGATAGAAATTTCGTAAATAGATCCCGCCGCAAAGAAAACCGCCTCTTTTCAGTGACTGCTACCCCAACTCGCGTATCATAACAGTGACTCTCTCATACCTTGAAAAGGAACTAAAAAAAGTTGTAATTTAATCTCAAAGATACAAGAAGAAAATTAGTTCGACTGTCACACCAGAGGAATACCCTGAAAACTGTTTTGTCCTTGATAGACAAAGGACTAATGTCGAGATTCTTTTATTACTTCTAGTGCTAACTACCTTTTTGTTCTGATGTGCTGGCGTAAAGACGTACTGCATAATTTCATGTCTATGTGTGTGTTAAATGAAGGTGTTAAATGATGAAAAATGTGTTTTATAATTTCTGTCAAGATCAAGCCTAAATCCCATACCAATGGAGTACAAATTGTTCTGTTAATTCGAGAAGGCGAATTTTAGATGGAGGCGACGATCTTTACGACGGCGCTGCTCAACAATAGATGTAAATGATTGTGCTCACTACTTACCTTTGGTGGCCGCTAGGATTAACTCCGATGTGTTTTTGCCGAGACATTCAGAACCTGCAATCTTCCTTTTCGTATAAAAAAAGGAGTCCGATTGAAAAAGAAATATTCTTAAATTCAAATAATTGCAATTCTTTTACCCAGACCACGGGGAATGATAGAACGTACGTGCCTCTACCCTGATTGTACGTTCGCTATCTCCGAGTGTGTTACGACGTAATTATTTTACGAAAATAAATTAAGATAGATGTTTCTCATCAGATCGCAACCACTCGTACGCGAATGTACGTACCCTCTGAATGTGTCTAGTCAGTCGTGCGCATTGTTCTAAAGCTTTTCTGTTAATATTCAGTGGATTGCATCTCCGCAATTAATTTTTGTTTGTGCCGCAAATCGCACTTCACGCGAAGTATTTATTACGCAAGTTTCAGGCTCCATTTAATGTCAAAAATTCCGAAGTACGGCTGACTAAGCAAACCGCTACGGTAATTACATATCTCTACAACTACAATAACACAAAACAGCAATAAAATAACAGAGAGGGTACGTTACAACCTACTGCACGATAACACGAAACGAGCTGCCCTTCTTTGCACTTTTTCGTCAATTCTACCTAGTAGGGATACCACACCGCGCAGCAATATTCCAGCAGAGGACGGACAAGTGTAATGTAGGCTGTCTCTTTAGTGGGTTTGTCGTATCTTCTAAGTGTCCTGTCAACAAAGCACAGTCTTTGTTTCGCCTTCCCCACAATATTATCTATGTGGTCTTTCCAATTTAAGTCGC
Source organism: Schistocerca piceifrons (assembly GCF_021461385.2). Taxonomy (NCBI): domain Eukaryota; kingdom Metazoa; phylum Arthropoda; class Insecta; order Orthoptera; family Acrididae; genus Schistocerca; species Schistocerca piceifrons. Next base: position 226,802,280 of record NC_060143.1, read on the forward strand.
TCGTAATTGTAATTCCTAGGTATTTGGTCGAATTGACAGCCCTTAGATTTGTGCGATTTATCGTATATCCAAAATTTATCGGATTTCTTTTAGTATCCATGTGGATGACATCGCACTTTTCTTTGTTTAGTGCCAATTGCCACTTTTCGCACCATACAGAAATTCTCTCTGGATAATTTTGTAACTGGAATTATTGTCTGACGATTTTACTAGACGGTAAATTACAGCGTCATCTGCAAACAATCTAAGGGCGCCGCTCAGATTATCACCTAGATCATTTATGTAAATCAGGAACAACAGAGGGCCTATGACACTACCTTGCGGAACGCCAGATATCACTTCTGTTCTACTTGGTGATTTCACGTCCATCACTATGAACTGTGACCTCTCTGAAAAGAGATCACGAATCCAGTCACACAGTTGAGACGATACTCCATATGCACACAATTTGATTAATAGACGCTTGTGAGGATCGGTATCAAAAGCCTTCTGGAAATCTAGGAATATGGAATCGATCTGAGATACCTTCACTCATTACTTCACGGGAATAAAGAGCTAGCTGTGTTGCACAAGAACGATATTATCTAAATCCGTATTGGTTAGGTATCAATAAGTCATTTTCTTCAATGTGATTCATAATGTTCGAGTACAGTATATGCTCCAAAGTCCTACTGCCAATTGAGGTCAGTGATATGGGTCTATATTTCAATGGGTTACTCCTATTTCCTTTCTTGAATACTGGTGTGACCTATGCTACTTTCCAGTCTTAAGGAACAGACATTTCGTCAAGTGAGCGGTTGTATATGATTGCTAAGGAAGGCACTATTGTGTCTGCATACTCTGAAAGATACCTGCTTGGTATACCATCTGGACCGGAAGACTTGCATTTCTTAAGTGATTTGAGTTGTTTCGCAACACCTAAGATATCTACTTTTACGTCACTCATGCTAACAGCTGTTCTGGTTTCGAATTCTGGAATATTTACTTCGTCTGCTTTCGTGAAGAAATTACGGAAAACTGTATTTAGTAAGTCCGCTTTAGTGGCACCATCATCGGTAACATTTCCATCGCTATCGCGCAGTGACGGTATTGACAGTTTTTTTGCCACTGGTGTACTTTACATACGACCATAGTCTCTTTGGGTTTTCTACCATATTTTGAGACTTGTTTCATTGTGGAAACTATGAAAAGCATCCCGCATTTATGTCCGCACTAAATTTCGAGCTTCCGTGAAACTTAGCCAGTCTTGGGGATTTTGCGTTCTTCTGAATTTGGCATGCTTTTTACGTTGCTGCTGAAACGGTGTTCTGACGTGTTTTGTGTAAAATGGTGGATCAGTACCGTCTCTTAATAATTTATGTGCGGTATGAATCTACCTACTGCTGTCGATACTGTACATTGGAATTTGAGCCATATCTGGTCTACACTTACATAATTAGCTTGGAAGGAATGGAGACTCTCTCCTAGGGAGGCATGAAGCCAATTTTTATCTGCTGTTTTAAATAGATATATTTTGCGTTTATTTTTAACGGTTTTGATTGAAATGGTTTTGAGCCTCGCTACAATGACCTTGTGTTCACTAATCCCTGTATCCGTCATGACACTCTCTATTAGATCAGGAATATTTGCTGCTAGGAGGTCAAGTGTGTTTTCGCAACCATTTACAATTCGTGTGGGCTCATAAACTAACTGTTCAAAGTAATTCTCAGAGAAAGCATTTAGTACAATTTCGAAAGATGTTTTCCGTCTACCACCGGCTTTGAACATGTATTTTCGCCAACAAATCGAGGGTAGATTGAAGTCTCCACCAATTATAACTGTACGAATGTGGTACTTATTTGTAATAAGATTCAAGTTTTCTTTGACCCGCTTAGCTATTATATCATCTGTGTCGGGGGGTCGGTAGAAGGAGCCAATTATTATTTGGGTACGGCTGCTGAGTGTAACCCCTACCCATACTAATTCGCAGGAAATATCTATTTCAACTTTACTACAAGATAAACTACTACCAACAGACACAAACACACCACCACCTCCTTTATTTAATCTATCCTTTCGCAACACGGTTTGTGCCTCTGTAAAAATTTTGGCAGAATTTATCTCCGGCTTTAGCCAGCCTTCTGTTCCTATAAAGATTTCAGCTTCAGTGCTTTCTATCAGCGCTTGAAGCTCTGGTACTTTTCCAACACAGATTTGACAATTTACAACTACAATACTGACTGTTGCTTAGTCGATTCTCGTCGTTTCTTTGCCCTGTCCCCTTTGAAACTGGAGCCCTTTTTTTATCTTTCCCGAGACTATCTGACCTAAAAACAAAGAGAGGTCGACGACACTAGGCCCTCTGAATTGCAGGTGAGGTGAACATTACTTTGCCATAGCTATAAACATTGTCAGTTATATAGACCAAGAAGTTATAAAATTAAGAATTTTATTTCAGGTAAATGTGTAGATGACATTCCATAAATAGGTAACACTATAGAGAAATCCGTAACCGACATAAGGTGAAGCTCCTTGTTAGTCCCAAAAATGCTGTGGGTTGGGTTTGTAACACCATAACTCTAGTGCTATACTGATTTATTTTGCCTTTTGCTTTTTAATGTTACATCGTTGAGCTTCTGTAAATATTGTTTGATTGAACGATAACACAAAATTGTATACTCCTTTATTTGTTAAAACTTTGATGTCGTGGTTTGTTTCTATGCAAAGTAGTATATCTGTCATTTAAATTCTTTGTCCCATTTGGAGGGAACAGCACTTACTATATATAATTGTAATTTCTGTGTGAATAATTTTATGTAGAAATGTCAATATGTATGTTCTGTTTTATTTAATATGTTTGTTTGCTGTTATGTAAACTGCTGACCTTCACTTACGGTTCTTAGTTTGTATGTAAAAGGTGTAGTGGTTCCCCTCGGGAACAGAACTGTGTAACGCGCGCAAATTGTGGTTGGCCTAGGTAGAAAAGGTGGAACCAAGAGTCAGTCGGGGACGAGCTACGAGTCGGGGACGAGCTACCCTACTGTGCACTGCCATGTAAAAGATGCATATTGTGCTGGTTCCGCGAGATGCTTTTTCTGCTACTTTCCAATGCCTCGGATGGATGGATAAATAGTTGGAACTATTCTGGGATTTGTATCTATCATCGCCACCAAGAAATTACAGAGTCCAGCAATTCTACCTGCAATTCCACCTACCAACATGCGTTTGCCACCACATTGCGCAATCATTGCATCGGAATGCTACAATGATGTACAGTGAAGGATCAGCTTAATGGATGTGTTAGTGTGCTCAAATATAAGGTAATTTATATCTGAATTTATGTACCTACCTTAATTTTTCTCCTCATCATAACACCTCTCAGGTTCCTCTCCGTTTGAACTAAAGTGATATCCGAGTGTCCTTACTGAAAGAACATTAAAGCCCAGTGTCTTGCTAATTGATGCCTCTTGAACATAGTTAAAAGAAAGTTAGAGTTAATGTGGCAAGAGAGTGAGTTAAAGTTAATGATGCTTGATAAAAATAATTTTCCTAGTAAAACTGCTTATTAATGTGTTGTTGCCAACTTCAAATTAAAAGTTCTTCAGACTGAGGCTTATAAAGTTTTGCTTAGTAAATGATCACATTACTGCCTGTTGTAAATCGCAGAAGGTGAGTCAGTATCTTACATATATGTTAATTTTGTGTCTCACGGTAGTAAAAGTGGAAAACTGCAGTTGTGAAACGTTATATACTCATGTTTGCTAAGTGTTTGTCTCTCTTGTGTATTAAAAGTGCATATTAATAGTATAACAGGGTCCACAGTTTGTCTATTGTGTTAATGCTCGGTATCAAGTAACGGAAAGACCACTAATTAGGAAAACCATAATATCTTTATTCAAATGATAGTGAGAAGCAACCTGTTAGTGGATTCCAATTAACTTTCATTTTAAATAGTAAAGTATTTAACTGAGAGAGACTTAACCTATGTACAATTTATGATCCTGCAGTGAATGTTAACAGTAATGATATAAAGACCATTCAGTTTGAAAAAGTCCTGAAAGTAATAGAGTGTTTCGGTATCTGTTATATGTTTGCAAATAGTTTGTGCTGCTCTAACTGTTAGTTTCAATCTTACCGTAAACATATGTATGTGTCAGAGTTCATTGCACTCGTGTGTGACAAAGTATAGGTTGTGTTTATCCGTTAAAATTACTAATAACTATTGTCTTGAACGAGAATGTTAATCATTCTCTTGCCTAGTTAGGCTGGCGACCGTTTTCTTTATACGTTAAACAGTGCAGATAGGCAAAATTTCGTTTGTTACTGTTCAAATATTTACGTAATTCTGACATTCATTTCCGATAAGCCACCTCCGTTAGGTACAACACGGTCAACATAACAAATGTCCTCTCAGAGGGTAACACTGCTCTGTTGCTTTATACCATAATTGCTTTAATAAGATAGTTTCATTTCACAACCTGCCTCCAGCTTCGAGGTTATGGTATAGCAGTAGCAGACAGGAGTGTTATAGGTTGTTTGGGGGAGGAGATCAGACAGCGAGGTCATCGGTCTCATCGGATAAGGGAAGGATGGGGAAGGAATTCGGCCGTGCCCTTTCAAAGGAACCATCCCGGCATTTTCCTGGAGCGATTTAGGGAAATCACGGAAAACCTAAATCAGGATGGCCGGACGCGGGATTGAACCGTCGTCCTCCCGAATGCGAGGTCAGTGTGCTAGCCACTGTGCCACCTCGCTCGGTAAAAATGCTGTGAATAGAGCGTCAGTCAGTAAGCTTTTATTACAGAATTGCGTGCAAACCGCATTTTGTCATAAAGTGTCACGTAGCAGCTAATGAATGCTATGACGCATTCGTATACAACAATGCCAGTTATAATTGTCAGTGGATTCCTGTTTCTACCGTTCTGCATCTTTCTTCAGAAGCTTGAAGGAAAGTTACGACAGATCTAAGAAACGACTGTTTGCTGGAAAATCTTGTCATCCCATCTAAATCTGGGAAAATACGAGAGAATAGGTATCAATATCACTTCTGAAACGTGTTCTTACCGGCTGCCGAAATAATTCATTGCCTTTTTTGGACTCTTGCCCTTGACATATGAACACCCTTTCCTTTAGGAGAATGATGAAAAGACTGCTGGTGTAAATCGGATTCCACTCGGAACACACAGTGTGATTAAATTTCGCGATAAAGAAATTTTTTGACTATGTAATGTATTTTTCAGAAAATTCAGACACTAGAATTTTCCGGCAGATCTTTAGCATTTCGGGTTTATCAGCGGAACAGTATTATTAGACTCAAGACAACTGTGTATTGTCAGCTGTATCACCACGTTTTACGAATTTGATCAAGTATGCCTGGTACGAAGCACAATATGCAGAACACTACACTGCAATGTCTTCCTCCACCTCCATTCCGTCTAAATAAGACTAGTGAATGAATGTATTAATTTTACTTTTATCGGGTGTGCCTGCTGTAAGGAAATGTTTTGTTTAAAATGCTTGTTTTGTCATCTGACAGACATTTCACATTTTTGTGGCGACAACTCGAATTGTTTCACTGTCAGTAAAATATACAATTTCGAAAAATTATCATAGAACTGTGCCACAGAAGTTGTAAAATATTTCTTGTCAGCATATTAAAATAACAATTGATGGAAGTCGTCTGTAATTTAAACCAAACACTGTCTTCATTGTCTTTCCTCTGCTAGTTACTTGTGTAGCAATTATATCTACATCAGTTTAGCTGCCCATTTGAACCGCCAGTTACCCGAAAAATTAATGATTTTGAGTCATGTCTGGTATGGTTTAAATGCTTAAAATTTGCGTGTGTCTACTTTCGACTTCGCGCTACGCGGCGCTATCTTCTCTTATCATTGCTGCGTCCGTTTATTCGCCGATACGTGCGCTAGGCACGAAGCGCTGTACCGTTATTGTGAGCAGCTCTTTGTGCGATAAAAATGACTAACTTTTTTTTAACATACTTACAGTGTGCCTTAGAAGCTAAAAATTTGACACTGCACTTCTTTCGGCGTACATTTCCTCTATGAAAATTTTCAGATAGTTTTTGAAATGTCGGATTGGTTCTTTCCCTTGTTAGTGCTTTTAGATGTAATAATTGAAGGATCAAGGGCAGGTATTGTTAGAGTTATTAATAAACAGATAACAACCCTGGACCTAATTATCTAACATCCAATGTTCAATAGTTTCAAAGTTAGTTGCATTGTATCCTACTGTTGATATACGTTGGCAGTTTTTTGAAATTAAATGCACTTTTAAAAGACTGTTTATATCTACAATTATGTCGTAATTTATTGAATGGAATCGTTACAGCTGAAAAGTGGCAACGTCAGAAAATTTCAAGAAAACTGTATCAGGTTGGACACTTGGTTCAGATACTGGGAGTTGACCCTCAACGCAATTAAATGCAGCATATTGCTAATACACAGGCAACTGACCCAATCGTTTTTGACTTCACGTTTCATGAGCTATTAACGGAAGCAGCAAAATATCTAGAGGGTATGTTGCCGGAGTGACACAAACTGGGACGACGAAATGGAGAGTGCTTGTACGAAATGTAGAAGCAAGGTTGATTATCCTATATCGTGGGCCTAAGCTTACACTAAAAGCAACACACAGTACATCCAAGTTACGTGGGCAGCTGGGTTCCTAGCCGATGAACCACGAAGGCTGCCTTATTCCACACGGCCGACAGACGGCAGCCGAAGCGACCTCACAGATCCATAGATTCGGACGCCTTTTTCTTGATACCGGCCACATGATAGAATATAGGAGCAACTGCTTCCTGCTGCCCGGGGTTGTACTTAGGCTGACACCAAGCCCTGACAGCTCATTTCACTCAGAGTGAGATTGCTGAGCGAGGTGCCGAATGCACTCGTATTCCATCAATCTGGAGTGCGAGTGTCCTCACAGTCTGCTGCCACCTTCGCGGCATGAAGCTTCCAACGTGGCAGTTCCAAGAAGACGTGGACTCCATCTCTGTGACTGGCCGTTGGTTAGTGTAATAATTAGGTTGCTAATTACTGACGTCATGCCATACTTACACTGCCCAACATCCCTTCTGGAGTTTGGCTCGTCCTCTCAGATCCTTAACTTTTGTACATACCTTAGAGACGGTGGTAGAGTGGTATTCTAAAAGAACGCTCCTGCACTCAGTGTTCAAATGTGTGTGTGAAATCTTATGGGACTTAACTGCTAAGGTCATCAGTCCCTAATCTTACACACTACTTAACCTAAATTATCCTAAGGACAAACACACATCCATGCCCGAGGGAGGACTCGAACCTCCGCCGGGACCAGCCGCACACTCCATGACTGCAGCGCCCGTAGACCGCTCGGCTAATCAAACGCGGCGCACTCATTGTTCCAACGAGACATTATGGTGTGACAGTCTCTACCGTTAAAACACTTAATTACACAAGAAGCTTTTCGCTTTAATAAGTATTGCACCACAATGTTATGTGAAAGAGAATTAGTGGACTCCAGCCTTATGTTGTTTCTCTTGTTCGTTAAATATGCAACTATAAGCTTTCTGAAGTCGTGTATTTGACCCTTTCCCTATCAGAACATATTGTTTAACATGAGTAATTTTTTTTAGCATAATCTAACAGGGTGTTTTTCCTTGTGCTGCTTTCGGCAGATGTATTAATTATTGATGAGGTATTTGTCTTTCGCGTGTTTTCAGCCCTAGATGCTTTGTCCCTCTATTTTATGTGATTCTAGTTTACAGTTCCAATATCATTAGTGCGTTTTATGACTGTGGTGAACCCTTCTGTCGTATTGGCACACAATACCAGTCTTACTGAGCAAATTTTGTTATTTCAGCATGGTACAGCACGAGCTGAAGCAGCTCGTACAAGACATTCAGCAACTGCAGCAAGATCCGTAGATTCTTCTGCAGACGTTGCTCCAACCGGACGCTGCCCTACTGTAAGTCTTTCAGCCATAGTGCCAAAAGAATTATTGGATACTGATTTGGAACTTGTAGGAGGGGCTATCCTGCCACTACCATTTCACGACAATGTAAACATGGCCTGTCTTTAATAGAAAACTGTAAATTCGTGGCCTCCACAGCTATCACAAAGCGAAAAAAGTGGTCAAATTAAAACATTCACATCTCTTTACTTGCTACACAAATATGTAATAAAAATGGGGGTTCCTATTTATAAAAACGCAGTTGATATCCGTTTGACCTATGGCAGCGCCATCTAGCTCGCCAACCATAGCGCCATCTCGTTTCCCCTTTCAAGCTAGACGAGTTTCGTTCTTTGTACTCTTTTCGTTTGATGCTTATTTCGTGAGATATTTGCCCCGGTCACTATCAATGGACCATCCTGTATACACAGCTTTCATATTTCTCGAAGGAAATTTCCTTGTGGGCAGGAAGGATAGGGAAAACCTTTGCAGTTAGGCAACTGAACCTGCCCCTCATGGTCTCCCTGCCATTCATGTCATACGACTTTACTTTACTTTTGGATTAACGTAAAGCATTTACTAGAGTTAAAATACAGATGGTGAAATTTACGAAGAGATGTAGATGGTGTACTTTCTAAATCATAAAAAGGGTGACGTGATGTACGTCAGGACGTGCGATGTACAGAGGAGGATGTTGAAAGGAAAAGTAGGTGGAGAGCCTTTGTAGGAAGAAACTGATAGTTCAGATACGGGTCCTAGGAAAGAAGTGTGAAGTCAGTGTGGCAAGGATTGGGTGGGTTGGAGCCCTTATTTTCCATAGAATAGGTAGGGTAGATAGCACTGCGATTGCGCGGCGCACTTCAAGTTACGACCAGCTCAGCTGGTGATGCCAATACTGGAAGTGTTAGCTCACTGTAACAAGAAGGTGCGCAGATCATCAAAATTGTTGCTGTCTGTGCCACAGCGTCGACAAACGAGTGATTGTGGCAACGGTCAGGGAGCTTTGTGGGGAGCAGTGGAACAACTGGAACCTGGAGCGGGTGCTTTTGCGATTCTAAGCATACGTTATCACATATTAGGACGTTTCTCGTGGGCCGGCCGCTGTGACCGAGCAGTTATAGGCACTTCAGTCCGGAACCGCGATGCTGCTACGGTCACAGGTTCGAATCCTGCCTCGGGCATGGATGTGTGTGATGTCCATAGTTAGGTTTAAGTAGTTCTAAGTCTAGGGGACTGATGACCTGATATTTTAAGTCCCATAGAGCTTAGAGCCATTTGAACCATTTTTTTTTGTTTCTCGTGAAGCACAGCTATATGTTGTAGGTTATATCGGAGACACGGAATGGGACAACAATGATTTATTATAGTGTTATCTAGCGCTGGATTCCGGCTGACAACACTGTACGACGCCACCCCGCGGTCAACTGGACGCGGGTTTGGCAAGCCATCCGCGCGCCTTTCCTGTCTACTTTCATGGGGTCGACGTGGTGTGTGGTCACTAACGAGTAATTTCAGACCCGACGAAGGCTTCATGCCATTCACCTAACTGACGACTCTATGTGCCCCCGTTGCCAGACGGTAGACACGGACGAACACAGACTGAACTGTAGCCCCGCAAGCGAGTGTTGGAAACTGATGCGCCAGGTACTGGCTTTCCTGCTACGCCGCCCCTGTGTTTCGACTGTGACCCTGGACCTCTTTCATCCCAACTCCGTCTATTTCCCGATGACCCGGATGAATGAGGTCACTTGGGTACAAGGAATGATACACTACAAGTACCGCGATGGCGAAAAGGAAGTCCTCGATTTATGGCAATACATTATCGACGAGTTCCTGGTCTTCAAAAAATGTTCAAATGTGTGTGAAATCTTATGGGACTTAACTGCTAAGGTCATCAGTCCCTAAGCTTACACACTACTTAAGCTGAATATCCTAAGGACAAACACACACACCCATGCCCGAGGGAGGATTCGAACCTCCGCGGGACCAGCCGCACAGTCCATGACTGTAGCGCCTGAGATCGCTCGGCTAATCCCGCGCGGCTCCTGGTCTTAACGAAAAGAACGGAATACCGGAACCTTTTGGCTAATTATTTGGGATCGTCATTCATGGAACTACCGTCCAGCTGGGGTGAGCCGGGTGTGAGAAGAAATTCACTTGTAGATGTGATGTTTCCACGATTTCAATACGGTAACAGAAACAGTCTCTGACTGCAGCGGCCTCGGGCGCTTCGACGGTTGATGACTGGTGATGTACATTGCAGTGATGCCAACGGGTAAGATGGGCCCTTTTAGTTCACATTATTGGCATAATTTTTGACGTCTGGCGGTCTTGTTTTTGTTGCTACTTATAAACAAAAAAAATATTGATGGTATGCTTAAGCAGTAGGAGGACAGAGACATCGTTCCTAGGCCTCGGAATTCGACCCCTACCCGACTTGCCTCCTCCAGCTTGAACCTGACTCTGCTACTACTGAAAATATATATATATATATATATATATATATATATATGTATATATATATATATATATATATATATATATATATATATATATATATTAACTTGGCAGGTAGCCTAGCTTCGATTTCCGGGCGATGCAAAATGGTTCAAATAGCTCTGAGCACTATGCGACTTAACATCTGAGGTCATCAGTGCCCTAGAAATTAGAACTGCTTAAACCTAACTAACCTAAGGACATCGCAGACACCCATGCCCGAGGCAGGATTCGAGCCTGCGACCGTAGCGATCGCGCGGTTCCAGACTGAAGCGCTTAGAACCGCTCGCCCACATCGGCCGACCCGGGCGATGCATTTGACTTTAATTTATTGATCCGCTTCCGTATACATGAGGTAGAAGAAATACAATAATCGTTTTTGCCATGAGGCACACAAAACTTCTCTCTTTATTTTTTCAATTAAAGAAACAATAAACGTTGGTAGAGCACTTTCCAGCGAAAAGAGAAAGTCACTAGTTCGAGTCTCTCAGGAATTTTCAAGCAAAGGCTTGTTTAACTGGCGGGAAAATGTAAAAGATATGCAGGCAGTCTTAACTGTCACTATTCCGGGTGTTATAAGATTCTATGATCTCTGAAGAGGCTAGTGATAGCTTCCACAAGTGGCTACCAAGCGTTCGTTCTTGCCAATTCTACCCGTGAATTTATTGGGAAGGCACACGACTATACAGGAAAACACCTAAAAAAAACAAAGAAATCAGTTAGCTAAATCGCAAAACATAACGTAACAAATGACACAGTACGTGAAAGACAAGTCTTTTTTTATTTTTTTATTTTATTGTTTTAACCTGGTGCTGGCAAGTTAATTTGGAAAATCATCGACTGTAGTTTCTGCAAATGGCGGCGAACCAAGTAGAGAAAACGTTTTGTGTAATACAATATGCCGGTTTCCATTTAGTAGAGAGTGTGTAAAGAGCTTCCCACGGCAAGCTTTACAGGACGCCACCAGTTTGTAACAGAATAGTGATGTGGTACATGAAATTCGAATAGGATAATTGTTTGTGTGATGCAAGACGTTCGGGCCGATAGGCTGGTTCAGAAAGACAATGGACTGTGTGAGGGACATTATTTTGCGAAGTCCCACAAAAGTTACCTTTCTTGATATTGCGAGACTAAACATGCCTCAGCCAATACTGTGTGAAACACGTCCTAAGCGATTAAGAATGACACAGTAACAGTTAACGCTCCTGCAAACCATAAGCCATTACGATGAACTCCGCCCCCTGCAGTAATGTGCCGATATGTGCAAGACCATCTTGAAAATGACGACCTCAGAAGCCAATTAACCTCCAGTGATGAAGCGCTTTTCATTTTTCGGGAATGCCGGCCGCGGTGGCCGTGCGGTTCTAGGCTCTTCAGTCCGGAACCGCGGGACTGCTACGGTCGCAGGTTCGAATCCTGCCTCGGGCATGGATGTGTGTGATGCCCTTAGGTTAGTTAGGTTTAAGTAGTTCTAAGTTCTAGGGGACTGATGACCTAAGATGTTAAGTGCCATAGTGCTCAGAGCCACTTGAACCATTTTTCGGGAAAGGTTAACAGATACTGTACAGGCATTTGTAGGACAGAGAATCCTCATGCACTCTCAAACACTTCCGGGATTCCAAGAAGGTTACAGCGTTCTGTGCCGTGTCCAACAAGACAGTGTACGGACACTTCTTTTTCCAAGAGAGAATCGTCAGTGGTATCGCCTAACTTGGAATACTGCAGCTGTCGCTCACGGCGTAACGTAGCAGGAATTACAGTTTAATAAGACTGCACCCTTCCCAATTTGCACAGCTGTTTAGTTGAATTAAAGGTTGTCACGTCGCTGGGTACGTAGCGTTGTAGTCATTGCCCCTGTGTTGATGATGATGTTTGGTTTGTGGGGCGCTCAACTGCGGGTCATCAGCGCCCGTACAAGTCCCAATTTCTTACGCAGTTCAATTTTTTACACAGTTCACTCTGTCCATTGTCACGAATGATGATGATGATGATGATGATGATGATGACGACGAAATGATGAAGACAACACAAACGCCCAGCCCCAAGGCAGATAAAATCCCCAACTTGGCCAGGAATCGAACTTGGAACCCCGTAATCCAGAGGCAGCAACGCTAGACACTAGACCACGAGCTGCGGACAAGTGCCCCTGTGTTATTGGACTGCTCGTCACCAGGGGTAGCGAATAACTTTGTGAATTTTGGACGAGTAAAGTAAACAATTAGACCATTGTATTCATCGGACCTTCTGACTAGGAAAGAACTGTGCTTGTAAGGATTAATTTTGGATCGACTCGTCAAGGGAATTAGTTTTAACGTAACGTTTACACAATACTGAGCCGTACAGACCCCGGCTTATGCATTGGTTTAAACCTTGACTATTACTCTGCGTTTGGATTCCCGCGGTTATTGCGGTTATGCCGTGGTTCTTCCTCTTTCTACGTGTGGCAACAGCGGTGTGTTTCGATATTCGCACCTTGTACTAACTTTGGTCTGGTGCTTATAGTTTCTGGCTACCCGGAGAGCGGCAGTTGGTAGGTTGGTGTGGATGATCCAGGAAATCTCCGTGAGGCGCATTCGGCCAGGCCCGCTGGCGGTGTCTACACAGTGTTGGAGAGTGTGGGAACTGTTCCGATTGCTATGAGGTTCGTGGCTCACCGACCCAGGACATCAAAGCTTAGTGGTGATTTAATTACCAAAGCCAGTCTGTTCACATTGTGCCGCTGGTTTTCATGGTTGGCTGTTGGAGGTATTCCCGAGAGCAACAGCGAGTGTTTGAGTTGGCGAAAGTTTAACGGTATTTTGCTTATTTGAAGTCCAAGTGCCCAAGCGGAATTTTCTGCCTTCTGGCAGTTAGTATTCCGGTTACGTGCCCTAGCCACTGACGTAAAACTGAGGGTGTCCTGTACTCACTGTGTTGTCGCTGTCCAACGCGTGTGTGTAGTTTTGATAGCTTATACATGCTTGGTTGTGGGCGGCTACGCTTTTTACGTTTTGGCATTGGAGTTCCTTGTATACTGGTAGGGTGGAAAGCAAGTCTTCAGTGGGTCCATTTGACTGTCTCTTGGTTGAGTTGCCGCGGGTCGGATATATCTTAGATTGTTTGAGCCTTCAGCCTCATTTGAAATATTATTTAAGGATAAAACCTTGCACTTTCTGCCTTTTGAAAATTTGTTGTAGTTGCGTTTTAAATCATGGGCCTTCAGACGTTTTTAAAAAGTAAAGAGGTTGTGCCCTTAAGCTGTAAGATTGTGTGACATATTCAGTCGATAGTTAAGCTCAGAAATTTACGCTCAGTGTTTGGGCAACTAATTAAAGTTATATGTGTTCTAGTGTAACTGATAGCCGCTCATTTTTGGCGCCTTACACAATTCCATCTACCTATTCGGCCCTGCAGATTTAACCAGGCATTTCAAATACCCTCACGTGCTTGTTCAAATTAATAAAGTTAACGAAATAGCCGACTATGGTGCTGGCGTAATAGCCCAACCAATAGGACCAAAACAGTTCGAATATCAGTAATAGTTCGTGTATTCGGGTATTTTTGTACGGTGGCAGGAGGGAATTTACGAACACCACACTCAAAATCCTGACAGGTAAGAGATGAGTGTAGGATGGAGGTGCATTTGAATGTCACTTTTGTACGTCTTCCTTAAACCGAAAACTGTAGCCTCCAGCGAAAACGTATTACAGTGCAAAATTTAATCCCATTAAATTCCCTACAGAATGGATCTCCCCGGTTTTTTTTACGGGGCTAATAGTTTCCGCGTAGCAAACGAAAGAATGTGAAAGTCTCACGTGTGGCTTATGAAGGTCAGATACAACGTTGTGGGTTGCATAAAACGACAGCAGTAGGTGCAACTGAATCACCTTGTGCGTACGAAAATAACAAGTACACTCTGCCAAACACTTTATAATGATACACCAAGGATACATTAGATTTATCGCAGATGTATATAGACTCTCCTTCTTCGCTGAGAGATGAAGAGCTATCATATATCTTGACTGCTCTGTTACAAGATGTGGATGTAGTCTACGTGGTGTCGCGTAACCCATTTTTGGCAGTAGAAATTCTTTTTCTTTATATCTTTCACGTCTGTCGACCTTATAATGAAAGTCTCTGTTGAGGTCTAGTGTGCTAGATTAACTGCTGACGCATTGGAGTACTGACAGTTTTGAAAAGGTTCCAAGCCGTCCCGTTATACCGAACAGAGCCATCTGCGATTTTTTTATTTGACGTGACTGCTGAATACGTCTCGCCTGTAGACAGAAACAAGGGTGTTGTTACACCTGTGATATCCAGACGTCTCTCTGTTTAAGAGAGGTCCGTTGTCACTCTTTCCAGAGAAGAGTGAAATACTCCCTTGCGAGAATTGCCACACGGCCGCTTGCGAGAGAAGCTGTTGTATTCACTTTCGGCTGCATCCTGTCGTCGAGACGCCTTTGATCTCGCCGGTTGGGCATCGACGTCTGGGGGTGGTGAGTGCTGCGGCCCTCACCATTGTGCGAGTTCCGAGAAGAACGTCCACTCGTGCCACTAGCGCCCTACACCCTACTCCTCACAACACGTCCACCGGCATTTCCTTTGAAGGCTGGAACGTCTCCATCGTCTCGTGCGCCACACGGCCGCCGGAGGTTTCGTTCTCAGAAGCAACGCTCATCCACACTTTGCGCTCTTGATGTTTTCTGATAAATTGGAAAGCAATGTGGACAACAATGACACCAACAACAACAATAAATATACTCTGTGTGAACTTATTTGTCCGTCGCTGACATAGAAGACCGCAAACCTTCTTTCCTTCCCGTCTGGGCAAGCTGTGCAGTAACTAGAGTACGTGTAAAGCTTACTGGGACAGGGTAAATGCTAGCTACAATAAAGTCAATAATTCGGTTATAATACTGGGATTTTAACTTTTTATCGCCCAGAAGTGACCAAATTTACAAAAAAAAGGGGGCTTCTTTGTCCACCCACACACTCCTGAGAATGGCAGTTTAACAATTTGCAATTACACGCCCTTTGCAGGCCGGAGTGGCCAGGCGATTCTAGCCGCTACAGTCTGGAGCCGAGCGACCGCTACGGTCGCAGGTTCGAATCCTGCCTCGGGCATGGATGGTTGTGATGTCCTTAGGTTAGTTAGGTGTAATTAGTTCTAAGTTCTAGGCGACTGATGACGTCAGAAGTTAAGTCGCATGGTGCTCAGAGCCATTTGAACCATTTTTGAACACGCCGTTATTACCGGCAGCTACGTTGATAAATACTCGGAACCTCGCAAGGATAAGTACCAGATCAAGAATATTAGGTAAGTTGTTGGAAGTGGTTAAGCGTTCGTGAAAATCTCGCTTCTGAGCACACAAAGAGCTCTAACAGTAGAACTCTGTCCGGAACACGCGTTGGTACAGTGCTGCGATACAGACCGTAGATCTCCCTTCGAGACCGATGGCCAAGACGCCAAGTCCGTACCGCTCGATGGCTGAAGGCGAAGTCCCATCTCTCCACAATTCTCCCGTCTCCCACGCGTACGAAAACGCGGCGGAAGAATACTCAGTTTCGGCGAATGTCTAACGCCGAAATCCCTCCAACGCCATTTCTGAGATCTACCCAATGATCGAGTAGGTCATATCGCTCCTAGGCATACGAAATTCCCGTCTTCGCCACGTGTTGCCCAGCACAGGTGGCTCCGGATGCCGGGCTATCCCCAAAAGCGCCGTATTGTCCTGCGTTTCTGGTGACCGCTACCTGCTGCCCACAGTGGCCCGGCGAACTACGGCCAGCTGCAGACATGCAGGGAATACTGCTCGAGAGTGGCTCACATTTATCTTGAGCTCATGCCCTTGCCAGTCCTTTTATTATTATTACTAATGTTGTCCATGTCCTGGCGCCTTACATTTGGTTTTCAAGTGTCTTATTGTAACGTAGCGTCGTCAGATGAGGAGGATGCGCAGCAGGAACGTGGCTGCGAGTGGTATGACGTGTCCTAAATTGGATAACACGCACTGTTCTGAAAATATTTTCATGAATGCAGCTGCGTGAAAATTGTAGCTGTGACGAATCTGAAACGGTCTGAGTGATGTCAGTATGTTAAGGCGTCTCATCTCTTCGGCGTACTGAAACTTCCAAAATAATTTCGGTCAAATTCTCCGTTCGTGTACGTGATACGAGTAACTGCTCTATCAATAATTTATTGATACTGGTGGCGTGCACACATCTACCGAGATGTGCTTTTTCATGATCACACCTTTTTGTTTTCTTCAGCTATGATTTTCTCGTCCATTTACTGCTTTTAATATCGACGTGATCGTCTACATTTACATTTTACTAGAGCTTTTGATTTTCGCTGTGGAGCTACAAATAGAAAAATGAAAGAAACTCTGAGATCATAGCCGGTGAAGAGTGACACACAACATGGAATTCAGATCTCTTCGTAAAGCAAAATTTTTACTTTAGCCAATAATACACACCACCGGCAGTTTCGTGGTGACGGGCGGAAGGGGGCGAGCGAGAGGAATGGAGTGAGGAGAATGACTTTTTCCCGGCTCCCCAGCTCAGCCGTAGCATGCACTGTTCTCTGCGATCTACTGCACCCTCTTTTCGCTCCGACGCGTTAATAATTAGACAGCGTGATGTTTGATCTGTGAAATGGATCACCCTGATTCACTCAGCAGTAAAATCAGATGGATTGTTTCTTCTTCCAGTGACAAGTGGCACCCAAATGTCGTTTGCTGTAGTGCAGGTAGAGGAAGAAGTTTGTAATAAAGGTGGACGGGTTTATTACTATGCAGTTAAAGTATGGTATTTCAGTTTACACACATCATACAATAGAAGAAAAGATTAATTCATACAAACAGCACACGGGGCACTCAAACTAGATAGGGGACTGGGTAACGAAAGCCACGTGGCGAGTTCTCACGATGGGTGAGTTGTAAGTATTTCTACTTCTCCAATATGTAGCTATTCTCTGTCAGTTCAATTATTAACTGAAGTTTTTCTGTAGCAACCCAAGTAAGTGTCAATGGTGGACATAAAATTTAGAACAAAAGCATCTGATACGTTGCATATTGGTGATCAGTCTGTAAAATAAACAACGATGGTGGGAGAAGTGGAAAGAAAAAATGCGAGAACACATTAAGTACAAAGTGAACAACGATTTGCAAATGTTGCCACGACAATTCAATGATCTCTGGGTGGATTTGTTGTAGTATAAACACGATGCAGTTCATCTAAACATTTGTCATATGTAGTTTAAGTTTTTCATTATTAGAGAAAGATCTACTTATAAACTTCTAGAGTCAGAAATTATTTTTTCGTCGACTACTTGCTTCTATATACACACACACACACACACACACACACACACACACACACAGACAGACACACACACACACACACACTGCGTGGTGTCGGTTGTGGTTGGGTGCACACCCTTATGATGCACCCTATCAAACTCTGGTGACCAATAGAGCCACCCTAAACAGGCCCCTAAATTACTTTAAAACAAGGGTTCTGGTGCACAACGACTTATTTAACTTCACAGGGACAGCTCCATTAAGTATGAAATAAGTGGGTACCACACCACTCTCATACATATATTTGTGAGAGGATGGCTCTTCTAGCTTTGAATGAAAAAAACGGCCACTATCACACTTACATTTATGGATTTTAAACACTAAAAGGATTCATTCACAAATGGACAAGTGATTATACCATTAAGGTACAACCTTGACACCTGTGGGTAGGGAGGACGAAACACAGCTAAGTTAATAATTCGCAAACACGACCAGTGACTGCATAAGTTGTTAGTTAAATGTAGTATGCGCATGAAAAGGTAGGAGCGAACACGATCTGATTGACAAATTCGCATCGAGAGCAACAAGCTGGTGTGTGACTCTGAAATCGGGCACTCGGCTCGTGAAGTAAGTGAGTTTATTTGATGTCTGAAGACCAGGGATACAACGGAGATTCATCTTACCAGCGGTGAAGAGTGCGAGTAAATCGGACGGCGGCGGCAGCGACTGTAGTGTCACCTTCTGCCGTCTCTTTGTACTTGACGCTTAAATACAGAAACCCAGTGGCAGCAAGGTTCACCTCATCAGTCACTCTCCTGTCATAGCACGAAGTCTTTACTCTGTAAGAGCCTAAAGTCAACTCAGTACTCTGCGAAAACCTACAGTGAAGTAAACTCTTACTAAATGAAGTGTTCTCGTTTTGGTCGCTCTGGAGCTTTGCTGCTTTTAGTCGGAGCAGGAACTCGTTGGCCAGTGGTGCAAAGACTGAGAGCACTATCCAGTAAAACGCAACCGTCTACTCATCTAAATATACTCTACATCATACTCTGCAAGCCATCTAACGGTGTGTGGCGGAGGGTATTTCTGGTAGCAGTAACTGATCCTCCTTACCCTGTTCCATTGACGAATGGCGCTTGGAAAGAATGGCTGTCGGCAAGCCTCTTGCTCTAATTTCTCGCTTTTTTTATTTTTGTTCGTGTTCGTTTGTGGTATTTATGTGGGAGGAAGTAATATGTTGTCCAACTCTTTCTGGAAACTGCTGTCTAGAAATTCCAAAAGTAAAACTCTCTGTGATGCACTACGGCTCCCTTGTAATGACTGCCAGTGGAGTTCGTAGATCTTCTCTCGTAGATTTTATTTGTGTTGAACCAATAGGGCTCTTAGGTGTCAAGGAAGGAATAAAATGTCTCCTGCTCCGTGACACAATTCTGAAAGGGGCCTATCAGAAGATGCTCTGCGCGTAGACACAGTGAAAGAGTGCGGGTTCTCCAGTAAATAACAATATGACCCAATCAGAAATTTTGATTCTGAAAGTATAAACAGAACGTTATTACAAGGCGTCGTATCCGAAATTCTAACAGCCTGCGGGATACCACGTCTGGTTAGAGATCTCTTATCTTGCTCAAAGCCTTCTGCGAATAATTTCCTCCTTTTTTCGGTAAAAAAAAGAAGCACCCTGTATCTCTCCTGGAGAGTGAGTTGGAAGACGCGAATGGCCGCAAATGCTGGGCTGCACCTCTGCCCTTGGGTCAGCATTTTTATTCCAGTAAATTTTTCTTCATAGGATTTCTATCTCGTGCAGTCAGCCTGATAGCTTTCAACTCTTGGAATACTCCACTGTACTACATAGGAAAGAAAAAGGAACTAACAGTGAAATGAATACATCTGATGGGTAAACTATTTCTGCTGAGACAGCAGTGTAAGATTGTGTTTTTGGTTCATATAGACAAAAATAGAGGGAGATGAATAGAAATAGGTTATTAAGTTTAGCATCTCGATCAGACAACTATCTACAGCACTATACACTAAGTGATAACAAATTTAAAGCACCCAGCAACACATGACCAGGTAGTATGAACCGCTTATGAATGGCATAGAACCGGTTCTGCACTCTCCAGGAACTCCATCGTTGACGGGTATGTAGGTGACCTTGAGAGAGGTCCTATACCTCAGTTGTCTTGGAGACTTCATAACAGTGTTATTCCTTGCGTCATTGTGTAGGGAGCCATGGAATATGAGTTCAGGTCAAGGCTCATAGTGATTCAGGGAACTGTGTTCGTAGTGAAGCTATGCCCGTAACTCTGCGTAGATTTCATCTGTTATCATTCGTCTATTCATCAGTGCAAATAGGACAATCATACGACCTTTTCGTGTTTCGATCTTCTGGGAGGACTCGTGCATAATCTTCATGTCACACTTTTGTACTGAGTCCATGTCATAAACATTTGTTCCACAGTCGTTGCAATACAGCCAACTGACGTTATGAAGCATCAATGTGCATCATGCCAATGATTCGAAAGATAACGATAAGCAACACGTTGGTAAGGACGTGAGACGTATGCCTTACATTTATATTTCCAATTGCCTTTTTTCGAGTTGGTAGCTTTAATTATTGTAGTTACTAATATTGTGATAGCCATAGTATACTCCTACTGTTCTTCATTGAATTGCATTTTTCTATGCCTAAAATACTGTCGATATTCTCACATAAGGATGAAATTTCAGTCAAAATAATCCACAGGCAAGGAAGTAATGGAATATCTGTTTGGTACGATGCAGCCGAGGTGTTCAATGCATAACATTCACCATTTACAACAGTATATTTATTAGGAAAGACACCATCAAGAGGTACCAGCAAAAGAACTTCTGAAAGTTTTATTCTTACATCTAGCCAACATGGAGCTTCCCACTAGATCGCCTCTGATTCCCCTCATTACATGAGCCAAAATTTTCGAACTTAATGACATGGAATCGAATTCACCGAGTCTAGCAACTGCTATACATCTGACACAATCTACAACGCTCTACACGTAAAAAAAAATTATCGTGTTATAAGCCAAGATCATTTGGTCAATGATTAGAAAAATTAAAGTAACGAACTTGGAAAAAGTTGCACAGAATTTAAATGTGAGCCGAACGTCACACATTCTTACAAAAACCTAAGGTCCTATGTATGTAGAAAGACCTTTTGAACAGGGATCAACGTGGAATAATGTCAAAACAGTAGATAAAATAAAATGAAATACAGGAAATTGTTTTTGCGGGATTATTTGCAAACTGCTCGGAAATTATATCCACATCGAAGCTTTGCTTAAAGAGGAGGCAGTCTGGACACAATAAAATGAGAGGTTGCTGGCACGAACATGACAACACACATATCGGTAGTTTTTGAATTAAAACGACGCCCATACACTTCGTAACTCTTCTCGCTTCCACTCTCTGATTCAGTTGCTGGCCATCGCCAATATATGGCACGAGACAGCAGTTTTGTTACACCACAACGGTTTCATTTAGAGAGCGTAAGTTGGTAACCTAAAAATTATGTTGGATGTTAGAATCCATATATGTGCTACTCCTGGAAGGAAAGAGGGAAGGAATAGACAGAGGTTCCAGTTTGATCAGTAAGATTTAAATACTGACTGCGCGTTGTTTGAATACCGAGGAAATGAATACGATCCTTCTGAAGATGCTTACTCGGAGATCAGTGACACAAGAGAAGTAAAAACGACTTCAGTTCATTGCTGTAAATAATGGGGGGGGGGGGGGTTCCTGTTTTTCTTCTTCAGAAACTCTATCTCGTTTCTTGAGAAGTACGCTTTTTAGAAGAAAACGTTTATAAATTAGTACTTTGGAATGAACTTTACTTCTAGATTTAATATTAATTATAACGTTCTACTACAGGTAGTGAAGTGTTAGCACAATGATTGTGAGATTTAACGAATTTTACATTCTTGTGCATGGAAAAACAGTGGGTTAGTAAGGGTTGCTTATTACGAATTTGGCAAATTACGGACACGTTTATTTCTGCACGTTGCCGCTATCCTCCTGAGGTGTTTTTCAAATTATACATATAGTACAGTTATTTTTTTAAATAATATCTGACATTTTTTTCATTACAGGAGGAGAGTATCAATAATCTAGACGTCATCCTCATAAAATGAGACATATTTGGAAGAGAATGTGGTTGTGAACTTTCGTGTTTAGAGTTGTTGAATAAAGAAATCAGAGAGAAATTACTTTCTGAATTCAGAAATCTTGGCAGCTGTGCACTCCATAACGCTTACATTGACAGTAGATTGTCGGTGTCGTCTGTAAAACGCAGATACACACAGAAAAGAGAGAGGAACAAACGAACTAATAACATTCAACATTGCGTTTTCAGATGTTCTGCAGTAACGAAGGTATGCAAGAAACCATTTCCGAACATACATCTGCTTCAGAAAAGCAGGGGATGGTAGAGACTTTGGCTAAAGAAATATCTAAAGAACACTAAATAAAAGAGCCCCCCATGAACCATGGACCTGGCCGTTGGTGGGGAGGCTTGCGTACCTCAGCGATACAGATAGCCGTACCGTAGGTGCAACCACAACGGATGGGTATCTGTTGAGAGGCCAGACAAACATGTGGTTCCTGAAGAGGGGCAGCAGCCTTTTCAGTAGATGCAGGGGCAATAGTCTGGATGATTGACTGATCTGGCCTTGTAACAATAACCAAAACGGCCTTGCTGTGCTGGTACTGCGAACGGCTGAAAGCAAGGGGAAACTACGGCCGTAATTTTTCCCGAGGGCATGCAGCTTTACTGTATGATTAAATGATGATGGCGTCCTCTTGGGTAAAATATTCCGGAGGTAAAATAGTCCCCCATTCGGATCTCCGGGCGGGGACTACTCAAGAGGATGTCGTTATCAGGAGAAAGAAAACTGGCGTTCTACGGATCGGAGCGTGGAATGTCAGATCCCTTAATCGGGCAGGTAGGTTAGAAAATTTAAAAAGGGAAATGGATAGGTTGAAGTTAGATATAGTGGGAATTAGTGAAGTTCGGTGGCAGGAGGAACAAGACTTCTGGTCAGGTGACTACAGGACGATAAACACAAAATCAAATAGGGGTAGTGCAGGAGTAGGTTTACTAATGAATAGGAAAATAGGAATGCGGGTAAGCTACTACAAACAGCATAGTGAACGCATTATTGTGGCCAAGATAGATACGAAGCCCACACCTACTACAGTAGTACAAGTTTATATGCGAACTAGCTCTGCAGATGACGAAGAAATTGAAGAAATGTATGATGAAATAAAAGAAATTATTCAGATTGTGAAGGGAGGCGAAAATTTAATAGTCATGGGTGACTGGAATTCGAGTGTAGGAAAAGGGAGAGAAGGAAACATAGTAGGTGAATATGGATTGGGGCTAAGAAATGAAAGAGGAAGCCGCCTGGTAGAATTTTGCACAGAGCACAACATAATCATAGCTAACACTTGGTTTAAGAATCATGAAAGAAGGTTGTATACATGGAAGAACCCTGGAGATACTAAAAGGTATCAGATAGATTACATAATGGTAAGACAGAGATTTAGGAACCAGGTTTTAAATTGTAAGACATTTCCAGGGGCAGATGTGGACTCTGACCACTATCTATTGGTTATGACATGTAGATTAAAACTGAAGAAACTGCAAAAAGGTGGGAATTTAAGGAGATGGGACCTGGATAAACTGAAAGAACCAGAGGTTGTACAGAGTTTCAGGGAGAGCATAAGGGAACAATTGACAGGAATGGGGGAAAGAAATACAATAGAAGAAGAATGGGTAGCTTTGAGGGATGAAGTAGCGAAGGCAGCAGAGGATCAAGTAGGTAAAAAGACGAGGGCTAGTAGAAATCCTTGGGTAACGGAAGAAATATTGAATTTAATTGATGAAAGGAGAAAACATAAAAATGCAGTAAATGAAGCAGGCAAAAAGGAACACAAACGTCTCATAAATGAGATCGACAGGAAGTGCAAAATGGCTAAGCAGGCATGGCTAGAGGACTAAAGTAAAGATGTAGAGGCCTATCTCACTAGGGGTAAGATAGATACTGCCTACAGGAAAATTAAAGAGACCTTTGGAGATAAGAGAACGACTTGTATGAATATCAAGAGCTCAGATGGAAACCCAGTTCTAAGCAAAGAAGGGAAAGCAGAAAGGTGGAAGTAGTATATAGAGGGTCTATACAAGGGCGATGTACTTGAGGACAATATTATGGAAATGGAAGAGGATGTAGATGAAGATGAAATGGGAGATATGACACTGCGTGAAGAGTTTGACAGAGCACTGAAAGACCTGAGTCGAAACAAGGCCCCCGGAGTAGACAACATTCCATTGGAACTACTGACGGTCTTGGGAGAGCCAGTCCTGACAAAACTCTACCATCTGGTGAGCAAGATGTATGAAACAGGCGAAATACCCTCAGACTTCAAGAAGAATATAATAATTCCAATCCCAAAGAAAGCAGGTGTTGACAGTTGTGAAAACTACCGAACAATCAGTTTAATAAGTCACAGCTGCAAAATACTAACACGAATTCTTTACAGACGAATGGAAAAACTAGTAGAAGCCAACCTCGGGGACGATCAGTTTGGATTCCGTAGAAACACTGGAACACGTGAGGCAATACTGACCTTACGACTTATCTTAGAAAAAAGATTAAGGAAAGGCAAACCTACGTTTCTAGCATTTGTAGACTTAGAGAAAGCTTTTGACAATGTTGACTGGAATACTCTCTCTCAAATTCTAAAGGTGGCAGGGGTAAAATACAGGGAGCGAAAGGCTATTTACGGTTTGTACAGAAAGCAGATGGCAGTTATAAGAGTCGAGGGACATGAAAGGGAAGCAGTGGTTGGAAAGGGAGTAAGACAGGGTTGTAGCCTCTCCCCGATGTTGTTCAATCTGTATATTGAGTAAGCAGTAAAGGAAACAAAAGAAAAATTCGGAGTAGGTATTAAAATTCATGGAGAAGAAATAAAAACTTTGAGGTTCGCCGATGACATTGTAATTCTGTCAGAGACAGCAAAGGACTTGGAAGATCAGTTGAATGGAATGGACAGTGTCTTGAAAGGAGGATATAAGATGAACATCAACAAAAGCCAAACAAGGATAATGGAATGTAGTCGAATTAAGTCGGGTGATGCTGAGGGAATTAGATTAGGAAATGAGACATTTAAAGTAGTAAAGGAGTTAAGCTATTTGGGGAGCAAAATAACTGATGATGGTCGAAGTAGAGAAGACATAAAATGTAGACTCAATGGCAAGGAAGGCGTTTCTGAAGAAGAGAAATTTGTTAACATCGAGTATAGATTTAAGTGTCAGGAAGTCATTTCTGAAAGTATTTGTATGGACTGTAGCCATGTATGGAAGTGAAACATGGACGATAAATAGTTTGGACAAGAAGAGAATAGAAGCTTTCGAAATGTGGTGCTACAGAAGAATGCTGAAGATTAGATGGGGAGATCACATAACTAATGAAGAAGTATTGAATAGAACTGGGGAGAAAAGGAGTTTGTGGCACAACTTCACCAGAAGAAGGGATCGGTTGGTAGGACATGTTCTGAGGCATCAAGGGATCACCAATTTAGTATTGGAGGGCAGCGTGGAGGGTAAAAATCGTAGAGGGAGACCAAGAGATGAATACACTAAGCAGATTCAGAAGGATGTAGGTTGCAGTAGGTACTGGGAGATGAAAAAGCTTGCACAGGATAGAGTAGCATGGAGAGCTGCATCAAACCAGTCTCAGGACTGAAGACCACAACAACAACAACAACAAATAAAAGAGGTTCTTAGACTACAATGAAGGACACGTCCACAGAGGAACAAGAAGACTTTGTATTTCAGCGTCAGACTTCAAGAAGAATATAATAATTCCAATCCCAAAGAAAGCAGTTGTTGACAAATGTGAAAATTACCGAACTAACAATTTAATAAGTCATGGCTGCAAAATACTAACGCGAATTCTTTACAGACGAATGGAAAAAGTGGTAGAAACCGACCTCGAGGGTGGTCAGTTTGCATTCCGTAGAAATATTCAAGAAAGGTAGTAGGAGTAATCCACTAAATTACAGGCCCCTATCGTTAACGTCGATATGCAGCAGGATTTTAGAACATATATTGTGTTCGAACATAATGAATTACCTCGAAGAAAACAGTCTAGTGACACACAGTCTACATGGGTTTGGAAAACATCGTTCTTCTGAAACACAACTAGCCCTTTATTCACATGAAGTGCTGAGAGCTATTGACAAGGGATTTCACATCGATTCCATATTTCTGGATTTCTGGAAGGCTTTTGACTCTGTACCAAACAAGCGGCTCGTAGTAAAATTGCGTGCTTACAGAATATCGTCTCAGTTATGTGACTGGATCTCTGATTTCCTTTAAGAGATGTCACAGTTCGCAGTAACTAACGGAAAGTCATCGAGTAAAATAGAAGTAATTTCTGGCGTTCCCCAAGGTAGTGTTATAGACACTTTGCTGTTCCTTATCTATATAAACGATTTGGGAGACAGTCTCAGCAGCCGTCTTCGGTTGTTTTCAGATGACGCAGTCGTTTATCGACTAATAAAGTCATCAGAAGATCAATACAAACTGAAAAACGATTTAGAGGAAATACCTGAATGGTGCGAAAACTGGCAGTTGACCTTAAATAACGAAAAGTGTGAGGTCAGCTACATGAGTGCTAAAAGGAACTCGTCAAACTTCGGTTACACGATAAATCAGTTTAAACTAAAAGCCGTAAATTCAACTAAATACCTATGTATCACAATTATGAACAACTTAAATTGGAAGGAACACATAGAAAATGTTGTTGGGAAGGCAAACCAAAGACTGCGTTTTATTGGCAGAACACTTAGAAAATGTAACAGACTTACTAAAGAGAATGCCTACGCTACGCTTGTCCGTCCTCTTTTAGAATACTGCTGCGCGGTGTGGGACCCTTACCAGACAGGACTGACGGAGTACATCGAAAACGTTCAAAGAAAGGCAGCACGTTTTGTATTATCACGAAATATGGGAGAGTGTGTCACAGAGATGATACAGGATTTGGGATGGACATCATTAAAAGAAAGGTGCTCTTCGTTGCGACGGAATCTTCTGACGTAATTTCAATCACCAACTTTCTCCTCCGAATTCGAAAATATTTTGTTGACACTGACTTACATAGGGTGGAGTGATCACGAAGATACATTAAGGGAAATCAGAGCTCGTATGGAAAGATATAGGTGTTCATTCTTTCCACGCGCTATACGAGATTCGAATAATAGAGAATTTTGGAGGTGGTTCGATGAACCCTCTGCCAGGCACTTAAATGTAATTCGCAGAGTATCAATGTAGATGTAGATGTAGTTGTAGAACACGTGAGGCAATAATGACCATACGACTTATCTTAGAAGATAGATTAAGGAAAGGCAAACATACTTGTCTAGCATTTGCAGACTTACGGAAAGCTTTTGACACTGTTGACTGGAATATTCTCTTTCAAATTCTGAAGGTGGCAGGGGTAAAATACAGGGAGCGAAAGGCTATTTACAATTTGTACAGAAACCAAATGGCAGTTATAAGAGTCGAGGGACATGAAAGGGAGGCAGTGGTTGGGAAGGGGTGAGGCAGGGTTGCAGCCTATCCCTGTTATTCAGTTTGTATGTTGAGCAAGCAGTGATGAAAAAACAAAGGAAAAATTCGTAGTAGTATTACAATCCATGGAGAAGAAATAAAATCTTTGAGGTTAGCCGATGACATTGTAATTCTGTCAGAGACAGAAAAGGACTAGGAAGAGCAGTTGACCGGAGCGGACAGTGCCTTGAAAGGAGGATATAAGATGAACACCAACAAAAGCAAACAAGGATAATGGAATGTAGTCGAATTAAGACATGTTATGCAGAGGGAATTAGATTAGGAAATGAGATACTTAAAGTAGTAAAGGAGTTTTGCTATTTGGGGAGCAAAATTACTGATGATGATCGAAGTAGAGAGGATATAAAATGTAGACAGGCAATGTCAAGGAAAGCGTTTCTGAAGAAGAGAACTTTTTAACGTCGAGTATAGACTTAAGTGTCAGGAACGTTTTTCTGATAGTATTTGTCTGGGTTGTAGCTGTGTATGGAAGTGAAACAAGGATGATAAACAGTGTAGACTAGAAGAGAATAAAAGCTTTCGAAATGTGGTACTACTTAAGAACCCTCAAGATTGGATGGATACATCACCTGACGAATGAGGAAGTAGTGAATAGCATTGGGAGAACAGGAATTTGTGCCAAAATTTGACCAGCAGAAGGGATCGGTTGGTAGGACATGTTCTGAGGCATCAAGGGATCACCAATTTCGTCTTGGAGGGCGGCGTGGAAGGTAAAAATCGTAGACGGAGACCAAGAGATGAATACGCTAAGCAGATTCAGAAGGATATAGGTTGCAGTAGGTACTGGGAGACGAAGAAGCTTGTGCATGATAGAGTAGCATGGAGATCTGCATCAAACCTGTCTCAGGACTGAAGACCACAACAACAACTACTAAATTTTGGAGCATCATAGCCATTACATCAGGCGACATGGTGTGGAGAGTAATATTTATGACGACTGCCAAAATAGTTTTTGTAAAGAGAATGACATTAACCAGTGTGAATGGCCAAGTATAGAATAATATTTCGAACACTTAATATCAGTTTCAAGGATTCCAAAGCCGACAGTTGCAGAACATGCTACTCACTTCTCCTCAGTATTAAGGAATGTAGCCACAAATGAATGAAACATATTTTGTATGCCCCAAACCAAAAGCCAAAATGTACATTACGAACAAAGAATCAAGAAGGGCGATTCTATATAATTTAATTTTAATCGCAAAGACTCATGTCATAATGTTTAAGATCAGGTGTCATTACAAGGTGTGTTGCAGTGTATATTTGTCGTAGGGGATAAACAGGATACTAATGACAATCTCTGTTCTCAAGGAAACACGGGGGCATGAGAGAAATTGCCAAAGCTACACTGAAAGATAAAGTAGATTTTTAACAATACTTTCTACCCACTGAGTATAATAATTCCTTCATAGAACCACAAAAACGCTAAAAATCTGAAGGAGATAATAATCTAGATGCATATATGTCTGAAAGGGAATAAGAGTGGTGAAGTTCTTAAGCGAGCAATTAGTAGGTAATCAAACAAGTATTGTAGCAGCTTGAGAGAGATACAAATATATTGCTGAAAATGTCTTTCACTGTGCTAATTGAAACTATGTTTCTGCAATAATTTCAAATAAATACTTCTGTAATATAAACAATTACAAATTATACTCTTGAGTAAAACACTGTTCATAGTACCTTAAATCTGAGATATGTAAAATAATGAAAATGTATGTGAATGTTTCGTTTACTTTAATTACTTACGAAAATGTAAATAAGAAAGAATGTAATTTGTTTCGTAACTCCGTTGCTAAATCTAACAAAGCGCGTTAACCTAAATCAGTAGTATTTATTTAATATTGCATCTATAACACAATTTGACCGATTATTATCAACTATTCTCCTCGTTATCTACAATGAAGTCTATTTTTCGATAGATAGCGATTTCATGACATGTTTCCCTCATCTTTACAAGAATTACTCACTTGTGGGTTCCATCTTTCTGCCCACAACCCTCCAAAGGTGTACACCTTATGAAGACTATCTTCTGAAGCTAAACCTTCCTTGTGATGTGCAGTGTCGTATTTCATATAAAGCTTGACGAGGTAAAATATGACGATACCGAAAAGATTATAGTTTAAGAAGCACTTTTGTCAGGGCCCTTGCCCAGTCTTACAAAAGAATCCAGCTACCCATACTTATGATGTACAGTGGACTGTTCCCCACATAGGTAAGAGAGGTATGAAGCTGACGCCACTGGAAATACTTAAAATTGAGAATTACTTAGGCGAAGGCCATGGATTAGGCTTAAATGAACAAACACTTTAATTTTTCCTCGAGTTAAATTAATTTTCACCAGATACTTAAGAAATAAAAATACGGTTGCAACTGTAAGTTGAACTTTGTTTTTAAGAAGGTAGCAATTTTTGTTGTTGTGAAATTAGTATGTGGCATTTGTTTTTTATTTGGAAACAGAATCTCTGTAAGTGCCACCTTAACATTTTATTTTATTGTTAGCCATCCCACAATCCAAGAAACGTCTAGGAGGAGACTAACGGGCCATAAATAAAAAAAAAATCATACTTCTTCTAACTGCGATCCATGTTCTACTGAGAGTTCTCGTGGCGCAGTTTCTTTTCATATAAGGCGAGCCTTCTCGCTATAGACGTTTCCGGCCTGTGTCAGTCGCCGTCGCACCCGCTGTGATTGGATGGGCACCTGCCACCCCTGGCGTGTGGCTGCGACATCACAGGGGGATTCAATAGAATTCCAGCGACACAAGGTGCCCGCCAAGTCAATCCAGGCACCACCGGCTGTCCCATCAGCACATACCTCGATCTGGATCGAAAGGTAGTGCACCATAAGGAATTGCATAGTCAATACACGCGTGGTAGTTGGGTGCTCGCCGATCTGTTGTAACTATGCAGAACTGAGCTTCCTGTCATCGAAGCTACGATCAGAATGATTTTTCTTGACAGTCAGGCTCCCCTTTGATGGTAAGAAAAGCATAACGATGTCGTAAGTATTTCCATTTGGTGTACTGTAATTATCGATAACTGTATGATAACGGAGGCGTTCTGAGAATTTGGAATCTTCTGAAAAACGATGTTGTAAAATATTTATTTTATCGGTTTCTAACACTTAATGATCATCTTCAGATCTTAAAAATAAAGTAAAGCACTAATAAACGACTTCAATGTACATAACATAGACTTAATGTATGTGAAATTTAAAGTTCCTAAAACTGATCTTGAACAACCACATAACACAAATTGAAAATATTTAAAATTTAAAATACTTACGAGTGATTAATGTTAGTTTCATGACACAGAATACACTCTTAAGCTGCAAAAGAAAATGAACAGCATTACAATATACTTGTGACTATATTCAGTGGTATCCAGCATTTTACTAGGCACACTCTGCATCATAAAGACTCGTGTGTCGTGGTTGTGTATCATGGTTGCTATTTAGCATGGTGAGGGCGGGGGGGGGGGGGGGGGGGAGGAGGGAGGTAGGAGGGGATGAGGATAGACAATTATTTGTGTTGTTGTTGTGGTCTTCAGTCCTGAGACTGGTTTGATGCAGCTTCCATGCTACCCTATCCTGTGCAAGCTTCTTCATCTCCCAGTACTTACTGCAACCTACATCCTTCTGAATCTGCTTGGTGTATTCATCTCTTGGTCTCCCTCTACGATTTTTACCCTCCACGCTGCCCTCCAATGCTAAATTTATGATCCTATGATGCCTCAGAACATGTCCTACTAACCGGTCCCTTCTTTTTGCCAAGTTGTGCCACAAACTCCTTTTCTCCCCAATTCTATTCAATACTTCATCATTAGTTATGTGATCTTCCCTTCTAATATTCATCATTCTTCTGTAGCACCACATTTCGAAAGCTTCTATTCTCTTCTTGTCCTAACTATTTATCGTCCACGTTTCACTTCCATACACGGCTACACTCCATACAAATACTTTCAGGAACGACTTCCTGACACTTAAATCTATACTCGATGTTAACAAATTTCTCCTCTTCAAAAACGCTTTCCTTGCCATTGCCAGTCTACATTTTATGTCTTCTCTACTTCGACCATCATCAGTTATTTTGCTCCCCAAATAGCTAAACTCCTTTACTACTTTAAGTGTCTCATTTCCTAATCTAATTCCCTCAGCATCACCTGACTTTATTCGACTATTGTGTATTCAATTAAAATGTAGCAAATATACTTTCTAAAGCAAGTAATTTATTAATTTAAATAATAAATCTAAGTGAATCATCTTGATGAAACTCTTAGATGAATGGAAAAATATGCTAGATACCACTAAATATTGGCACAAGTCAATTGTAATGCTGTTAGTTTTATTTTGCGGCGTATGATTGCATCTTTTTGAAGATATTTGACTTTTGATGCCACATGATTAGTAAAAAACAATTTTAAGTATTTTAAATTTTGAATACTCTTATATTATTTACTTATTTAACCTGATCTGAATTGGGCTATCAGCACTCTCTTACATCTGACCAGGATTTCACATATTCAGTAACTTTTTTGCATCACAAATACCTATTACATAACAATTTTATCACCTAAAAATACTATTAAAATGATTTGAATGTCTGAGGTGGCAGCACGAGTAAACAATAGTGGGTGTAATCGAATAGAGTTAATATTAGTAGTAGTTGCACTACTTTCGCTGCTGTCAGTAATAGGGATAACAGTAATAATAATAATAATAATAATAATAATAATAATAATAAAAATAAGAATAATAACGACAATAATAACAGTAATAGTAATGGAAGATATCTACAGAACTTAAAGGTGTACAAAATAAATGTTTTTTGATATGACGAGTTCTGCGAAAATATAATTTACCAAGACTTCATTAGCTAAGAATTTACATCTACATCTACATGGATACTCGGCAAATCACATTTAATTGCCTGGCAGAGGTTTCATTGAAATACCTTCACAATTCTCTATTATTCCAATCTCGTACAGCGCGCGGAAAGGATGAACACCTGTATCTTTCCGTACGAGCTCTGATTTGCCTTATTTTACCGTGGTGATCGTTCCGCCCTATGTAGGTCGGTGATTGGAATTTAGTGAGAAGATTCCGTCCCAACGAAAAACGCCTTTCTTTTAATGATTTCGAGCCCAAATCCTGTATCATTTCTGTGACACCCTCTCCCATATTTCGCGATAATACAAAACGTGCTGCCTTTCTTTGAACTTTTCCGATGTACTCCGTCAGTCCTACCTAGTAAGGATCCCACACCGTGCAGCAGTATTCTAATAGAGGACGGACAAGCGTAGTGTTGGTAGTCTCCTTAGTAGGTCTGTTACATTTTCTAAGTGTCCTGCCAATAAAACGCAGCCTTTGGTTAGCCTTCCCCTCAACATTTTCTATGTGTTCTTTCCAATTTAAGTTGTTCGTAATTGTAATACATAGGTATTTATTTGAATTTACGGCTTTTAGATTAGACTGATTTCTCGTGTAACCGAAGTTTAACGAGTTCCTTTTAGTACTCATGTGGATGACCTCACACTTTTCATTATTTAGGGTAACTACCACTTTTCGCACCATACAGATATTTTTTCCTAAATCGTTTTGCAGTTTGTTTTGATCTTCTGATGACTTTATTAGTCGGTAGACGACAGCGCCATACGCAAACAACTGAAGACGGCTGCTCAGATTGTCTCCCAAATCCTTTATGTAGATAAGGAACAGCAAAGGGCCTATATCACTACCTTGAGGAACGCCTGAAATCACTTCTGTTTTACTGGATGACTTTCCGTCAGTTACTACGAACTGTGACCTCTCTGACAGGAAATCGCAAATCCAGTCACATAACTGAGATGATATTCCATAAGCGCGCAATTTTACTACGAGCCGCTTGTGTGGTACAGTGTCAAGACCCTTCCGGAAATCCGAGAATACGGAATCGATCTGAAATCCCTTGTCAACAGCACTCAGTACTTCATGTGAATAAAGAGCTAGTTGTATTTCGCAGGAACGATGTTTTCTAAACCCATGTTGACTGTGTGTCAATAGACCGTTTGCAGTTTACACTTATCTGTAGACCGGTTAACAAGTGATTATATCGAACTATTCTACTCACTGCCCACACCACTATATTCACGCGGGAACAGCTTCATTCTGATTGGCTGTTGATATAAACCACCAATCAGAATGTTCCGTCCAGATCATTCTCGCAGCAAAACTTGCCTTATCCAATCAATAATCTGATAGTAATTAACGTCATTGTAACTTCAATTTCTAGTACATTGTTTAATCGAAATAAACGAAGTACGAATTATTCTCCAAACTGATAAATAAACTTATTCCGTCTCTAACTTTCATTCTGGCTGCTTTTATACAAAAGCAAGCTCACACCGCCATATGTTATCTGAATCATGGTTGCACCATAACTTTCCCACGGTCTATTTGTACAACGTTTTATGAAAAATGACATATTAAGTTATAACGTATGTCCCACATACACTCTCTCAATCACACTCACGCAGTCACGCCACAAAATATAATGAAATAATAATTTTGACCGATTTTTGTATTACGTAATACACAGTGACTAAAGTGTTAAATAAGACAGTTCTAATTAATTGATTTTTATGCACTGGTAATTTTGTAATGGCTCCAAATGATAATGCAAGTGAATCTGTATTTGGTCCTAACATGGTTTTAAAAAATAACCATTGGTTTTATGACTTTTTAGGGAAGTTTCCTTATCTCCGGCACTATAATAAATAAAAGTCTGAAATTTTAACAGCATCATTCCATTAATAACAAGAGGCTGTATACAAAATTTGAATAAGATCGTATTATAACTAATATGGATTATTTAGATTCGTAGAGGGTATGAATCTTCATGTCAACTGACTGGTACGCTATACAGTATCACGGCAGGTAGCTTCAGCTGCGCTGTGACGACCAAAGGGGAAAAAAAAAAACATAGCCATCCTGCAGACACCGTAACAAACGGCTGGGTGCCTTACTGCAACGAATGTCATCTCGTAATAACTTGCTACGTTACACAACGACTGAAATCTTCTTCAGTACCATTTCACCACCAATAGTTTTTCATGCAGCTTTCAACACAAGGAGTCGCAGTCTTTAAATGTGTTCAACGTGTTCTCTTATCTAATCCTTGTATCTAACCCAATGTATGTCTTGATGTATACTCAAAATTGAATACAACTTCCGCCGGCGGGAGAAGTACGCTTTTGGACACAGAAATTCTTAAATTCGCCTGCAACAGTTCACTATTTCCAATAGCGTCACATACATGCTGCAATTTGATTGTACCTGAAAGAATAACACGTACGCAAGCGAATCAGAACCTTCCCGATCAAATGTCTTTATGCATTATCGACACAAAAAAGGTCGTGAGTACCATACTTATCTAGAATACACGCAAACAGGAATCACTCTGAGAATGGTGTACACCGATACTTGTGGCACAGTGGTGTGACAAATAATGGTTCATTAGTAAACCAGTTTCCTCTAACGACTTTCGCGTACTTGTAGTCAGAGTAGTAAGATGTTCGAACTTGTATTAGGGCTATAAAATTTTCCACAGGTCGTTAAGTTATTAATAGTGTTACAAGGTCGTTACGATTTCGCCACCAATAGTTATTCATGCAGCTTTCAGCACAATGAGTCCCAGTCTTTAAATGTTTTCAACATGTTCTCTTATCTAATCCATGTATCTAATCCAATCTGTATCTTGATGTATACTCAAAATGTGCTTCGTAGGCTATGTTCCAAATTTATTCTGCTGCATTGCTTTCCTATGACATAACCTTTAGATCATCGGCGTTCAAATTTTTCGTGTTCCTCTTTTAACTCGTGTTATGATATCTCTTCTATTGAGGTAACTACTTTGGCTCAGCTTGAAGCAAGTTTAGTGCATTACATACTCTGAAAATTCCTTTAGTTGTACCATGACTAGTTGTAGAAAAGATAAGTAAATAATTTTTGCACAGACAGTTGCTCATGATGCTAACACAGAAAAAAAGGGGAATATAAAAGTGGCATTGGGAATGTTTTGCCATCCAGCGTCAATCAGTTGTTTTTATACAAATGGTTTCCACAACAGTTTTCAATTTCCGAAGTATACTTTGGCAGCTGGAGAGATTCGTATCCCGTCTAGAGCAGCATCTCTATACCCGCAGAAAATTCGAGTCCACTCTACAGAGTCGTTTGCTCTGGAAACAAGATTAAACCGCAACCGAAATGTCAGGGATATACTGACGGCAACCATAAATAATCAAACGTAGTGGAGCCTTTCGTTGTGCTTTTGTGATGAAAGAACCAATTGTGGGGTCCCCATTCGGAATTCCTTTAACCGAGTAGCAATATGATGTGGACACTGTTGCGGACCCAATTCTTGCAGAGAAAGAAAACAGACTGACTGATCAGATCTTCATTCAGACAGTGCCAAATTCCTCCTTCGTGTGCTGCAGCGTTTTGCAGGTATAAAAAAATTTTGAATTACGTGCTATGTCATGTCCTTGCATTTCAGCAATATATCGAGAAAAATTTCGTTCCTAATTTACTTGGAAAAAAAAGAAAGTAAAAAGAAAGAAAAGACTTTACATGTACAATTAATACATGAAAAAACTATCATAATTTTAATTTGCTCTTATGTTATTCTGTAAAGATACTACTATAGTATGATGTATATTTTCCTTGTCTTTGCCTTTTCTTTTCGTTTAGGAAAGAGTTACAACATTAGAGGTTTTGAAATTTTGAACCTGTATACTTTCTATACATGCATTTATGCAATCGTTGATTTCCATTTTTTATGGCGTTGTGTACTCACAAATTTACTAGTATTACCATGTGGGTTAAGACAATTCTTCATGCATAGTAGTATAGAATAGTAATTTTACGTAAGAATTTGAGCACAGTAATCTGTGTAATGTTGTGCGGGAGGGGTTGAGCATAAGGAGAGGTCGCCAGGTGAAAATGAAAAAAAAAAGTGTGTGGAGATAAGTGAAAGCAGTGGACTGTCGGGTCTTACCCGAGAGAGGTAAGTGTGTGTTCACAGTAGTAGCTTCACAGGAATTAAAATTTCGTATTTTTGGGGATCCACAGGTTCCAGATACTTAATGAACGTAAACAAGGTCCGTGGTAGGCTGTAATACGATGTTTATTTAATCGTGCGATTAGCTAATTTCGACTAAGCGTCGTGGTCAGGCACACTTCTAACATCTGTATTTCATGTCATTTCAAAATCACTCTTAAACGCAAGTAAAAAGTACACAAGTGAGGGAATGTGGCTACTTTTCACTCGTAATTAAGAGTGATTTTACATTACTGACATAAAGTACAGATGTTACAAATGTGCTTCACAATGACGCTTATTCGAAATAAGCTAATCGCTCGATTAAATAAACATCGTATTACAGCCTACTGCGGACCATGTTTACGTTTATTTTACAGGAATTGTGTGTTCATAGCAGTAACTGTGCGCTTGAATTTTTGCAGTGCATGGCGTGGAGTGTACTGGTACAGACCGCCAACGATGAAATTAAAATATAAGCATGTGAACTTTTTCATATAGCGAACTGACATCTCGCAAGGAAAATCTGAAAATTTGACGTGCTGAGAGTGGAGTCACGTGTTTTTGTTGTGGACTGTTTCGACAGTGCCGAGCGCTCTGTGTACGTAATGGTTGTACCGATTACGGCCTAAAAGAATGTTACTTTGAGAGGGTCTTCGTATGCCTTCCCAAATATCTACCTCCTCTGTGTTACCCGGATTATATTTCAGTGTTCCCATTTGTACTGGTAGTGGAGTATACGCTAAGGATCTAGTTGCTTTCACTGTTCTGAGTGGAATGAATCGTGTTTCTGATGAAGTTTACCAACCTGAAGTCATCTATAGATGTCCCCTGCGCAGAAAGCAGCACGTAGATCATGGGCCTATTGTCCTGTGGCTGTAGTGAACTGTTGGCGACGAACTGAGGCTACTTAAATCATTGATTCCTCCACTTTTTTGGGATTCCACTCGTTTTTATTCTATCAAAATATGCAGACAGCGAATTACAGTCTTTATTCACCGTCTATTTAAAAATCCCAACATCATTAATAATTTCACAAGTTTTCTCTCTAAACACTGGTAACGGATCACATATTTCGATTGTTCTAAACTTAACCTATCTTTAAAGAACTATAATACAGCCGATCACGCCATACAACGAGTGTGTACCTAATGACTGCTCGTTCCGGAGCTTTGGGCGAGCAGCTTAGGTGGAGTCCGAAGACACTCGAAGAGCTTCGTCTTGCATTTCGTTCAATTTTTATTCTTAATTGTGCTTATCATTATGACTTCTGAAGTAAAGTGGCTGTAGTCCGCTATTTAGAGACGCCCGTATTTGAATATCAAAGAAATTTAATATAACTGCCGGCAATCACAGTGATGGACTACAATTAGGGCGGTCTTTATCACGAAAGGGGTAGCGTTCATACCCTTTGCTACTGGTACCTCACACTATCTATTACGAGAGCTGTTTAATGCTGCAATTTCAGTTGCTCTAACGAGAGATCCTTGGAGCTAGATATGATTGCTGATTGCTGCGAAAGCCAGAAATATTAGAAAATTATGATGATTCTCGGAGCAGATTATTGCACCAAATCTTAATAAAGTGAAGCGTATCAATCGGCAGAGTGAAGAGACAGTTATATCAAGCTGAGCGCGTGCCATGGACAGTTCGTATTGTGAAGAGGAAGTAGAAAGTTTAGCTTCTTAGCGTGAACTAGCAACTCACCAACTTATTATAGGAAAGTCAAGGTGTTTGTATTGTGGAGTCACGTGTCTGCGAAATGAACGTTTTCTAGTGGACTGTGATGCATAAATTGCATCTCGTTTTAAACCGATATGGAGTCTAGAACGTTCGAACCGTGGTGAGAAATAATTAAAACGCGAGATGGCGTCGGTAAAAGTAAAGTATTCGCTGGGTGAAGCATGTGTGAACTACGTCGCTCACTGCAGATGTTTTATTCGACACTGTAAATGTTGCATTTTTCTTCTGCTTCTGTTAACGAGTGTCCATTTTGAAGAGGACAAGTACAGCACCAAATATTACCGAGCATTTGTTTTTAGATCTTCGCCGTGAGACGACGACACGCCGGTTCCCACAGCTAAGTTATTATTCAACGGGCTTTATAAACGACAGAAAGCTCTTATCTCGTCGCCAAATGTCAGAAAGAATTTTGTAAGGAACACATCATTTCGTGTTGATGCTATTTCTACATCTTCTCGTTGCTGATCCCTGTTCGCACCACTTAAATCCCAAACATTTCAAATAATACTTTCAGTGAGTTGAAGACCTTAAAGTAAAACTGGTTCAAATGGCTCTGAGCACTATGGGACTTATCATCTGAGGTCATCAGTCCCCTAGAACTTAGAAATATTTCAACCTAACTAACCTAAGGACATCACACACATCCATGCCCGAGGCAAGATTCGAACCTGCGACCGTAGTGGTCTCGCGGAAGCGCCTAGAACCGCTCGGCCACTGGGTCCGTCACCTTAAAGTAAATTAAATTCTTTTGAAAGGTTAATTTCCACAGCAAGTATCATATTTTTGCTAAAAATTATCTTTCGGAACTCCTTTCGTTCCCTTGGCATACAAATGTACTACATATTTACGAGCAGTGACACAAAAATTCACAGTTTGTTTCCTCATGTTTTGCTACATACAAACATTTAATTACAGCTCTTGTAAACGCTGTTTGCCCAGATAGTATGTTGAATATTATGCTGTCGAATACAATGTGCTGGCGAGATACACGTGTGGTATAGTGTCCACTGTTAAGCTAGCTAGTTATGACCAATCAGGAAAGAGTAAGTCAAATGTCATTACTGAGTCAGCAATGAGAATGTTATGCACCTGTTGTCAAACGTGTGATATATGTACAACAATATGTTTTGGAACTACGTTTCCCCATTTTCAAGTGCTATAATCAAGGAAACGAATCAAACCATAGCAGTACTGCAGCTACAGACAAACATATACTTATTTGTATCGTCCTGTAGTGTAGCATGCCCCAGCGCCTCTATGCCATAAGGCACCGTCAAAAGCAAAAAGCCAGCAGAAAACACACATTGTGAAACATAATACTATTCCTTGAATATCTCATGCTGGCTTACCATACTTCCGTCACGTCCAGTTGTAAACTAAAGACAGCTGCCTCCCGGAACCAAATACAGTACTTCAGTTGACGTGTGTATCACAAGCTCCAACGATGTTTCTCTCTATCGTAAAACCTTTGATTGTTATAAGTCAACTCCTGGAAAGACTAAATACCGGTACTACATGTATGTTGCAATGTGTCTAAAAATATAGAATGAGCAATAGAAAACATTCAACTCAGCGTAGCTAACGAGAATAAGTTACTGGTTGCTTCTCAACAGATAACCTGAAGTTTCATTGGCGAAACATTTAGAATGCCTCAAAACTTCGAACTCAACATAAACATGTTGCGTGGCATTTATTTGCATATCTGTATTTTTCATTCCACGGAATTACTGCGCCATTGTGAAGTACTGCTTACTTGTTTGGTGAGTACTAGTAAACCGATGAGTCCGAGTTAGAGCAGTGTTTACTCAGTTCTGACACCAATTAGAATTTTATGCTTTTAGTTACTCCACAAATTACATACTCGAGATCTGGTAAACATTTCATCAGGAATGCGTTTGGTTTCCTTCACTTTATAATGCTTTTTGGATTAAATTCTGCTATAATTTAATCGTAAACTCTATTACTAAATTTTTATACGAAACGGTCATTTCTGGTAGAAGTAATATTAGAAAGTTTTCCATTTCGTTCCATTACATGCAAGAAATATTTCGATGAACCATGTCTCGTGAACGTTTTGTCATCGTAATCGTCCAGGCTAAGTTTCCTCTGTGCAAAATAGTTGGGAAGGAAGATGCAGTATCATTCCCTGATGAAGTACCTTAATACATAAGAACAAAAACGTGGTTACAAATAACTATATTTATATGAGATAATTGCAGTCATTATGGCCACTGGTACATTAATATGCACCAACTTCTATGTATTAATTGTTTTTCTCTCTGTGACTAACAGTCTTCCTGCAAAGCGTCGCATAATTTACTAATTGACTACCTTCTGCGCAGTCGTAACTGCATGACTAAGTTTCCTACGCCTGTTAGTGTAGATTAAACGTTTTGCATTCAAACTTAAAAACTGAAACATCTGACCTGCTCCCCAGGGGAAAGTAAAAATTAGTATTTTGCTCTTACCACATATACTTGGACGTACTAACGAACCTAAAAACGTACTACTCCTATTAGTTATAATTCTTAGTCAGCAGACGAAGTAAACACTAGTGTGAAACAACATGTGTGAAACTAGATAACATATTAAAAAGATTACAGGGCTGCAGAACCCTGTCTCCCCATCAGGAGAAGTAGTCCCACAAACATCCTCCCTACTATATTAAACATTCCTAAATACAGTGCTTTTTTTTCTTTTTCATTCATCAGTCTTCTGACCGGTTTGATGTGACCCATCATGAATTCCCCTCCTGTGCCAACTTCTTCATCTCAGAGTAACACTTGCAACCCATGTTATAAATTGTTTGCTAGATGTATTCCAATCTCTGTCTTCCCCTACAGGTTTTGTCCGCAGCAGCTCCCTCTACTGCGATGGAAGTTATTCCCTGATGCCTTAAGAGAAGTCCTTACATCCTGAATCTTCTTGTGAGTGTTCTCCGTACATCTCTTTCCTCTCCGATTCCTGTCCAGAACTTCCTCATTCATTACGTTATCAGTCCTCGAAATATTCAACATTCCTCTGTCGCACCACATGCCAAATACTTCGATTCTCTTCTGTTCCGGATTTCCCACAGCCCGTGTTTCAGTACCATACGATTACGTACTGCAGACGTACATTCTCAGAAACTTCTTTCTCAAATTAAGGCTTATGTTTGATATTAGTAGATATCTCTTGGCCAGAAATGACCTATTTGCCAGTGCTAGTCTGCTTTTGATGTCCACCTTGTTCCATCCATCATGGGCTTTTTTTTGTCTAGGTAGCAGAGTTCCTTACTTTCATCTATCAAACCTGATGTTAAGTTTCTCGCTGTTCTCACTTCTGCTACTCTTAATTACTTTCGTCTCTCTTCAATATACTCTCAATCGATATTCTGTACACAGTAGACTGTCCATTCCATTCAACAGAGCCTGTAATTCTTCTTCAGTTTCACACAAGATGCCAAAGTCGTTCGAGAGTCTTTCATTAATAACCTTTCACCATGAATTTTAATTTCTCTCTCTAACTTTTATATCAATTATTGCTTCTTCGACGTACAGATTAAACAGTAGGAGTGAAAGATTACATCCCTGTGTTATACCCTTTTTTATCAGAGTACTTCGTTCTCGGTCGCCGGCTCTTATTTTTCCCTCTTGGCTCTCGTACATATTGTATATTATCCGTCTCTCCCTACAGCTTACACCTATTTTCCTAAGAATTTCGAACATCTTGCACCATTTGACATTCTCGAACACTTTTTTCAGGCCGAAAAATCCCATGAAATTGTCTCGACTTTTCATTAGTCATGCTTCCATTACCATTTACAACTTCAGAACTACCTCGCTAGTGCCTTTACCTTTCCTAAAGCCAAACTAATTGTCATTTAACATATATTTAATTTTCTTTTCCGCTCTTGTGTACATTACTCTTATCAGCAAATTCTCACACTTGTCAGCTCTTACAGTGTTCGTTATTGTGTGCAAGATATTTTACCGGAAGTCGAATGGTATACAGTCAGACTCATACATATTACACGCCATCGTGAATAGTCGTTTTGTTGCCACTTCCCCCAAAGATCTTAGAAATTCTTATAGAACGTTATCAATCACTACTGCCTTATTTGACCTCACGTCTTCCCAAGCTCCTTTAAATTCCGATTCCAATACTGGATTCCCTGTCACTTCCACATCGACTCTCGTTTCTGCTATCACATCAGACAACTCTTCATAGAGGCTTCAGGCTACTCGTTCCGCCCATCCGCCCTTTCCTCTTCATTTAACAGTAGAATTGGCATTGCACTGTCAATGTTACCACCCTCACTTTTAAATTCACCGGAGGTTGTTTTGACTTTCCTATATATTGAGTCAGTCCTTCCGACATTGATTTCTTTTCCGATTTCTTAACATTTTTCATTCAGTCATTTCGCCTTTGCTTCCGTGCACTTCCTATTTATCTCACTCCTAAGCGATTTATATTTCTTTATTCCTTAATGTGTGTATTACTCTGATTGGCATATATGTGCTGTAAATGTTGACCATGGGTATTATTACATAAAATAAAACAGCTCCGAACAAACAATACTGCACAATGGATTTCATATGGACCTATGGCACCACGAGACGATTTTCTACAGCAAATCATGCCTTCAAGCAACGCCGGTGTTTGCTTGTAGACCTCTTCCTTTAATATTTTCCATAGACACAGTTCCTGAAATTTTGAAGTCCGGCGAATGTACACAATATTTTCTGTTTCCCAGACTACCT
Source organism: Schistocerca piceifrons (assembly GCF_021461385.2). Taxonomy (NCBI): domain Eukaryota; kingdom Metazoa; phylum Arthropoda; class Insecta; order Orthoptera; family Acrididae; genus Schistocerca; species Schistocerca piceifrons. The sequence goes on from NC_060143.1 coordinate 226,845,201, forward strand.
TTCTGTGTAAAAATATAATTTAATTGTCTCTAATTATCTGCGAGGAATGGGTGGGACATCTGTCACGTGGGTACTATTTGGATTGCCTTTTATCCACTGGCATGGCTTTCAGTTACATAATGTTTATGTACTTGCGGCTATTTAGTGCCCATCAGTACAAGAAGGAGTAATGATGTTATTCTTCGAAAACTCACACCACACCTCGACAGAACATGTTCATATTTTATCAGCTTCTCTCAGGCAGTGTATAGTTTATACTGACTAGTACTGTGCGTTGCGAAGAGTGATTTGCCCGTAGTTTGTAAACCACCCTCCATCCTTAAGCGAAATGTGACACAGAAATGATGCGGCGAGTTACAGTTTTAACGGACAACCCTTCGGATGAATGAAACCCCTTTTGAAAGTCACTGATACGGAGCTGTTAAAGATTTATTTGCTTTGGGAGCAAGTTGTCTGATAGCTACAACAGCAGAACAATGGCTGGAGGGCTTAAAGCACACAGGCAAACACAGAACTTTACTTGAGTTTGCTTACATTCGGTTTATCAGAGCAGGCGTTTGCAGGACCTGACGGCAGAACAGCGGTTTGTAACACTGATATTTTGTTAACTATGTAATCAAATTCCATTCATGATATTTCACTGCAATCTTCTTCGAAGTTTCGTTCCAGTTTTACAGAAAAATTGCGAATACTATTTTTCAAACTAGGAAACAAAATCGGTGTAATATTTCAGCAGCTATAAAATTTAAATATTAGCAGTGAACGTCAAAAAATTTTCTACAGTGTCCGCTGGAACTAAGTGAAAACCGCAATTTGCCACAGACTACATACACTAAAGAAAGATGCACTTTGACGGAGTGGTACGGAAATAGGTAGATGTGATGTACATTCACAGACGAACAAATGATTACAGTTTCAGAAAAATTGGATTATTTATTCCAGAGACAGTGCTTCACAGTCTGAGATTTGAGCAAATCAGTAACACTTTGGTCCACATTTGGCCCCTTTGAAAGTAGTTATACGTCTTGACATTGATTGACAGAGTTGTTGGATGACCTCATGTGGCAGCCGGCCGCTGTGGCCGAGTTGTTCTAAGCGTTTCAGACCGGAACCGCGCTGCTGCTACGGTCGCAGGTTCGAATCCTGCCTCAGGCATGGCTGTGTGTGATATCTTTAGGTTAGTTAGGTTTAAGTAGTTCTAAGTCTAGGGGACTGATGAACTCAGATGTTAAGTCTCATAGTGCTCACAGCCATTTGAACCATTTTTGACCTCCTGTGGGATATCGTGAGAGGTTATGTCCAACTGACGCGTTATAGTGTCAAAGTTCTGGATTGATTGGAGGATCCTGCCCATAATAGTCCAAACGTTTCCAAGTGGGGAGAGGCCCGGCGACCTTGCTGGCCAAGCTATGGTTCGGCAAGCACGAATACAAACAGTAAAAACTTTCACCATGTGCGGGAGGGCATTATTTTGCTGAAATGTAAGCCCAGGATGGCATGCCATGAAAGGCAAAGAAACCTGGTGTAGAATACCATCAACGTATAGCTGTGCCGTAAGGTTGCTGCAGATGACCACCAAAGGGGCCTGCTACGAAATGAATTGGCATCCCACACCACCACTTCTGGCTGTCTGGCAGTATTGCGGGCGACAATTACGCTACTGGCCATTAAAATTGCTACACCACGAAGATGACGTCTGCAGGCGCGAAATGTAACCGACAGGAAGAAGATGCTGTAATATGCAAATGATTAGCTTTTCAGAGCATTCACACAAGATTGGCGCCGGTGGCGGCATCTACAAAGTGCTGACATGAGGAAAGTTTCCAACTGATTTCTCATACACAAACAGCAGTTGACCGGCGTCGCCTGGTGAAACGTTGTTGTGATGCCTCGTGTAAGGAGGAGAAATGCGTACCATCACGTTGCCGACTTTGATAAGGGTCGGATTGTAGCCTGTCGTGATTGCGGTTAATCGTATCGCAACATTGCTGCTCGCGTTGGCCTAGATCCAATGACTGTTAGCAGAGTATGGAATCGGTGGGATCAGGAGGGTAATACGGAACGCCGTGCTGGATCCCAACGGCCTCCTATCACTAGCAGTCGAGAATGACAGGCATCTTATCCGCATGGCTGTAACGGATCATGCAGCCACGTGTCGATCCCTGAGTCAGCAGATGGGGACATTTGCAAGACAAAAACCATCTGCACGAACAGTTCGACGACGTTTGCAGCAGCATGGACTATCACCTCGAAGACCTTGGCTGCGGTTATCCTTGACGCTGCATCACAGACAGGAGCGCCTGCGATTGTGTACTCAACGACGAACCTGGGTGCACGAATGGCAAAACGTCATTTTTTCGGATTAATCCAGGTTCTGTTTACAGCATCATGACGGTCGCATCCATGTTTGGCGACACCGCGGTGAACGCACGTTATAAGCGTGTATTCGTCATCGACGTACTGGCGTATCACCCGACGTCATGGTATGGGGTGCCATTGGTTACACGTCTCGGTCACCTCTTGTTCGCATTGACGGCACTTTGAACAGTGGACAAGTCTTACGACCCGTGGCTCTATCCTTCATTCGATCCTTGCGAAACCCTACATTTCAGCAGGATAATGCACGATCGCATGTTGCAGGTCCTGTACGGGCCTTTCTGGATACAGAAAATGTTCGACTGCTGCCCTCGCCATTACATTCTCCAGATCTCTCACCAATTGAAAACGTCTGGTCAATGGCGGCCGAGCAACTGGCTCATCGCAATACGCCAGTCACTACTCTTGATGATCTGTGCTATCGTGTTGAAGCTGCGTGGGCAGCTGTACCTGTACACGCCTTCCAAGCTCTGTTTGACTCAATGCCCAGGCGTATCAAGGCTGTTGCTACGGCCAGAGGTGGTTGTTCTGGGTACTGATTTCTCAGGATCTATGCACCGAAATTGCATGAAAATGTAATCACATGTTAGTTCTAGTATAATATATTTCTCCAATGAACACCCGTTTATCGTCTTCATTTCTCCTTGGTGTAGCAATTTCAAAGGCCAGTAGCGTATGTTGATATTCCACATCTGTGCGGAGCGTCTCCAGACACGTCTTTACTAGCTATCCGTTCTCAGTTCGAGGCGGAACTCATCCCTGAAGACGATTCTACTCTAGACAAAGAGATTCCAGGCCCTGATGACCAGCAAAGACGTGGCCGGAGAAGCCCCGGACAGCTGTAGGACTCCAGCCTGACTGTCGTCCACCATATGCCCTGACAACCAGGAGAGATGGTTTGGGGTGCCACGCCGTTTAATTTCGTGGCAGGACGGCATTGGCTGCCATCCGCCGCACCCTCACAGCACAGCGGTACGTCGTCAATATTCTACGCCTCGTTTTGTTGCCATTCATGGCAAGCCTTTCCAGACTTACACTTTAGCAACGTAATGCCAGCCTTATACTGCTTGTCTTGGTGCTTGCCAGACCTACGTTGGCCAGAAAGGTGGCCGGATCTCTCCCCAATTGAGAACGTTTGAAGTATCGCTAGCTGGTTTTCCAACCAACTCGGGATTATGACGATTTTATGCGCCAGTTCAACAGAATTTGGCACGATATACGTCAGAAGGATACCCAACAACACTGTCAATCAATTTCAAGCAGGATGACTGTTTACACAAGGGTAGGAGTGGAGCAACGTACAGGGCGAGTCAAAAGTCCTTGGACACCTTCGTAAGTTGGAAGATTAAAGGGAAAATTGAAATGTGATGATGGGAACACAGATTTGATGTGGGGCCGCAAATTTTGGAGTGAATGTCATTCATGGCCGCCATCTGGAAATCCGCCATTTTGGATTCAAGTCATTTTTTAAAATGGGAACGGGGGTGTAGGACACATCAAATAACACACGCTTGAGCTCTGGAATTTAGTGGCGTAATTTGTTTTTTTGTCTTCTACAGTTTAGAGCTTATTCATGTTCAAAGTCGGGAAATTATCTTCATACCGACTGCTGCAACACATGTTCTGCATGTTGTCCATCCCGAGACATGAGTCGGTCTCAAAGTAAAGTTGAACATTAATAACTTCTAAACCGTAGAATATAGACAAAAAGAAATTACACCACTCAATTCCACAGCTCAAGCGAGTGTTATTTGATGTGTCATACACCCCTCATTCCATTAAAAAAAAAAAAAAGACTTGAATCCAAAATGGCGGATTTCAAGATGGCGGCCATGAATTACATCGACTCCAGAAGTTGCTGCCCCACATCAAACCTATGTTCCCATCATCACATTTCAATTTTCCGTTTAATCTTCCAACTTGTGAAGATGTCCAAGGACTTTTGGCTCGCCCTGTATTATTGACTTGCTCAATTTGTGACGCTCTTCCTCTTGAATAAATCAGCCAGTTTTTCTGAAACTGTTATCAGTTGTTTGTTTGTACATGTGAGGAGCTGGAACTGATAGAGGAATTTACATACCTGGGAAGCAAAATTACAAGGGATGGTAGAAGCCGGGAAGAAATTGCGAGCAGAATGCAAAAGGCCAAAATTGCATTTAATCGGAGAAGGAACTTACTCAACAGCAACAACATCAGTCTGAAAATAAGGAAACGTATCATGAAAGGTTTCGTTTGGAGTGTGGCCTATACAGATGTGAAACTTGGACAATTTGAAGAGAAGAGAGAAGACGGCTAGAGGCCCCAGAGGTGTGGTGCTATACAAGGATGATGAGGATCAGCTGGAGAGACAAAGTAACAAATGAAGAGGTGCTTAGAAGAGTACAGGAAGCTAGATCTCTGTGGAGACAAACTTGTAGGGAACATCCTACGACACAATTACATCACTGGAACAATAGCAGAACTAGCTACTGAGGGAAAGAATTGGCCGGGGCGACCAAGGACATCACACATGCAACAGATCATGATTGACGTTGGATCTAACACGTACGTGGTAATGAAGAGGAAGGCAGACAGAAGAGAGGAACGGCGCTATTCTGCAAACCAACCTCAGGGTTAAGATGAAAGAAAGTAGACATGTGCAACATATCTACCGATTTTCGTCCCATTCGGATAATTCCTTCATGATCCGTCGTTTTCTTTTTTTTTCCTCGATTTGTGTTGTGTAGTGTGTGTGTGCGTGTATGTGTGTGTGTGTGTGTGTGTGTAACGTGTATACAGGGTGTTACAGAAAGGTACGGCCAAACTTTCAGGAAACATTTCTCACACTCAAAGAAAAAAAATATGTTATGTGGACATGTGTCCGGAAACGCTTACTTTCCATGTTAGAGCTCATTTTATTACTTCTCTTCAAATCACATTAATCATGGAATGCAAACACACAGCAACAGAACGTACCAGTGTGACTTGAAACACTTTGTTACAGGAAATGTTCAAAATGTCCTCCGTTAGCGAGGATACATGCAACCACCCTCCGTCGCCTGGAATCCCTGATGCGCTGATGCAGCCCTGGAGAAAGGCGTATTGTATCACAGCCGTCCACAATACGAGCACGGAGAGTCTTTTCATTTGGTACCGGGGTTGCGTAGACAAGAGCTTTCAAATGCCCCCATAAATGAAAGTCAAGAGGGTTGAGGTCAGGACAGCGTGGAGGCCATGGAATTGGTCCGCCTCTACCAATCCATCGGTCACCGAATCTGTTGTTGAGAAGCGTACGAACACTTCGACTGAAATGTGCAGGAGCTCCATCGTGCATGAACCACATGTTGTGTCGTTCTTGTAAAGGCACATGTTCTAGCAGCACAGGTAGAGTATCCCGTATGAAATCATGGCGGTGAACAGCAAAGGGCCTATAACACTACCTTGGGGAACGGCCGAAATCAATTCTGCTCTACTCGATGACTTTTCGTCAGTTACTACGAACTGTGACCTCTCTGACAGGAAATCGCAAATCCAGTAACATAGCTGAGACGATATTGCATAAGCGCGCAATTTCAATACGAGCCCCTTGTGTGGTGCAGTGTCAAAAGCCTTCTGGGAATTCAGAAATACGGAATCAGTCTGAAATCCCTTGTCAATAGCACCCATAACTACATTTGAATAAAGAGCTAGTTGTGTTCCTTAGGAAAGATGTTTTCTAAACCCATGTTGACTGTGTGCCAATAGACCGTTTCCTTCGACGTAATTCATAATGTTCGTGCACAATATATATTCCAAAATCCTGCTACATATCGACGTTAACGATATGGGCCTGTAATTTAGTGGATTACTCATACTACCTTTCTTGAAAATTGGTGTGAGCTGTGCAACTTTCCAGTCTTTGAGTACGGATCTTTCTTCAAGCGAACGGTTGTATATGATCGTTAAGTATGGAGCCAATGCATCAGCGTACTCTGAAAGGAATTTGCCGCGGTTTTTTTTATCTAATATCACCTATGACTAGAATTTGTAAGAGATTGATTCCTTACCTGTGCATGGAAAACTGCTTGGTTTACTGCAGTCATTCAGTCTTGGTGGAAGTTTTGTCAATATGCTATGGTTGGTTGTTACGCACAGCGTATTTAGTCAGGGCTGTAGGCTTGCTGTGTTTAGTTCCCATTAGATTTTAAGGAATATGCACTCTAGCGAAAACGGTTTACCAACCTGAGGAGTTGCAACTGAGGTTGTACCCGTATTTTGAAAAATTATTTGAACCTCACTAATATTTGTGAGGGAAGAGAGCAGCTAATCTCCACAATAAACGAAAGTCAAAACTGTGTTACCGGGTAGCGCCACCTTAGAATAAACAGGTCCATTAGTCAAAGAATAAACTTAATCTTACGGCCAGTACGATTTATTTCTTCTTAAGTTAATAACAGTCTTAAGTACGCCTTAGAATAATCAGTGTTTTCGTCATAGCGGAGTAGAAGGTTGTTGTTGCTTATGAACTAACCAACTTCTTTGTTAATGTTGATCAACAGACACCCATTCAGTGTCGACATGTGTTAGAAGCAAACCGCGTGCCGACGGCCGCGGACATATTTTGCAGGCGCCTTAATTTTCTCTTGTCTTTAACTTCCAGGGGCGAATATTGTTTCAACAGTTTCTTGCCGTTTTTGCTAATCAGTGTTCTCAGGTGGGCGTTGCAGAAAATTTCTTTGTACATATATTCGCCAGCTGCAAGCGTTAGATGCAATACAGCTAATGCAGATGTTTCAGTTCCAGACTCAACAAATCTCTACATTACTCAACACGGTGCAGCAGCTAGAAGCCAACACTGTGTGCCCGAGGGAACAAGCACCGCCTACTACAGCTGTTATACCACCTCTTCGACAGTTTTGTGAACAAGAGGAGGAATGGCTCGAGTGGTTGGCCCAATATGAAGTCCACGTCATCAGGCACAATATACCTCGTACTGTGAAACTTCCCTATCTGTTACACATCGCTGGAAGTGCAGTATTCAGATTAATTCAAAAACTCTTTCCTAACGCCACTTTGAGTGGACTTGCATATGACAGTATTATCGCGTCACTAACTATTATGACCAACAGGTGAATTTCGTTGCAACTAGGTATCAATTCCTTAATTGCCAACTCGGTCAGAACAAACTTATGGCGAGTGGGAAACAGATTTGCAAGGTATGACAGGGAAATGTAAATTCAAATGTGATTGCTGTGCTTTATATGCAGATTTTATGTTGCATGATGCGATCGTGTACAATGTACCTGATGTCAAAGTCTGAGAACAGATGTTGAAACTGTCCGATCCATCATTTCAGCAGTTAGTGCAAACACTACATCAGTACGATTCCGATGCCTTGTCGACTCATACATCTGTGCAGCCAGCTATTTGTCGGCTTCAGTCCTTTAGTTGTGGACGCCCCATTCCGTGCCGGTAGTGTGCGCTAGCCACGCTGAGTAAACAACACCTCTCAACGCCGAGCCGGCAGTTCCCTATACAGGCGAACAGAATGAAGTCTTGCCCTCGCTGTTATACACGGCAAAAATGCCAAGACTGCCCCTCCCGACAAGCTCAGTGTTACGCTTGTGGTAGGAAAGGACATCTGCAATCCGTATTTTTGCAACGGATCAAACATAAGAATTCAGCCCACTAACAAAACACTGGTCACAAGGCCCATGTCGTTAATGCAGTCTATTTCAAGACTGTAACTAGGAAGCATGCAGTTCCGTCAGTGATACGTGAGCCAACGAAACTTTTTGTTCAATTAGTTATTTAAGGGAAACGTTTGAAATTTCATTTGGACGTGGGTGACTCTGTCACATTGCTAAATCGTCACACTTTTAAACTGTTAGACTATCCACGCCTGTCTAAAACTAGCACGCAGCTGACGGCTTATAATGGACAAGACATTCCCGATTTCAGAACATGTATTTTCCCTGCCACGTATCGCTCGCATAGGTGAACAGTGACTTTTACAGTGATACAACCATGTGAGTTTGAGAACAAATTTGGTCTTTATTCTTTCGATTTGTTTGGCTTCTATGTTCAGGACTATGTGTTGTCAGTGTCTGCATTCTGTGAAAATGACAGTGTAACTAGCTTTCTGAAAGAATTCCCAGTACTCCTTTCTGAAGGTTTAGGCAAAGCTAACAATTTTGTTGCACATATTATTCTGAAAGACAATGCTCAGCCGAAGTTTTGCCGGGACAGAACTGTTCCCATTGCATTACGGGAAGAGTCGCTGCTGAACTTAAAGAATTTCAAGATAACGTAGCTATTGTGCCCATATCAGCTAGTCAATGGGCAAGGCCCCCGGTTTTCCTCCCCAAACCTTCAGGTCACATTCGCCTCCGTGTTGACTTTAAGCCTACAGTCAACCCACAAACTGTCATTGATACGTATCCATTGCCACGCCCAGAGAATCTCATGGACAAATTAGGCAAACAATGCTACTTTCAAAAACTGATTTGCGTGACGCATATCTTCAAATATTGCTCGATGGAGACTCTCAAAAAGTGTGTGTGGTAAATACTCATTTGGGCATTTTTAAATCTTTGCTTTTGTGTTTTGGCAGTACTTCCGCGCCAGCCATTTTCCAATGGTATTCGGAACAGCTGACTGCACCAGTACCAAATTGTTCGAGCTATTCGGATGATATTGTCGTAGCAGGTCGTACACCAGAAGAACATGTTACAAATTTACATGCTGTGTTCGTGTGTTATCTGCAGCAGGACTAAAGTGTAGACAATACAAGTGTGATTTTTTTAAACCTGAGTTGCAATATCTTGGTCATGTCATAAACAGTCAGGGTGTCATCCCTTACAGTCGCATTTGTTAGCCATTCACGTGGCTAGTTCCTCGCAAAATCACAGAACTGCATTAAGTTTTAGGGAAAATGAACTATTATACTCAGTTCCATACCGAATGCTGAACAAATCGCAGCTCCATTGCATCGCTTGCGTCGCAAGAATATCTTCTTTGGTTGGTCAGATGAGTGCCAAGTAGCTTTTCAAAAATTTGAAGATGCATTGCTCAGAGATCGATGCTTGATTCACTTTGTCCCTGATAAGCCAATTGTATTGCAAGTTGACGCTTCCTCTTACGGAATTGGTGCAATGCTTTCGCACACAATTGGTGATAAAGATAGTCCTATTGCTTTCGCATCAAAAGTGTTGTCCGACGTTCAGGTCCGCAGCTCGTGGTCGTGCGGTAGCGTTCTCGCTTCCCACGCCAGGGTTCCCGGGTTCGATTCCCGGCGGGGTTAGGGATTTTCTCTGCCTCGTGATGACTGGGTGTTGTGTGATGTCCATAGGTTAGTTAGGTTTAAGTAGTTCTAAGTTCTAGGGGACTGATGACCGTAGATGTTAAGTCCCATCGTGCTCAGAGTCATTTGAACCATTTTGAACCGACGTTCAGAGTAACTATTCACAAATTGAAACAGCGCCTTGGCTATTGTGTATGGTGTCACCAAATTTCACCACTATTTGTGTGGCAGAAACTTCTACTTAGTAACGGGTCAGAAGCCTTTGCAGTCCTTGTTTCATCCGACGAAACCGGTTCCTGTACAAACTGCCCAAAAATGGCAACGATGTTCTTTGTTGTTGTCTCAATACCAGTACGAGATTGTGTATCGTCCGACAAATATACATGGTAATGCGGACGCACTGTCACGTCTTCCGATTGTCCCTGATACGGAATTTGACGCTTCTGCTGCATCTTGTTGTCACATCGATGCTCAGGATTCTGAATTGCTTCAGTATTATCCGCTGAGCTATAAGAAATAGCACATGCCACGGCCACTGATCCAAATTTTAACATATTGCTCAGCTACATTCGCACATCTTGGCCTCATTCCTTGCATTTCACAAAGAACTCTGTAGCGTGCCGATACTCTGCACGTCGGCATAGCCTCGCTGTGTAGAAAGGTGTGATTCGCATTCAAAATGACAGTGAACAGTCACGTGTGCTGATTTGTAAAGCTTTGCAAAAAGAAGTGTTGTAGTTACTTTACCAAGGGCAGTGAGGGATTGTTCCTACGAAACAGTTAGCGCGTCGACATTGTACTTGACAGGGTATGGACCCCCAAATAGAATAGATGACACCACAGTGTCACACATGTGCGGAAAATCAGTCCACTCCGCCACAACGCCATGGGATCTTGTGCACATAGACTTTGTGGGACCTTTTTGGAACACATGTTTGTTGATTGTGGTTGACTCGAGCAGCAAGTTTCCTTTTGCTGAGCCAATGAACTCGACGACGTCACGTAGCACAATCCAGGTGGTGACATCGATTTTTTGCGTGGAAGGTTTACCTGACGTCACAGTGTCAGACAGCAGCCCATAGTTCACATCAAATGAATTTGAAACATTCTGAAAACACAGTTCGACACCGATGTATCTCCAGAGTTTTGTCAATTTGCTTTACAGAAATAAAACCACTAATATTACTTGCTTGAATTGTTATATAGCATTCCTAGAACGCAGCATCCGTTAGGCACCCTATAAGCGACGAGTGGGCAAGTATCTAACAATAAGAATCATTTACAGGGGAATACTAAAACTGGTCGATGCTGACCTCTCGGAAGATCAGTTTTGGTTTCGAAGCAATATAGGAAGACGCGAGGCTGTCACATACTTTAAAAGACAGATTGAAGGAACTAAGTACTATGTTCGTAGCTTTTCTAGATTTAGTAGAAGCTTTTCGAAATGTTAACTCGAATATACTCTGAAATTTTGTAGGATGCAGGATCAAAAGCGGACAGCGAGAATTTCACCACAACTTGTAGAGAAACCGGACTGCAGTTGTAAAAGGTTAAGGGAATGAAAGGCAAGCAATAGATGAGTATGGAGTGAGACAGCCTTCTAGCCCCGTCCTAATTTTATTCAATCCTTACCCTGAACAAACAGTAAAAGAAATGTGGAGACTTAATGTTCATTGAAAAGAGATAAAATATTTGTCGTTTCCTGATGAGATTGTAAATCTGTGAGAGGCGGCAGTGAAGTTGAAAGGGTAATTAAAGGGAATTCTTGGTATCTTGGTGTCTTGAATAGACTTTATAAGCTATGTAGAAGTAAAAGTAATAAGAGGGAAAAGGAATAATGTCACATTACAGTTGAAATTTGCTGTAATTCTATTGGTGCGCTCGTTCTCAAATACTTTACGAATATAATCTGTGAAATTTGTGCTCCGTGACTTGCTATAGCTCAAGAAGAATACAGACCTATTCATTTTAATCCTTGTCTTACTGCTATAACGTCCACAAAGATATCATAGTTTTTGAGTCATTAATCTCTATGCGATCTGCCACGAATCCCTCTCCTGTGCCAGCCGGCCGCTGTGGACGAGCGGTTCTAGGCGATTCAGTCCGGAACCGCGTGACTGCTACGGTCGCAGGTTCGAATTCTGCCATGGGCATGGATGTGTGTGATGTTCTTAGGTTGGTTAGGTTTAAGTAGTTCTGAGTTCTAGGGGACTGATGACCTCATGTGATAAGTCCCATAGTGCTCAGAGCCATTTGAACCTCTCCTGTGTCAACCTATTCATCTTCCAATTACTTTCCAAATTTATTCCAATCTCTGTCATCTTCTACAGTTTTTATCCTCTGCAGCTCCCTCTAGTACAATGGAAGCTATTCTCTCACATCTTAACAGATCATCTTGTCCCTTTTTCTTGTCAGTGTTTTCCACAGTTTCCTTTCCTCTCCGATTCTCAGCAGAACCTCTTCATTCCTTACCTTATCAATCAACTTAAATTTCAACATTCGTCTGTAGCATCACGTCTCAATATCTTAGATGCTTTTCTGTTCCGGCTTCCCCATAGTCCATGTTTCACTACCATACAATGATGTGCTTCAAACGTACATTCTCAGAAATTTTTTCCTCAAATTAAGATCTATGTTTGACTCGAGTAGACTTATCTTTGTCTGAAATTACCTCTTTGCTAGTCATAATTTGCTTTTGATGTCCGTCTCGCTCCGTCCGTCGTCGGTTACTTTGTTGCCTAGGTAGGAGAATTCCTTAACTTCATTTACTTTATGACCACAGCCTTCACTTTCACTCAGGATAGCAATGTTATCAGCGAATCGTATCACTGACTTTTAATTCCACTCCCCAACATTACTTTTATTTTCATTACGGCTTCTTTGATGTATGGATAGAAGAATATGGGCGAAAGACTACATCCCTGTCTTACACGCCCTGTCTTACACGCTTTTTAAACCGGGCACTTCGTTCTTGGTCTTCTACTCTTATTATTCCGTCTTTGCCCTTGCACACGTCATATATCACCTGTCTGTTCCCCTTGCTTATTTTCCTCGGGATTTTGAATATCTTACAACATTTGACTTGGTCGAACGCTTTCCCCATGTCAACAAACTATATGAATTGTCTCCACTTTTCTTCACTCTAGCATACTTTATCAACCACAATGTCAGAATTGCCTCTCTAGTGCCTTTACCCTTTTTATAGCCAATCTTATCGTCATCTAGCATATCCTCAATTTCCTTTACCGTTCTTCTGTATAACATTCTTGTCAGCAACTTCGATGCATAAGCTGTTAAGTTGCCATTTCACAAATTATTTTAGAAACTCTGATGGAATGTTACCTACCCCTTCACCCTTATGTTATGTTTTCTAAAGTTTTCTTGAACTGTAATTATAACACTGGATCCCCTATCTCTTCTAAATTGACTCTTGTTTCTTCTTCTATCACAACAGACAAATATTGCCCCTCACAGAGGCCTTCAAAGTACTTTTTTACACCTATCCGCTCCGTCCTCTGCTTTTAACATTTGCACTCTTAATGTTACCAACCTTGCCTTTAATTTTACCGAAGGTAGTTTTGACTCTTCTATATGCTGTGTCAGTCCTTCCATCAATCATTTCCTTTGCGACTTGTATTTATTTATTCTTGATTTTCTCTGAATGTTTCTGTGCTTCCTTGTTTCATCGATCAACTGAAGTATTTCTTCTGTTATCCATAGTTTCGTGGTAGATACCTTCTTTGTACCTGTGCTTTCCTTTCCAGTTTCTGTGATTGGCCTTTTTAGAGATGTCCACTCCTCTTCAACTGTACTATCTACTGAGCTATTCCGTATTGCAGTATCTATAGCATTAGAGAACTTCAAGTGTATCTCATCATTCCTAGTACTTCCGTATCCCACTTCTTTGTGTATTGATTCTTCCTTTCTTACCTCTTAAACTTCATCATAATGTTCAGCAATGCTACAGTGTTATCTGAGTATATATCTGCTCCCAGGTGCACCTTACATTACAATATCTGATTTCGGTATCTCTGCCTGACAATGATGTAATGTGACTGAAGTCTTGCCGTATCTCCCTGCCTTTTCCGAATAAACCTCCTCCTCTTGTGATTCTTGAACAGAATATTCGCTATTACTAGCAGAAATTTGTTACAGAACTCAATTAGTCTTTCTCCTCCCTCATTCCTGGTACCAAATCCACATTCTCCTGTAACTCGTTCTTCTACTCCTTCCCCTACAAACGCATTCCAGGCCCGCTTGACTATTACGTGTTCATTTCCCTGGATTCCCCGTTCAGTATCCGCATATATTTTCTCTATCTCTTCATCTTGAGCTTGCATATATAACTGAACTATCATTATCGATGTTGGTTTGCTGTCGATTCTGATTAGAAGAGCCCTAGTGTCTGTAATAGGCCGGCCGAAGTGGCCGTGCGGTTAAAGGCGCTGCAGTCTGGAACCGCAAGACCGCTACGGTCGCAGGTTCGAATCCTGCCTCGGGCATGGATGTTTGTGATGTCCTTAGGTTAGTTAGGTTTAACTAGTTCTAAGTTCTAGGGGACTAATGACCTCAGCAGTTGAGTCCCATAGTGCTCAGAGCCATTTGAACCATTTTTTGTCTGTAGTTACTCACTCTCTGCCCTACTTTCCTATTCAAAACGAACCCTACTCCTGTCATGCCATTCTCTGCTGCTGTTGGTGTTACTCTATACTCACATGTCGAGGAGCCCTTGTTTTCTTTCCATTTCACTTGACTGACTTCCACTATCTAGACTGAGCTTAGCGTTTCCCTTTCCAGGTTTTCTAGCATCTCTGTCACGTTTAAACTTAGGACATTCCAAACCCCGCCTAGTAGAAGACTATCCTTGCGTTGATTATTCAATATTTTTCTCATGGTCACCTCACTCTTGGCAGTTCCCGCAGGAGACCCGAATGGGGGACTATGGCGAAATCATTTGCCGATGGAGAGATCATCGTGTCACTTTTTCAGCTACAGGCCACATGTCCTGTGGATAAGATTATACCTCTTAATGAGCAGATTACGACAGCATTTGAAATTATTGTATGTAACATTGAAACTCAAATTCTTGTGGCTCCTGGAAATATGGTAGTTGGCCTATAGAGTAATAACAGTCTCGACTAAAATAAAAGCTACAGAATTTATAAAACACCATCTGCCTGACACTTCCTGTAATAAGGCAACACATAGCTTGCGTCACGTGTGAACACAATCCAGTATTTCCGCCATTGTATTCAAAGGCCGCAGATATCCATCAGTTTATTGAAACAGAGGTGGGCGCGCGCTCTTTGCGGTTACTACAGGGTATTAAAGCCACTATTAACAGAATGCAACCACACAAACAGCGAATACCGACGATACGACTTGCGTGTTCGTTGTGAAAAGCACGCTTTGTAGCATTACACCGTTAGTGCAAATTCCTGTCATACTCAAAATGTCAACGCTCTTTAAACTGTTTCTGTGGTACGCTTTGAAGTAGAGCTTTGAAACACAATGTCAGCATTTGCTACGCAGTTTTGCATAGCACGCAGAAATTTCCCAGCAGAAGAAAGTGTGCCAAAAACGAGCTCCGAAGCAGTGTCTTCACAGTGATGATACCGAATGAGTTCATCGTGTCTTCTGGTATTCTTCCTCCGTTATTAGGCATCCAGAAAGAGGTCATACGAAAGTTTAGTCATAGATGAAATCGGCTAAGTTTTCATCAATGCGAAACACTTTAGTACGATTCCGAATCGTCCTCAACGAAGGTAGAACAATGATGCATTAAGGTGGAGTTGCTGAGAAGCGACTACTAAATATAAAATGCACTTGACTGTTGTACAGTAACTTTTTCTATATTCCATTACTGGCTCTGCTGACTCGAAAAAGCTTTGGACAACGTAATATGGTGTAAGGTGTTTGCAAGTTTCAGGAAAATAAGTAGAACATGTAGGTCAAGACGGGTAATACGCATTATATACAAAAGTTAAGAGGGTACGATGAGAATAGACGATTAAGAGGAAAGCGCTCGGATTAAAGGGAGTGAGCCGTGCTGCGGCTCTCGTTGGTTGCTGTTTGTAGGTTTCCGCCCCCTGTTGCAGGCCAGACCGTATCGTTTAGCTGGCATGGTTGCTGTTGTTTGTCTTCTTCTCGTCTTCACTGGCGCCACGCGTTTCGCAAGCGTTGCCTCTCCGCTAGTGGCAGCAGCGGCGGTTATCGATATGTAGTTACTGTTGCCCTATCTTTGGGGCGACGTCGTTGTTTTTCCGTGTCGTCTGAGTGTGGCAGTTCGGCTGGGGAATCAGGAGGAGCCAGGTCTGAGCAGTGGAGAGCATGCCGGTACCGCTGGCGGTGCGCATGGACTGCCCGATGGAAGGGCTGTGGTCACGAGGCTGCACAACATCGTCATAAAGCAGATCCTGCAGGCTTTAAGATGAGTACATTTCAATTCAAGCTGAGAAACCTCCGTCATTGTGACATCTCGCGATTCTCCAGTGACTTGGGTTCATGTTGCTGCTCGTAGTGTAACTGAAGCGAAGAGCAGCGAGTGGAGTGCTAAGGGAAAACGGATCTGATTAGGTTTTCTCGACTTCGTATTACTATTTACTGTGTTCAGCTTGTTACAATGTGTTAAGTTCAACCAGCGGTATTTTTCCTACCTGGTGGCCGCTAACGCCCCAGTTACCTGCCCCGGCGGTTCGTGTATGCAGCAGCAGTTATAAAATAAATAAAATAAATAAAAAAATATATTGTTATTTAAATATTAATTATTCTATCTGTATGATGGTGAATGTGATTGCAATTGTATTTGCTTATCTGGAACGTGGACGTTTAATTATTCGGTATCAGACGCTTGACAATGGCTTTTTCGTAAAGGCAATGTTACTCGTAGTTGACCGTGAAATAAAACTGAATAATCGGACTTCGTAATTAAATCGTTTCCAAAGACTGCTGCGGTAGGTGCGGACTCATAATCTAAATCTCAATATTACAATAATTTGCCAGCCATGCCAATACGTCGTACAGAGGTGATTGTCTACTAAACATAAAAAAGTTACACAGTTAGTTAAATCAGATATATTCAATGAATAAGCCTACAGTTCATAATCCTACTTACTTTTATAAATATAAATTCTTTACAGAATCGAGTGCCTAGTGTGGTTGCAACTCGCAGTATTCTTCTATAACATGAAATATGGCGGTGTGCCAGACAATAAAATAAAATACGTGCTTCTCGCACCACTTCTACCAGAGCTCTCCCTTTCTTAATCAAACATAAGAGTAACGTAATTGTGCTTTTGTTTTATCAGCGACACAGCACTGCAGTTGTGTGCCATAGGCTTTATTTATTTGTCACTGATTATTTATTTAATTAATATTTCGCGTTTCCGAGGAAACTCACGCTCGGCATGCAAATGTGCCTTTATATTGCCCCCTGAATTGCGAGGCGAAAGGACACACCTGCAGGCGAGCAATTCACCTAAAGGCACAAGAAAATCTAAGTTATCTACAACTATTTACATGACTTACATTACACATTATACACATTATATACAAAATTTGAATGACGCGGGTGTGCCGTAAAAGTTCTAATGTTGGCAGATAGAGTGCGCGCATGCGCAGAAGCGTCTGTGTAACTGCGGCACTGCCGTTATATCGTACAGTTAGATCACGCGGCACAGTATTGCAGTTCATATTGTTCGTGTGCGCGCGTTTTTCAGTCGTTGCACAAAGAAAATATTCAACCAAGATTACATATGAAGACTACATTCTATGACAGGTAACTTAGTTTTAAATTTACAATATTTGTTATAACACAATACAACTTAGATTGTTGAATGTTCTTAGTTACATAGTATTGTTTTGAAATACTTCAAAGAAAAATGTCCGTATTTTTCAGGTGCGTTGACCTATACACATTGTGTCGTTATTACAGTTCATATTCATCCGCTGCACAATAATTTTTTACAGGTTAGTATCGTCGTGGTAAAGTTTTTTGATCACAGTAACATCGTTGTATAACAACGTGATTAATACATAAGCGTGTCCATTTCCCATTTCCATTATAGTCGTAGTGATGCAGTTGGTTGTGACTAAAAGCATTGCTTATTACAGATCAGACGTGATCCGTCGAGTAATTGGTCCACGTGCAGTTCGTTTTTTACATTCCGTGGATGCTTGGTTGCAGAACCTCGGACGGCACATAGCTGGCGTCGATCCTTGGACAGTCCAGGTAAGAGTGTCCGTCACATTTCGAGAACATTTCATTCCCTGAAGTTCCAACCAAAATTCTTCCACCCGTCGTGTTGTTTTCTGGACAGGCACTTTGTGTCCATTTAATCCAGTTAACATCTTGAAGTTGGGTACTGTAGTAATGTCACTAGACGATGCACGAATTATGCACTTCACATTTTCAGTTTTTTGCTGAATATAGCTCACCTAAATGTTCGTAGTTATTAATCAAGGAAATCGTTCATCGCGTTTACATAGATACGCTGCATAATGAATGGCATTAACAGTTTCTTTCACATAGGTTTCCGCGTAGTTGCAGAGTTAGTAATGTTCGTTAATGTCCGTGAACAGTGGTTCACTATGCAATGTCTTTTTGGCACTCGTTTTGTTCAAATTTTTACATAGTAACAGTTACACTATACATCAGTTAAAAAATAAGTAATTATACATACACACGTCACATATTTTCTTAGCATAAACATAATATAGTTGCACATAAACATGTTTACATCATCATTACATCGCTATAGGTTATTACATTGTGTCACATTTGATTACATGAATTGCAGATATTTACATCCTCTTTAGCGGTTTTGCTGGGATATTATCGATGTTTTTTGTGATGTCATCTGAAATTAAGATAGGTTAGACACAACATTCATTACATCAGTAGGCAAGACCAGGCGTTTTCACTACTCAATAAATATTCAAAATAGTAAGAGAGAGAAAATGTTCGATTCCTCGCGTTTTGTGCGTGTGTGTAGAGTGTCTGTGTGGCCTTGACTACTGATAGATGCTTTTCGTGTTGAGAGATGTGCGTCTAATCTATTTCTCCAAGTAAAAGATCGCTTCACAGATGACGTCTGTCAGTTCGTCAGGTGTCACACCAAGTCAGTGGTACCTTCAGTAACAAATGTTCCGTGAAAAATTAATATGTCATCCACTGCTACGTAATCATAAATTTTACTTTAATATTCCGTCTTTCAGGTGGAGGCGCGCGCTGAAAGAAGAGTTCTTCTGTCTTCAACTGCGTCACTGGAACCGCTGAAATGAAAATTTCTATACTACTTATTATCTGTGTTGTAACAACAGAGTTTTTCGAGTTGCTTAGCAATATTTTGATGGGTATGACTTTGACATTATTCAGCATGAAATGCTCTATGATCTCGGTGTGCGTATAGCCCAATAATTTTGTTAGTTCTAGGATGTTGTAACAGATACGCACCAGGATGCGGTATGTTAACAATTATATAAGGTCCTTCATATAGCAGACGCCACTTAGCGTTGCGTCGTTTGAGTGCTACAGATTTATGATGAGTACGAAATAGTAAAAGCATTCCTACCTCGAATTTTTGTTTTCTTTTTATTATGTTTCTGTGATGTTTGTTTCGTATTTGTGCGTGATGTGTCAATGTAGTCAATACTTCTTTTATTTTCTGTTCAGGTGTGATTTCCTTGTCTGACAACTTAGGTAATGGTTCTATCCACTGATCGTTCTGTTTGCAATTGAACGTGATCTCGTTAGGTGTGTAATTCGTATCGTAAATATTTAAGTTATTGTGTACGTCTTCGAAAAGACTTAGGTAGGACACCCAATTAGTATGTTTTGATGAAATATAGGTCCTCATGAATCGATTTAGTTCTCGGGAAAGTCTCTCAGTCGCGTTACATTGTGGACTAAACCTCGAAATAAATATACTTTTAATGTTATTGTCCTTCAAGAAATTTCTCCATTTGTACCCAGAGTAGTATGCTGCATTATCTGATAGAATTGCTTTAGGTTTTCCCACGTGCGTCAGGTAATCACTTGAGAATCTTCGTATTATAACATTTGCAGTGGCGGATTTTAAAGCATAAAGTTTTACATGTTTAGAAAATATATCGTAAAAAGCTAAGATATATTTGACGCCTCCAGAGCTTGCTGGATGCGGTCCACTGATGTCAGTACACAGAATTTCCAGGGGTTTACTAGGTAAAATAGAATGTAAATCTGTTTTTGTGGATAAATTCTGAGATTTTGATTTTTGACATATGACACATGTTTTTAGTTCCCTGTAAATTTTTCTTCTCATATTGCTAAAATAACAGTATGTACTGAGCTTTGCCAAACACTTTTTCGTCCCATAATGACCCCAAACTAAGTGTGTGTGCCAAATTAGATTACGTTCAGACTCTTTGGGAATGCATACACACCAGTTAGTAGCATTTGGATGTCGGCGGTAAAATAACACATCATTGTGTAACTTGTAATACTTAGTCAAAGGATGATTGTGTTTTTCTACCAGTAATGTTATTATCTTATACCAGTGAGGATCAGATTTTTGTAATTCAGCCATGTTTCTGCACATATCAATATAATATTGGTGATACTGCTTGTCTTGCATTAAGAGAATCCTGTAGTCATTTATATTTTCTAAGTCACTGTTGGTATCATTCATACCTTGTGGAAGTCTAGACAAAGTGTCTGCAATGGTGTTGTCCTTACCTCTTATGTACTTAATTTCAAAAGAGTAGTTCTGAAGTGTAACTGCCCATCGTGATAGTCTAGGATGTACAAGTTTACAAGTTAACAAAAATGTCAGGGCCTGGTGATCGGTGTAAATTACCGTATGTTTTCCAAATAAATAATAATTGAATTTCTTGAATGCCCATGCTATGGAAAGTGTTTCTAACTCAGTAGTGGAGTATGTACGCTCACATTCAGTTAGAGTGCGACTCGCAAACCCAATAATTCTTGTCTGTTCCTCCTCTTTATTCTTTACAACTTGAAATAAGCAACAGCCCAAGCCAGTATGTGAAGTGTCACAAATCATACAAAAATCTAAATTGAAATCTGGATGGCTCAATATGTTAGCATTCACTAAAGCATGTTTAATTGTATTAAAGTCATTCTGGCACTGTTCCGACCAGATCCAAACTTGATTCTTTCTGAGTAGATTTAGCAGATGTTTACTGTTCAAAAGTGGTTGTGGCAAAAAACGTCTGAAAAATGAACATAGCCCAAGGAATGATTTTAACTGCTTTTTAGTTCGAGGGCTAGGAAAGTTTCTGATAGCATCTAATTTACTGGGATCCGGACGTATGCCCTGTGAATTAATGATATGTCCTAAATACTTTATCTCACTGCAACCAAATTTTGATTTTCTTAGGTTGGCTGTGACTCCAGCTTGTGCAAATTTTTCTAAAATTCTTTGAAGTGTGTCAACGTATTCATTCCAAGATTGTGTAGCTATCAGTATATCATCTACATAGTGTGTGACTGTCTCAACTAAATCGTCGCCAAGCACGGTATCCAGGGCTGTAATGAATACCCCAGAGCTGACATTCAGTCCGAAGGGTAGAACACAAAACTGATAGGTTCGCCCCCCGAACATAAATGCAGTATATTTCCGAGAATCAGGAGTGATACCCACCTGCCAAAACGAATTAGCGAGATCTATTATGGAAAAATATTTTGCATCTAGAAATTTCTGTAATTGCTCTTCTAAATTTTCAGGTTTTGTGTGAACCGGTAAAATTATTTCATTAATAGCTCGTGCGTCTAACACTAACCTAATGCTTCCATTTGATTTTTTGACAACAAGTAGAGGACTACAATAAGGTGAGGTGGATGGTTCAATGACCTTCCAGTCTAACATTTGTTTTAATTCTTGCCACACAGCAGGTCGTTGAGATAACGGTACGTTATATGTCTTATGGTAGAAGATCTTGTGAGGCTTAACTTCAATCTTGTACACATACGTGTTGATAACACCTAATCGTTTGGTAAAAACTTGTAAATATTTGGATAACACTTCCTGTAGATTTATACGTTCATGTACACTGAGAGATGTAGCTTCACTTATCTTATGATCAAGCAATGTTTTCAAGTCCATTAGCTCTGTGTCAGATGAGTGTGTTTGCATGTCTTGAATGTCATTGTCAAGTACTAACTGAACCTTGTACCCTGTACAGTGTTTGTCATGCTTTAGAGTTCTCCTGTCCAAATCAATAATAATTACACTGCCTTTATCATTTAAAATACATTTACCTTTGGAGAAGTCTATAATGCAGTCCTTCTCGCTCATAATATCTATTTCTAATATGCAATTTGTCACAAGGTTTTGTACAACCAGGAATGGCCATTGTACGGTACCATTACCTATTTTAACGTTTACAAAAACTTGCTTCGTAACCCTACATGACTTATTACCTAGTGCAGTAGTTATTTTACAGTTTTGGGCAGGAAACTCAGGCACAGGTTCCAATTCACACATCTTTTTATAGAAATTAAAAGACAAAACGCTCACAGCTGCACCTGTATCTAGGATAATAGTAGTTGGAATCCCACCTACTACACCAGTAGTAGATGCTAAAACAATTTCATTTGTGTTTAAACGACATTGTGTACTGTCTTGTAAAAGTTCATCTGATATATTGTTATTGTGGTTGTATCTTATAAATAAAACAGGTAGTTTTTGTTTAGAATTACTCGGCATATCATTATTCTGTTGTTCAAGTGTGGTGTCAAATAACTGATTAACATTGAAGTCGCCCCCCAAGAATTCTTCAGCCACGACCTGGGGCAAAGTAGTGACTGTTTCTAGTTTGTTGGATTAGCATTTGTACTAGGTACTGACACAGATTGAGGTTGTGCATCAGGTGTCATTTCTATTATATTCACATTCGGATATTGCCTATTATGATCTCCAAACTTTTGCGGTTGTTGTTGCTGTTGCGCATTATAACTTACCTGTCGGTCTTAAGGTATGCCCCAATTTTGACCTGGTGGCTGCTGTGGTAAAGCAGAGTTTGAATGAAAGTACTGATCGTTACGAGTCCAACCTTGTTGCTGTCTTGGCTCGTAGTTATTATTATTTCTATTTCTGTTTGTGTTTTTGTTATTACCTTTGTATCCGTTGTTACCGTTGTAGTTATTACCGCGGTGCCTTTTGTATGGATTGCCGCATGAAATGTTATTACTGTTGTAACTATTGTTTGTATTGGAATACGCGTGTTGATTTTGATTTCCGTACTGAGACGGCATGTGAGTTTGCTGTTTTTGTTGTACCGCGTATCCAACTGTGGGCGCGCCAGAATTGTGTTGGCAAGCCTGCATGTTTTGCATACCACTAGTGTAAACATTGTGGCTGCTGTTTTGCCGCGCGAAGCGCTGATCTTCAAGTAACATGTCAACTGAATCTAAAGCTGTTAAAAAATAATCTGAATCGTCATCCGGGATATGTAGAAGTTTTTCCTTAATGTTGAAAGGCAATTTGGCCTTCAACGCTCGGAGTATATCACGCGTTGCGACTGGTTCGTCTAAAAAATGTCCCATGTTCAAGTATTTTTCAAAATATCTGCGTAAGTTACCATTTTTACTGTTAAAAGTTTCAGGTTCTAAAATTTGTCTTCTGAGTCGCTCCTGGACGGATTGCGACCAGAATTTGTTCAGAAAAGCACGCTCAAACTCACTGTACGTGGTACATACGTCAGCTTGACTGTATGCCCAGACAGCTGCATCGCCTTGGATGTAACCGACAATATATGAAATCTTTTTCCGGTCACTCCAAGTGCGTGGAAATGCGTTACTAAAAGATTTAAGAAAAATCATCGGATGAATGGTTCGTTTTTCTGGGATAAAAATCTGAAATTGCCTGTGTTTCATTAAGCTTTCGTCTTCCCTTGCATTATGATATGGATTTGTCCCACTGTAATTACTGCTATGTCCAGCTGGCGAGTAATTACGATAATGTTGCTGTGGTTTACCATGATAATAGCTTGTGTTTGTGTTTGCACATCGTGGTATGTGTTGTAGTCGTGGTGTGTTTTGTTCTTGTGTATTTGTCGTGTGCGGAATGTGTGTATCATACTCGAATGTATATTGGTTTCTGAACTGTACATTTTGACTGATATTTTCGTTACATTCAGACTGTAGTTGATCGGTGAATTGTCTCATGGGTGCAGTGACGGATTGTACTGCGTCACTGATCAGCTGTTTGTTATTAG
Organism: Schistocerca piceifrons; assembly: GCF_021461385.2. Classification (NCBI taxonomy): domain Eukaryota; kingdom Metazoa; phylum Arthropoda; class Insecta; order Orthoptera; family Acrididae; genus Schistocerca; species Schistocerca piceifrons. The sequence goes on from NC_060143.1 coordinate 226,869,055, forward strand.
TAATGTATTGCGCTACGGAGTCGTGCACAATTGTTGGTAAATTTTCACGTAAGCATCTATCAAAATGTTTGTCTTTGTTCTCAACCCAATCATGAAATTCTTTATTAATATTTTGAAAATGAGCTGTGGCATCTGATTGTAAGATGTCAGTCAGGTGTTGTTCAACATTGTCAAATTTATTCTGTACGTCAGTAATTCGTTTTTCAAGGTTGTCATGTACTGAAGGATATGTTTGAATTTGTTCAGTAAGAACTTCACACGTGACATTAAGGTTTTTTACTTGTGTCTGTAAAAGTGCTACGTCAGTTGTAGTCTTTTCTTGTCTCGTATTGAGCTGGGAAAATTTAGTACTGAGTTCAGTCATCTGTTTGGTCAGTGTGGCGTCTATAAGTTCCACACGTTTACACAAAGTGTCATTACCTATCTTGATTGCTATGAGATCAGATTTGATTTCGTCATTTTGTGTTTTTAACTGTTCATTTTGTGTCTCTAATTGTGCCTTTAAGGTTGCCATGTTTTCGGCGTTCTGTTTCCTTATGGTTGCCATATTTTCTGCGTTTTGTTTCATTAGCATTTGTAACATGTCGGCAATGTTTACCGTTTGCAAGGTCTCTGCCCCCGCCGCGTCATTAGACGTGACGTCATGCATTAACATGGGCTCTGATTGAGATTTTGAAATTTTTGTAGTGGACGGCCTATCGTCAAAATTTTCGTCAACACTTGCGTCAATGTTTGATGAATCGTCACTACCGGTTGCTGTCGTAAAGTCATTTTCTAACACTTGTCTCACGTCCGAGTCGGATTGCGTCTGGATAGTACGTCCTTGCAGTTCCATTTTTGCGTATTGTTTCCAGTTATTACCATGCCACACGTGATATATGTTTCAAGAAAATTTTTGACACTGATTTTAAAATAAAATGTAGTTGAGCATGAATCGCTCGTAGCAACAATGGCTGTCTGTTAATTTAAAAATATAAACTGAATTTGAGATTATTGGTAATGGCTGCTGGCCATGTTACATGATATCGTACAGAAGTCGGCCATATTGTACACTCGTGTATTGGTATTGTTGCATACGTTATTGTTTAGGGAAAAGTACTGAGAATGAAATTTATCACTGAAACTGTTATGCGGAAAAGAAACACTACAGAATTTACTGAAAAGCTAATACACTGAATTATACGTCTGGTCAAGCCTGCTAATGCAAAGATGCTGTGTCTTACCTTATTTTGCTGGAAGCTTCTTTGCATCTTCCGGCAAAATTTCAGAATTGGAAAATATCTTCAGATTTTGTTATCTCTCATACATTGACGTCCAGGTCCAGAAAGTTGATTTTTTACATGAAACAAAGAGAACAATGTAACAAATGACAAAATAACAAGTCCGACACGCAGTCGCCAATATAAAATAAATAAAATAAATAAAATGTTATTTTAAATATGTTAATTATTCTATCTGTATGATGGTGATTGTGATTGCAATTGTATTTGCTTATCTGGAACGTGGACGTTTAATTATTCGGTATCAGACGCTTGACAATGGCTTTTTCGTAAAGGCAATGTTACTCGTAGTTGACCGTGAAATAAAACTGAATAATCGGACTTCGTAATTAAATCGTTTCCAAAGACTGCTGCGGTAGGTGCGGACTCATAATCTAAATCTCAATATTACAATAATTTGCCAGCCATGCCAATACGTCGTACAGAGGTGATTGTCTACTAAACATAAAAAAGTTACGCAGTTAGTTAAATCAGATATATTCAATGAATAAGCCTACAGTTCATAATCCTACTTACTTTTATAAATATAAATTCTTTACAGAATCGAGTGCCTAGTGTGGTTGCAACTCGCAGTATTCTTCTATAACATGAAATATGGCGGTGTGCCAGACAATAAAATAAAATACGTGCTTCTCGCACCACTTCTACCAGAGCTCTCCCTTTCTTAATCAAACATAAGAGTAACGTAATTGTGCTTTTGTTTTATCAGCGACACAGCGCTGCAGTTGTGTGCCATAGGCTTTATTTATTTGTCACTGATTATTTATTTAATTAATATTTCGCGTTTCCGAGGAAACTCACGCTCGGCATGCAAATGTGCCTTTATACAGTGTACGTTTCCTCACCTTGCCGCTGCTGTCTGGTAAGGCGTGTAGTTTTGACCGCTTTCTCGATTGTATGCCGTTTGTGATTCTTCTACTCTGGTGGCAGTGATTCCTTCCTCGTTCCGGGTGCTCTAAGCACAGTATTCTCAGGGTGTAGTGCAACCTGCCGGTTCTGGAATTTGTTTCATTCTTGAATTTGGTTTATTGGAGGTCAGGTAGCTTCAGCAAGAATATCATTAGTCATTCGTTAGACTGCCACTAGTTTGAGTTACCATCTTGTGATGTGAATGCAACTCTTGGCTGCCTAACTCATCGCTCGCAAAAGTGTTTGTTACCGGACCTCCTCAGAGGCCGATTCCTGGAGCACCGTCTGTGGCTGGTCCTTGTGTTTTATTATTGTATTATTTATTTCCATACCTTGTAATGCCTACATTAAAGGTTATGTATGTCTAGTTAGTAGTTCCGCTCGCCTTCTGGAATCAATCTAGTAGTATAAGGGTTGTGTTACAAGGTTACCCTCATCTTATTTCACCCGTTTGGTAGTCAGTTGCTTGTCTTTTTAATTAACGTTTGCTTGTATTTGCTGTTTTACAGCAGGTTTCTAAATTTTTATATAATTGCCGTTCCTGGCGTGTAAGGCCTTCAGCCAGGACTGTGATAATTTGCTTTGAAAAAATAATTCCATATTTGTATTGTAGCATTAAGCCTTAAAACCTTATTTACTGCCATTCCTGGCGTCTGATACCTTCTGCTGTGTTTTTGGCCACTTACTTTTTAATAGTTTAATACCTGTAAGTTGCAATTACAGCGAGTTCTTAAACGTTCTTAATTTATTACCGTTCTTGGCGTGTAAGACCTTCAGCCGTGATCACATTGGCTTGTTCTTTTTTTTTAACATTATCTGTATCTGTATTTTATAGTGATTTGCTAAGGTGTAGCGCATTGAAAACACTTATTTACACAATTGTTTATTCCTTCATTAATAACGTGTGGTATTTTTTATTTATTGTTGAGTCTGGAATTACTGTTTTAAAAGTAAATGTGTGCAACTCTAAAAGGCAACCAATAGAAACTGATTACGTCCCCGTCCACAATCGTAACCGAATCCTACCTTCCCTTGACTACCGGGTTCCAGGAAGAATAAAGCAGGATGCAGTCGTTCTCTCCTACTATTCAGGATGTACAGTATAACGAAGGACCATTAATGATTGGTTACAATATCTGTGCTTACACAGCGTCTGTGTCTTCTAACCACCCTGACCTTCAGATATGATGCACTCTGTGACATAAGGAAGTTTGGGCCGGTCGTGGAGGCGCTCCCATAGCCAAAGTGGATAGAGTCTGCCTTTAGCAGTGGAACGAAGCGGACGTCGTGTTCACGTTTCGTCCACAGAGTACCATATTCGTGGAGTTATTTACCATTTCGTCGCCGCTAGCTTAGAATCCATCACAGCCGATATAAAATGACACCCTCCAACAGATAATATCAGCTTTCAACCAGACTATGCAAGATCCAGGCTTTTGAAGTTGAACGCTTTAATAATCGGTATCCACCTCTCTACTAACAGCAGTGTCGTCTACAGCACCTTAGCCAGTGAGGAAACGTGCAATGCGAGCAATCTTAAATTCAAACACTCCAAAGAGCATAGTGGAGCATCGATCACACAGGGCTCGGCTTCTGTACACTACGAGTCTTTGAACTTCCATTCAAAGTACCTACTTATCGCCAAGAGGTCAGCCACGTGGCTGAAAAATGGACCACTCTTACAACATAGCCATTCCTCAACTAGATCAAAATTGGCTGTATGGCGCTCATTTAGTACGACAATAGCCATATACTTGCTCCGATTGTGACCAAAAGGAACCATCATGATAGCGTGCCTACAACGGCGAACTGCTCAAGTCTCGGCAGATGAAGCTGTGACTCCTTCTGCGATCACGTCACCCCTCTTCAATTACTCACTCTTTCCACGGATGGCCGCCCCCTCCAGCATCGCCACGCTCGTCAAATAGACGCTGTTGAAAGGGCGAATATGGTTGCGTCAGAAGTACTGGAGCTATCCACTACGAGAGCACCCCTTTGAGAAGACAATCAACGGTCGGTCTTGTAGGAGCGTATGGATGAGAAGATGGACAATGACGCATGGGTGATGCCGATCTTAGCCTTTCTTCCCATAGCAGAGTGGTCGAAGGGATCCATCCCGTTCGGATACTGAAACACACGTCCTCAAACAGCGGCGTGCTCCGTCGCATGACTGCCTGCTGCGGAAATTTGAAAAGGATTTTGTACAGTCCACGGTGGTGAAGGGTGACACAGAGGTCGTAATAGTACCACACCCCGTAGATCGCATTGGCTATAGCTTCTGTCCTTCCGACCCGTCTGTATGGCAGAATCGGATGGACATACCCGCGTCAGATCAGTAGCCTGTGGTGGCAGCAGAGTCTGCACAATGAGCCAGAGCTGAGGTATCTCATCGACAGTCAACTGTACTACTACCAACATCAACACTATATGGACGTGCAATAAGTTATTCTTGCTTAACGTTGATGAAAAACAAACACTATTTCAAAAATGCACCAAATCCACAGTTTTGGAGATATGGCAATGAAATTTTGTACCATGCTTTACATAAAGTGACACATTTATATATAAATGCTTTGATTATATATATTCAACTGTTTTTAATGAAATTTGAAGTTTTATTCTCAAAAAATAATATATATTCCTTTTTCTCAGAAAGTATTCAAGAGATTTCTACAAAAATTTCTGTGTTTCATCTCTTTGTATGTTATAAGCATCTATCATGAGATTTTTGGAATAGCTCAAATAGGAGAATATTCATAATTTTTTAATTATAATTACACAAGTAAAATTTTAAATTCATACAAAATTCCAAGCACTTTGCCCCATACCTAAGCTTGCAATAAGAATTTCAAAATTTGCTCTTGAAACAGTGTTTACTAGGTTTACAGAAATATGTGGACAAAATTTCATAATTCTAGCATTCATAGAATCTGAGGAAAAGGTACATAAACTTAAAAAACAAACTTTTCAGGAAACGCAATTTCAAGTTCAACCTAACATTTTCCTTATGTCACTTCTTCAGAAGGCACCACATTTGTACTCTGGGTCGTCTTCCGTTTCAAGGCTTCTCTTCTCGTTTCTTGTTGTCTGTCTTGCTTCGTTTACCAGGTCTTCAACTGACTTTTCAGCTGCAGAGACTCGCTGTAAATCTAATTTTCTCAGGATGTCTTGAGTAAAATTTCCTGTGTTGGAGCCCATTCTTTCTAATACCTTCATCCTCCCGACGTTCCCATCAGGAAATACAATAACTGCATCATAAGTTGCAATGTGATAACTGTAGCAGCTGCAAATGTGTTTTTAGGGCATCGTTTCCGTATCACTGAATTTACTCATTTGATTTTGGGTTTTGCCATGAACACACTTTTTGAGAAGTGCAGGACCGGCCAAAGATGATCTATAAAACCAAAATGTATCACGGTCTTCTAGATGTATCCCGCACACGTTTGATTGAAAGTAATACACAGATTCGTTGTTCACTGAGCTGGTATTGAAGTGCTGCTTCAAAATGTGGGTCTGGCAGGGAGGCCACATCAAACGTTTAATCAATTTTCAGGCACTTCGGATGCGATTTCAACATTGAAACTTTGGGAACTTATTGTCCATGAGTTTTACTAACAAACAGAATATAAATAGAAAATTTACATTTTTGGTCAATTTCGTCACCGCCCCCCTTAAGGACACGCTGAACGCTGCTGCGAACGATATAACCTTTCCCCAGGAAGCGTATGTCAACGACTTCGTTGGCACATATGGCTATGGTGCAAGCGTGACCCACACCTCTCACACAGGCAGCGACGTCGCTCGACTTCTACGGGAAGAAACAGAGGCGGACAACATTCATATCTCCTCAGGGAGGAGGAATGGCACTCACAGTGCTGAGCATAAGGCTCATCAATATCTACGCATCTTCTGGCTGAACAGAAGTCATAAACGTTCATGTTGCTTTGCTGAAGAGACCATGCCGTTCTTCCAAGGCCGCCACGACCATTTAATGCCCAGGGATGACTTCAGTTACTTCCTAGCACCGAAAGACCAGCTCCCACAACATAATTCGCGTCGGAAATCCGGGACGATAATCCGACCTTCCAATGGTGGACACTTGGGACAATATTTACTGCCATCGACATTTATTCACACGCTCCACGAGTCATTCTTCCCGTCGCAATGACCGGATTTATGTTCCACGTACTCTCGCCGCTGACATACAGGGTACAGAGCTGTACCCTGTCACCTTCGTGGACCACTCGGCTTATATGTGTGCCTTCAGCATTCGTTGACATTCACTTTGGAGAAGCTGCAGTCCTTGGAAGTTAAATGTTGCTCAACTGGCTTCCCCGAATTTTTGCCAAGCCATTGAGACATCTGGCATTCGTGTGAAATCTGCACCCCGTGTATATCCTACGAGGATCCGCTGGTTGTTTGACTGCGCCAGCCTGCCAAACCGGCCATGAGACGAACACTGATAAACTGTGGTCAAGACTACTCAGACTGGCTCTGACATACGCTTGATTTCTACTTCAAGGTACTGCAGGACTGTGATGTTATGACGCCATCACCAGAATGACAAACGGTGATTCACAGTGCTAAGACTCAGATCATTGCTCACACGCGGCGCAACATAGAGCAGCTGGTAGGTTCGATAGCAAGTGAACTCTCCTCTATGCTCCACGTACTTCGTGAATGTAAACGACACCGAGGAGCGCTGGTACACTCAGTCGACACGGAGGGCGGTCGTCGCCTCTCCTCACAACACAACACAGGCATCGTATTCCACAACTATTATTCCTAGCTTTATTCGATGACATTGTTTCTCAGACGATTTACGGCTCCATTACCGCGGCAAAGGAGTCGATGTTGCTGGAAGGCATTTCGCAACAGAAAGTGATTCGTAAAGATGTGGCAAACAAGTCTCCCGACCCTGACGGCCCCCTCTTAGAATTAGAAAAATGCGTAGGTGGTCCACGGGATCATCGAGGAACGTAACATGTTGAAACCACTGTCTGGAGGAAGTTGTCAGGATTGCGGAATACGTGCTGGGGTAATACTTTCACGGGTGCAAGGGAATGAAGACGACAAAACTGTATGAGAAGACATCGAATGTAATACATAATTATGAGCCAAAACATTGTTACCATATTTTTCCGCCTTTGTAACGTAGAACAACAGTGATTCTGTGTGACACGAATTCGACAAATCCGTGGTAAGTTTTTGCGGCTGTGCGGCATCGGATATCTACGTATAATTCTCAGAAATTACGAACCGGTGGCTCGTGGGCAGATATGGCGCCAAATAGCGCCGAAAATGCGATCCAAAGGCTTCAGATCACTCAAAAGGTGTGAAGCTCGTCCACAATAATGTTCATGCGGACTTGAAGCATTAGCCTATCAATAAGCCTTGTTACTACCCCAGGTCGCGTGGAAGTCTAGGTGCTAGGTGTATGTCTCTATAGCTTGATATAGTTCTCTTCCTCCCCCCCCCCTCCCCCACACCGCCATTCGGTCCTGCGTCCGTAGGGCGTGGTGCATGTTTCGAGCAGTTGACGGCATGGACGATGTCTCTGAAGAGGATTTACTTGGTTATGTAGAAGAGAACCTGACGCCGAATACTCGAAACAAGTGCGTACCGTGAAGTAGCAGATCATCAAACTCATTTTACAACCAAACGGTACATTTCTAGATATTGTTTCTTGTCGAAACTTAGTCTACTATGTCCCCTATACAACTATCAAGAAGCTCATAATAAGAATTGTAAACACTCAGTCGGTGACAAAACAATGTTCTGGGAGAATGGATGGTAGAAAAATATGGAAGTTTCGGATTTCTGTAATTCGGTGGTGCACAGGCAGTATCTAGGAAAGAAAAAAATGTAAGAGGGGATTGAGGTGGAGGAATGGCATAACATCTGGTGATGTAGATAGATGTGAGGGTGGAGCTCAAGAGTTGGCGATCGATAAAAATATATCCTCAAGGAAACGAAGAACGTGGCAACGTCGATTTGGTGCATTTTATAGGTTATAGTGAGCAGTGGATGGTTGATAATTGTTTTAGTACACTTTCGAAAACGCGATTCATATATCTGACAAAAGCACCTAATGTCAGACGTATTTATGATACCTGTTAAGTGGAAATAGGTTCTCATGACGTACAAGAATTTAGAGAATGAAATTCGTTTCCTGAAATAATTTAATGGTATAACACTTTTCCTTTTTTTAATTGTACTTGGATGGTGCAGTAAGTTCCGACAGCAGTAATGAAATAGTAACGTACGTCGTCAAGCTGGGCATAGCAAATAAAACTTGTCTGAACAAGATTCAGAGAGCCAGTGATGGTGCAGACAGCAGTGAGAGGTGCTCACTGTCACGTGACTCGACAGATGGCACGTGGCGGTACTTGTCACGAGGACACACGAATTACTTGGCTCAGAAGTTCCGTTTACCAAGTGGGCTATGTCAGCACGAGTGTGTGGCGGAGATATACACTCCTGGAAATTGAAATAAGAACACCGTGAATTCATTGTCCCAGGAAGGGGAAACTTTATTGACACATTCCTGGGGTCAGATACATCACATGATCACACTGACAGAACCACAGGCACATAGACACAGGCAACAGAGCATGCACAATGTCGGCACTAGTACAGTGTATATCCACCTTTCGCAGCAATGCAGGCCGCTATTCTCCCATGGAGACGATCGTAGAGATGCTGGATGTAGCCCTGTGGAACGGCTTGCCATGCCATTTCCACCTGGCGCCTCAGTTGGACCAGCGTTCGTGCTGGACGTGCAGACCGCGTGAGACGACGCTTCATCCAGTCCCAAACATGCTCAATGGGGGACAGATCCGGAGATCTTGCTGGCCAGGGTAGTTGACTTACACCTTCTAGAGCACGTTTGGTGGCACGGGATACACGCGGACATGCATTGTCCTGTTGGAACAGCAAGTTCCCTTGCCGGTCTAGGAATGGTAGAACGATGGGTTCGATGACGGTTTGGATGTACCGTGCACTATTCAGTGTCCCCTCGACGATCACCAGTGGTGTACGGCCAGTGTAGGAGATCGCTCCCCACACCATGATGCCGGGTGTTGGCCCTGTGTGCCTCGGTCGTATGCAGTCCTGATTGTGGCGCTCACCTGCACGGCGCCAAACACGCATACGACCATCATTGGCACCAAGGCAGAAGCGACTCTCATCGCTGAAGACGACACGTCTCCATTCGTCCCTCCATTCACGCCTGTCGCGACACCACTGGAGGCGGGCTGCACGATGTCGGGGCGTGAGCGGAAGACGGCCTAACGGTGTGCGGGACCGTAGCCCAGCTTCATGGAGACGGTTGCGAATGGTCCTCGCCGATACCCCAGGAGCAACAGTGTCCCTAATTTGCTGGGAAGTGGCGGTGCGGTCCCCTACGGCAGTGCGTAGGATCCTACGGTCTTGGCGTGCATCCGTGCGTCGCTGCGGTCCGGTCCCAGGTCGACGGGCACGTGCACCTTCCGCCGACCACTGGCGACAACATCGATGTACTGTGGAGACCTCACGCCCCACGTGTTGAGCAATTCGGCGGTACGTCCACCCGGCCTCCCGCATGCCCACTATACGCCCTCGCTCAAAGTCCGTCAACTGCACATACGGTTCACGTCCACGCTGTCGCGGCATGCTACCAGTGTTAAAGACTGCGATGGAGCTCCGTATGCCACGGCAAACTGGCTGACACTGACGGCGGCGGTGCACAAATGCTGCGCAGCTAGCGCCATTCGACGGCCAACACCGCGGTTCCTGGTGTGTCCGCTGTGCCGTGCGTGTGATCATTGCTTGTACAGCCCTCTCGCAGTGTCCGGAGCAAGTATGGTGGGTCTGACACACCGGTGTCAATGTGTTCTTTTTTCCATTTCCAGGAGTGTATATGGACGGTAGAGTGTGCTGCGTAGCTGCTGAGGGCAGTGTTAAAGCAGTAAGAGACCTCTTTAAAATTCTATGTAGGCAGATAAGCAGGGCTCTGTCAGCAGACGGCACGACGGTGGTGAACCTTTCAACTGATTTACTGTGCAACACAGTCCTGATTTAAATTTATAGAAAACCCGACCAGTTGCAAAGGATAAAGTAATCTTTACCTAGGTTTCGATAGATTTAAATCTATCTTCTTCAGAAGGCGGCAGTATTACATTAACATGGAGTGATATGTCACTGTCGTTTTTACAAACATCTGCATAGCTCCATTAGTCCAAATAAAATCTAGCCCTGAGAATAGGGTTTGTCAGACAAATAAAAATAAGTACATGGAAGTTATCCTTTGCAGCTGGTCGGCTGTTTTTAATCTTATTACGTGGAACCGTTGCTGTTGCGCAGCTATGTTTAAAATACTTTATAGAAAACGTTATACCATGAAACACGTTGCATTTCAAATAAAACATTTTCAGCAATATGACCTTGGTTACTTGTGTATTAATAGGATGATTCTTACCGCATATTTTTTGTGTATACTTACTTTAGATAGAAAATTTATTTTTCCACATACGAAATAGAAAATTTTAATAGTCTTTTGTGTTTTCATTACTTCCATATTCAGAATAATAACCAAAACTAGCAGTCGAGCTCATTGTACAGATATGTACAAAAATACTAGCGATCTTAGCTACACAATGTGAGTACATTTACCAATCAGATATGCACATCAGAAATAACGTTGATACTTGTTTCACAAAGCGCCCTGTCCATGACCATATGAAACGATCTGTTATAATTGTCAACTTCCAGGTTATCAAACATTTCGCGCCTGTTACTCACGAGCAGACTCTGCTGTGATTTGTGTAACCACTACTAGTTGTCTATGTAGTCACTGTTGACCCAGCTACGCTGGTTTGTCTTAACTATGATTTTGGAGAGCGCACTGGTTCAGCCAAAGATAGGTGGGGGCGGCTGAGTAGACAGCATGAGTTGTAGTTTTTGAAGACAAACAAGAAGGGAGGAAGATTAGGATTTAACGTAATGTCGCCGGAGACGTCATTAGAGGCGCAGCACGAGCGCGGATTCTTTCAAGGATGGCGAAGCAAACCGGGCGTGTCTTTTCGAAGGCACAATACTGACATTTATCTGGAGCGGTTTAGGGGAATGGCGGAAAACCAAACTCTGGATGACCGGACGCGGACTTGAACAGTCTTCTACATCCACATCCGTACTCTGCAAATTACTGTGAAGGTCACGGCTGAAGGTACGTTATTAGAGCTTTTTCCTGTTCCGTTCATGTATGGAGCATAGTTGAAATGCCTCTGAGCATGCAGTAATTAATGTAATCTTGTCCTCACAATGTCTATGACAGCGATAAGTAGGGAATTTTTTAGCATATTCCCAGAGTCGGCATTCAAAGGCGGTTCCTGAAACCTTGTAAGTACATTTTCTCGGGATAGTTCACGTCTGTCTTCAAGAATCTGACAGATCAGGCCTTTCTGGTCTCTGTAATACTCTCCTGCAGGTGAAACAAACCTATGAACATTCGTACTGCCCTTCTTTGTATACGTTCAATGTTCCTTATCATTTCCATCTGCTACGGGTCCCACACACCTGAACAGTATTTCACAAAGGGACTCAAGCAATCTCCATTGTAGGTCGAATGATCAAAAGCCTGCTCCCTCTTTTATCGACGACTGACCCTATGCGATAGTTGCATTTCATGTCCCTGCAAAGTGTTACGCCGAAGTATTTGTATGAGTTTACCGATTCCACTTTTGCCTCACTGATTCTGTAGTCATATGACACAACGTTTTTCTCTTTTTTTCGATTATTAAAATCCATAATTTTACATTTCTGAACACTTGAAGCAAGTTGCCAATCTTTGCAATACCTTGAAGATCTCAGTGAAATTTTGTCCAATTTCTTTCAGACTGTACTTCAGTATACGTAACTACCTCATTTTCTAAAAATCTGATGGCACTATTAATAGTGTTCGCAAAGTCATTAATACACGACTTGAATTGCAAGAGGCCCACCACACTGCACTGGAGTACACCTGAAGCTAGCACTACATGTGCCGAAGACTCTCCATTCAAGACAACTTGATGTGTCCTCTCCATCAATAAATCATCAATCCAGTCACAAATTTCACGTGATATTCAATACGATCGTAATAGATGTAGTTGTGGTACTGAGTCAAATGCTGTTCAGAAATCGAGAAATACTGCATCTACCTGGCTGCCTTGATCCATAGCGTTCACTATGTCATGCGAGTAAAATGCGAGTTGCGTTTCAGATAGTCGATGTTCTCGAAATCCATCCTGGTTGGCATGGAGGAGGTCATTCTGTTGGAGACACCTTATTATGTTTGAGCTCAGAGTATGGTTTAAGATTCCGTAACAAATGGATGTAAACGATATTGGACGATCACTTCTGCTACCCTTCTTGGGTACTGGTGTAATCCGAGCTTCCTTCCAGCTATAGGGCTCAGTTTTCTGTTCTAGGGATCTAAGATAGGTTACACTGAGGTGACATAGTCACGGGAAAGTGATAGGCACATACACAGATGGCAGTAGTATCGTGTGCAGAAGGTTTAAAAGGTGGTGCATTGCTCTCATCTGTACCCAGATGTTTCATGGGAAATGGTTTCCGATGAGATTAAGGCCGCATGACGGGAATTAACAAGCTTTGAACACGGAATGATACTTTGAAACAGACGCATGGGGCATTGCATTTCGGAAACCTTTGGGAAATCAATATTTCAAGATCCACAGTGTCAAGAGTGTGTCGAGAACACCGAATTTCAGGTATTACCTCTCACCACGGATAACGCAGTTCTCTTAATGATTGAAAGCAGTGGCGTTTGCGGTAGAGTTGCCAGCGTTGAAGGACGAGCAACACTGCGTGAAATTACAGCAGTTATCAATGTGTATCGTACGACTAACGTTTACGTTAGGACAGAGCGGCGAAATTTGGCGTTAATGGGCTATGGAAGCAGACGACCGACGCGAGTGCCTTTGCTAACAGCACGACATCGCCTGCAGTGACTCTGCTGGGCCCGTGATCGTATCGGTTGGACCCTAGACGACTTAAAAATCGTGGCCTGAACAGATGAGTCCCAATTTTAGCTGGCAAGAGCTGATGGTAGGGTTCGGGTGTGGCGCACACCCAACGAAACCATGTATTCAAGTTGTCAACAAGGCAATGCGCAAGCTGTTGATGGCTCGATAATGGTATGGGCTGTGTTTACCCGGAATATCGGGACACGGTTGTTTGCCATTGGTCTGAAGGGCATTCTGGACAACTTGGGCGAATGATCTGGCCACCCAAAGAGCCGGACATGAATCCCATAGAACATTTATGGGACAACTGTAACGTCCCCTTAGAAAAATTATACATGACTGTGCTTAAACTGACACACAATATTTTTAGCGCAACGCAATCTGACTTTCAAAAATCCCTACAAAAAATGGCCCTGACTAATATTAACCTATACGTTTCACAAATCGCTTACCTCACAAAAATCTTGGTTACTCGAACTTCTGCAATACAGCGAGCGCCACTACTGCCAGCTAAATAAAAGATTCAAACTACGAAAGGAACTAACTACTGATAGGGATAGTTAGCAAATGAAAGATTTTAATAGAGAACAAACAATGTATTTACCTTCATATCATCAAAATATATATATAGCAGTTCATGACATCCAGTCTTACAAATTTCAAAACTCCGCATTTCTTTCCCCACATCCACCACTGCTGGCGGCTCACCTCCAACTGCCGAACGCTATGCGCTGTTAACATCCAGCTGCCCAACACTACAATGGCAGACAACAATGCAAACTAGCCACAGACTGCACGCAGCACAGCCAGTGATTTTCATACATAGCGCTACGTGGCGTTACCAATAAGAAAAACCTAAACAGCCTACTTACATAGCCCCCATGCTCCCCACAAAAAATTTTACAAATTGTTTTGGGCAGTGGCCAATACCGATTTGAAAAAAATTTTCATTGTTACAATAACAAAGATATCAAATCCACACACTTATTGATACAATGTTGGTCATCGGCTAAAATTTTCTCACAGTCCATAAAGACAGTCCTGATCGTTCATCACAGTAAAATTGCAGTGTTTTCCTCAAAGTCTGAGCAGTAAAAGAAAATGCACACGGAAGTAGTGGACTTCCATGCAGTCTTTACATGCAGACAGGTATTGGTCCACAACAGAGCAAACCCACAGCAGAGTCAGTCGAAATTTTGAAGAGTATTGGTAGGTAGGTCATCACAGAGCAGACCCACTGTAGTCCTGGTAGAGATTATGGTATTGGTGGGCTACCAGAGGTGCAGACCCACTGCAGTCCTTGTAGAAATAATGGTATTGGTGGATCATCAAAGATGCAGACCCACTGTAGTCCTTGTAGAGACAGCCAGCAACCATCTGTAGCGACTGTGCAGGTGCACAATCACCATCGAAGAGTCTTGCAGAGAATATAGCAAGTCCATAAACCACCACTTGTGCACTCACAAAGTTTTTGAACTGTCCTGAGAACCATCAATGCTGCTAACCAGTCCCTTGCTGAATTATCAACACACGTCCAGACACTAACAGTCCCTACTTCTCACATATTGTCCATATACTATGACCAACAGAAACGTGTGCAGTGAAATGTAACTTACAAGTTACTTAATTTGATGAACTGCTGTCAATTACAATTTTATAACATAAGAATACAATAACAAAGGTACAAAATATATCATTAAAGAACATAACAATACAGATAACATTTGTGGTAATGCAGGCCTTACAGAAGAATCGAAATAACATATACATCAGTGTTACAGGAATTATGACATAAGTAAATACATAAAAGATCAGAATAACTTTTGAAACATCAACTTCACACATGAGCATTAAAACAAAACAGAATAAATAATGTCTAAACATCTTTACAAAGAAAATAACATATTATCAGAAAAATTCTACAATGTAACTCATCAGATAAACACATAAAGACAGGAAAAAGACAAATACACAAGAGTACACAAACACATAGTGGGATAATACAAGGAAAGGACAGGGTTTGTTTTACTGCAGTATTTTGCAAACAATACATTCTTTACTTCTCAGACATCTCCCTTCGTTCTTCATTATTTCCAAAAAGTCCTATCTATACCTGATTTCTGTACTTTTCTCGTATAACCTCTCAGTGCATTTCTTCAAATTCATCGCAACTCATTCTCTTATAGGCTACCCCCTCTTAAGCTAACTTAAATCTACTGAGCTCAGATGCTAAACTAAGGGACGAGGCAATGCAGCAGCACAAAACAATTAACACAAACAGCAATGACAAAAAAATGGAAATTTGCAAAGCAAGCTACAGTAAATCTAAATTACCAAGCAATGAAACATTATAACTATTATGAGCCAATGTGCAGCAACAAGAAAAATAAATCAGTAGTAAAACTGGCTTAACAGAGTAAAACAAATTCAAATTCAGTAACACTATGCCTGGCAAACAGCAACAGCAAATGCTATAACTTATACCTAAATATGACAAAGCTGAAGCAGAAAAAATATTACACTAATGACAACAATGCAAATAAGGGAAATGTCTATTCACATCTTAATGTCTATCTCATTAAAGTGGTGCACCACAAAAACTTATTCTATGAAATAAATTACCAAATACTTGAAAAGAAAATTATGTATGCAGTTCCCGTGAAGTGAAATGTCTTTTTGCTCTCCCTCATTTTTTTTTGGAAGTATCACAAAATTATTATTTACTGGATCTGTAGAGAGAAAATATCTATATTAGTACATCTATAAAATTTTATTTTAACCAACGCTGCAGTGGAGCTAGATACTAGATATTAAACAAAATCGGCAAAGGAAGGTGTGAAACGTCATTCACTACCCATATGGCATTTCATAACGCAGTAAACAATCTTTCAACTAGCAAGACAATAGACATGAAATGTGTCTCATCATTTCATTTCAGTGAATATCATAAATTAAGAGCTCCACAGTGTAATCATGTGTTTTCAAGTTTGAGCGTGTCGTATTTGCGATGCTTTCTACAAAGAAATGTCAATTGCGAGGATAATGGCCTCTTTTTTTCACCTAATGGCTTTCTTTTGTCAGACGACTATCTCTCAGCTGGGTGCCCAAAACGCATTACGTCAAGGTCACTTACCTTTCTTACTGGAACATTTATATCAGTTTCCACTACAGTGACACCTTGATACAAATAAGATTTCACAGGTCGAAATATTTGCGTTACAAATCTGTAGAAACAAAATCCTATAAATATAACAGCGTCCAAAAAAATTTTGGCGGCATTGTGATACATTCACGCATGTGACACACATTTCATAACTCTTAAAGTACGATTCTTGGTTTCCAACATACTTTTTCACATATCAGAGTCCCTAACCACTATTCATTACTCCTTACCTTATTACACATATACATATTCGTCGACACGTCAATCTTGCGGCGACACTTCAATATTTCATCATAATAAATACATAGCATAATCAGATTCCTCATATAGCATCAGCTTATTTATCATAAACATACCTCAACAGCATAATACACATTGTCATCATAATAATAACATCATAACAGATTAATCACATCTCAAAATCATCGCAGCTTCTTTCAATAATTTCAAGACCTTCAATAAAGTCATCTACCTCAAACATACTTCAAAAATCATGATCCCTTACCAAATACATCATTCAAAGCTCTCATAGTATCACAATGGTTCCGAAAAAATATGAACAGTTCACACAGTGCAGACAAAATACAATTTCATAAGTGTGAAATTATCCAACTGTGTAATTGTGTAAACATGTGTCACTGACGTAGTAAAAATATGTTTGTTTCTCTGTTAAATAATCAGATAGCTGTGTAATTCTGTGTTGGAGAAATATGGTACCGATGTGTAAAGTTGTATAAGCAAATACCATATTAGCTAGGGCTCCTTGTGCTTGCCACACACATGGTACACAAAGTAAGCATGTACCCCCCTGAGGATTAATGTAATTATACCCTCAGGTGTTACAGATTACAGCAATGGAATGAAATGTATTACGGAAAACCTTTGTATCATTGTACTTCAAAAATCTTTAAAAATTAATGTTTTAAGTACAAAATTAATCACTCAAATACGTGTACTGTAGCGCTAAACTGTGCATCATGTTGTAAGATAATCTCTGTGGAAGTGTCGTAGTTATCGTCCTCTGAAAGCTAAGTTCTGCAGAAGTCAATGTACTTACCTCATGATAAACAAAAGTGAAATGCTTTGCGTATAGATATCTTGGTTATTACGCTTATTGTCGTGATGAAGAAAGTACTGTGCTGTAACGTATTGTTGTGCTACAGAAAAGGCTGTCCCATTGTAGCTATACCACAAAAGTTATTACTGAAACATGTTTTACTTTCCAGAATAATTCAGAAAAACTGTGCAGATATAAAACAGAAACACCACAAAAGCAACATTGTAAATTGTCACTCATTAGTAGTGTCGTGATAAAATCGTGTAGCTGTCACATAAACTAACCACTGTGTCATCTGGTATCTCACAGAAAGTACTTTAAATCCAGAATGTATTTTCAAGTAAACCAAAATGTTGCGTTAAAATCTCATTAGCAGTACCAATATACGTTCTAAGTATGTAAGCCTTATAGTCGTTGCATAATCGTGCAACTAACAAGCAAGAATGTAAAAATAACAACACTGTGTCGTCTGTTCACTATAACAATGCATTCGTAATTTCTGTTTAAAAATGTTAACTGGGTTCTAGACTGGATAGTTAACTTCAAACATTGTTGCATGTTAACAGTTTCTCAATGTGACAAATTGTACCAATGCGTGAAGTGAAAATTTTATGGCAAAGACTAAGTTAAAAAACAGATTATCTTTCAATTAACGGTTTTACATGAGAAATGTGGTGGAAACCTTTACTCTTCCTAGTACGCAGAGTTTCAACTTCAACGCAATTATCGTGCGGTATACGTCGGTAAAGAATACTGGAATTTTTCTCAAGGTAAGCGTCTATGTTATTTTTCTCTGAGCCAGCCGGCGCACGCGGCTGCCTGCGGTGCGACTCATTGTCTGTCTCTTTGATGGCGCGCGCCGTTTTTGGGATTAGGAGACCGAACTTCTACAAATTCACCTTGACGAGAAGGCCCTGCCCTGTTTGAAGCTCGCCAGTTCTGATGGAATTCAGGTCTGTTGTTTTGTCAGTAGTTTAGATAGTTTCTTGTTTGTCGGTCATGTGGTGGAGAATTTCTCCCAGAATCGTAACTGCATGGTGGACTGTTGCGTCTGAAGTTATTCTGTCTCCCTTGATAATAATTATTTTGGTTCCCATATTGTCTGTTTCTATGGTTGTCTCTGTGATAGTTACTACCGCGGAGAGATGATCTTTCCCTGCAATTATTACTACTCTGCCAACGGGTGGTGTCTGTTTTGGTCACGATTTGTGTTGTGAGAATAGCCTTGTCGTGTCCAGTTATTTTTTCTTTCATCGTGGAATTGCGACAGATGTGACCAGTAATTGTTGTGTTCCTGTTTTCGTGTTCCGCGATTGTCAGTGTCAATTTCTAATTCTTGTAAGAGTCCCTGAAAAGCTTCAATATCGTCTATGGAACGTCCT
The DNA here is from genome assembly GCF_021461385.2 of Schistocerca piceifrons. Lineage (NCBI taxonomy): Eukaryota > Metazoa > Arthropoda > Insecta > Orthoptera > Acrididae > Schistocerca > Schistocerca piceifrons. The sequence continues at coordinate 226,887,852 of NC_060143.1, forward strand.
GCCAAAATAATATGACGTAAATGTTCAGGCAATTTGATTAAGCAAATGCAGATGACTTCTGAGGGGCTGTATGGGTTTGATAGGTACTGATTCTTGTGCAACATGTCTTCAAAATATTTCACAAGACTGGAAAATTCAGATTGTTTGAAATGTTTCATCATTATGATGCCATGTTTTACTCGGTCTTGTGTGGCTTGAGACCAATATGCTGAGAGGAAGGCATGGTAAAATTCTCCTTCACTGTGGCAATCGTGAATGACCGATCTCATTCTTACAGCTGGTTCATTCTCTAAGTAGCCACACATAAATTCTAATCTGTGTTCTAATGACCAGTTGGGACGAAAACAATGAGAGAATAGATGAAGCCACGCTTGTGGATGAATGTCGTTGCCAGAATTCTTAAATGTTTTGAATTTACGTGTAGTAATGAACAGCTTATAGTCAAAATCATCATGTCGGCGAGTCGCATGTCGGCGGTCATTGTTACGTCGTGTCGGCGGTTCCATCTCAAAATTCGGTGCACCTTGCCAATTTCTTTCATAATTTCCGAAGTGCCCTGTGTTATTATTTTGTGGCTGTTCTGTATTTGTAAGTCCCTCTTCCCGTGTTGGAGCGCGAGTGTCCTCTGAAATAGGTAATTTTTGTATTACTTGTGCCAACTGATCTTGTACTTCCCGGATTTCTCTTTTGTGTTGCGTCTTAATTTGATTTTGATTTTGTTTGAATTTCTTAATTTTTTCATACTCCTCTGTGTCATTAAAGACTACCAGTTTTGTGTCATTCAGATTATCATCTACCTTCGTAGATAAATTATTTATCTGATCCGAAAGTTCAACTACTTTCTCTGATAATGAACTAATTTCCTCCATGTGTCTTTCTGAACCAATTTTTAGAGTATCTACTGTGTCCTTTAAGTTTTCTTGAGTTTTTGCAAGTTGCGTAACCAAATCGGTGGATGCAACTGAGTCAATTTTAGCTTGCAAGGTCTCATGATTTTGATGAACAATAGTTTGCAGTTCTCTTATGGCTGCTTCGTGATTCTGTAATGCAATTTCATGCCGCGAAAAAATAGGTTGAAAATGCTCACAAATCTGTGTTTTTACGTCATTGCAGACTTTTTGACATTTCGATTCAATGTTATGTAACTCAGTAGTTAAATCTTCACGTGTTTGTTCAAGTGTGGTGTCTAACTTTTGAAGCTTTTGCTGTGTTTGTCTCTGATTTTGTTCCATTGTGTCTAACTTTTGAAGATTTTGTTCCATTGTGTCTAACTTTTGAAGCTTTTGCTGTGTTTGTCTCTGATATTGTGTCTAACTTTTTAAGATTTTGTTCCATTGTGTCTAACTTTTGAAGCTTTTGTCCCATTTGTTGCATTAATTGTAATAACAATGCACTGGTGTCTGAAACATGTTCCTCAGTGCTATTCGGCAATGCATTTGAACCGGCAATATTCGCAGTTTGAAAAGCAGAAAATGTGTATTGACTTATTTGAGAAAACGGTGAGGACGCAAAACCTGAATCTACAGTATTTGCAAGATTGTGTCCTGTCATTTCGGATTCCTGAGGCAAGCTGTTGCCGACCGATCGATCGATAATGCTTCCCTGTTCACTAATTGTTTCACTATCTACACCATTGTTTGCAGCCCGCTCCATTTCCTTATGTACAATTACCAAATTACTACTTTGAACATTAGTTAATTCATTACTCGGTGGCGCTAACACACTGCTTTCGTCTTCACTGTCGTTTCTCAGTTTACTTTGGAGCCTAGTATCACGTTCTCACACGCCATTATTGTCACAATATTTCACACGATAACACAGAAAAGCACAACTTGAAGAGCAAAAATAAGAGAACACATTAACGTAGCACTGAAAATAATATCTCGTTAATTGCAAGCGCAGCTGCGAAATACTTGCTGCAAATCTACATGCATGCCACAACTGTTTTACTGTACAACAATGAAAAACTACAAGTACAAAGGAAATTCTCTCTATAATTACGCGCTAGCAATAAACAAAAGCTACACTAATTACACAAACTACTAGAAAAAAATCTGAAGATTCCAGTGAGGTATCCTCGGCTAAGGGTCGACATATGAAACGTCCCCTTAGAAAAATTATACATGACTGTGCTTAAACTAACACACAATATTTTTAGCGCAACGCAATCTGACTTTCAAAAATCCCTACAAAAAATGGCACTGACTAATATTAACCTATACGTTTCACAAATCGCTTACCTCACAAAAATCTTGGTTACTCGAACTACTGCAATACAGCGAGCGCCACTACTGCAGTTAAATAAAAGATTCAAACTACGGAAGGCACTAACTACTGATAGGGATAGTTAGCAAATGAAATATTTTAATAGAGAACAAACAATGTATTTACCTTCATATCATCAAAAGTCAAAATATATATAGCAGTTCATGACATCCAGTCTTACAAATTTCAAAGCTCCACCATTTCTTTCCCCACATCCACCACTGCTGGCGGCTCACCTCCAACTGCCGAACGCTATGCGCTGTTAACATCCAGCTGCCCAACACTGCAATGGCAGACAACAATGCAAACTAGCCACAGACTGCACACAGCACAGCCAGTGATTTTCATACAGAGCGCTACGAGGCGTTACCAATAAGAACACCTAAACAGCCTACTTACACAACTTAGAGAGATCAGTTCATGCACAAAACTCTGCACCAGGAACAGTTCCGCAGTTATGGACGGCTGTAGAGGCAGCATGGCTCAGTGTTTTTGCAGGGGACTTCCAACGACTTGTTAAGTCCGTGCCACGCTTAGTTGCTGCAATATGCCGCGCAAAAGGAGTTCCGACACGATATTGGGAGGTGTCCCAAGATTTCTCTGTCACCTCACTGAATAGCTAATAGAGCGGGCAATTCAGCGTCAAATTTGGTACAGAACATGATAGGGATTCCATCGAGTTCTGGGAAATTGTTCAGTTTTAACGATTTCTGCTGTTTCACAACACCACTGACGCTAATTTCCATCTTACTCATCTTTTCAGTGAGACGAGAATTCAACTGGGCAAAACTCCTGGGATATGCCAAGGTGATTAAGGAAATGACTGTTGTTAAAGGAATCATACCAGCATTTAGCAGACGTCGTTTTGGAAAGTGCTATAAAACGTAAAGTCAGTTATACAAGCCCAGGTAACAAGACCGTGAACATTGAGAAAGCGACTTGTCAAAGCGACATCCTAAGTAAAATTCAGAACTTTAAGATAAGAACTGGCGTTAGCTTAGGAGACCGTTGTCCCTAGTGTTCCTCATTTGTCTGCTGGAGACCGTGTTTTGTGAATGAATATAGATCCTTAGAGATGAATCAGGACTGAGAATCGATTCCAAAACGGACAAGTTGTTCGCAGTCAGTTACCCAGACTTCACAGATGACCTCGTGTATCCAGCGTACAAAGGGCTACTTATCAACTCTCTTTCCTCAGCTATCTAGCAGTTAAAGAAGGGTTAAAGATCACCAAGATCGGATGAGTCACAAGCGTCAGCGATGCAGCTGACACGATTCAATTTGGATAACTAATACAGCTCCTTCACATATCTTGGAGATGAATAACGCCTAAAATGAACATGGACATAGCCATGAACAATCTTAATCCTTCCCTATAAAATAACTTGTGGCTCGGCGTCCCTCTCTTTCCATATAAAATTCCGACACTACAGCACCGTAGTGAGACATCCAATATTATACTTGCCTCAGAGCGGCTGTACATTGTCAGAAAGGGGGAACACGGGAAACTTGGACTAAAGGCAAGAAAGAATCTAAGAGAAATCGTACGCCTCATCAAATAAGATGCTGCACATAGCATCAGACACAGCAAAGGACTTTACCAACATTCTGAGGACATTACAATAAAGAGAAAGCAGGGGAGGGGGGTTACCTTCTATGGTCATGTAGTCAGGAAGGATAAGTGGACGCTCACGTCATGGATCTTCACCATTCTGCCTAGAGAAAAAGTGACTAATGTCATGTGAACAAGACTGCTTGTGGAAAACCATCAGAAATTGTAAACTGGTTACAAAGCCATTCATAACAGACATCGGTAAGGATTGCTCACCATACTCTCAAAAGTTACTAATAGCTGTAAAAAATGCGTTCGGATTTTAGACTGAAGCAGACACTGGAGTGGATAAAAAGCCATGGCGTCACGCTGAGAGAATACAGAGCTAACAAAAATACTCACCAGAATGAAGAACAGCGTGCCAGTTGTAAGCCTAAACTGAATGTAATCGTAATAAAATATGACGCCTGAATATCATAGTTTCCTAAGGAAGAGATACCAATAGTGAGACAGAAACATCTAGGACTCAAGACGAAAAAATAACACCACCAAACAACACTTTGTCCGATCAAGAAAATAAAGTCTTCATGAAGACAGGAACTTGTGGTGGCGCTGACAACGATAGGGTCAGAAATAATGAAGCGAAAAAGAAGGAAAAATGGAGTGTAATCTGTGTTCGACGTTATGAGTAATGTTGCAGTAGCTCAGCTTGAAGAGGATTGCACAATAAATAGCCCTTGGCTTCTTTTTGAAGAAACTACCTTCCAATTAACGCGAAGTGATTCACGGAAACCTCAGTACAGCAGTATCGGAACGCGAAGAAACATTTCTGCTTGATAAAACGAATCCAGAGAGTTAACCATTGCGTCAGCAAGCCTTCCAGTTATAGGAACATTTCGCAAACCATAATACACTGAAGAGCCAAAGAAACTGGTATACCTGCCTCATATCGTGCAGGGAACCCGCCAGCACGTAGAAGTGCCGCAAAACGACGTGGCATGGACTCGACTAACATCTGAAGTGGTCCTGGAGGGAATTGACACCATGAATCTTGCAGAGCTGTCCATAAATCCCTAAGAGTACGTGGGGTGGAGATCTCTTCTGAACAGCACCTTGCAAGGCATCCCAGACATGCACAATAATGTTCACATCTGGGGAGTTTGGTGGCCAGCGGAAGCGTCTAAATTCAAAAGAGTGTTTGTAACCTCCCCCTCACTTATCGACCTTAATGACAGTGAAAAATTAAACCGTGTGTACCTAATGGAAATTTGGGAAAAGCAATCGTCACCGAAGTTAATCTGTCGGTAAGGAGGGAGGAAAGGGTTACATCTAAATGAAAGGAAAAATGCAAATGAAACTGGTGGAAATTAATTTTGAAAAGGGGTAAAGTTAATAAAGAAAGTAAATGTGCGGCCGTTACGTTATCAATTAACTAGCGGTAATTAGATATTTGAGATTTGGGGAAAATTACGGTCGCCAGTCCTATGGACAATTACTATAGTAACTGGAAAAGAAAGGTTATTGCACATATAATTAGCACTAGAAGCGTGGCAACTGAAGGTTGACACGTGTAGTGTGAAAACTGAAAGTTTGTCAGAAGTAAAACTATCATAGCAATTCGAGCGCAATTACATGCTGCCAAACCCCGAAAGCGCGGCAACTCGCGGGAGCGTCACACAACACACCTGCTCCACTGCACTACTCCAGCCAGACTCCCCTCTGCCCCCTCTGCCCGCGCTCCACGCGTTAGAGTTAACACTACCAAAGATCCTAAACACTTTGATTCTCCACACGACTTATCGATGTAATCGTTCGATAGCATAGTTTTCCCTAGGCAAGACCCAGCGTAAAAATACAAATAATATTCACAAAATAAACCAATTACACATCGACATAAATGCATAAATATATATCTATATACAAATAGTAAAACAATTACAATATATAAAGACACAGAAACGTCATATCTTCGGGTAACAAAATAAGGAAAAATCTATAGTACAATAGATGGAAATGGGAGGATATGTATTTCCGGCGTTACATGTTCCTGGAGCAACTCTCTAGCAATTCTTCATTTGTGGGGTGTCGCATTGTCCTGCTGGAATTGCTCAAGCCCATGGGAATGCACGATGATTATGAATGAATGCAGGTGATCAGTCAGGACGCTTAGGTAAGTGTCACCTGACAGAGACGTTTCTAGACGTATTAGGGGTCCCATATCACTGCAGCTGCACACGTCGCACACCATTACAGAGCCCCCACCAGCATGAAAAGTCCCCTGTTGATATGCAGGGTGTATGGATTCATGATGTTGCCTCCATACCCGTAGACATCCTTCCGCTCGATACAATTTGAAACGAGATTTTCTCTGATCAGGCAATACGTTTCCAGTTATCAACAGCCAAATGTCGGTGTTTATTGGCCCAGGCGAGGTGTAAAGCTTTGTGTCGAGTAGTCACCAAGGGTAAGAGAGTGGGCCTTCGTCACCGGAAGCCCATATCGATGGTGGTGGCCCAGCACTGCTGAAATCTGCAGCAGTTTGCGGTGGAAAGTTTGCAGTCCTGTCAAGTTAAATGATTCTCTTCAGTCGTCGTTGGTTCAGCTCTTGCTGAATCTTTTTCTGGCAGCAGCGATATCGCAGATCTTACATTTTATCAGTTTCCTGATATTCACGGTACACTCGAGAAATGGTTGTACGGGAAAGTCCCCAGTTCAAAACTGTGTTCCATCTCAGGTGCGCCGACTATAGCACCACGTTCAAACGCATTTAAATCTTGATAACATGTCACTGTAGCAGTAGTAACCAATCTAATAGCTACGCCAGACTCTTATTGACTTATATAGGCTTTGTGGACCGCAGCGCCATGTTCTGTCTGTTTACATATCTCTGTATTTGAATACGCATTCGTATACCACTTTCTTTGGCACTTCAGTGTAGTTAAGTTTTAATAACAAAGAAGGAAGGGAAAGTTGGATTAATCGTTCCGTCGAAGATGTCGTCATCAGCGACGAAGCAGAAGCTAAGAGTGGGCAAGAAATGGGAGGAAAATAGATCTTATCCCTTCAAATGGAACCGTGCCGGCGTACGCCTTGATCGGTTTAGGGAAACCATAGAAAACCTAAACCCGGATGAACGGATGCGGAATCGAGACCCAGTCTTCTAGAATACGAGTCTAGCGTCTTCCTATTTCGTATTCTCGCTCAATTGAATAACTAACCCTGAGGAGGAGACTACGCTATCTGACCAAAATCACCGTGACACTTATTAGTGGACATTAGTATGGGATGTGTCCACGTTCCGCTTTTATGACGACTTCAACTCCGCTACGGACTCTTTCAGTCAGCTTTCTGAATGTCTGTGGAAGAATGGCAGCCTATTTGTCTTGAAGAGCCGACACCAGAGGAGGCCGTGATACTGTACGCTGGGATCTAGTGCGAATTTGTCGTTCTAACAAAGCCCATAGGTGTTCCATTAGTTTCAGGTCGGAACTCTGGGCAGGGCAGTCTATTTCAGGAATTTTATTCTTTGCAAACCATTGTCTCACGGATGTTGCTGTATGAGGGGCTCCATTCTTGTACTGACACAGTCATAGTCTCCAAACTGTGCCTCGATTGTACGTAGTATAAAATGTTGTAAAATGTGTTTAAAAACTTCCACATCTAGAACTATCTTAAGTGCAATAAGGGGACCACTTCCTAACCACCGCCTCCTCCGTATTACGCTGTTGATGCTACAGAAGACGGCAGGCAAAATTCTTAAGACGTTCACTAAACCGAAAACTTCCCATAGGATTGTCACAGAGTATAGCGTGATTCATCACTCCAAGTCACGTGTTTCCAGTTATCCCTCGTCGATTTGTGTCGCTCTTTACACGTCGTCGACCGTCGTTAAGCATCGACAAAAAAAAAGAGTGGTTTAAGAGGACCTACTCTACTATTGTACCCCAACATTTTTAACCCATTACGCACAGTCTCTGTGCTAGTTAGACTGCTGCTAACAATTTGGAACTCATGAGTGATTAGTTCTTATCGTTTCATGGGAGTTTTTGAACCTCCCTCCCCAAATGCTCGCCGTCTCTGTCCTTTGTTTTATGACGCCTGCCTGCTTTTGGTTTAACTGTGGTTTCCACCTCACAGTCACATCACCAACAGTCCACTTGGGCAGCTGTAGAATCGTTGAATTTTCCCTGAGGGTTTGTTACGCAGATGAAACGCAGTGCCTAGTACACCTTTAAAGTCGCTGAGCTCAGGTGACCGACTCACTGTGCTGTAACTGCTTCTCTACTGACAAAACAACATACCCCATCTCCTATTACATTGGTGTATCCCCGTCTTGTGTCACGTAGAGGTCAGTTTCTGATTACAAAGCAGCGACCGAAAACTGTTCATCAAATAGTACACAGCAAATACGACATTGTTACCAACGCTCATTGCGCATTGTTCTGGGCCGGCCGGAGTGGCCGTGCGGTTCTAGGCGCCACAGTCTGGAGCCGAGCGACCGCCACGGTCGCTGGTTCAAATCCAGCCTCGGGCATGGATGTGTGTGATGTCCTTATGTTAGTTAGATTTAATTAGTTTTAAGTTCTAGGCGACTGATGACCTCAGAAGTTAAGTCGCATAGTGCTCAGAGCCATTTGAACAATTTTTTTGCGCATTGTTACCAGTCTCTCTTCCCTGTAAGGGAAGGTACGGAGCGATACCTAAAAAATCGACAGACTGTACTGAAATATTTAAATGTTGTAATTTTGATTGGGATTTGGGGAAATTTGAAATCTTTGATTCCCTTATAAGGTACAGAACACATACACTATGCCATCAAAAGTGTCTAGACACCCAGAAAAAAATACGTTTTTCACATTAGGTGCATTGTACTGCCACCTACTGCCAGGTACTCAATATCAGCGACATCAGTAGTCATTACACATCGTGAGAGGGCAGAATGGGGCGCTCCGCGGAACTCACGGACTTCGAACATGGACAGGTGATTGGGTGTCACTTTTGTCATACGTCTGTACACGAGATTTCCACACTCGTAAACATCCCTAGGTCCACTGTTTCCGATGTGATAGTGAAGTGGAAACGTGAAGGGACACGTACAGTACAAAAGCGTAGAGGCCAGCCTCGTATGACAGAGACCGCCGACAGTTGAAGAAGGTTGTAATGTGTAATAAGCTGACATCTATCCAGATCATCACACAAAAATTCCAACTGCATCAGGATCCACTGCAAGTACTATGACAGTTAAGCGGGAGGTGAGAAAACTTGTATTTCAGGGTCGAGCGGCTGCTCCTATGCCACACATCACACCGGTAAATGCCAAACGTCGCCTCGCTTGGTGTAAGAAGCGTAAATATTGGACGATTGAACAGTGGGAGAAAGTTGTATGGAGTGACGAATCACGATACACAGTGCGACGATCCGATGGCAGGGTGTTAGCATGGCGAATACCAGGTGAACGTCATCTGCCAACGTGTGTAGTGCCAACAGTAAAATTCGCAGACGGAGGTGTTGTGGTGTGGTCATGTTTTTCATGGGCGGAGGCTGGCACCACTTGTTGTTTTGCGTGGCGCTATCACAGAATAGGCCTACACTGATGTTTTAAGCACCTTCTTGCTTCTAATTGTTGAAGAGCAATTCTGAGATGGCAATTGCATCATTCAACACAATCGATCACCTGTTCATAATGCACGGACTATGACGGAGTGGTTACACGGCAATAAGATACCTGTAACGGACTGGCCTGCACAGAGTCCTGATCTGAATCCTACAGAAAACCTTTGAGATGTTTTGGTGCACCGACGGCGTGTCAGGCCTCACTGACTTACATCGATACCTCTCCTCAGAGCAGCCCTCCGTGAAGAATGGGCTGCCATTCCCCAAGTAACCTTCCAGTACTTGATTGGACGTATGCACGCTACAGTGGAAGCTGTCATCAAGGCTAAGGATGGGCCAACACCATATTGAATTCCAGCATTACCGATGGAGGGCGCCACGAACTTGTAATCATTTTCAGCCAGGTGTCCGGATACTTTTGAACAAATGGTATACCTCAAGAACGGCAGACTTTTTTCTCTACTAGGTTTGATGCGGCTCGCAACGAATTCCTCTCCTGTGCCAACCTCTTCATCTCAGAGTAGCAGCTACATGTCCTCAACTATTTGCTGGATGCATTCCAGTGTCTGTCTTCCTCTACAGTTTTTACTCTCTACAACTTCCTCTAGTATCATGGAATTTATTCTCTGATGTCTTGACAGATGGGTGTTTTCCATATAACTCTTGGCTCTCAGATTCTGTGGAGAACCTCCTCTTTCCTTACCTGATTTTCAGCATTCGTCTGTAGTACTTCATTTCAGGTGCTTCCATTCTCTTCTTTTCCGGTTTTCCCTCAGTCCATGTCTCAATGCCATAGGTGCTGCGCTTCAAAAATCCATTCTCAGAAATTTCTTCTTCAAACTAAGACATGTTTAATACTAGTGGACTTCCGTTGGCCACGAATGCCCTTTCTGCCAGTGCTAGTCTGCTTCTTATATCATCGTAGCTCCGTCCGCCAGGGTTATATGGCTGTCTAGGTAACAGACTTCCTTAACGTAATGCACTTCGCGATCACCAGTTATGACGTTCAGTTTGTCTCTGATCTCATTTCAGCTACTTCTTATTACTTTCGTTTTCTTCAATTTACTCTCAGTCCATATTCTGTACTTGTATGACTGTTAATTCTATTCGACAGATCTTCACTTTCACTGAGGATAGCAATGGCATCAGTGAATCTTAAGATTGATATCTTTTACGTTGAAATTTAATCCCACTCTTGAACCTTTCTTTAAGTCCGCCATTCCTTTTGGACCAATAGATTTAACAGCAGGGCCGAAAGACTAAATCCCTGTCTTACAGCCTATGTAACCCGTGCACTTCGTTCTTAGTCTTCAGCTGTTATTGTTCCCTCTCAGTTGTCATGTATATTGTATACTAGCTTACTGCCCGTTGCTTCGCTCGTGTAGACTATATGGTCTGCAGAGTTTTTTTTTCCTTTTATTTAATCGAGATGTATCTTGTTGACAATTTAAACTCTTTCTAAGCTTTTCACGCTAATTAAGGCCATATTGTATTTCAGACCAAAAAGCGGTTCAGGTAGCCGGAGTCCCAAGGTTTTGTTAGTTAAGCCTTTTGCGTTTCTTTGGAGACATTTCCACTGCAACTTTCGTTCCCTTACAAATATTTCTTTATGTGTGACTAAGAATTAGATAACGATTTTCATAAATTTAACTTTAAAATTTTCTCAATATAACGAAATATTTTCTTAAAAATTTTCATTCTTTATTTCACCCCATTAGGGGTTGAATGTACAGTAATCCTAAAACACATTTTATTTATTTCCAACCGAGAAGTCAGATACGAATTTCAGTAGATGTAGCCTTAATATTGTATAGTACTTCTTTGGTAATTATTTATTTTCAAAAATATATTAACCTACTATTTTCCCCGTTAGTGGTTGAATTTCCAAAAATGCTGAAACACGTATCTTTTGTTTTCTGACTCACAAACCATATATGAGTTTTCTTAGTTCTAGCTTCCAAATTTCGATAATAGCGACATACTTTCAAAAATCCTTTCATCCACTACTTCACCTCCTTAGCAGCGGACTTTCGGACTGTCCCTTCTTAACCGACGCTCACAGTATAAGTCCAGAGCCTCTCAGAACTTCAAGTTTTATCCTTAGCTGTTTGGGTTGGGGACTGATGAGTCTGTGAATCAGTCCGATCCTATTTCACACCCAGAAACGGTGACATTCATATGTTTTATTTCTAGCAGAGAAGCCAAAAAGAAATTTTTATAAATTTAACTCCAAAAATTCTTGCAGAATGAAACTTTCAATAACAAATTTCACCCCCACAGGGGTTGAATTTCCAAGAACACTAAAACATGTAATTTTTTGTTTACAGCTGAGGAGCCAAATTGAAATGTTCGTAGGTTGGCTTTAAAAATGCTTTCATAATAAAATATTTTCATAAAATACCTCATCCTCTATTTCACCCTGTCAATTGTTGAATTTCCAGAAACACTGAAACACATAATGGTTTTTTTTTCTTTTCTAACAGAGAAGCCAAATGCCAGTTGCCATAGGTGTAGCCTTAAAAATCGTTTAGTAGTCCTTTAGAAAATATTTATTTTCAAAAAAGGCTTTCACCCACTATTTCTCCACCATAGGGTTAAATTTCCAAAAAAACTTAAAGACACCTTTCTTTATTTCTGACCGAGAAACCAAACACCAATTTTCGTAGGTTTAGCTTCAGAACTGCCTTAATAGCGACATTTCTCAAAACAAAATTCAATTTTGAAACGATGCCTGCAGTGTAACATCCACACCTTCTCCAAATTTCAAGTTTCTATTCTTAGCGGTTTGGGCTGCGCGATGATGAGTCAGCCAGTTGGTCAGTCAGTTAGTCAAGACATTGCCTTTTATATACAGCTTAACCATACTTTTCTCCCGATTTGGAACATCTTGCACAGCTTGACGCTGTCGAACCCTTTTTTCAGATCGACAAATTCTATAAACGGGTATGATTTTTCTGCAGTTAAGCTTCCATTACCAACCGTAAAGTCAGACCTGCTTCTCTGATACCTTTGCCTTTCCTAAAGCCAAACTGATCGTCATCTCACACATTCTCAGTTTTCTTTATCCTCTTTCCTTTCACTGTTTCCTCTTACTGGCGTCACGGATGACAACCAGAGGGAGTAGTGTTCAACGTCTCTTCGACAACGGGGTCATTAGAGACGGGGCACCTGCTCGGATTAGGAGAGGATGGAGAAGGAAGGCGGCCTAACCGTTTCGAAGGACCCATCTCGGCATTTGCCTTAAGCGATTCAGGGAAATCGCGGAAAACCTAGATCAGGTTGGCTCCACTAGCATTTGAACCGTCGTCCTCCCGAATGCGAGTCCAGTGCGCTACCACTGCACTGCTCCGCTCAGTAACACAACCAGAGGGGTCCTGCAATGAAAACAAATGCCCCCCGAGACCATCACTCCTGGTTGTCGGGCTATACGGCGGGTGACAGTTAGGTTGGTATCCCATCGCTGGTTATCGGGGCTCGGGTCGAAGCAGTACTCATAACCGTAGGCAGTTCTACTCCAGTCAATGAGATTCCAGACCGAATGTGCGCGACGCCACTGCAAACGGGTTTGTCGGTGTACTGAAGTCAATGGTAGTCGATTCAAATACCAGCTTGAGCTGAGCTCCTTTTCCGTGACCATCTATAAAGGGTCCTTGTGGTCACTGAATCACCAGATGCACATAGGATTGATCTTAATGGTGAATCCTGAGCTCTGAGTGCCTCTCTGACGACTACTCGCTCCTCACATTCTGTCGTCTCTCTAAGTGGACCGCTTCCTTCTTGAGGCTGTATTCGGCCGTGGCTCACCCATTTCTGCCAACAACGTCAAATTGTGGCATTGCTCCTATTCCAATTTTGAGCGATTCTCCGATTACTCCAAGTAGCTTCTTTGGACCTAACTACACGTTGTCTATCAATTGCTGACATCTTCGTATATTGTTCATGTGCCTGTTTCCGAATCATAGTTACCGTCCAAACGAGTACACGGAATGAAATTCGCGAAGACTTTATGAGTTACGCGGTGGAATTGCGCTACTGCGACACATATTCATCCTTCAGCAGCCAAAATTTACAGTTTTGCATTTTCCGTGCATATGTGTACAAATATCAATTTGTGACCACTTTGCGTAAATCTTTCTTTCGCCTTACAGTGTATTCAGTATTAAACTGCTTCTGAGCTGCTAACTGAGCTGATATTTAACTCTGTAGCAAGCTTGCTAACGCTAGCCATTCGTTATCATGTTTTTGACACGTTTGCATTTTATGTACCACTGCACTTATTACTTGACCACTGCACACAGTGAAAACACCATCACACTGGAACTCAAGAGTGCAACTGATTACATTCGTTAAATAAGCAGCGTCTAACCATGGAAGAAGCAGTTGGAAATTTGATTCATAAATGTAAATGAGGTTTACAAAAACCACAAATTTTATTCAGTGTTTAAAATCACAGGCACAAAACCTTTTCTGCAATGTTACTCTCAAAAACTCTCAAAAACCAGCATTAACACTAAACACGGTAGGTCTGTGACTGAAGTCATTCTGAAAACTAAAAGAAAAGAAAATAAAAGTTCCCCACTTGGCCATATTGTATTTTGAAAGTAACAAGACAAGTATTGATACAGTGAAGTCTCTATTCTGGATATGCAAATGAATAAGTTAAATACGAAATGGGATCCGAAATATGATTAACATCTCTTGCTATCTTCTCTCATGCAAAGGCGACCCATCTTCAAGACGCCCAGAGAAAAGAAAGTGAATGCAGTAGAAAATTTTTGCACTCCGTTCTGAGCAGGACGAATAACCCAAACTCCTATGGATGGGCGACCGAATGTTTGATGCCAGTAAGACGAAATGGGAAAGTCTCTTGTTACTTAAAATTGAGTAGAGCGCTGCTAAAATTGCTCTGTCGTGGGGTACAAGTACGTATATTACTATTTATGAGATTGGTAACAAGCCCAGTCAATCTTCCTGTATTGGTGGGCATAGCGCACACAGTCTTTAGTAGGAGGCGCGATACATCGTATTGGACATTCAAAGTTTTTTAGATGTGATTATAATTTTCTCGTGTTGTTTCTGTTGACTTCCAGGAAGCGAAGGCATTTGTCACAGATCAAGTGGGCACAGTCCAGAGGCAGAAGCCGCGTCGAGTGGACACGCCTGTAGCTGTAGTAAGTGCCTGATAGAGAGTAATTTCGTTTATTTTCTGTTCTTTTTATCATGTACTTCAACGAATAAATGGACTATAGCTGTGTGTTTTTTTCTGTGTACAATAGTGTGTAGCAAATTACTCTGATCTTTTGTTTGTACGTAAGTCTTTGTGCATATACTTGTGTGAGGCAGATTCCTCACGAAATTTTCCACCGCCCGAAGCTCCGCGTCACGTCTCTAAATCTCGTGCTACCACACAACATATAGTTTGCAGTGCACTAGAGTGCAATGGAGTTTACATATTTATTTCCTGCAGTGGCTTTTGGTTAAGTAGAGAATGTAGTAAAAAGTAACAGTTGGTAAATTTATTTTCAGTAGAGAAATTTATACCCGTTTTAAAAGGTCGCGTGTCTTGCGGTCTCAAGCTATAGCGAGGATGCTACACCGCAGATTTTAGTGTTTCTTTTTATTCTCCAAGTTGTATTTTGCGTTCATTCCAACCTCAGTAGTGCCATATTCGCGTAATTTTCTGTTTTATAGGGCCTACTAGTTAAGTTGATCGTGACCGCCTTGTTTGTATTTTTTGAGATCTTGGCTCATACTCTGCTACAAGGTGAAAATTAGTTCAGAGTATGTTTTGCATAGTGTGTGACTACGCTCTGATAGAGGACGGTGATTTGGAGTGAGACAGAAGCCACTCAGAAGTAGCAGAACTTTACTTGTACTAACTCAGTAACCAGTTTTGTCTGGTTATGCATTTATTCCAGTCTTCTGTTAGTCCATTTCCTCCCCCCTTCTCTGTCCTTCTCCTCTTCCCCTCCCCACTCCTCCCAGTCCACGTTCTCTACTCCCCCTCTCTGTCCACCTCCTCCATCCCCACTCTCTGTCCTTCTCCCAACGCCCTTTTCTGTCCATCACCTCCTTCACCTCTCTCCAGCCACCTGATCCACCCTCCTGCCTCTGTCCATCTGTTCCTCCTCTGCTTCTGTCCGTCTGTTTCTTCCTCTTCTGTCCATATCTTCTGCCCACCTGTAATTCTATCTCCTCCCCATCTCTCTTTTTGTTCATCTCTTCCTCCCTCATTCCTTATCAATCTCCTTCTCTCCCTCTCCCTGTCCATTATTTCTTCACTCACACCACTCGTCATCCATCTCTTCCTTACCCTTTTTCTGTCCATCTCCTCACCCTTACGTACATTTCTCTCTCCTCCACTATCTCCTTCCTCTCTCACTACCTGTGTCCATCTCCTCTTTCCCCCTCTCTGTGTTGTATTATCAAGTCGAGAGAATTAGATATTTCATTGTATTGTCTGTCTTAGGACACATCTGCGAAAGTGGTGAAAGTGTGAAAGCAGTGGAAATTTTTTTATTTTTTTTTATTTTTCTTAAAATCTGGTAGTGGCCGAATGTTTACTTCGCATATGTTTTGAAATGTAATGCATAATTGTATTTTTTATGTACAATCTGGACAGATTAAGAAAGCTATACATTGTTTAATATGTTAAATACTAGAATGGTAATATTGACACTCAGAGATATAGTAATTGTTGGGTGACTATATAGAAAAGGTAGAAGGATTAAAAACCACTTTAATTCGAAAGTGCTTATCTTGATGAATAAACGGTGAATATAATCATTTATATCTTTTGTTGAAAATAATTTCAAGAGCCTCCATCGGATTTATAATAACACGGATGAAAACCAGCGACGAGCGACATTGCCGTCTTTCCTCAAAAGTAACATTCAGTAGCCCGGACGTGCATTTACTCTCGCTACAACGATTAAAGATCTGCTGCCATTTTCATTCCCCTAACGTTTATTGTTAAGATTGCACTGAACCATCAACACTAAATCGTTGATCGCCGCAGCTGTGGAGTCCCGGCATAGACATCGCCTAGGTTCAGAAGAAGGTTTTTTCCTCCAACGAATCTCTGATGCTGGAGATACAAAAATAATAATAATTATTACTATTATTTTCAGAAAATCTTCAAGATTTTTGTTAGGAGAAGTCCTACAGTTAAGTTCACACACATACATAATATTCTTGTATTCTTTTTCATTTTTTTATCTGTACGGTCACCAAGTACAGTACACATTCATTCAAGAGAGAATTACTAGATTATTTCAGTTAACTTGGGGAAGGGATATTATGCTGTCCATCTCCTCCTACCCCTTTTCTCTCTCCACTTTGTCACTCCTACATGAATAACAGACTGGTGTTTCTTACCCTTGCTGTATTTCTTTCCAGGTCGTAACTAATATATGTACCAAATTTTATGGAAATCGTTCCACCGCTTTAGGACGAGTTTTTTAATGGTTCAAATGGCTCTGAGCACTATGGGACTCAACTGCTGTGGTCATCAGTCCCCTAGAACTTAGAATTACTTAAACCTAACTAACCTAAGGACATCACACACACCCATGCCCGAGGCAGGAGTCGAACCTGCGACCGTAGCAGCAGCGCGGCTCCGGACTGGAGCGCCTAGAACCGCACGGCCACCGAGGCCGGCCGAGTTTTTTACCAATTGTCTTACCCACATATGCACTTGTCAAATATCTTTCACATATATTTATATTATTTCGCATGTATTTTTACACGTGGTTCACTGCATCTATAGCCAATTTCGCCCTGCAGTTTAATTTTCACGTAGTGCAGTTTTCAATGACGTCATATCTCCTGAACTACGTGTTCTGCAATGGTATAGTATTGCTGGTTCATTCAGTGGTATGTGCGAAAATAGTCTGCAAAATGTATTTCGAATATAATTATCAGTAAGAAACTAATAAACTGAAACGTCATCCATCATGTGGCAGATCTACTGCACGTGTGCCGGGTGTCCATCGTTTCGGCAATTTTAATTCGCACTTCTGCTTGGCGGCCACCACACTAGGGGCGTTTATCGGCAACTGGCATCTAGGCCAGGGGCGGGCAAACGTCGCACGCGGCTCATGAGCGCACAGCGCTGCACGTGTGCTGCTCGCGTGCAATCATCGAGTGGGGCACTGGCGACAGCCGGCAGGTTGCGGCACTGTAGTGCCAGGCTGAGCTGCGGACGTTGATGCGTAACGACCACCACGTAGTGAACGTTGTATTTCAAGAACCGGAAAATGCAGAGTGAAACAAGGAAACGAAGAAGTGGAGATTTGCTATCCTTTAAAAAGTAATGGGAGAATTATTTTTTCTTTGTACAAAAACTTGAAAATTCGAAATGTTTAATATGTGGCAGTATTCTCGCTGGTCAGCGGAAGTTTAGTATTGAAGGCCATTATAATAAATTTCACAAGGACGAGTACAATTTATTGTCGCATTCTGAGCAGATGGGGAAATTGACTGAGCTTAAGAAGAGCGATCTGACGATACTAGATGAATCTGTCGTAGTTGCTGTGGTCACGAGAGATCTGAGACTTCATTTCGTCATGTCTCTCATGTAACTGATTTAACATTTTATGGAGCAGTGTTTTCAATTTTTCAGGACGACAACAATAATAGCCTAGCGGTACCTGCAAGTTATAAGATTGCGCTTAATATAGCGAGAGCTGGAAAACCATTTGCTGAATTAGTAAGTGTTGGTTAAGAACAAACATCAGTGATGAAAATTTAAGTAACTGTATGCGTTTGTCTGTATGTAGAAATTTTGTTCCACTCCACCTGTGATAATTAAATAAAACGTATCGTAGGTAAAAGGTACTCTTTCAAAACACGACATCTTTCAAGCATTGCTACTAACCTTATTTTGTTCCACTCCACCTGTGATAATTAAATGAAACGTATCGTAGGTAATAGGTACTCTTTCAAATCACGATATCTTTCAAGCACTCCTACTAATCTTATTCCTTCATCCAATAAAGCAGGCTAGGAAACAAAATGCATTGCAGAGGAAGGAGCGGACAGAAAGTATGGTGGGGAGGGGAGATAAGCGGGAGGCCAGCTTGCCCCTGTGTGCACGCAGAACACCTGTTAACTGCACGCGTGCAAGTGCACCGCACAAGTGCAGGATTCCTGCCCACCCCTGATCTAGGCTATCGAGAGAGCGACGGCTGTGGCGAACACGCGGTGCACGACTCGGTCGAGGAGCTGTCTGTCGGCCCTGCGACTTGCTGCAACTGTGGCCTTCGTGTTCATCACGGGAGTCGCGTATTGCGGCTCGGGCACAACAGGGCAAAGTCTTATTGGTTGGTATCCGTGGCCACAACATTCAACTGCAGTTCTTACATGTTTGGTTTCCACATTATTTGTTTATCAGTTTGATAGGAGGGTATTAGTTTGATTCAGCGTCGTTGTTGTAGTTGGTGGTGGTATCCTGCAGACGCGCTCTGCTTGACGAAATTGTGTGTGGTGTGCAGTTTGGATGTTGTCCAGCGTTGCTGTTGCTGTGATCTCTTTGACTTCGCTGTTTTGGGGAGTGTTCACCTCTGTTGAAAATACGTGCTGTTGCTTGTGCAGCAACCAGGACTCGAACTTACCTGACAGTAGACGCTACAGATAAATATCACAATTTGTATAGGAGTTTACGTGCACCTTTAACAGGCGCGGGACAAGGTGAATGTAGTCTGTGTCTCAATTGACGTCAGTTGATTCTGTTTGTCTCACTGGAGGCTAATAGCAAGCCGTGTGTCGATAATGCTCTCCCTTTCTGCGTTAATTGCCTTAAGTGCCCTACAGTGGCGTTTTACACTTCTGTGGCCGTACGCGATAACAGATTTATGAATGTGTGTTGGTCGTCCACGACTGTATTTGCGGACCTTGTGCTTACGTTTCCCGTTCAGGATTGCTTTTGTAGATGAAAGCGGAGGCATATTCTGAGTCATGGTCACCTTTGTGCTCATACGGCAAAGACTACCAAATCCACCGATTAGTCCCTCAGCCGTTAGGAGTAAAACCTAATGGGACTCGGGGCAAGTAAGGCTAGCAACCTGCTTCCCTGGTACTTTAAATATGATGCTGGCAATAATCAGAACTAAATGCCTCGGACCTTTGGAGGTGACGGAGTCCCACCTCTAACTGACGAACCAGGGACTCCTAAAATACGACTTGGCAAACAAATGGTAATGAGATGGGGAGCTATTAATATCAATGGGGGTTACTCTGGGAAGAAGGTAAAGCTGGCAGAGGCTGCAGGTAAGATGGGGCTGGATGTTTTAGCTGTTAGTGACATTCGGGTAAGGGGTGAGAAAGAAGAGGAAGTGGGAGAATACAAGGTCTACCTGTCAGGAGTCAAAGCAGGAATAGCACATTGAGGTGTAGGGCTTTACATCAGGAAAGAAATGGAACCCAGCGTAGTTGCAATGAGGTATGTAAACGAACGACTGATGTGGATAGATTTGACAGTGTCTAGCAAGAAAATTAGGATTGTGTCAGTATATTCGCATTGTGAAGGGACAGATCAAGATAAGATGGATAGTTTTTATGAGCCACTCAGTGTTGTAGTTGTTAGAGTGAAGGACAAGGACAGTGTTCTGCTCATGGGTGATTTTAACGCCAGGATTGGAAATCGAACAGAAGGGTATGAAAAGGTTATGGGTAAATTTGGAGAGGATATGGAGGCCAACAGGAACGGGAAACAACTCTTGGATTTCTGTGCCAGTATGGGCTTAGTAATCACAAACTCCTTTTTTAAACATAAGAACATTCACCGGTATACTTGGGAAGGCAGGGGAACCAGATCTGTCATTGACTATATAATAACAGATCAGGAATTCAGGAAGGCTGTTAGGGACACACCTGTATTCAGGGGATTCTTTCATGACACCGACCATTATTTAATCTGCAGTGAAATTGGGATTGTGAGGCCGAAAGTGCAGGAGGTCAGGTCCATATGTAGGAGAATAAGAGTGGAGAAACTCCAGGATAAGGAAATCAGGCACAAGTACATAACAGCGATCTCAGAAAGGTACCAGTTAGTTGAATGTAGTCATTGGAAAAGGAATGGACAAGGTACAGGGACACAGTACTAGAAGTGGCTAAAGAATGACTTGGAACAGTAGTGTGTAAAAGTAGGATGAAGCAAACAGCTTGGTGGAATGATACAGTCAAGGCAGCCTGTAGAAAGAAAACGAAGGCGTATCAAAAATGGCTACGTACTAGAACTCAGGTGGACAGAGAAAGTTATGTTGAAGAAAGAAACAAAGCCAAACTGATAATTGCAGCATCCAAGAAGAAATCTTGGGAAGACTTTGGAAACAGGTTGGAGACTATGGGTCAAGCTGGTGGAAAACCATTCTGGAGTGTAATTAGCAATCTTCGAAAGGGAGGTAAGAAGGAAATGACAAGTATTTTGGACAGATCAGGAAAACTGCTGGTGAATCCTATGGATGCCTTAGGCAGATGGAGGGAATATTTTGTAGAGTTGCTCAATGTAGGTGAAAATACGATCAGTAATGTTTCAGATTTCGAGGCAGAATGGGATAGGAATGATGATGGAAATAGAATCACATTTGAGGAAGTGGAGAAAATGGTCAATAGGTTGCAGTGCAAAAAAGCAGCTGGGGTGGACAAAATTAAGTCAGAACTCTTCAAATACAGTGGAATGTCAGGTCTTAAATGGCTACACAGGATAATTGAAATGGCCTGGGAGTTGAGACATGTTCCATCAGACTGGACAAAAGCAGTAATCACGCCAATCTTTAAACATGGAAACAGAAAAGATTGTAACAGCTACAGAGGTATCTCTTTAATCAGCGTTGTGGGTAAAATATTCTCAGGTATTGTTGAAAGGAAACTGCGAGTATTAGTTGAAGACCAATTGGATGAAAATCAGTGTGGGTTTAGGCCTCTTGGAGGTTGTCAGGACCAGATCTTTAGCTTACGGCAAATAATGGAGAAGTGTTATGAGTGGAACAGGAAATTGTATCTATGCTTTATAGACCTAGAGTGTACCCGTGGTCTAGGGGTAGCGTCTTTGTTTCATCATCGCCTTCGGTCCTGGGTTCCATCCCCGCCACTGCCTAAATTTTGATAAATAATCAGCATTGGCGGCCGAAGACTTCCGGCGTAAGAAGTCAGCCTCATTCTTCCAACGCCCTTGTCAAAGAGGGCGGAGGAGCGGATAGAGGTTCAGGGCACTCTCTTGTCCTAGGGGTGGGAAATTGCCCCTAAAAGGCGGAAGAATCAGCAATGATCAACGACATGAGGATGCAGAAGACAATGGAAACCACTGCATTAAAGACACGTAACGTGTATCCACACGACATGTGGCCTGTAACTGAAGAAGTGTCATGATGATCTCTCCATTGGCAAAAGATTCCGGAATAGTCCCCCATTCGGATCTCCGGGAGAGGGGACTGCCAACGGGGAGAGAAAAAGATTGAATAATCAACGAAAGGATAACGTTCTACGAGTCGGGGCGTGGAATGTCGGAAGCTTGAACGTGGTAGGGAAACTAGAAAATCTGAAAAGGAAAATGCAAAGGCTCAATCTAGATATAGTAGGGATCAGTGAAGTGAAGTGGAAGGAAGACAAAGATTTCTGGTCAAATGAGTATTGGGTAATATCAACAGCAGCAGAAAATGGTATAACAGGTGTAGGATTCGTTATGAATAGAAGGTAGGGCAGAGGGTGTGTTACTGTGAACAGTTCAGTGACCGGGTTGTTCTAATCAGAATCGACAGCAGACCAACACCGACAACGATGGTTCAGGTATACATGCCGACGTAGCAAGCTGAAGATGAACAAATAGAGAAAGTGTATGAGGATATTGAAAGGGTAATGCTGTATGTAAAGGGAGACGAAAATCTAATAGTCATGGGCGACTGGAATGCCGTTGTAGGGGAAGGAGTAGAAGAAAAGGTTACAGGAGAATATGGGCTTGGGACAAGGAATGAAAGAGGAGAAAGACTAATTGAGTTCCGTAACACGTTTCAGCTAGTAATAGCGAATACCCTGTTCAAGAATCATAAGAGGAGGAGGTATACTTGGAAAAGGCCGGCAGATACGGGAAGATTTCAATTAGATTACATCACAGTTAGACAGAGATTCCGAAATCAGATACTGGATTGTAAGGCGTACCCAGGAGCAGATATAGACTCAGATCACAATATAATAGTGATGAAGAATAGGCTGAAGTTAAAGACATTAGTCAGGAAGAATCAATACGCAAAGAAGTGGGATACGGAAGTACTAAGGAATGACGAGATACGTTTGAAGTTCTCTAACGCTATAGATACAGCAATAAGGAATAGCGCAGTAGGCAGTACGGTTGAAGAGGAATGGACATCTCTAAAAAGGGCCATCACAGAAGTTGGGAAGGAAAACATAGGTACAAAGAAGGTAGCTGTGAAGAAACCATGGGTAACAGAAGAAATACTTCAGTTGATTGATGAAAGGAGGAAGTACAAACACGTTCCGGGAAAATCAGGAATACAGAAATACTAGTCGCTGAGGAATGAAATAAATAGGAAGTGCAGGGAAACTAAGATGAAATGGCTGCAGGGAAAATGTGAAGACATCGAAAAAGATATGATTGTCGGAAGGACAGACTCAGCACACAGGAAAGTCAAAACAACTTTGGTGACATTAAAAGCAACGGTGGTAACATTAAGAGTGCAACGGGAATTCCACTGTTAAATGCAGAGGAGAGAGCAGATAGGTGGAAAGAATACATTGAAAGCCTCTATGAGGGTGAAGATTTGTCTGATGTGATAGAAGAAGAAACAGGAGTCGATTTAGAAGAGATAGGGAATCCAGTATTAGAATCGGAATTTAAAAGAACTTTGGAGGACTTACGGTCAAATAAGGCAGAAGGGATAGATAACATTCCATCAGAATTTCTAAAATCATTGGGGGAAGTGGCAACAAAATGACTGTTCACGTTGGTGTGTAGAATATATGAGTCTGGCGACATACCATCTGACTTTGGGAAAAGCATCATCCACACAATTCCGAAGACGGCAAGAGCGGACAAGTGCGAGAATTATCGCACTATCAGCTTAACAGCTCATGCATCGAAGCTGCTTACAAGAATAATATACAGAAGAATGGAAAAGAAAATTGACAATGCGCTAGCTGACGATCAGTTTGGCTTTAGGAAAAGTAAAGGGACGAGAGAGCCAATTCTGACGTTACAGCTAATAATGGAAGCAAGGCTAAAGAAAAATCAAGACACTTTCGTAGGATTTGTCGACCTGGAAAAAGCGTTCGATAATATAAAATGGTGCAAGCTGTTCGAGGTTCAGAAAAAAGTAGGGGTAAGCTATAGGGAGAGACGGGTCATATACAATATGTACAACACCCAAGTGGGAATAATAAGAGTGGACGATCAAGAACGAAGTGCTCGTATTAAGAAGGGTGTAAGACAAGGGTGTAGCCTTTCGCCCCTACGCTTCAATCTGTACATCGAGGAAGCAATGATGGAAATAAAAGAAAGGTTCAGGAGTGGAATTAAAATACAAGGTGAAAGGATATCAATGATACGATTCGCTGATGACATTGCTATCCTGAGTGAAAGTGAAGAAGAATTAAATGATCTGCTGAACAGAATGAACAGTCTAATGAGTACACAGTATGGTTTGAGTGTAAATCGGAGAAAGACGAAGGTAATGAGAAGTAGTAGAAATGAGAACAGCGAGAAACTTAACATCAGGATTAATGGTCACAAAGTCAATGAAGTTAAGGAATTCTGCTACCTAGGCAGTAAAATAACCAATGACGGACGGAGCAAGGAGGACATCAAAAGCAGACTCGCTATGGCAAAAAAGGCATTTCTGGCCAAGAGAAGTCTACTAATATCAAATACCGGCATTAATTTGAGGAAGAAATTTCTGAGGATGTACGTCTGGAGTACAGCATTGTATGGTAGTGAAACATGGACTGTGGGAAAACCCGAACAGAAGAGAATCGAAGCATTTGAGATGTGGTGCTATAAACGAATGTTGAAAATTAGGTGGACTGATAAGGCAAGAAATGAGGAGGTTCTACGCAGAATCGGAGAGGACAGGAATATGTGGAAAACACTGATAAGGAGAAGGGACAGGATGATAGGACATCTGCTAAGACATGAGGGAATGACTTCCATGGCACTAGAGGGAGTTGTAGAGGGCAAAAACTGAAGAGGAAGACAGAGATTGGAATACGTCTGGCAAATAATTGAGGACGTAGGTTGCAAGTGCTACTCTGAGATGAAGAGGTTAGCACAGGAAAGGAATTCGTGGCGTGCCGCATCAAACCAGTCAGTAGACTGATGACCAACAAAAAAATAGATCTAGAAAAGGCATATGACCGGGTTCCTAGGAGGAAGTTATTGCCTGTTCTACGAGATTATGGAATAGGAGGCAAAATTTTGCAAGCAATTAAAGGTCTTTACATGGATAGTCTGACAGCCGTTAGAGTTGACGGTAAATTGAGTTCATGGTTCAGAGTAGTTTCAGGGGTAAGACAAGGCTGCAACCTGTCTCCACTGTTGCTCATATTATTTATGGATCATATGTTGAAAACAATAGACTGGCTGGGTGAGATTAAGATATGTGAACAAAAAATAAGCAGTCTTGCATATGCGGATGATTTAGTTGTGATGGCAGATTCGATTGAAAGTTTCCAAAATAATATTTCAGAGCTAGATCAGAAATGTAAGGACTATGGTTTGAAGATTAGCATCTCCAAAACGAAAATAATGTCAGTGGGAAAGAAATATAAACGGATTGAGTGCCAAATAGGGGGAACAAAGTTAGAACAGGTGGACGGTTTCAAGTACTTAGGAAGCATATTCTCACAGGATGGCAACATAGTGAAAGAACTGGAAGCGTGGTGTAGCAAAGCTACTTTCTACTCTCTTCTGCAAGAAGGAAGTCAGTACCAAGGCTAAGTTATCTGTGCACCGTTCAATCTTTCGACCAACTTTGTTGTATGGGAGCGAAAGCTGGGAGGATTCAGGTTACTTTATCAACAAGGTTGAGGTTACGGATATGAAAGGATGATTGCAGGTACTACTAGATGGGAACAATGGCAGGAGTGTGTCCACAATGAGGAAATCAAAGAAAAACTGGGAATGAACTCTATAGATGTAGCAGTCAGGGCGAACAGGCTTAGATGGTGGGGTCATGTTACACGCATGGGAGAAGCAAGGTTACCCAAGAGACTCGTGGGTTCAGCAGTAGAGGGCAGGAGGAGTCGGGGCAGACCAAGGAGACAGTACGTGGATTCGGTTAAGAATTATTTTGAAGTAATAGGTTTAACATCAGAAGAGGCACCAATGGTAGCACTGAATAGGGGATCATGGAGGAATTTCATAAGGGGGCTATGCTCCAGGCTGAACGCTGAAAGGCATAATCAGTCCATAATGATGATGATGATGATGATGCTATACAGGGTGCTACAAAGAGGTACGGCCAAACTTTCAGGAAACATTCCTCACACACAAAGAAAGAAAATATGTTATGTGGACATGTGTCCGGAAACGCTTACTTTCCATGTTAGAGCTCATTTTATTACTTCTTTTCAAATCACATTGATCATGGAATGGAAACACACAGCAACAGAACGTACCAGCGTGACTTGAAACACTTTGTTACAGGAAATGTTCAAAATGTCCTCCGTTAGCGAGGATACATGCATCCACCCTCCATCGCATGGAATCCCTGATACGCTGATGCAGCCTTGGAGAATTGCGTATTGTATCACAGCCGTCCACAATACGAGCACGAAGAGTCTCTATATTTGGTACCGGGGTTGCGTAGACAAGACCTTTCAAATGCCCCCATAAACGAAAGTCAAGAGGGTTGAAGTCAGGAGAGCGTGGAGGCCATGGAATTGGTCCGCCTCTACCAATTCATCGGTCACCGAATCTGTTATTGAGAAGCGTACGAACACTTGGACTGAAATGTACAGGAGCTCCATCGTGCATGAACCACATGTTGTGTCGTACTTGTAAAGCCACATGTTCTAGCAGTATCCCGTATTAACTCATGATAACGTGCTCCACCGAGCGTAGGTGGAAGAACATGGGGCCCAATCAAGACATCACCAACAATGCCTGCCCAAACGTTCACAGAAAATCTGTGTTGATGACGTGATTGCACAATTGCGTGCGGATTCTCGTCTAACTTCGCAGTTGGCATATTATAGCAAAATTTAATGATAATTTACACACGATGTATGGGCTGTGCCAAACTAACGTGTGTTAAAGTTGCAGTTGAACCACTACCATCTTCTAGTGCTGTATAAACACATACTTTGTTCCGGTCTACGACAAAAGGATGATACGCAACTTATTACCATCGCCAGAAGAAACAGGATGCGAGGAAGGATGATATATTAATGCCAAGTACACGTCTGGATAAACTAACAGGATTCATATCAGCAACTTCAAACTGCTTCTACCTTCGACGCCACATCACACCGACCCAGAACAGATAAGATTCAAAACAACTTTTCGAGAAACTCACAAATGTAACCAATTTAATTTCCTTCTGCTTTGTAACAGACTATCTCTTAATGTTTCACCGAGCGAGGTGGCGCAGTGGTTAGACACTGGACTCGCATTCGGGAGGACGACGGTTCAATCACGCGTCCGGCCATGCCGGATTTAGGTTTTCCGTGATTTCCGTAAATCACTCCAGGCAAGTGCCGGGATGGTTCCTCTTAAAGAGCACGGCCGACTTCCTTCCCTTATCCGATGAGACCGATGACCACGCTCTCTGGTCTCCTTCCCCAACCAACTAACCAACCAATCTCAATGTTTCTCTTCGTAAATAAAAGATCAGTAGTGTATTGCAAAGACTGTTCACCTTCTGTGATTGTTGACCCCACCACTAACAGTAGTTATTGCCATAATTTTGTTTTTGCTTTTCAGTGTATTTGTAGTAGTCATTGCATCTGTTGGGTATGTCTTCTGGAAGGGTGTGCTGCGGTGCGTATATACAGTCGTGTAGACAGGTGAATTTATATGTTGTTTTGTGAAATGTGGCCAGACGTGTAAGTTGAGGTATCCCCCATTCAAGTTATTTACACCGACCTGTTAAAAAGAAATAGCTTACAAATGGTTCAAATGGCTCTCAGCACTATGGGACTTAACTTCTATGGTCATCGGTCCCCTAGAACTTAGAACTACGTAAACCTAACTAACCTAAGGACATCACACAACACCCAGTCATCACGAGGCAGAGAAAATCCCTGACCCCGCCGGGAATCGAACCCGGGAACCTGGGCGTGGGAAGCGAGAACGCTAGCGCACGACCACGAGCTGCGGACAGAAATAACTTATTCGCCATTGGTTCAAGTTAATGTATTAGAGGGACCTTGGAATCTACCAACTGTCAAAGTACGCATTCTTTGTTTAGATGCCACTCACCATCAAATTTCCATTCATTCATGTTTAGAAGCAAATTAATCTGGGTTTAACTGTTACTGGTAAGCAAAATTACAAGATATTGTGTCATTATGTTATCAAATTAGGTTCAGAGCGTGTTACCGTTTTCGTTGTCAAAGAATTTTACTGTCACAGTTTTAACAGGATTGGGAAACTTCTCATATAGAGATCTGCTTTTAAAGTTTCCGGAGGTAAAACGGGTTCTTGGTGTTTACACAACATTAATTTACTTCATGTAGTTTTTCTTTAAATATTTTCTGATTACAAATTCACGGTATTAGTTAATCTCCAGGAACCGTTTTCCTCACACCATGTAGACACTGAAACTGAAAAACGTCTTGTGCAAGATGACGATGAGTACAATCGGAAATGGCAGCAGTAAACAAGATTATCATAGCAGCTGACGGTCGAACACGATTTTCGACAAATGTCTGCAAGCTGTGAGGCACCATCCGCTGAAAGAATTACATCGCAAATAATATTATGTATTCTTTCTCACTTATCCACAAGAAAAAAAAATTACGAAAATACGTTTGTGTAGAAAGTAATTTTATCTGTAGTCACTTCAGAATAGCAGTAAAAACTTTTTCTTTGTCCACTCCTTTTCTAATCCTTCTTCTTCACACCATTTTTCTATCATTTATGATGGACTGACTGCTCTAAAATGAACTGTTGTTTCACCCAAACAAGTTTCCGCTGAATTTTTCCTTCTAAAAGGTTGGTTTTGGAATCTCTAAATTTCTCACAATTTGAGCGTGAAGTAGGCAGTCGTTTACTGCGCTGCATGATCTGTGCACTAACTGGCGTCTAGACGAGCAATCAAAGACTTATGACTCACCTCGTGACGTTTAGACGATGCCCAGACGAAATATGGTGCTTCGTAGTGAACACACATTTCCATAAATATTATGGAGTGGGTTTCGTTTTCACTTTGATTACCAATTACAGGAGTAATCACCGAATCAGTTGAATCGCCTCTGTACAATGACTTATGAAGGAACAGTCACAACGATCGCAAAATATCATTTATATGAAGTGACCGGTTTCTTAGTGCAGTAGTCATGTTCAGATTGATTTCACTGTAAAGATTATAAAATTGCATGATCATTAGGGAGGGCGGTCTTGCATTGAATGTACGAAGATTAAATTTAAGAGGTGTGACTTTTTACTCACTTGCTGGAGCTGGCGTGTTACCAAGAAGATAATTGCTGCTAGTGGTTGTACTGCCAGGCCTAAAATTGTGCTCGATAGCGCATCAGTTTGTTGCATTACTACTTATTCACCGAAAAACGAAGTCTTCAGTTCTTTTAAATGAACAATTAGATTTTCACGAAACGACCTTCTTCGATCCATTTTAAGATATAACGTACGGATGGATTAATGATTCTCAATTTTCTCATTTAATAAGCACACATGACCATTTTTTTTAAATATTTCACTGAACTTAATAGATTTTACGTATTTCGTTTACACCAAACAACTCCGTCACTTTTATATTTTATTTCTTCAATCTTTTACGAATACTGATACTGTGCTTTACGGGAACAGAAAACTTTTAAAAACGCCATTGTATTTATTTTAGGACTGACATAGCCACAGATCTCGTATCATAAATTTCAGTTAATTCTCTAAATTTTTTTGCGCTCATGCTACACTGATTCACTCACACACTATAATTATAACAAATGTCATCTGATTCACACAGTCTTCTATAAATCACAGCATTCTCTAAGTACAATGTTGAAAATCTCGAGCAATATGCCAATTCAGCCAAAGTAATGGCCACCTGGACACCGTCTCTATGGGAACAGAATAAACTCCATACATCTCTGGATGACAATAGCCACTATACAACATCGCCTAGTTAACAACTTCTTACAACATGGTTTTTGACAACGCCTTCACGGAAAGAGCGTAGTCTGCATAGATGCTGCATAGGCACTGTGTGAAGTCGACTAGGCAACAGCGTGATGTAGCGTGGTCTGTGATAAGCAATGGACAACGCATGGCCGTTTCCATAGAAAAGAAGCCTCCTTCAAGTACTAACAAGCACCGCCAGCTGGCTTTCAACGTTCGCACACTCTTTTTTATTGGTACACTTGTATTTAAAGATAATTTACAGTTGAGCAATTTTATAAATGACCTGCACTATTTATTTGAAAGGTAGCACTTGTATAATGATATACTTATAGCCGTACTGTTGGTTTTATACTCCATGTGCACATCGTAAATATTTATAGATAAAGTAAGACGTTACTGGCTGCTGGTGACGTAATGCAGCAAGCTGGCGAAGTATCAAGCACTGTACAGCAAGTGGCAGTACAGCCAATGGCAGCATTTGTCGCCTTGAAAACACGCAGCTGATCAGCAGCACGCCGCGTGCTCAACAAATGGGTAAAACATCACGCCTCTTCGGTTTAATCTTTGTATATTTTATGAAAGCCTGACTCCCCTTTTATAATCTTCACATGGCCATCACTCTGAGGATGGCCTACTTTATGTGCCGAAACCGGTCATTTTACATTAATGATATTTTGCGGTAGCAACTGTTTCTTCAGAAGCTATTATCACAAGTAAGATTTCGCACACTCCCGCCATGTTGGTTAAATCTTCTCTATATAATACGCTTTATTGACTTTCTGGGTTGATATCCACTTCTACATTTCAGAACGACAACACTTAAGCGTCGGTGCTCCTATAAATTCAAACTAAGATAAAGATGATCAGCTGGGAGTTATATCTGGCAGACACGCTGCCATGGTGATATTCCAATAGTAAGTTACTATATTGGTACTGTATTTCGTATTGCTGTGCTAGTACTGCGAACGGCTGAAAGCAAGGGGAAACCACAGCCGTAATGCAGCTTTACTGTATGGTTAAATGATGATGGCGTCCTCTTGGGTACAATATTCCGGAGGTAAAATAGTCCCCCATTCGGATCTCCGGGCGGGGACTACTCAGGGGGACGTTGTTATCAGGAGAAAGAAAACTGGCGTTCTACGGATCGGAGTGTGGAATGTCAGATCCCTTAATCCGGCAGGTAGGATAGAAAATTTGAAAAGGGAAATGGATAGGAATTAGTGAAGTTCCGTGGTAGGAGGAACAAGACTTTTGGTCAGGTTATTACAGGGTTATAAATACAAAATCAAATAGGGGTAATGCAGGAGTAGGTTTAATAATGAATAAAAAAATAGGAGTGCGGGTAAGCTACTACAAACAGCACAGTGAACGCATTATTGTGGCCAAGATAGACACGAAGCCCACACCTACTACAGTAGTACAGGTTTATATGCCAACTAGCTCTGCACATGATGAAGAAATTGATGAAATGCATGATGAGATAAAAGAAATAATTCAGATAGTGAAGGGAGACGAAAATGTAACAGTCATGGGTGACTGGAATTCGTGTGTAGGAAAAGGGAGAGAAGGAAACATAGTAGGTGAATATGGTTTGGGGCTAAGAAATGAAAGAGGAAGCCGTCTGGTAGAATTTTGCACAGAGCTTAACTTAATCATAGCTAACACTTGGTTCAAGAATCATAAAAGAAAGTTGTATACATGGAAGAATCCCGGAGATACTAGAAGGTATCAGATAGATTATATAATGGTAAGGCAGACATTTAGAAACCAGGTTTTAAATTGTAAGACATTTCCAGGGGCAGATGTGGACTCTGACCACAATCTATTGGTTATGAACTGCAGATTAAAATTGAAGAAACTGCAAAAAGGTGGGAATTTAAGGAGATGGGACCTGGATAAATTGACTAAACCAGAGGTTGTGTAGAGTTTCAGGGAAAGCATAAGGGAACAATTGACAGCAGTGGGGGAAAGAAGTACAGTAGAAGATGAATGGGTAGCTCTGAGGGATGAAGTAGTGAAGGCAGCAGAGCATCAAGTTGGTAAAAAAACGAGGGCCAGTAGAAATCCTTGGGTAACAGAAGAAATATTGAATTTAATTGATGAAAGGAGGTAACACAAGAACGCAGTAAATGAAGTAGGCAAAAAGGAATACAAACGTCTCAAAAATGAGATCGACAGGAAGTGCAAAATGGCTAAGCAGGGATGGTTAGAGGACAAATGTAAGGATGTAGAGGCTTATCTCATTAGGCATAGGATAGATACTGCCTACAGGAAAATTAAAGAGACCTTCGGAGAAAAGAGAACCACTTGCATGAATATCAAGAGCTCAGATGGAAACACAGTCCTAACCAAAGAAGGGAAAGCAGAAAGGTGGAAGGAGTATTTAGAGGATCTATACAAGGGCAATGTACTTGAGGTTAATATTATAGAAATGAAAGAGAATGTAGATGAAGATGAAATGGGAGATACGATACTGCGTGAAGAGTTTGACAGAGCACTGAAAGACCTGAGTCGAAACAAGGCCCCGGGAGTAGACAACATTCCATTAGAACTACTGACGGCTTGGGAGAGCCAGTCCTGACAAAACTCTACCATCTGGTGAGCAAGATGTATGAGACAGGCGAAATACCCTCAGACTTCAAGAAGAATATAACAATTCCAATCCCAACGAAAGCAAGTGCCGACAGATGTGAATATTGCCGAACTATCAGTTTAATAAATCACAGCTACAAAATACTAACGCGAATTCTTTACAGACGAATGGAAAAACTGCTAGAAGCCGACCTCGGGGAAGATCAGTTTGGATTCCGTCGAAATACTGGAACACGTGAGGAAATACTGGCCTTACAACTTATCTTAGAAGAGAGATTATGGAAAGGCAAACCTACGTTTCCAGCATTTGTAGACTTAACGAAAGCTTTTGACAATGTTGACTGGAATACTCTCTTTCAAATTCTAAAGGTGGCAGGGGTTAAATACAGGGAGCGAAAGGCTATTTACAATTTGTGCAGAAATCAGATGGCAGTTATATGAGTCGTGGGGCATGAAAGGGAAGCAGTGGTTGGGAACGGAGTGAGACAGGGTTGTAGCCTCTCCCCAATGCTATTCAATCTGTATATTGAGCAGGCAGTTAAGGAAACAAAAGAAAAATTCGGAGTAGGTATTAAAATCCATGGAGAAGAAATAAAATCTTTGAGGTTCGCCGATGACATTGTAATTCTGTCAGAGACAGCAAAGGACTTGGAAGAGCAGTTGAACGGAAGGGACAGTGTCTTGAAAGGAGGATATAAGGTGAACATCGACAAAAGCAAAACGAGAATAATGGAACGTAGTCGAATTAAGTCGGGTGATGCTGAGGGAATTAGATTTGGAAATGAGACACTTAAAGTAGTAAAGGAGTTTTGATATTTGGGGAGCAAAATAACTGATGATGGTCGAAGTGGAGAGGATATAAAATGTAGACTGGCAATGGCAAGAAAAGCGTTTCTGAAGAAAAAAAATTTGTTAACATCGAGTATAGATTTAAGTGTCAGGAAGTCGTTTCTGAAAGTATTTGTATGGAGTGTAGCCGTGTATGAAAGTGAAACATGGACAATAAATAGTTTGGACAGGAAGAGAATAGAAGCTTTCGAAATGTGGTGCTACAGAAGAATGCTGAAGATTAGATGGGTAGATCACATAACTAATGAGGAGGTATTGAATGGAATTGGGGAGAAGAGGATTTTGTGGCACAACTTGACGAGAAGAAGGGACTGGTTGGTAGGACATGTTCTGAGGCATCAAGGGATCACAAATTTAGCAAGGATGGTAAAAATCGTAGAGGAAGACCAATAGATGAATACACTAAGCAGATCCAGAAGGATGTAAGTTGCAGTAAGTACTGGGAGATGAAGAAACTTGTAGAGGATAGGCTAGCATGGAGAGCTGCATCAAACCAGTCTCAGGACTGAAGACCACAACAACAACATACAGATAATTTTCCACATTTTCTAGATACATGTTAAGAGTTTAATTTGATTCAGAAAAACAATCCTCATATGTTTGCGTTGTCATCCCACGTTTTCCTTGTTCCGTCCATCTGGTTGTCTGATTGGAAACGTGTTTGTCGTCTGCTGGAGTGCCTATATACTTTGAACTTGCGGTAAGTTTTTTTCAGTATGGGGACAGCTTAGCCAACTTTTGTGTGTAGCAGAGGGGAACTCTTCTGAGTCTGAGAGACATCGACGAGCGATGATCTATCACTTTTGTTGAGGTGGCACAGGTGGAGAGTACACATGTTTGTTCGCCGTCTTCCGGTCTGCGGTAGGGACTGTGGGCGAGTAGCGAGCAGTCTCATGGAGCTGGGAATCGTCGAAGAGGTGTCATCTAGTGAGAGAGTTTAGCTTTGTAGTTTTGTGAATGTGTAAGTTTCAGCTAAATTAAGTCCTCATTTCCATTCCTTAGTGGGTTTCAGCTACCGTAGAATAACACGGGATACCTTGGGAAGGTAGATATTGAGAATAATTTCGTTACTTTTGGAATTTATAGCAATATTTTATTCACTTTCTATAAATTCGGGATCGTACGGGCCGAGGTCACATGGATCTATGAGTGACTAGATTCCTGAATAAATCGTGTAACTAATTGTGAGCAGTGCATAATGCTTTAACATTTAGTAGTCATGTTAATAAAGGGCCACCGTGTTTTGATCAGACTTTCTCTTTGTGTATGGTTGGTAGCCGTTACGTGCTTTTTTCGGGAGAATGTGCTTCAGTATTCTATGCCTTCAAATAAACCGGTTTCCTTGCCTAAATAGTTTCTTGTGCTTTATTGTTTGATTTCGTGATGTTTCTTACCGTCATTTCTTTTTATATTTTAAATACTTTATCGACATTTTTTTCTTTTCTATTTGGTAGCCATGTGGTTTCTTATTATTTTCGGTGACTCCTACCTTTCGAAAGAATTATTCACAGTTTGTAGATCACATACGTTGTTCTTAATTGTATTCTCGTGTGGCTTTTTATAAATTGGGGAACAATTTTGTGTTAAATTATACGAACGTCAAGGTTAGTCTCTCTAAAAACCCTGTTTGAATTTTGTTTCCGTTATTAAATTATTGAACAGCTTCTTTCTCTGTGATGAATCGTTAGTCTGAATGTGTGCATTTGTAATCTATCTTTCCTGCAGCACTGCATATTTCAAATGATCGTGTTATTCACGTTGGTATTTCAGTTCGTTTTACTAGCAATGTTCAGTACCGATAGTCCACGGTAGGTTAAAGACTTTCTGTTAAATATACGCTTGCTCATTTCCTTCTCGCGAATTAATCGCGAAATAAAATGTACAGTAGTGGTCATTTCTGATGTTCAGTAACTCACCCGCTATCCGTCCAGTTTCCTATCGAGGCTTTGTCGGAGCAGCTCACACACATATGATTATTAATAAATTTAAGAACATTTCCTAAGATCAAGGTCTTTCAAAGTATATCAAGATTCAATTAATATTTCCTGAACTGAGGCCTATTTTTTTAAGCAAATGTTCAGTGTAATTACGTGGTAGGTCAATTTAGGTAGCGACCTGAGGATTCCTCTTTAGTAAATTCCCAATTTAAATTCACATGCTAATGTACCAAGCTACGTAACAGAATAATTTTTCACCAGCCAAGCTAACTATTCAATTAAACAGGTACGATAGACAGTTTGCATCCGATTTTAATCTTTGGTTGAAGTTCTTTGTGTTGGATTCTAGACAACCAGAGAGTATCCTGTGGAAAAGAAACAAATGATCGATGCGAGGCTGTTGTGCCACCCTCGGGCAGTTTCCTGAGGCCTCGCGGAAGACACGGCGCAGCCAAAAGAGGACGTCTGGAAGCGTACAGCGTCGGCGATATCTGGAGATTTGCTTTTTAAATGAGATCCCGGGGCGTCCCTGTGGACTCTTCGTCGGCTGGCGGCAGATTTTCCGCCCCTCTATGGCGGCAGCAGCGAGAGGCCCGGGCGGCTCTGAGAGGGCGCCAGCAGCAGATTACTCTCTGGGTAGCTCCCCGCAGCCGCCGTCTCATCCTGCTTTTCGAACAGCTGCCACGCACGCACGTGCCGCTGTAGGTAAAGTGGAGGTAGAGATTTGAAACCTGGATATCTGTTACTTGTTGCCACTACTCTCAAAAACCGACATAGTGACAAGCTGCCGTGGTACAGACTTCTAAAACCGGCAACCAGATTTCTGTCTACACAAGTTATCTACCAGACTTCACGTGATCCCAAGAAAAATCACTACCAGACTACAGTCAGTTCCGGGTTTCTGCTAATGTTTTTGCTATGTTGCTAATATGACGTGACTACGTAGATTTTCGCGGTATAGTAAATGATGATCCTCTTCTTGTGTCTGCAGCCGTATGTTACTCATCTCGGCAGAGTATTTCGGCTGTCCATCTGGCCGCCATCTTCAGGTTAGAATGCTGTTTACTAGTCTCGTCGGAACAAATTCGCACCGCTCACTCGCACTCTTCTGAACAGGCCGCCTTCGTCCTGATACAGCGCAGGCTAGGCAAGTTGGTGCTGTTCCTACAGGTCTGGCATCTTCTGACGTCGATTTGGTGCTGAAGGGGATGGATACTCATCAGTGGAATGGCGTCTAAAGGCTAATCCTAGAGACTGAAGGCACCGTTCGAGCTCTCAACGAATCCGGCCATCGCGATGTCACCCTTGTATGAACCTTTTGTCCCAGGTGTCGGATTCCCCGATCAGTCGTAGAAAAGGCAGAAAAACTTATCCATGCCGTGAATGGCGGCTCTTTTATATGTCACGGAAGACAAACAGCGCGTGCATCGGAAATCGTCGCTGCTCTTCCCTAACAATTAAAAAAAAATAACCCAAGGACATCAAACACGTCTATGCCCGAGGCAGGATTCGCACCGGCGACCGTAGCGGTCACACGGTTGCAGACTGACGCGCCTAGAACCGCTCGGCCACACCCACACCGGTCGGCCTCTTTCCTAACACAAGTGAAGATTTTTAACGTCAGTTGTAGAAACCTGTTCTATTTGACGTTAAAGAACAACGGCGATTGACTCGGCCATCAGAATGTATTGACAAAGATCGAGAACAATTCATCGTTTCTGCTACTTTTCACCACTGGCGCGATGTAGCTTCACTTGTCTTAGGGGGCAGCAGATACTATTCCTAGAAGACATGCAACTGGTCTTCGGCGGCGTATAAAACAACCACTGTTCACGGTATCAATAAGTTCCGGTGAGATTAACAAACAACGTCCACACCAGAAGGTGGCGGCCAGCTAAACCGCTGAAGTTTGTGTCTAGATCATTGCGTGATCCGGCTGCTAACCCGACAAGAATAGCATCAGTACCGGCTATTACTTGTGTGTTAGATACATCAGACTCAGGAAGACATTATAACGGGAATGTGTTCAAAATGTTCAGATGTGTATGAATTCTTAAGGGACGAAACTGCTGAGGTCATTGGTCCCTAAGCCTACACGCTATTTGATGATGAGGTCCCGACTCTGACGAGCGTAGGGGACGATGCGGGGGATCCGTACCGCTGCACTAGGCAAGGTCCTAGCGGAGATGGTTTGTCATTGCCTTCCTCCGACCGTAATGGGGATGAATGATGACGATGAAGACGACACCCAGTCATCTCGAGGAAGAAAAATCCCTGACCCCGCAGGGAATCGAACCCGGGAAGCGGGAACGTTACTGCAAAACCACGACACGCTACTTAACCTAACTTAAAGTAACTTACGCTAAGCAGAATACACACACACACACACACACAAACACACACAAACACACACACATACACACACACACATGCATGCAAGAGGAGGACTCGAATCTCCGAGGGGTAGCCGCCCGGACCATGACAAGACGCCATAGACAACGCGGTTACCCCACGCGGCCTGAGGAAGTGCCATATCCATAACAAATCTACGCCGTTTTTAACAATATTACATTTATACTACAAAATGAAGGTTTCGAACCTTTTGTAGACTACTCACTGATTAGCCAAAAATTACGGGAGGGGTTCTCGAATTTGATGTCCTGTTGTCACACCGAAAATGCAGATAAAATACTTTCTGCACCATCCAAAATTTTCGCAGTTTAATATCTGTTGATAACTTGTGCCGTACTTCTGCTTCTTAGTCTGTAAGCTTTATTACAGTAACTATATTTAATACGTAATCGATGTAATGGTATATTCAATTCTGAGTGCTTATAATTGGTTGAAATTATAACGAAAATGCTGTAAGTTATTGGGTAATAGCCAAGGGAGCTTCATTTAATTGTATCGATAGCGACGACGAAATGGCAGTAGCTGTGCTAGTGTTTGTCTTTTCGTATGGAGAATCTCTGAAGCGTTGCGTGCAGAGAGGAAGCTCAGCATCTTTGGTGATGAGAAACAGTTAAAAAAAATCGCTTGGAGCACTATGGGACTTAACAGCTGAGGTCATCAGTCCCCTAGAACTTAGAACTAATTAAACCTAACTAACCTAAGGACATCACACACATCCATGCCTGAGACAGGATTCGAACCTGCAACCATAGTGGTCGCGCAGTTCCACACTGAAGCGCCTAGAACCGCTATGCAACACCGGCCGGCTGAGAAACAGTGCTGAGATGTTTGTTACGGCCTCCCTTAGATGCGGCGTGCAGCTATGCTCGCGCTGATTTAGATGGGCTTGATTCGTTAATCCACGAAAATTGAGGGTACGGGAGGAGTGTACAGGCGGAGGAAGCTGCAGTTCTAACTATTGCCTGTTCCGTAATTATCCGTGGCTCTGGAGACAACTCTGGGTCCTCAAACAGCAGTAGCAGCAGCAACAGCGGAAGCTCAGCGTTGTCGTCGGCTACATTCTTTGTCGTCAGCACAGCTACATCGACATCTACATCATACTCCGCAAGCCACCTAATGGTGTGTGGCGGAGAGTACTTTCGGCAGCACTATCTGATCTCTCCAAACTCACTTGCGAATAGTGCGTGGGAAGAATGATTGTCGGTAATCCTCTGTATTGGCTCTCGAATTTCTCCTCGTGATCAGTATTCGAGATGTATGTGAGGGGAAGTAATATGTTGTCCGAATCCTCCTGAAAAGTGCTGTCCCGAAATTTCAGTAGTAAATTATTCGGTGGTGCACAACACCTCTCTTGTAATGTCTGCCAGTGGAGGTTGTTTAGTAGTTCCGTAACGCTCTCTTGCCAGCT
The DNA here is from genome assembly GCF_021461385.2 of Schistocerca piceifrons. NCBI lineage: Eukaryota > Metazoa > Arthropoda > Insecta > Orthoptera > Acrididae > Schistocerca > Schistocerca piceifrons. The sequence continues at coordinate 226,926,788 of NC_060143.1, forward strand.
AATCGATCCCGTGACAAAATTCCCCGTTCTTCGTTGGATCTTCTCTATCTTCTCTACAGTCCTACCTCAGAGGGATCCAAAATAGATGAACAATACTCAAGAATCGAGCGAACAAGCGACTTAGAAGCCACTTCTTTCGAGGATGAGTCACATTTCCTTAAGATTCTTAGGATGAATCAGAGTCTGGTATCTGCTTTCCCCACTATTTGTTTTACGTGGTCATTCCACTTAAGGTCGCTCTGGGTGTTTACGCCTAGATATTTTACGGCATCGTGAGACTTAATTGACAGATATAGTACTGCAGAGACTTTAGCCAGTAGTATTTCTTTCACAAAGTATCACTAACTTTAAAAACAACGTGCAATAGTTAAAACTTGTAGGGCTGATGTGGTCTCATTGTCCTCAGACATTAGAGCCAAGCAGGGTCCTATTCCTTTTCATACAAACACCGAGTGTCGTAAATATATGAAAATTGATTAACTGTTCACTGCCAGTTTTGTTTGTTGCTAATGAACTGTTTCCCTACATTTTCTGCCTCGGTAACTGGTCATTCTTGTATTGCTAACAGATGCTTAACTAATTTGCAGATTTCAGTTTTAACTTCATTCACTTAAAGTAACGTATAATTTCACTGCCAAAACTAACAACTAAAGATACAGCACAAATTAGCAGCCCACAATTTCATTTATTCTGTATGTAGCTTGGTGAGTGACTTCTCCTGGCTTGGTATGTATTTGATTGTTATTGTTATTATTAAAGGTAAAATCAGTTGCTTCTTAGCTTAAAGTAAATTGAACTCAATTTTTCAATAATCAAAAGTCATTCTCTTGTCGCTTTCTATACTTTGCATTAATTTACACTGACGTTACTGAAATTCATTTTTTTTTTTACACAAGACAATAATTTATTTTACCAGTAACTTCATTTTCAAAATTTAGTACCTCTGAATAAGTAACTGCAAACTCAGTGCTTTCTAATTCATTTATTTTCTCGGAGCTGTTGAGTTGTGAAAAAGCGTGACAACCTTCTGTTGCCACTTCAGTGATCATTTTCTTAAATTTCTGTACCTTGCTTAAGATCCTGGATATTCATTACTCTAATGGGCTAGCGACCGTTTAATTATTTCCTTTTTAGCTAATCAGTATTTTTTGCATTTTGGTAATTTTTGTATTAAATATTATGTAGTACTCTTTTCCCCCTCCTGTGGTTGTTGGGCGATTGCACTGTATTCCACCCATTTCAAAATTATCATCAGTATTTAGATTAGAATAGATTCTTCCTTCAGAAGGGTCTATTGTACAGTTTCCTCCAACTAACCGCTGTTATTTTCCTTCGTTAACCTTAGCCTTACTCACAGTACAATTTCGTTAGGCATATGCGATCACGGTCAGTTATATCGCAATCCAGCAGGGTGATTAGGAAGGGGGAGGTTACACTCTGTATGAGGCCCGAATACTGAGGCTATCTACATCGCATGATGCAATTGTAGACACGATATGTGAGAAGTTAGCCAAAGGTAGGCGTCTACTGGACATGGTAGTTAGTCTCGAGGTAACGAACTTTGAAGAGGTACAATAGTGGTCCGTCACCCGAGGGTGATTCCGTAAAGAAGATTACACGAAAATTTGGGCTTCCGAGGTAAGTGGTGTCTAGAGTTGATCTTCAATATCGCGGAGAAAATGTCTCCACGTAAACCGCCAGGCACGTAGACCGCTCTTATTTGACAAACTAACGTCACATATCCTCAGGGAAACCGCACGAGGTGATTTACGGTGTACTGTTCGATAAATTACCCACGATATGAACGTGGGATGTCAGGAACCCATTTATAACGGGACTGTACAGACAATGGCTCAGCCCACACTTCAGCAGCCGATGACCCAGTTGTATCTGTTTGCTGACACTTCGACTCCCAGCTTGAAAGCTAACTGATATTAAAAGTCTTTCATATCACCTATCTATACGAGGGTTGTAGGCCGCTGGTGAGGCACGAATCTCTAGCATTGTTTTTGTATGCTAGGAAAGTCACAATTTGTTATAGCATGGTGAAAACGTATCTGCACGCGGTATTTTAGAATGGGACCTCACTCGCCAATCCACGAACAGGACAATCCCCATATGCACGAGAGACAAAGCACACATATAATTCTTCGATCTCCAGGACTGGTAACATCTCGTGGACGCTGCCTACAATTTCATTCTTCCATTTGTTCAAAGTGGACGACTTTCTCTAATGCCTTACTTGCATGACCATTTCTACGTTGCAACATAAGGGAATTTATGGTGAGGAAGTTTCTTGCTAAACGCTTTGGTGCAACATTTCATTGTAAATAATTTTCAGCCTTATAGATACCAGCGGAGCAAGGAGGTCATAAAAACTAAACTAGCAGTTGTAAAATGCATTCCTGGCCAAGAGAAGTGTACTTTTATGAAGTACAGGCCTTAATTTGAGGAAGAAACTTTCAAGAATGTACGTTTTGAGCACAACATTGTATGGTGGTTAAACGTGGACTGTGGGAAAACCATAAGAGAGGAGAGCCGAAGCATTCGTGGTGTGACGCTACAGAAGAATGTTGAAAATTAGGTTGACTGATAAGGCAAGGCAAGAAGAGATTATTCGGAGGAAAGGAATGTATGGAAAACTCCGACAAGAAGATGGGGCAGGATGATAGGACATCTGTTAAGAAATCCGTAAAAACTGTTGAGTAAGACAGAGAACTGATAGAATGATGACTCATGCGCTTTCTTTGAGAGCAAGGTTAGCTCTGTCGTTCCGAGCGAGAGTATTTGCTCCATCTTCAAGAATCAGTGAATATAGGTCACGGTTTACGTTACTACCCACTTACTTTATATTGCTACTGGCATTAGAACATATATTGGATTGCACAGTTTTCCATGAGGTGTCATGATGGACTTACATTGATCAACCAGAACTTTCTGACTATATACCTATAGCTAGTATGTCCACCTTTGGCACTTATAACAGCGGCAATGTTTAGTGGCATGGAGGCAATGGGGTCTTGTTAGATCGCTGGAGGGAGTTGGCGCCTTATCTGGACACACAGGTCACCTAATTTCAGTAAATTCTTGTGGGGAGGGCTGTGAGCCCTGACGCCAAGTTCAATCACATCCCAAATGTGTTCGATCAGGTTCAGATCGGGCGAGTTGCGGGCCAGCACACCAATTGGATCTCGCCACGCCACTATGTTCCTCGAACCACTCGATCACGCTCCTGGTCTTGCTGAAAAATGCCACTTCACTGGGGAAACATTATCCTCATGAACGGATGATGGCTCTGAGCACTATGGGACAATATCTGAGGTCATGAGTCCCCTAGAACGTAGAACTACTTAAATCTAACTAACCTAAGGACATCACACACATCCATGCCCGAGGCAGGATTCGAGCCTGCGACCGTAGCGGTCGCGCGGTTCCGGACTGAAACTCCTTGAACCGCTCGACCACAACGGCCGGCCATGATTTACAACCTGCTTAAACTGTTCCCATAATTCCTCTTCTTCCATGTTACGGGGACTAAGTTACGACAGCTCACTATCCACGTAAGATGTTAATAACTGCGTATCTGCTCTCTCTACCTGGAACACTCTCCTAGCCTTCTTGACTGATTTAATATCTTTAGTAATCATAATTGCTATAATGGCACGCGCGGGCTGTCGACCGCGTTTTACTTTGTATCCGTCGTAGCAATAAGGAAAAGAACTTTTAGTTCTGGACCTTCGTTTCTCTTTGGTGTATTTTATAGCCCTTTCTCCACGTCCCTGTTTTTAGCTGATTTATCTTATGTCGGTTGGGATTGACGTGTAGCCATTTTTTTAACTCCCCTCTTTATTCGTGTTCTACAGTCTTGACTTGGGCGCGTATGACCTTTGTTTTGACGCCATAAAACAAAACAAAAACACAACAGAAAATCATCTCCGTTTCTGTACTGACTTACTTTACAGTTAATGCGACTGCGGCACTCGATAGAACTTGCAACATCTTCTACAGTGCCCTGCCTGCCCCCACAGATACACCCTCTACGATCTATGGCTGGCTAAAGAAGAAGCATTGGACATTGCCCAATACTGGACAAACAAATTGTAGTTTCCGGACACGAAAAAGTGAAGTAAGTCTGTACTGACACTGTCGACAAGGGCCTATTTGTAGCTACAAGGTCTAAGGTATTTCCATTGCGTCGGGCTGCCGAGCTAGGTGCTCAGGACAATGTTCAGAAACCCTGTTCAAAAGTATTTCGCATGACTGTCTGTACCCTGTGTCTGTACCCCCCGCAATGAATCCGTAGACATCCCAGTCTACATTCGGCAGATTAAAGTCGCCTCCAACTAGTATTGCATGATATACGCCTATTGACCGTAGGCTTACTTTGAATGACTCTAGAGCTGCACAGTAGAATCGGGTGGCCGGTAAAAATATCCAACAATTAACTTAGTTTCATCTACACCTGTTATACGCGGCCAGATGACTTCACTCTCACACACAACTTCAACCTGAATAGCGACAATATTTTTATCAACTTCAATGAACACTCCTCTTCTATGGCCTCTAATCCGGTTTTTCCGATATACATTCCACGACTCGCTAAATATCTCAGAACTTTCCACTTCGGGTTACAGCGAGCTCATTTGAGCGCAAAAAGTTTACTGGAGGGCAGTATATTCGAAAACTTCATTACGAATACTTCGGCAGTTTGCTGACAAAATTGTGACAGTCGAAGTGTCTTTATTCTGAATGCCATTTGACTTCCTTGCTGTGAATCGACTGGCGAGTGTTCATTGCAGTACCTCAAACTACAGACTAACTTAAAAAAAAGAAAACCTCATGTGCACTCCATCCCACAAACTGACATCCGACACCTGTACGATACAATGCATGCTTGTTTGCATGCTTGCATTCAACATTCTGGCGGACACGATGGTTAATAACGTACCAGAATTTCACATATGAAGTCACTTATCTCGCGCTTACATTCTCCTGTGATCTTGCAATGTTAAGCATTTAAATATGTTATCTAGACAAACGTAGTTTCGAAATTTCATTAGTCTACATTAATTATTTTCTGGAGTTGCAATTTTCTGTCATTGGTGTATGTGACAAATCAGTACACCTCTGTGTTACTCGTACCGAGAGAAGTGGTACAGTGTTTAGCACATTCATTTCGAATTCGGGATGACGACGTTTCCAATCCGCATCCGGCCGTCCAGGCGAATGCCGAGATGGTTCCTTTGAAAAGGCACGGCTGATTTTCTTTTTCGTCCTTGAAACATTCCGAGCTTGTGCTCCGTCTCTAATGATCTCGATGTCAGCATGTAGTTGAACACTCATCTCCCTTCCTTCGTTTCTTTGAGACTTCAAACGGGTCACTATATGCATCAACAGCATGTGTGAAACACAAGCCCAGCCTGCTACATTTATTTAACGTAGGGTACACTTTTTCCTAGACTGAATGAATCTCACTGTTGCAATCCTAACCCGATGGTCCAATCTCCCAAGCATTCTGCGAGGTGATAATTACAGCTAACATGACTCGCTTCATGGAGTTGTCTGTATTTGAGACCTGTTTGTCAATGTTAATTTTTTACATACAATTGAAAGCAACAGTGACGTAGCACAGAACTCAAGGCAATAGACTCGCAGTCAGAAAATGGGTGGTTCAAATTCCCATATCTCGATCGAGATTAAAGTTTATCAGTGGTTCTCCTGATTCACTTAAGGCAAATGCTGGGATGGTTCGATCGGCAACTAGTAATAATGCAGATCTTCCTTTTTCAGCGTTTCTTAACATCCAAAGAGTTGAATCAACTGTTTCAGTGTAAATATCCCAATTACTGCTAAAAAACTGTCATTGCAGATGATACATTTGTAAATGAGTGTGGTTTAGACGCGCTCTCCATCTTGTTCTCTTTAACCTTGGTACTGGGTGAGTAATTTCCTGTACACAGCGCTTCATTCACTTGTTCGTTCAATACTGATGTCAGCGTAAATCGCTGCGTTATTCATCGAAACGAATTTCCGGATGAGAGAAATAATGACGTCGTAATAGGAGTCGTATTGGAATTACATTCTTGATTAAAACTTAGTAAATAACTCATTGAACAAATGGAGAGCAATACGAGCAGGATATTAAATTCCTGTGTACACTGAAATTCTGCAATCAGTTTATGATTAAAATTCCATGCAGTTTAGCTGTCTAAAAAAGATGCTCATTGATCACGTACGAGCTGTTGAATTCGCTGACGTACAACTATTCTTGAACGGGATTGTCAGATTCATTTGTTTTCTAAGGCATCCTTAAACAGTATCTGAGATTCGCATGGCTTTCCCAAAATGTGTGAATACGGATATGAGCCGTTTATAAATTTTTCTTCTAGCTGTGTTATGGCGCAGGAAAAGTTGGGCGTAGTAATTGGCTCGGGGGTTGTGAGGACATAAATAGTTATAATTTATTAATGACAGAGCTATTAATCAGAGCGCCTCGGATTCAGTAACACAGAAAACTACACTCATGTTCAGAAAAAACGCAGCACCTCGAACGACTAGATATAGGACATTTGCATTCACAGGACATGTACGTTAGGGTGTTCTGCAGAAACTATTAGCATGTCCTGCTACGGTCGCAGGTTCGAATCCTGCCTCGGGCATGGATGTACGTGCTGTCCTTAGGTTAGTTAGGTTTAAGTAGTTCTAAGTTCTAGGGGACTGGTGACCTAAGATGTTAAGTCCCATAGTGCTCAGAGCCATTTGAACCATTTTTATTAGCATGTCGTCCCGCGCGATCAAAGTCAACATCGTCATCGCGGCGCAACACCACTCACAGGTAAAACATGGCTGTGACTCTCGTTGTCGCTATAAACCGAAGGTAATGGATCAGTGTGACTTGAGCGGGTGGGCAGGATGCCTCGCAGACCCATGCGAGAACCGTACCGCCAAATCAGTGCATTTGAAAGAGAGCGCATTGCTGCCATGCGAGAATGTGATGTATCCATGCGGGAAATTTCTGCTCATGTGGGGCGAAGTGTTCCGGCTGTGTAACTCGTGTGTGCAGAATGGTACTCGGAAAGCGGAAGATCGTAGGACTGTCGATACCGATCAGGTCGCACCACACAGACCACCCCCAGCCCCCATCCCGAGGTGATCGACAGCTCATCCGAATGACACTGTAACACAGATTGCGTCCTCCTCCGCTCTGACGCAACAGTGGAACAGTGGAACACATTGTACACCAGCAGTGGTGACAGTCTGTCGCCGTTTATCACCGCATGGGTTACGTGTGCGTCTACCACTTCTCCGCCTACCGCAGACGAATGTGCAGACACGTGCTAGACGGCAATGGTGTATGGAACGACGTCACCGGGGGCAGGAATGTCATCAGGTAGTGTTTTCGGACGAATCCAAGTTCTGTCTGTTTGAAAATGGTGGCTGCATTTCGGTTCACTGCAGACGGGGGGGGGGGGGGGGGCGGCATCACTGTGGCTGCATTCGCACAAGACATACAGCGCGATTCCAAGACTTTAAGGTATGGGAGATATTGCGTACAACCACAAATCACAGTTGTTGTATTTCCAGGGCACTGTGACCAATGTCACCTGCGTGAATGACATCCTGCTACCTGTAACCATACCCTTTCTGCACAACACCCCAGACGCTATTTTTCAGCAAGACAATGCACGACCACATGTTGCTGCTTGAAAACGTGTCTTCTTGGTGACACAGGACGTCAGCATTTTGCCATGTGCAGCCAGATCAGCAGAGCTGGCCCCAATCCAAAGTTTGTCGGATCGGGTGAAACGAGGAGTGCAACACTGTGCGCCAATTCAAACCACAACAGATGATCTTCCGAACTAGGTGTATGCAGCATGGATGGTTATACCACAGCCCGCCTTATACATGTCGGTGCCATCAAGTATGGAACACGTTATCAGGGCCTATGACAGACCGTGTGCCTAGTAGACACCAGACACTTGGTGAACGAAGGTTACTGAAATGGTATTCATTTCTGCAGAACACATTAATGTACATGTTCCGTGACTATGAACATCCTATCTCTAGGCGTTCGAGGTGTTCTGTTTGTTTCTGAACACGAGTGTACTTAGGCTCAAATTCTGAAAACATCACTTGATAATACTATAGCTAAAATATTCTTTAAAAAATAGAGAACGGATATCTTACACAAAATTCCTTCTTGCCAGACACTTGATAAATGCAATGAAAAAAAAGGTTGTTTTTGTTGTGGACTTCAGTCCTGAGACTGGTTTGATGCAGCTCTCCATGCAACTCTATCATGTGCAAGCTTCTTCATCTCCCAGTACTTACTGCAACCAACATCCTTTTGAATCTGCTTAGTGTATTCATTTCCTGGTCTCCCTCTACGATTTTTACCCTCCACACTGCCCTCCAATGCTAAATTTGTGATCCCTTGATGCCACAGAACATGTCCTATCAACCGGTCCCTTCTTCTTGTCAAGTTGTGCATCAAACTCCTCTTCTCCCCAATTCTATTCAATACCTCCTCATTAGTTATGTGATCTACCCATCTAATTATCAGCATTCTACTGTAGTTCCACATTTCGAAAGCTTCTATTCTCTTCTTGTCTAAACCATTTGTAGTCCATGTTTCACTTCCATACACGGCTACACTCCATACTAATACTTTCAGAAACGACTTTCTGACACTTAGATCTATACTAGATGTTAACAAATTTCTCTTCTTCAGAAACGCTTTTCTTGCCATTGCCAGGTTATATTTTATATCCTCTCTACTGCGACCATCATCAGTTATTTTGCTCCCCAAATATCAAAACTCCTTCACTACTTTAAGTGTCTCATTTCCTAAGCTAATTCCCTCAGCATCACCCGACTTAATTCAACTACATTCCATTATCCTCGTTTTGCTTTTGTTGATGTTCATCTTATATCCTCCTTTCAAGACCCTGTCCATTCCATTCAACTACTCTTCCAAGTCCTTTGCTGTCTCTGATAGAATTACAATGTCATCGGCGAACCTCAAAGTTTTTATTTCTTCTCCATGGATTTTAATACCTACTCCGAATTTTTCTTTTGTTTCCTTTACTGCTTGCTCAATATACAGATTGATAGCATTGGGGAGAGGCTACAACCATGTCTCACTCCCTTCCCAACCGCTGCTTCCCTTTCATGTCCCTCGACTCTTATAATTGCCGTCTGGTTTCTGTACAAATTGTAAATAGCCTTTCGCTCCCTGTATTTTACCCCCGGCACCTTTAGAATTTGAAAGAGAGTATTCCAGTCAACATTGTCAAAAGCTTTCTCTAAGTCTACAAATGCTAGAAACGTAGGTTTGCCTTGCCTTAATCTTTCTTCTAAGATAAGTCGTAAGGTCACTATTGCCTCACGTGTTCCAATATTTCTACGGAATCCAAACTGATCTTCCCCGAGGTCGGCTTCTAGCAGTTTTTCCATTCGTCTGTAAAGAATTCGCGTTAGTATTTTGTAGCTGTGATTTATTAAACTGATAGTTCGGTAATTTTCACATCTGTCAACACGTGCTTTCTTTGGGATTGGCATTATTATATTCTTCTTGAAGTCTGAGGGTATTTCGCCTGTCTCATACATCTTGCTCACCAGATGGTACAGTCTTGTCAGCACTGGCTCTCCCAAGGCCGTCAGTAGTTCTAATGGAATGTTGCCTACTCCCGGGCCCTTGTTTCGACTTAGGTCTTGCAGTGCTCTGTCAAACTCTTCACGCAGTATTGTATCTCCCATTTTGTCTTTATCTACATTATCTTCTATTTCCAGAATATTGTCCTCAGGTACGTCGCCCTTGTATAGACCCTCTATATACTCCATCCACCTTTCTGATTTCCCTTCTTTGCTTAGAACTGGATTTCCATCTGAGCTCTTGATATTCATACAAGTGGTTCTCCTTTCTCCAAAAGTCTCTAATTTTCCTGTAGGCAATCTTACCCTTAGTGGGATAAGCCTCTACATCCTTACATTTGTCCTCTAGCCATCCCTGCTTAGCTATTTTGCACGTCCTGTCGATCTCATTTTTGAGACGTTTGTATTCCTTTTTGCCTGCTTCATTTGCTGCATTTTTATATTTTCTCCTTTCATCAATTAAATTCAATATTTCATACGTTACCCAAGGATTTCTACTAGCCCACGCCTTTTACCTACTTGATGCTCTGCTGCCTTCACTACTTCATCCCTCAAAGCTACCCATTCTTCTTCTACGGTATTTCTTTCCCCCATTTTTGACAATTGTTCCCTTATGCTCTCCCTGAAACTCTATACAACCCCTGGTTTAATCAGTTTATCCAGATCCCATCTCCTCAAATCCCCACCTTTTTGCAGTTTCTTCAGTTTTGGTCTACAGCTCATAACCAATTGATTGTGGTCATAGTCCACATCTGCCCCTGGAAATGTCTTACAATTTAATACCCGGTTCCTAAATCTCTATCTGATACCTTCTAGTATCTCCGGGATTCTTCCATGTATACAACCTTCTTTTATGATTCTTGAACCAAGTGTTAGCTATGATTAAGTTATGCTCTGTGCAAAATTCTACCAGACGGCTTCCTCTTTCATTTCTTTCCTCCAATCCATATTCACCTACTATGTTTCCTTCTCTCCCTTTACCTACTCTCGAATTCCAGTCACTCATGACTATTAAATTTTCATCTGCCTTCACTACCTGAATAATTTCTTTTATCTCATCATACACTTCATCAATTTCTTCATCATCTGCAGAGCTAGTTGGCATATAAACTTTTACTATTGTAGTAGGTGTGGGCTTCGTGTCTATCTTGGCCACAATAATGCGTTCACTGTGCTGCTTGTAGTAGCTTACCTGCACTCCTACTTTTTTATTCATTATTAAACCTACTCCTTCATTACCCCTATTTGATTTTGTATTTATAACCCTGTATTCACCTGACCAAAAGTCTTGTTCCTCCTGCGACGGAACTTCACTAATTCCCACTATATCTAACTTTAACCTATCCATTTCCCTTTTTAAGTTTTCTAACCTACCTGCCCGATTAAGGGATCTGACATTCCACGTTGCGATCCGTAGAATGCCAGTTTTATGTCTCCTGATAACAACGTCGTCCTGAGTAGTCCCCGCCCGGAGATCCGAATGGGGGACCATTTTACCTCCGGATCGTTTTACCCAAGAGGACGGCATCATCATTTAACCATACAGTAAAGCTGCATGCCCTCGGGCAAAATTACGGCCGTAGATTCCCCTTTCTTTCTGCCGTTCGCAGTACCAGCACAGTAAGGCCGTTTTGGTTAGTGTTACAAGGTCAGATCAGTCAATCATTAAGACTGTTGCCCCTGCAACTACTGAAAAGGCTGCTGCCCCTCTTCAGGAACCACTCATTTGTCTTGCCTCTCGACAGATACCCCTCCGTTGTGGTTGCACCTACGGTACGGCTGTCTGTATCGCTGAGGCACACAAGCCGCCCCACCAACAACAGCAAGGTCCATGGTTCATGGGGGGGGGGGGGGGGGGGCAATAAACTGAGCATACAGAAGTCAGCCGCAAAGCTATGACAATAAAATGAGCATACAGAAATCAGCCGCAAAACTATAACTAACTAATGTACAACTGCAGGGAATAATAATAATAAAAAAGATGGGGCTGCTATGTCAGTGTTACCGAATATTATACCCAAGCTCGAGCTACAAGTTCTCACAAATCCCCCAAACCCATAAATTAATCCTTCAATCCAAATTTAACGTCGCAGCAATAATACGAAGATCGTTCAATAAGTGTTGCCCCACATTTTTTTTCAGAACCTATTTATTGTTAAGAGTCGGAATTTGGTGACAATATACATAAACATGTCTTCTCCACGTCCTATTTTTCTACGTAGCCTCCATCACGTTCTATGGCCGTGCGCCAACGTTGTGTAAGAGAATGTATTCCCTGCCAGTAAAAGCTCTTGTCCTATAGGCGTTGCCATGCTTTCACTGCATGTGTAATGTGCTGCGAATACATAGAAAGAAGGATCCTTTATCATTTAGCTACAATATAGCAGGTCATCAACTAGAAGCAGTTAATTCCATGAATTATCTGGGACTACGCATTAGGAGTGATTTAAAATGGAATGATCATATGAAGTTGATCGTCGGTAAAGCAGATGCCAGACAGATTCATTGGAAGAATCCTAAGGCAATGCAATCCGTAAACAAAGGGAGCAGGTTACAGTACACTTGTTCGCCCGCTGCTTGAATATTGCTCACCAGCATGGGATCCGTACCAGATAGGGTTGATAGAAGAGATAGAGAAGATCCAACGGAAAGCAGAGCGCTTCGTTACAGGATCATATAGTAATTGCGAAAACGTTACTGACATGGTTGATAAACTCCAGTGGAAGACTCTGCAGGAGAGACGCTCAGAAGCTCGGTACGGGCTTTTGTTGAAGTTTCGATAACATACCTTCACCGAGGAGTCAAGCAGTATATTGCTCCCTCCTACGTATATCTCGCGAAGAGACCATGAGGATAAAATCAGAGAGATTAGAGCCCACACAGAGGCATACCGACAATCTTTCTTTCCACGAACAATACGAGACTGGAATAGAAGGAAGAACCGATATAGGTACTCAAAGTACCCTCCGCCAGACACCGTCAGGTGGCTTGCGGAGTATGGTTGTAGATGTAGATGTAGATAGTGGCTAGCTCGTCATTTTCGAAGTGTGTTCCCTGTAGAGTATCTTCAAGCGGCCCAGTAAGACGGAAGTCCGGGGGTGCCAGATCTGGAATGTAGGCTGGATGAGGCATGATGTCCAACCCAATTTGGTGCTGTGTTCCGTGGTTCTCAGACATGTGTTTGGGCGTGCATTATCGTGTTGGAGCAAGATTTCTGCTGGATTCTTGTCCGACCGAACACGTTGTAAACGTTTCTTGAGTTTATTCGGTGTCTTCACGAAAGTCTGTGAATTGATGTTTGACCCTCTTGGCATCACATGCACGAGAATGACACCATCACAATCCCAGAAGATTGTCACCACAAATCTTCCAGCAGAGGGGTTTGTCTTGAATTTCTTCTTTTGTGGTGAATAGGATGATGCAACTCCATGGACTGCCTTTTTGTTTCCGGCACAAAGTGGTGCATCTAGCTTTTGTCCCCCGTAACGGTCCGTGACAATAAGGGCTTTCCGTCTGTCTCAAAACGCTCCAACAACCTAGATGAAATGGCCTTTCTTTCAATCTTGTGGTCCGCTGTGAGCATTCGTCGCACTCATCTTGAGCACGTCTTTGAGTATCCAATAGTCTCGATATAGCAGACGAACTTCCAATGTTGACAGACAACTGTCGAGCCAATTGTCGAGTTGTAATGCGCCGGTCGGCATGGATAATGGCATCCGCACGATTCAAAATGTGTGGAGCAGTGGCTGTGACATGACATTCATGGCGTGGCTGATCACGGAGCTCCGTTTCTGCATTTCCTGAGGCTGTAACTTTCTTTACCCATCGCCCAACTGTTCTCCTATGAACTGCAGCATCGCCATACACTGCACACAGACGTTTATCGATGTTCACCACGGTTTCTTTTTCTTTGCACAAGAATTCAATAACAGCCCGCTGCTTGTAACGTGAGTCGTATGTAGACGCCTGTTTGATAATGTACTACGGCTCTGCCATCAGCCAGAACGGATCGAAACTCCACCAAGCAAAAACAAGGACGTTTGTCTATGTATATTAATAGCTTTTTTTTAAAAAAAAAGTGTGGGGCATTACCTTTTGAATGACACTCGTAATTTCAAGTAGTGCAGAGAAGGTTCACATATTGGTGGTATATGTGGGCAACTAACGTGTTCAGTAGCTGCACGGACAATGGATCATAGACTAAATATACGAAATCAAACTGCATAACACGAGCTTTGGAATGATATAATAACACTCACTAGACCACAAGTATGACGAAGAACACTCCAGGCCAGAAGTTTGTTTTAAGACAGCACAACGTCTACTTGTAGTGGGACTGCCAGTCAGTTAATCATAAAAGAAACACCGCTTAATGCTACAGCTGCTAGGACAGTATTAAATGGGGCCACAGTTCACTCGCACGACCGACTTTCCCATTGAATATCTCCGGGACGTCACTCTCTCTCTCTCTCTCTCTCTCTCTCTCTCTCTCTCTCTCTCTCTTTCTCTCTCGAAGTGCTGCTTGCAGTACCCACACCACGGCTGGAATTCCCTTGTGTACAACCAGTCCAGTCTTCACAGGAACCATGACGACAGGCACCGTCCGTCCGCTCGACTCCTCAAAAACCAATGTCGGCGTGTTGATAGCAAGTCAGTGATAGCCGCTAGCTTTGGCCCGACTTCCATAGCAAGTTGTCCACTGCTGGCCTGGCAACTTAAATCTCCGCCCGTGCTGAGCGACCTCTTTGAATGCTTCACCTGGTCGAGTCCTTGCTCGCTGGCTCTCCACCAACTGACTACCACCCTATAAGTGCTCCTCAAGCAAACACCGGAGTACACGGACGGCTCTACTGATGGTACGCACCTCAGCAGGAACAGGCTCTGACGAGGTCGAACTGGTCCATTCTGCATCTTGATGGTGAATCCAAGGCTCTCTTGACCAGGGGCGGCCAAGAATTCGACTCTCAACCTGTGTCTTACACGATTGCCGTTTTGCTCTGCCTGGTTGCACATCGCGCCTCCAACACGGCAGGCTTCTGAGTGTGAGGACGGGGAAGCGTGTTTAAGTGCCAAATGAGGTCTCAGTGCAGCAGAGAAACAGACAAAGACAATTTCACAGATCTTTGCGCTCAGATTGCCACATAGTCATGACTTATTTATCACAATTATCGGAAAATGGTCTTTCAGACATATGTATGTCCATCGAAATAATGGAGCAGTTTTGCAACCTCGTTATATAGATGCCCTCTTTGTTTGCGTTCCCCACAACATTATATGTGTGATAATTCCTATTTAAGTTGATCATAGTTATAATCTCTAGGTGTTTAGTCGAATAAACAGCCTTCAGCTTTGCCTGATTTATCATGTAACCGTTAAGTAACGATTTACTTATAGTACCTGTGTGGATGACCTCAGACTTTTTATTGTTTTGAGTCATTACCCACAATTCTCAATAAACACATGGGCTGCGTGAATCAATTTCCTCTTAATTTTGACCTTCTGATGACTTTTCTTGACGGTAAATGACAGCATCGTCTGCAAACAGCCCAAGAGAGCTGCTTGTATTGTCTCATAAACGACTTATGTAGAACGACGATAGCACTTCCGTTTTACTCATTGACTGACAGTTACTATGAACTGTGATGTTTCCGATAGGAAATCACGAATCTTGTGGTACAATCGTGACAATACCCACACAATTTTATTAAAAGTTGCTGGTGAGGAATGGTGTGGAAACTCTTCTGCAAATCTAAAAGTATGGAATCAGTTTCAGATATTCTGTCGGTAGCGCTCATTACCTCATTCGAATAATGAGCCATGGTTTTTAAAAAGAACAATATTTCCTGAATCTGTACTATGTGTCGTTAGATTATTTTCTTCGAGGTAGAGTGGAATACTCCTATTTCATATCTTGGATACGGGTGTCACCTGTGCAGCTTTCCAGACTTTCGATACCCATCTTTCGTTGAGCGAACGGTTCTATTTTATTGTCAAGTACAGAGCTTTTGTATCAGCTTACTCTGAAAGGAACATAATTACTACACAACCTGGACTGGAAGACTAGCCCTTATTAAGTGATTTCTCTACGCCAAGTAACTCAAATTGGCAGTTGTTCTTTGTTGGAATTCTAGAATATTTACTTCGTCTTCTTTGCTGAAGGAATTTCAGAAAACAGTGTTCGGTAACTCCACTTTTCTGGAATTCTCGTTGATAACATTACCATTGATACCATGCGGTGAAGGTAATTTCTCCCGCCACAGGTGTACTCTACTTCCGACCAGAATCCCTTCAGATATACTTCCAGTTTCCGAGCGAACACTGTTACTGGTAGAAGAATGTGGCCATATTTGTGTAGTTAACAAATTTCTTCTTTTTATTCTTCTTCTTATTCTTCTTCTTCCAACAGGTGAGGTGAAGCTATCACAGCAGTCTCTGGAAGTTAAAGTTATGTTATACACAACCTACAGTTGGAACATCAGTGGCAGCAAATATGTTGGTGTGTTGATGATCTCAGGTCATAAGTTCTATCCAATTTTGGCTTTCGAATATCCTCGATATGATGATACCGAAATCATAACATTCCTGGGTGAGTGGATTCACTTATGTGAAACTTCGGGTAAATGACGGCATCATCTGCAAACAGCCCAAGAGGGCTGCTTGTACTGTCTCATAAACGACTTACGTAGAACGACGATAGCACCTCAGGCAACTTCGAAGACATGGTTAAAACTCATAAAGAAAACGAGTGCACTCATCTATAGGAGCACAATTTAAAAATTTCATGTACATCGGTTATTCAACGCAGTATGCTCTAGACAGGTAACAAAGCTTACAACCAAACATTTGCAGATTCTACAAGAAAATGTGAACCAATCTGACAGAACTGGCATGCCAGCAAATGTGCTTTATCACAGGATCATTGCCGGCCGGAGAGGCCGAGCGGTTCTAGGCGCTACAGTCTGTTAGGTTTAAGTAGTTCTAAGTTCTAGTGAACTGATGACCTCAGCAGTTAAGTCCCATAGTGCTCAGAGCCACTTGAACCATTTTTGAACTGGATCATCTGGCAGTGGGAAGACTAGTGTTGTTCTGTCACTGTCAACATGTCAAGAGGGGATCTGAACGAGCGTGTATACTTGTTTTCAAAAACATTATTACAGTCCAAACACCAGGCATTGCAGGATATCTGGATGGCATTGACAGAGTAAGGTACCAGACGTTCTGCAAAATCAGTAAACACATTTGCTGTCAGTGATGTTTAAACTGTAAGTACTGTTGTACAACATAATTGTAAACTTAGATGCCTGCTGAGATGGCTTTGCCTCATTTGCAGAAGGCAGAAGAGGAAATGTGTTACATATACAGTACATGCACTGTCACATTCTTCTACCAACTCCAGCACCACTGATAATTGCTTGCCACCTGCATGGAGGAGGAGAAGGAGGAGATGGTGATCTGTGATTTTCGTCATTGAAGAGTTCTTCGTTGATTGACATCACACTGTTTTGAAGTGCTGTTAATACATATCATTCACATCAGTGATAGGAACATTAAAAAACGAAACACACACTCTCTCTCTCTCTCTCTCTCTCTCTCTCTCTCTCACACACACACACACACACACACACACACACACACAAACTCTTAAAGCTTTTTAAATAAAATAAACGTTGTTAACATTCTACATCTTTATTCTTCATGTCTACATATTTGCAGAGGTCTGCAGCTAGAAGACTCCGAATATATATATATATATATATATATATATATATATATATATATTCTGAGTCTTCTAGCTGCAGACCTCTGCAAATATGTAGACATGAAGAATAAAGATGTAGAATATATATATATTCGGAGTCTTCTAGCTGCAGACCTCTGCAAATATGTAGACATGAAGAATAAAGATGTAGAATGTTAACAACGTTTATTTTATTTAAAAAGCTTTAAGAGTTTTCACATAAAAATTCGGAGGTATTACTTGTCACCATAGCCCCGTATTTTAAATTACAAGAAGTTGAGGAAATTTGATTTTAAAAATACCAGTTACTAAGGAAGAGTTACAGCAGATGTATGGGTAGTTAAAACTTAAACAGATTTTCGGGAGTACAGTACGTGGAAACACAAGTGACGTTTTAAAAGCAACTAGTAACCGTACTCATCTAGTTCTGGTACTGATGACCTGATAATAACAAGTTAATGAAATCGGTCATTGTATAATTCCGTATGATGTTTTGGCTTGGACTCTGACAATGACTATGTAAAGTTAATGAAACTGTTTTAACTGAAATATAACTAATGAAGAATGCACCATTTTTTATCGCAGAGATGAAAATACACCCTAACTCTTACTGTGTGCCACAATTACACTGCGAAATTACTAAACTAGAAAGGAGCTACATATATATGTCGTAATCAGACAGTGGCTCAAAAAGATGTGTCAAGCTAAACTCTCTCTTTGCTGTGTTTTCTGAAAGGCACTGTTGATGTCGTCGATAAACTTTTTTTATTAGATGTGTTTAATCCATATCCCGTACATTAATCGTTACATCTAAGGGTACTTAAGGGTACTGTGTATTTATAGTGTTCTTCTCTAAAATAAATAAGACACCTGCACAGTTTTGTTTCAAGTTGCGTTATTATTCTCTTCAGTACTTAAATAATTATGGTAAAGTCTTAATTGCATAATGATTTATTTGTCATCATCTAACGCATTTCACTGCGTTCACCATTATCTTTATCTGCTTTTGCACTGAAACAACAACAATTAGTACTAAACACAAAATTATTAATGAATATTGTAAGTCGGAGAAGAAAAGTTAACGTGCAGGATAGTAGCTACACTTTTTGTGTCAAAATCATATTTTTTTATCATCGGGATGTTTTCTCTTCTCTGTTTCATTTAATAATAGTATCATTCAAAAATGGCTCTGAGCACTATGGGACTTAACAGCTGAGGTCATCACTTCCCTAGAACTTAGAACTACTTAAACCTAATTAACCTAAGGACATCACACACATCCATGCCCGAGGCAGGATGCGAACCCGTGACCGTAGCGGTCGCGCGGTTCCAGACTGAAGCGCCTAGAACCGCTCCGCCGCCACGGCCGGCTAATAGTATAATTTCTTAAACGTTTTTAAATTATGAATGAAAGAAAAAGACAGCACTATTGTAATATTCTACAATATTTTTCTATCTTACACGTTTGAAATCGTTCGTTATAAACATTTTAAAATTCATAATGCATAAAATATTCTATCTGTAATAATGCAAGTTATCGCTTGGTCCCTTAGATCTGAAAAGGTGTTCCTCTGCTTTAATTTATAACAACATTTATTTTACGTTACTGAATAGTGTGTCGTATGTTTACGTCATCTGGTGGACGTTGAACCTTCCTTCTGATCCCAAGTACAGCAAGACACTTAGCATTTCTGTTTCATGCGGGGTGGAATCAAAATACGCCGCATTAACACTATAATCGTCTCATTCAACTGGTCTTCTTACTGTTTCCTTTTCTTCAGGTTGACGTAAGATAATACGTCGATGGACGACACTGTATATATGAGTCTGGTATTGTATTGCACACTGCCTCATCCATAAAACTAAAAAGACGTGCTGGGAAACAGATAAGGATTTTATTTAACTTCTTTGTGCGTGATACCGATATTTTGTTGCCATAGCTTCTGACGATTTCAAACAATTGGGAAAACATAAAAAAAATGTTCAAATGTGTGTGAGTTCTTAAGGGACCAAACTGATTACGTCATCGGTCCCTAGACTTACACACTACTTAAACTAAGTTAAACTAACATATGCTAAGAATAAGACGCACACCCAAGCCCGAGGGAGGACTCGAACCTCCGGCGGGAGGTTCCGCGCAGTCCGTGACATGACGCCTTAAACTGCACGGCCACTCCACGTGGCCGGAAAACGTAAGTCTTCTATTAATAAATATAACGCGAGCAACATTTTACTGTAATTTCTAAGTTTGCAGAAGGTTTAGTATATTACTTAACAGTGCTCTTCTGTTCCATTTAACAGAGTTGAAATTCCTATGAAGGTGCTGAGAATAGAAATGCTACGTTGTGTTTGATGACAAGCATCGTCGGTTGTAGATTGCAACCTACACATCACCCGTTTTGTAAACTTCACAGGTGTCTCCTTCATTTAACAATATCACAGTCTTAAATACCTTGTGTTTATTCCTTCGTAAATGCCAGTTCCGTGAGGAACACTGTGGCAGTCACCATCCACACAACCAATAACCTACAGTAATATTTTATGCTGAGTCCTAGAACAACTGATTAGTTATATTCGACGACTGAAAATCACTGCGATAGTCCTACAACTGAATTTATCATTAATACAGGACATGAAGTTATATTTCATAAGGTGCACATGTTTAGTCGCGATTAGTTTATTGGCTACACGAAGTTTCTTCCATAAACACAATTGTGAGAGTTTTTGCAGTAAGTACAGTTTTTTTCACTCCAAGAATGTCAGAGCAAATAAAAACTATTGGTAGTGGAAGTACAAAAATTTGTATGGTATTGTTATCTGGAATAAGTTACAACATTCAGTTGTAGTGTGTGTGTGTCTTTTACAACCCTTATCACCGACTTGATCTTCCAGTCTGTTTTCATCAGGAAGGTTGATTACAAGTGAAACCATTTACACATTGTTTCAGCTCTTAAAATAAAGCTGGTGGGGGCACTATGCCCCGCTGCTACGCTGCCGGTAAAGTATTTGGCGCAGTGGGCACTTTGCATAACCTTGGCTAATACTTCAGCTTAGCTAAGTGCGACACTTATTCAATTAGTGTGCGTCGGCCGCTAGCGGGCACTTTCCTACTGATGTGATTAAGAGAGGGGAAACTCGTTTACGGAGATACACTGAACAGTTTGCTTTCCTCTCTCGAGCTTCAGCAGGGAAGGAGCTGCCCAGCTCCAAGTACGCAGTGGCCACTACCGTGATGTTATAACTTCTTCGACAGTTGAGGTCTTGTGTTTTTACTGATGTAAAGGTAATTTAGAAATATACTCTTTTATCACACGTTTCTCTTTCTTATTCATTCAACTGGACCTTCCAAGACTTAATGTACGTGATGTCCATAAAGTAGCCTGTCATTTAAAAGATAATAACTTGGAAAGTATACTATCGAAAAGAAAGCAGTATACCTGTTTATAGGATTCCAGTTCACCCAAGATTCATTGTTGCTACAGTGCATATGGAGTACATGAAATGATTACAATGACAGAGCAATGCAAGTGGTTCTAAGGTACCAGGTATCGATCCATGCTGAAACACCCGTATTGGTCGTGGTGTCGACTCCACGGGCGCCAATGCAGACGCTGTCTCTGGCCTCCAGCCGATGTTACAGATGTCGAATACTGTCCTGGGACACGTTGTTCCACACCTGCTCATACCGTCCAAGTTGTTCTCTAAAGGTTGTTGGTTGACGAGTCACAAGAATCACTTCTCGTCCCATCATACCCCACAGGTGCTCGACTGGAGACAAGTCCGGAGATCGTGCTGGATAGGGAAGTCGCCGTGGATCTTGCAGAGCACGTTGAGTTCCACAGGCAGTGTGTTGGCGACCGTTATCCTGTTGGAACAACGCATCACCTTGTTGCTGCAAGAACGGCAAGAGGACAGGTTTGACTAATTTCAGCATGCGCCGAGAGCTGCTTAGCGTCCTCTCCAGAAAGAGCAAAGGTGAACGAGATTTTTAGCTTATCACACTCCAGAGGATAACGCCTGGGTTATTTCAAAAATGGCTCTGAGCACTATGGGACTTAACATCTGAGGTCATCAGTCCCCTAGAACTTAGAACTACTGAAATCTAACAAACCTAAGGACGTCACACACATCCATGTCCGAGGCAGGATTCGAACCTGCGACCGTAGCGGTCACGCGGTTCCAGACTGAACCGCCCAGAACCGCACGGGCACTAGCGGCCGGCTGCCTGGGTTGGGGTCAGTCTGTCTTTGACGAATGCATT
This sequence comes from Schistocerca piceifrons, assembly GCF_021461385.2. Taxonomy (NCBI): domain Eukaryota; kingdom Metazoa; phylum Arthropoda; class Insecta; order Orthoptera; family Acrididae; genus Schistocerca; species Schistocerca piceifrons. Next base: position 226,948,441 of record NC_060143.1, read on the forward strand.
CTGGGAGACAGCGCTCTCCAGGTCTATGTCGCGTGTGCAGACAACCATCATTTGCGTGCAGCCAGAATCTGGTTTCATCGCTGAAGACCACGGCGCGCCATTCTCTCTTCCAAGTGATCCTCTGACAGCATCAGTCGAGCCGTGCTCGTCAAAGCTGTGGTATAGGTGCAAAACGGGCTAAAGGTGTGCCTGCCCGTAGTCGCACTACCAATACACGACTCGCAGTGGTTCGTGTTGAAACGTCTGGGCTCACCCCTTATCTGTGGTTTAGCACAACTGCACGATCTGCGACTGCTGCCCTTACAATAGGACGATGCTGGCGGATGTCTGCGCTGCGTGAACTTCCAGGACATCGTCTACTGGTGTGAGAATTTTCACGTGACCACTGATACCAGCATCCTAAGCCACTGACGCTTCACGGTCAATTTGTGTGGCAATTCTCCGAAAGGACCATCACGCCAGTCGGGGGGCCACAGTTTGAACTCTTTCAAACTCGTTCAGTTGGCTGGAGGAAGCACAAGCGAATCTCTGTGGCATGGTTGCCTGCTTGCTTCACACGTCTACACGACACTGACAGCTATGCGACTGCGCTCTCTGTTGCCGGACGACGTTGAAACCAGGTTTAATTCGGAGTCATCAAATCGAAATCGACGTCATCTTTCCACGTGTATTATCTTTTTTCTGGTAGTGTATTACAGACAGAGCATCGTCGTTCCCTGCAAATTGTGTGTCAGCTATCAAAGTGTTTTTTTTTCTGTTATGAGGGAATTTCAGTACATGCCCCACTCATTGTTCGCAGAACACCAGGGTGATATCGAGTTGTTTTGCCGATGCACGGGTCATCGTTGCACCGACAACGTTTATGTTTCATGGATTCGTGCACTTTCGGTAACAACGTCATTGATTGGTGTTGTGTACACGCGACCCTTGACGTTATGGCGGTAGGCCACATAACATGAAAAAATAATATTGAAGAACTTTGCAAATATAACAGAACTGACGTCAGAACTAATAAATATTATCGGAGAAAAATCACAGAAACTCTATAATCAATTAATATGATCTTCGAATGTAATTGCAATCTCTGTTCCTTTTGAAAAATGATCGACTCGCTTCCCTTTTGTTTCTTGGTAGTGTAAGAAGCCATTTTGTGACGAGGCGCAACAACGTATAAGTTTCATGTAACATTTAGCCTGAAAATAATCGAATATTACTTAAAAGGGTCGCTAATGTTTTGCTGTAACAGATCCTATATTCATGACGTAAATGACGTAAATGCTTTATGTTGATACAGATTTGTTTAAGTAGACAGTGGGTATCATTAAGACAATATTCGCTACTCGATCAAAAGGATACAGACACCAAATACTGATCATTAATGGGGTTGTGTTCACTCTTCGTTTTAATGGCAGCTTGAACTCTGCTTAGAACAGTTCCAATGACGTGTCTGAATGTCTAGGGAGCGGTGACAGCCCGTTCATCCTCAAGAGCCGATATCAAAGAAGTTAGTGATATTAATGCTGTGGTCTTGAGTGAAGTCATCTTTTTAGTCATCCCAAACGTGTTCCATTGGTTCCAGGTCGAGACTAAGGCGAATCAAGTCAATTTCTCTTCGAATAGCTACTGCCTGCCATATGCGATGCTGTAAGATTTGTTTATATCCATCGCAATTAGCGTTTTCTTAAGTGCTATAGGGGACCATATCCTAATCTCGAGAAACATCACCATACTATAACAAAACCTTATTCGTAGTTCACAGCTGACAATACCCACAATAGCAGGTAACTATCTATGTACAGGTTTTAATTGGTAAAACTGCATGTATTTGATATTTGGTACGTTTAATACGTACAACATGTCTGTTGGTTGTTTCTTCCCTGCAGTGAACAGTCTTCCCTCAAACATGTCACAAATTTTACGACCTGATGCTTTCCCCATGCTGATAGCTGCACCGTTAAGTGAACTACGCATGTCAGTACAGACCGGTTATTTTGCGCCGACACATGCACACAACACCTTACCTACTCCCCAGGGGAAAATATGCATTTACGGCTTGCTAGTACCATCTGCACTTGCAGATACTACTCAGCCTAAAGACACATGACTTGCGATGCTAATTATTATTAATCTGCAAACGATCTAAATACTGATGTAGTGTCACTCACCAATAAAAATATCTGCACTTACACCCACACTACTCACCCACCCACACACACATATGCACCTACACATGCACACTAAAAAATATGAAGAAACTTCACTCATCATACGCTCCACACACACTATATATATATATATATTAGAGTGCGTGATAAGTGACAGCTACATCTACATGGGTACTCTGCAAATCACATTTAAGTGCTTGGCACAGGGTTCATCGAACCACCTTCACAATTATCTATTATTCCAATCTCGTATAGCACGCGGAAGGAACGAAAACCTATATCTTTCCGTGCGAACTCCGATTTTCCTTATCGTGGCAATCGTTTCTCCCTTTCTTTTCGCATTCGGAGGAGAAAGTTGGTGATTGGAATTTCGTGAGAAGATTCCGGCGCAACGAAAAACGACTTTCTTTTAATGATGTCCCGCCAAAATCCTGTATCATTTCTGTGACAATCTCTCCCATATTTTGCCATAATACAAATAGTGCTCCCCTTCTTTTCACTTTAACGATGTACTCCTTCAGTCCTGTCTGGTAAGGATCCCACACTGCGCAGCAGTATTCTAAAAGAGGACGGACAACCGTAGTGTAGACAGTCTCCTTAGTAGACCTGTTACATTTTCTAATTGTCCTGCAAATAAAACACAGTCTTTGGTTAGCCTTCCCCACAACATTTTCTGTGTGTTCCTTCCAGTTTCAGTTGATCGTAATTGTAATACTTAGGTATTTAGTTGAATTTACGGCCTTTAGATTTGACTGATTTTTCGTGTAACCGTAGTTTAACGAATTCATTTTAGCACTCATGTGGATGACTACACACTTTTCGTTATTTAGGGTCGACTGCCAATTTTCGCCCCATTCAGAAATCTTTTCTAAATCGTTTTTTAATTTGTTTTGATCTTCTAATGACTTTTTTAGTCGACAGCGCCATCTTCAAACATCCTAAGACGGCTGCTCAGATTGTCTTCCAAATCGTTTATAAAGATAAGGAACAGCAAAGGGTCTATAGCACTACCGTGGGGAACGCCAGAAATCACTTCTGTCTTAATCGATGACTTCCCGTCAATTACTGCGAACTGCGACCTCTCTGAAAGGAAATCACAAATCCAGTTACATAACTGAGACGATGTTCCATAAGCACGCAATTTCACTACAAGTCACTTGTGTGGTACAGTGTCAAAACCCTTCCAGAAATCCAGATATGCGGAATCGATCTGGAATCCCTTGTCAATAGCACTTAACACTTCATGCGAATAAAGAGCTAGTTGTGTTTCACAAGAACGATGCGAGGTTACTCTATATTTTACCGTGTGCATGTGAGTGGATTAGTGGTTGTAGTGTGAGTCTGGCTTTTACTTTTTCAAATCATCAATCTTCTGACTGGTTTGAAGCAGCCCACCACGAATTTCTCGCCTGTGCTAACATCTTCATCTCAGAGTAGCACTTGTAACCTACGTCCTCAGTTACTTGCTAGATGTATTCAAATCTCTGTCTTCCTCTACAGTTTATGCCCTCTACAGCTTTCTCTAGAACCATGGAAGTTATTCGCTGATGTCTTAAAAATGTTCTATCATTCTGTCTCTTCTCCTTGTCAGTGTTTTCCAAAGTTCCTTTCCTCTCCGATTCTGCCCAGAACCTCCTTATTCCTTAACTTATCGGTCCACCTAATATTCAACATTCGTCTGTAGCACCACATCTTAGATTCTTCGATTCTCTTCCGTTCTGGTTTTCCAACAGTTCATGTTTCACATCCAAACAATGCTGTGCTCCAACGTGCATTTTCAGAAATTTCTTCCTCAAATCAAGATCTATGTTTGATGCTAGTAGACTTCTCTTTTGACAGTGCTAGTCCGTTTTTGATGTCCTCCCTACTCCATCCGTCAGTGTTTATTTTGCTGCCGAGGTGGCAAAATTCCTTATCTTCATCTGCTTAGTGTCCCAAAAACCCAATGTTAAGTTTCTCGCTGTTCTCATTTCTGGTACTTCTCTTTACTTTCGTCTTTCTTCGATTTCCTCTCAATACATATTTTGTACTTGTTAGACTGTTCATTCCATTCAGAAAATCCTATAATTCTTCACTTTCACACTGGATAGCAATGTCATCAAAGAATCGCATCATTGATATCCTTTCACCTTAAATTTTAATACCACTCCTGAACCTTTCTTTTATTTCCATCATTGCTTCTTCGATGTACGGATTGAACAGTAGGGGAGAAATACTACATCCCTGTCTCACACCCTTTTGAATCCGAGCTCTTCGTTCTTGGCCGTGCACTCTTATTATTCCCTTTTCGCTCTTGCACATATTGTATATTAACCGTCTCTCCCTATAGCTTACCACTATTTTTCTCAGAATTTCGAACATCTTGCACCATTTTACATTTTCATACACTTTCTCCAAGTAGACAAATCCTATGAACGTGTACTGATTTTTCTTTAGTCTTGCTTCCACTATTAATCACAATGTCAGTGCTGCTTATCTCGTGCCTTTATCATTCCTAATGCCAAACTGATCGTCATCTAACACACTCTCCGTCGTATTACAGTCGAAAAAGATATTATACACCGCCTATTACTGGTATAACTGTGCCGCTGGGGAAAGGGGCCTACAAACAAAAAAGAAAACATTTAGCTATTGTAACCCACAATTACACCGACGTTTTATGCACGTCCTTCGTGTTTGTCACTATTTTGTGGAAACATTGATGTAGACATTACAAATACTGTAACAGCGGAGAAATTCCCTTTCGCTTAGTATGTGTTTCTAGCGAGTGCGGTGGTACACGACATGCGTCTTCATGCGCACTCATATTCAAGCATTTAACGCACCAAGAGTCTCAAGAGCGCTTTGTTTGGAGTACATATTTGTGTTGACAACAGTGGAGGAGGGTGCCTGTCATCTTCTAAAAGTAGAAAATGTTGCCGAAATGTCTTTGAATTCACGGGAACGGAGCACAATCTTGTACGGTGAGCATTAGTCCGGGGAACAAGGGAGCAGATGCGTTAATCCGGGGAACAAGGGAGCAGATGTTTCGGATGGAAATGTAAAGGCTGCGGGCAGCGCTGTTGCTGAACGGAGAGACAAATGCAAAAAAGTTCTTTGGTATTCGGATTTCATTAGATTTATTTGCGCAGCGCCTCTGTTCCCACAAAGAGACGCTGTACTTTCGAAAGTTTACCTCTTGAGGCGCGGTAAACAAGTCGCTAACAAAGTCGACTCGCCTGCGACGTCAGAGGCAGAATTTAAAGCGCGGCTGGTTTTTGCGCCCGTTCTGTGGAACCGAGGCGAAGAGCTGAAGGCGATAGAACGGCTAGATTCGTTTGTTTAATGGCGATCGCTGGGCAGCGTCGTCTTAGTACACTGTAGGCAGAAACGTTACCACTTTGTTAATCTTAACCTCCCATTCTCAAATTAAACTCAATTCGGTATCGTAAAGATGGCAGTGTGTGGGTACAAGGGCAAAACTGGCTAAATCTAAAATAACACTGCAGATTATAAGTACCGCATAGTACTGAATTTTGCCGATGCTTATAGAAGTACTTCTCTGGCAGCTGAGAATAGTACAAACATGTCCTCCAAGTCGTCCTCCCACGTGAGGGGTTTTCAGTCGCGCAGCACGCCATACGCCGTGGTTGCTGCGTGCTGTGAAACGACTTGGTACATCTCACGGAACGTGTTGTTCATCGCGATTTGTGACCTCAGCACTTCTCTTTGTCCCAATCGTAGTTCACTCCTCCAACTGTACTACGTTTTCTAACTTGGGATAACAGTTAATCTAATAGCAACAAACCAGAAACATACCCATTCATTCCAAAGGAAAGCAAAGGTGGTGATGTTAGTGGTTCAGGTGTTCTACATAGCCTCTTTCCACTTGAGAACATCGCTCAGAACATTCATACAACCAGATTAAACTGTCAGAAAAGTCTCTCTTGTGATTCTGTTGAACTCGCTCGTCACATTCGCAACTTTTTCAGTTCTAGCGAACCATCAGAGACCTGTTCCATACTTTGGTGTTTTTTGGTAGGTTCGTACTAATAACAGCGACACTCTTCACTCTTGTTGATTTTTTTCTTTCCTGGAAAGATCTGTGCGCGCTTTTCACTTCAGTCAATTAGGGCATGCAGTCCCAGAGCCGTCGTTTGTATTCGAGGGTCAAGGTTTGCGGGACAGAGTTTGCCACACACTTTTTTCCTCTTCACAACATTCTGGAGAATGATTCAGAGGGCAGTAGGTTTCTCCCCTGCGATTTGTAGTACAACAACGTTGATCCGCTATATGAAGTTGGTATCTGTACTTATATCATTGGTGATCTTGCAGCTCTATAATAATGAAATTATTATGAAATCTAGACCTTTAGCTGCTTACAGGCGTTGATAAATATCAACAGTTGAAAAATGTGTGCCCGACCGGGACTCGAAGCCGGGACCTCCTCCTTACGTGGCAGACGCTCTGTCCGACTTTTTTTTATTATATTGTATTTCAATCTTCATTCAAAGTATATGAAATAATATGACCAGTGTTGACAAAAATATACACTAAAAACATAGCGGAAATCAATCACACGATCCGCCGATTTGGAGCTTGAACGCTAACCACTTTTTTAAAAAGAAAATCATTTATTGAAGAAACAATGTAACACTTTACAAATACATACTAAGTATATATACTCACCATGTACACATGTTATACATGAAATGAATTAAACAAAAACAGTTTGATCATTGCAATTATGCTGATGTTAAAGAAATACAACAGAAGATTGTATGAATTACCAGATAGAACTAATTAAAACATCATGAAAAGTTCTTTTAAAGACATTCAAACTTCAAACATGAGCAAATAAAACCTGCACTTTGAATTACACGGGCTCCAAACTTTACAGAAACATAAATAGCTCTTAATGAAGGAAATCCGTAAGTTGGTGGAATAGTTTTTAATATATTAATGTACACAAGGAAATCGTCTCCTTGAGAGACAGGTTAAGGGTAGAAACTGATCTTTAACCTTCTCAGCTCAGTCAGACCAGCTATGAGCATTTCACACAAATGTACGGAAGTCACCAAATAGAGAATATGGAAGATTTATGCCCATCGCACAGAAAAACAATTTAATTCTTATTAGACAATATCTGAATCACTTGAGAATGGCGGAAAAGAGATGTGATAAAGTTGGCGAGCCTTCCAAATACACTTTCTGGGCAGTAATGGAATGTTAAGCATCTGAAGTGATCAGACCTATATAATAAGTCTTTCACGGCAAAAGTGACTTAAAAACTGTCAGTTTCCATATTTATAATATAAACCAACAATGCAGCATTAATGTTTGGGGTTTTGACACTATTAGACACACAGTCTGATTGTCACATGAGTTCTGTACATTAGCTTATAAAATCTCAAAATCTACTCTCTCAAGTAGAAAAAGCACACTCCAAAACTTAACAGTAAAATTTTAAAATAATATCTTTAAGGTAACTACAATATATCACTGTCAACACAGTCTTCTGTTTTTATATTAACCAATGCCCATTCTTTCAAATACAATGTTTAACATATTACCGAACCTTTTCTTGTGATTCGAATACCTTCATATTTTGTGGAATTCACAAAGCATGTATACCTTGAACTCTATGGTGCTGTCGGTTCCTAACTTGTTAAGGACGTAATTAACAAAATTTCCCAGCAACCAGTACATACCGTTATTTTTTGCCTCTGGGAAATAGCGTGCGTAAGGCCCGTGCATCGATGACAGCGATATATACTCAGGGGATGCCCTTGTAATCAGAGCTATTTGCTCTCGGATCCACTTCCAACTATTCATGTGACCGCTGCAAGTATATCTGTGAATTATTGTGTCAAGGAAATGACATTGTTGACATAAATTTGTGTCACAGAGTCCGATTGCGTACATTCTTTCATTGATGCTAACTATGTTGTTAACTGTCGTGTACTCTGATGTTATTATATTAGACGTGAGTACATTGGAACTAATGTTTTTACATATTTCAGTTCACAAAATGTTTGGAAACTGTCGTGCTATTTTGTTTCTTCCTTCGCTTTTCTTTTGTGCCCGCATTATGGCTCTTGATGTTAAGTGTCGTGACTGCCTGAGTTCGATACTTACGTAACTGAACTCAACATAGAAAACCCTCACATGCTCTAACGATTGTTGATATTCTGGACTTCAATCGGGGAAGCATCTCCAAAAGTTGGCTGGTTATGCTTTCTCGCGAGTCTCTTACTAAATCAACTTGTCTTTTGATAAAAAGTTCAGAGGCTTTGTCCGTTATGTCAGTTAATCCTAGTCCACCATTTTTAGGATCTAAAGCGGCTATTTTAGCAGGTACTCTGAACACTTCACCTCTCCACAAAAAGTTTGTGATTTTGGACATTATTCTCCTTGCTATCATTCTCGGTATTGGAAACAGCCGGGTAGTATAATAAGCCTTAGCAAGGATGCAAGACTTGATATACTTTGTTCATTGAACTTGTGTCATATATCGAGTGACATTCTCTATAATGGCTCCTTGCAATTTATCTGCTGCAACTTGACCCATTTAAAGCCGTCTTTCTCATGGGGCATGCTGTCAGGGCGATTCGAAGTTTTTTATGTTGTCGAACTAATTTAGCCCACTCGACGTTGATATTGTCAAAACCTCTGAGATTTAGCATCTTACTTTCTTTTCGTTTGTATTGGCTCAAGATGCTCTACAGTACGAATCAATCACCGTTGCTAGCGTGGTTACCTCGCCATTATTCCTTATAATTACCCCTATATCGTCAGCATAGGCTCTTATAACTGTTTTATTTCCTGATAATGTTCAGTCTTTGAATCTGGCATGGTCACGTCGGAGGAAAGGTTCCAGTGAAATGGCGATGAGGGACATGGACAGAGGACTTCCTTGAGGAACACCTCGTTGTATTTGTATCGGCCTGGATTGTTGACAATTCACCGCAATTTTAGCATTTATTCAAGTTGCAAGGTTCTTTATCAGCTGTATAACCCTATCGTTGAAACCTATTTTCTTCACCGTCCTTAGAAGATAATGATGATTTACTACATCGAACGCTTTATAAAAATCTAAAAAAGTAAAGCACACTATTTGTATGTTACTGAAGTTATTGCAATGATATCCCTGAATTCTGCTAAATTTAGTTCTGATGTTGACTAATAATTTTATCTATAAGGCATGAAATTCTCTTGTTTTAATTTGTAATCAGAATTCAGCAATGAAATTGGATGACAATTATTTAAATCATTGTTTCCATTATTTTTTGACACCAGAACAATTTTACTCTCCTTAAGCTCAGTCGAAATCATTTCACCCTGAATAACCTCATTTACAATGTCCGTGATTTTCGTACCTACTATTGGCCTGTAACGGATGTAAAACAATGCTGGCAGACCATCCGGTCCTGGGGATTTTTTTGGTGGTTAGGCGCACAGAGTCTCATACACATCCTCATCACTGACAACCTGGAGACAATTTTCGTTGTCATCGACTGTCAGCTGTGGGACTAGGATGTCAAGGAATTCGTCCAAGGAAGCATCACTACTTTGATTTAGAGAATATAGCTCGCAATAGTAGCGATAAATTTCGTCGATGATATCCTGTTGGGTTCTGAGAATCGTATCGTGTTTTGTTCGAATTGCATCAATAAAAGTCCTTCTCCTGTTTTTCGTATGCTTCACTAAATGATACAGGGAAGTAATTTCATCTTCTGACACTGAATTTGACTAAGATTTTATTTTTAACCCTTCTATTTGCCTTCTATTAATATTAAGAAACTTGGCTTTGACTTTTTTGATGTCTCCTATCCGAAGTGAGGAACCTGCTGAGACCTGGTCATATAGATCTCTCGAAACAGGATAGTAATATTCTATAGTGCATTTCATTTCTCTTGCGCTCCAGGCACTGTATTGAAGAAGAATCTTCCTCAACTTTGGTTCAAAAAATGGTTCAAATGGCTCTAAGCACTATGGGACTTAACATCTGAGGTCATCAGTCCCCTAGACTTAGAACAAATTAAACCTAACTAGCCTAAGGACATCACACACATCCATGCCCGAGGCAGGATTCTAACCCGCGATCATAGCAGCATCGAGGTTCCAGACTGAAGCTCCTAGAACCACTCGGTCACAGCGGCCGCCCTCAACTTTGGCTTCGCCATTTTAACACACCAGTCGATAGCAGTGGCATATCTACTACGAGTTCGCAGGCATATTGCCCACACTTCTTTAATCAGGTCTTCTAAATCACGATTTACTAACAAGGAAGTGTTCAAATTCTGCTATTTCTTCGGTTGGCTAACTGGCTATGTTGTTAGATTTATGCAAGCCAAGACACTTCAATGGTCGGAAAAATACGTACGAATGGTTTCTAATTTTGTCACGAAAGTTTCAAGATTTTTAGGAATATATAATCTAACAATCCTGCTACGAGATGTTGCCGAGATATAAGTGAACTCAACAAAGGAGGGGTATTTGATTTCCCACATATCCTTTAATTCTAAACCAGTAACTAGTTGTTTCAGTTAACTTGAGAATTTAAAATTAGGTAACTGACCTTTTTGATTTAAAACAATTAAAATCATCTCCAAGTAATAACTGTCTTGGAGTTTTCCTTGACAAGTACATCAGGTCATCTTTGAAGAAACGTGCCCTGTCAGCTCGGTGAAAACTTCCTGAAGGGGCATACGAGTTGATGATAGTCACATCATAGATATTTAGTCCTATTCCCCTTCCGGATTCCAGTCGTTCCACCTCACTAACTGTAATCCCTTCCCTCACCAAAACAGCTGTTCCAACACTTGTTTCGGGAGACACATTTATGTAACTGACGTAACCGGGAATTACTAAATCCGACATTTGAACTTCTTGTAACAGGGCAATGTCAATCGCGGATTCGTACGAAAATTCCTTAAGTGCCAATAATTTCAAACCGGTCGTAATTTTATTTATTTTTATAGTGGGGATACAATAAGAGTGCGTCACTGCGCTGTCACTATGTAGTTGTTTTGATGAACTAATTTAGTTTCCTGTGGTTCAGGGTTCAGTTAAGCTATAACAGTTTTCTCGGAAGGCTGAACTTGGGATAACAATTCAATCAGTTTATTAGTTACTGTCCCGTTTTTTTTTTTTTTTTTCTACGTCTGATGTTTTCTCTTGAACTGATTCCCTTTAAACTTTCTGATTTTTCCGCCAGTGATTCGCGTAGGACCGTTTCGTACCGAACATTCTTTGGGCTTGGGTCGGCTGAGGCGTCGCAGCTAGGGCGCGATCACCAATTTGTCTATTAAAGCTTTCTTGTGTGAATGTATGTGGGCTCCAGTGTAGGCAGAATCTTATACGATCTGCAACGGGCGAGCTGTGTCCTGCAGACGTGCGTCCTGACCATATGGCGTGACTGCAGCGTGTGAAAGTAGCGGAGAGGCGCTTACAGAGTAGTTACATTCTCTGGAACTATAAAAATTAATAACTGATCTCGAAATAGCCTGAGGAACTTCATATTAGGTACATATACTTCTGTTGTGAAAAGGAACAATCGGTCAAAATCTGAAGTCAATAACTGTCATAATTTGGAAGTTAAAAAAAGAAAAGTCCATAAAAAACGTAATTATCCAACAATTAAAAACTATAATATATATATATATATATATATATATATATATATATATATATATATATATATATATATGTGTGTGTGTGTGTGTGTGTGTGTGTGTGTTAATAGTTCACCAACTGTGACTATTTTAAAGATATGATAACACCTTCACTGTTTAGATTCAAATTTGGAAAGTTCTCATTTTATAAAATCTTTCCTAATTTCGCTGTACAAATAACTTTCTGAATCCACCAGTGGTTCCCCTACTTGTGGATGACGGATGTCCAAGCATGTTTGAATATGTAAGACACAGCCAGAACGTTCGTGACTATACAGTTAAATTCCAACGTAAGGTACAACTTAAAGCTTATTTCATTTTATTTGTTTAACAAGAGAGTTTTGAGTTGCTTATTTTAATGACGTCAAAGAGCTGAGAGCAGTGGTTGGTTCTTGCTAGATTTTGGGGCGAACCGCGCCCTGGAAGTCAGTTCAGATTGGCCGCAATTCTGTGCAGCCAAAAGAAGTGAGACGGTTTGCCACCTAACGCATGACATAGAGGGGCTTGGAGAGGCAGAGAGAGGAGAAGGAAGTGGTGGACTAGCTTTAGAACGAGCCAGTCATGCTGAGTGTCCGAACGCATTATGTGTAAAATGAAGTGATTTGTGACTTCCGCGTTTCGGTACAGTGATAAAGGTAGCTGGCGTTTACCATTAACTATTTGTGAAATTTTATAAGTCGAGAAATATTTTGTTCTGGGGAAAATCGCGGTGTGTAACCTTTGAACTAAAAGCGTGGTGGTACTAAGTACATTTCTTTATTACTGAGTATTTATGGCGAGTAGAATCTTTATTTAAAGACAACCACTGAATGCTGAGTGCAAAAGTAAATAGCAGTTTATTGACTGTGTTACTCTCGTAAATGATTTCGGAATTGGATAGGAAAAGTTTTGGCTGTTTGAGTGTGACGAGGCGTATGAACAGGAGCTTTAATGATTTGAACACATGTGGGCTGATGATCTTGCTTAATAGCAATAAAAAAAATCCTAATGCAAGTTCAAAAGGACCTTTGAACTTAGAAATTTGAACAGCAACCCATTTTCGATTTATTCCTTAGAGTTCACAAGACTATTTTCAGCTTTTTGTACTTATAGCGGCCTCCAACGTGTAGTTATGAAATCTAAGTTTCTTCAACACTGCTATTCTGAGATAGCTGCAATCAGGAGTTACGTGTACAGATCTGCAGAAGTATCGAGGTATGTGGACAATTTATGTTGCAGAACCGCCGTCGATGAGAGAAAGAACGCGTTACGTCGCAGGCCTTTCCGGATTTTCCCTTCCCTTGGCTACGAGCTATGTTCACATTGGGTTGCTTTTGAGTTTTGCTTCGCGGTTCATCTGGAGCAGCAGCAGACGCCTTCGCAGTTTATGTTGCCGCCGCCTTCCCTGAGGTGTTGACCGTGATTTCATTTTGGCCACCACGTCGCCGCACCAACGATTAATGCCACCTGCGCGCTGCACCTCCGCCGCTCTGCTGCCGCGAGGAATTCAGTTCTTTGAAACATATTGTATTACTCTGTTTGTTTAAAGCGTCTTATGTCTCAATAAATGACTGTTAGTGGGGTCACCGATATTTCTCTCGCACCTCACCCACTGAGCCAAGTAAAGAACCCACTCCAACGGCCGGCCGGAGTGGCCGTGCGGTTTTAGGCGCTACAGTCTGGAACCGCGTGACCGCTACGGTCGCAGGTTCGAATCCTGATTCGGGCATGGATATGTGTGATGTCCTTAGGTTAGTTAGGTTTAAGTAGTTCTAAGTTCTAGGGGACTGATGACCACAGCAGTGAAGTCCCATAGTGCTCAGAGCCATTTTTGAACCACTCCACCGCCCACAAAGTGTCGCTTTCCCTCCCGCCATTCCTGACAAAATAATGACCTTTGCTCCTCTGTATCACTGACGCTCAATATCTAGTGTCACTAAACCCCGACGCACTACATATGATACCACATACAGTTAAGAAGATACGTCATAAACACCGAGCTGTGCCAGAAACTGCCGAATTTTGCTTGACGTTTAAACGTATTACTCTTTTTATACCAACACTATTCGCTGCACATTTTTCGTACAGTATCCACATATACCGTTGAATGTACCTATAAAATTACATCCTATGACACGTAGAGCATGAAATATAAGGTCATAAACAAGCAGAGGCGTGAAAAATGCCACGTAATGCAAGGCGTTTTATTAGTTTCTCCTTTTACTACTGAGACATTCTGAAGTCCAGTTTCCTTAAGGAGGAGGAGGAGGAGGAGGAGGAGGAGGAGGAGAGTAGTGTTTAACGTCCCGTCGACAACGAGGTCATTAGAGACGGAGCGCAAGCTCGGGGGAGGGAAGGATTGGGAAAGAAATCGGCCGTGCCCTTTCAAAGGAACCATCCCGGCATTTGCCTGAAGCGATTTAGGGAAATCACGGAAAACCTAAATCAGGATGGCCGGAGACGGGATTGAACCGTCGTCCTCCCGAATGCGAGTCCAGTGTGCTAACCACTGCGCCACCTCGCTCGGTTTTCCTTAAGGAAATCCCTGACAAATGGCGGTGCTTTTGACAGCTTTCAACTGCGAAACGCAGACGGCTATTGGAGAAAACGATGGCCGTCTATAGAGTTATGAAAAGGGTTTGCCGCCGGCCGTAGTGGCCGAGCGGTTCTAGGCGCTACAGTCTGGAATCGCGCGACCGCTACGGTCGCAGGTTCGAATCCTGCCTCGGGCATGGATGTGTGTGATATCCTTAGGTTAGTTAGGTTTAAGTATTTCTAAGTTCTAGGGGACTGATGACCTCAGAAGTTAAGTTCCATTTGAACCAAGAGGCTTTGCCATAGAAGCGTTAACAAAATAGCGTTGTATACACATGATGCAGCTGCGCCCAGCATACAAAAGCTGCCCGGGATCGTTTTTCTTAATCTGGTTTATGTAATTACACATTTTTATATTGTGTGTATTTCTTTATACGACTGTTTCATATTTTCAAAGGTCTTCACACGAGTACAGGGAAATGAACTTTTAGCGATTCTTCACTACAAACACAGTTCGGTTTTTGTTTCCGTTACTAATAGAAAACTGGGAAAATTAATATGCGGGCATTGGTGGGGTTGTCAGTGAGCTGTCCTTTAATTGCTGTATAAAAGTAATAACCACAGAAAGAATTGACTCAGCGGAGATAAAAAGAACCCGTCACGATGTCATAGTATGGAACAGTCTCGCCAAAAGTAGCGAACGTTTTTAAACCTCACGGTGTCAAAATAGCTTTCCAGACAAATAATCTAATGAGGTATAACCTGAAGCACGATTTCTGTAAGAAGTTCGAAAGATGTGGAGTTTATGAAGTTCAATGCACATCCTGTGATGCGAAATATACTGGGCTATATGGAAGAACATTTTCGATCACGTACAAAGAACATAAAGATGTATTCGAATTAACTAATTCGCTGTTGCGAATCATATATTCGGAACAGCCATCTTCTTTGGGTCACAGAAGAAGAATTAGGAATTTTGCACAGGAAAAGAAAGGGAGGAAACTCGAATTGGAACTTCCTGGCAGATTAAACCTGTGTGCCGGACCGAGACTCGAACTCTACATCCCCCAGGCTGTGGCTGAGCCGTGTCTCCCCTATATCCTTTCTTTCAGGAGTGCTAGTCCTGCGAGGTTCGCAGGAGAGCCTCTGTAAAGTTTGGAAGGTAGGAGACGAGGTACTGGCAGAAATCGTGCTGTGAGGACGGAGCGTGAGTCGTACTTGGGTAGCTCAGTTGGTAGAGCACTTGCCCGCGAAAGGCAAAGGTCCCGAGTTTGAGCCTCAGTCGAGCACACAGTTTTAATCTGCCAGGAAGTTTCATATCAGTGCACAATCCGCTGCAGAGTGAAAATTTCATTCTGGAAACTCGAGTTGTTAGAGGCGTAGGAGACCGCCTTTCATGAAAAGAAACATGGCAATATCATGAATGCACAAGTCAAAGACAACGAAATGAGATTCCCCAGTGACTTTGTAGAATTGTTTCAAGGCACGTATATAATTACATATTTGTAATAAACATTTGATGGAATAGCTAGTGGCTGACGATCGTTGGCTGAGGACATGAGGAAACGTAAGTGACCAATACAACAGCATTGTGCTTGAGCCAATAGATACAGTTACACACTAACATCACAGTAACGTCAGTTAACAACAGCTCTTGGATCTGTGCAGATGCGTCAATTGGACATACTGTACGGGGAACCCGTAACAGATAGGAAACTGCGTGCTGTAGTGTGCGGTGTTAGATGCGGCGACCACTGACACATGTCGACGATTTTAATGTAAGACGAGGACCCACAGTCCAAATGGTTCAAATGGCTCTGAGCACTATGGGACTTAACATCTGAGGTCATCAGACCCCTAGAATTTAGAACTACTTAAACCTAAGTAACCTAAGGACAGCACAGACATCCATGCCCGAGGAAGGATTCGAACCTGCGACCGTTGTGGTCGCGCGGTTCCAGGCTGAAGCGCCTAGATCCGCTCGGCCACACCAGCTGGCAACCCACAGTCCAATGATTTTTCATGTTAGCCTGTGAAAATCGCATTTATTATTGCCGGCAGATTTTTTTAGCTTTTATCTTCATCAGATAAGTTTTGCAACCCGATGATGAGAGTAGTGTCTCTCGAAATGCGGTGTTGAGCTGTGCTTTGGGCGGAAATACGTTTGAATGCTATCAGTTATTACTGTGAATATTTATCAACCGTTAACTCATATCCGTAATAGATAATATTACATTCGAATGTTTCCTAAAGTTGAAAAATGCTTGTTCAATTTAGCGTAACCCTGTTGCCACCAGGCTTTCCCCAATTCAAACGCCACTTGGAGAGGCCCCTAACCTCCGAAGTTTTGATGCCTGCTTTCGCACCTTTAGTTTCTGATTTCCACCGTGCAGACACAGTGTAGCAGTGATATATTGCGCTACCCAGCTACGGAATACGTGGAGGCAAAGTAGGAGCTAGTCCAACTCTCTGACAAACGGAGATTATCCTAATAAAATTGCATCAATACCTTTGATAGCAGAATTAGTTTCGTTTTTAGATTACGAGTCAACTGATATAAGTTAGGGCCTGATCTTCCCAGTAGTTTACACGTCCAGTTCATTAAATGCCGATTAAATTATGTCACATTAATTTTAAATGGCAATTAAAGCCCTCCGTAGGCTTGCCTAACCACTTGAGTTCCGGCTCGTGGAGACATTATAATTTTCTGACGCCTGGTATAATTAGTATACAGGGTGGTCCATTGATCGTGACCGGGCCAAATTTCTCACGAAAACTACAAACAACGAAACTTGTCTAGCTTCAAGGGTGAGACCAGATGGCGCTTTGGTTGGCGCGCTAGATGGCGCTGTCATATGTCAAACGGATATCAACTGCGTTTTTTTTCTTAAATAGGAACCCCCACTATTTATCACATATTCATGTAGTGCATAAAGAAATATGCATGTTTTAATTGGACCACATTCTTCGCTTTGTGACAGATGGCGGTAATAGTCACAAACATATGGCACACAATTTTAGACGAACAGTTAGTAACAGGTAGGTTTTTTAAGTTAAAATACAGAACGTAGGTACGTTTGAACATTTTATTTCGGTTGTTCCAATGTGATGGAAGTACCTTTGCGAAATTATCATGTCTGAGAAGGCATGCTGTTACAGCGTGATTACCTGTAAATACCACATTAAAGCAATAAATGCTCAAAATGATGTCCGTCAACCTGATTGCATTTGGCAATACGGTTCCTCTCAACAGCGAAGAGTTCGCCTTCCTTAATATTCGCACATGCATTGACAATGCACAGACCCATGTTGTCAGGCGTTGTCGGTGGATCACGATAGCAAATATCCTTCAACTTCCCCCACAGAAAGAAATCCGTGGACGTCAGATCCGGTGAACGTGCGGGCCATGGTATGGTGCTTCGACGACCAATCCACCTGTCATGAAATATGCTATTCAGTACCGTTTCAACCGCACGCGAGCTATGTGCCGGAAATCCATCATGTTGGAAGTACGTCGCCATTCTGTCCTGCAGTGAAACATCTTGAAGTGACATCGGTAGAACATTACGTAGGAAATCAGCATACATTGCACCATTTAGATTGCCATCGATAAAATGGGGACCAATTATCCTTCCTCCCATAATGCTGCACTATACATTAACCTGCCAGGGTCTCTGATGTTCCACTAGTCGCAGCCTTCGTGGATTTTCCGTTGCCCAATAGTGTAAATTATGCCGGTTTACATTACCGCTGTTGGTGAATGACGCTTCGTAGCTAAATAGAACGCGTGCAAAACATCTGTCATCGTCCCGCAATTTCCCTTGTGCCCAGTGACAGAACTGTAGACGTCGTTCAAATTCGTCGCCATGCAATTCCTGGTGCACTGAATTTTGGTACGGGTGCAATCGATGTTGATGTAGCATCCTCAATATCGGCGTTTTTGAGATTCCAGATTCTCGCGCAATTTGTCTACTGCTGATGTGCGGATTAGCCGGGACAGCAGCTAGAGCACCTACCTGGGCAACATCATTTGTTGTAGGTCGTGGTTGATTCAGATGGTTCAAATGGCTCTGAGCACTAAGGGACTTAACTTCTAAGGTCATCAGTCCCCTAGAACTTAGACTTACTTAAACCTAATTACCCTAAGGACATCACACACATCGATGCCCGAGGCAGGATTCGAACTTGCGACCGTCGTGGTTGACGTTTCACACGTGGCTGAACACTTCCTGTTTCCTTAAATAACGTAACTATCCCGTGAACCCTCCGGACACTTGGATGATGTCGTCCAGGATACCGAGCAGCATACGTAGCACACGCCCGTTGGGCATTTTGATCACAATCGCCATACATCAACACGATATCGACCTTTTCCGTAATTGGTAAACAGTCCATTTTAACACGTTTAATGTATCACGAAGCAAATATCGTCCGCACTGGCGGAATGTTACGTGATACCACGTACTTATACGTTTGTGACTATTACAGCGCCACCTGTCACAAAGCGAAAAAAGTGGTCCAACTAAAACATTCATATTTCTTTACGTACTAGACGAATATGTAATAAAAAATTGGGGTTCCTATTTAAAAAAAACGCAGTTGATATCCGTTTGACCTATGTCAGTGCCATCTAGCGGGTCAACCATAGCACCATCTGGTTTCCCCCTTCAAGCTAGACGAGTTTCGTTCTTTGTAGTTTTTTCGTTTGATGCTTATTTCGTGAGATATTTGGCCCGGTCACTATCAATGGACCACCCTGTAGAATTGGTGCAATATGACGTAATACTAGAAGGCTAAAGCGGCCTTTATTTCGAATTTCAGGCCCTCTCCGCTGTGGCGGAAGGACACACGCCCCCCCCCCCCCCTCACTATTCTTTGCGCCCGACTGTAAGGCATCAACATTGCCGTCACGGGCTGGATCGAATGAGCAATGCGCCCCACTGTTAGGTTGGTTACAGACCTCCTCCTCCTGTGGCTGAGGTAGACACTGTCGTTGGGTCCTGGCACGCATAAGATACGGAAGACGGGAAGCGCTCAGTCGAAGCCAGTGCTAGTAGGTGCGAGTTCGTGAACATCGTCCACGAGTGAGTCGCCGCCATTATGCACAGATGAGCATACTCGCTACATCGGTAGCGGCCATTGATCGCGCGACAGCATACAGCATTGTCAGTAATCAGTTTCCGCGTGCTAATCGGCAGTAATTCCGACGCGACGTGATAAGGTGTACACCAAACTGTTTGTGCGGGAATCGTACCATGTTTCCGTACAAACAGTATCAACTACCCTTATCTGAGCTAGTCTCGCCCATTTTTATGACTTGTAGTGTTTAAATTATCTCACGGTGCACTCTTTCTTAACACACTAGTTAGATCTTGTCTTGTGGTCTAGTGGTTAGCGCTACTGTCTCTGGATCACGATGTCTCGGGCTCGATTCCCGGCCGGGTCGGGGATTTTCTCCACCGTTCGACTGGATGGATCTGTTATCGACATCATTTCATCTTCATTCAAGAATTGACGGGACTGGAGAGTCTGGGAATTTGTACGGATGCTGATAACCACGCCGTTGAACGTCCCACAAACCAAAATCATAATCACCCCCCACTTAACGTGTTACCTTCATTTAGTATATGCAACGACATATCAGGTCTGTCTGTCTGTTTTCTTGGTCTGCGGGTTCCCCCTGTTTTTTCTTCTTTTGTCAATTAGTCACTGAAATCTAGCTAGACGTGACGTAGCATGATACCAGCCACGGTCGGGACATCGGAATAATAACAGGTGAGATAGAATACCGCTCGTTACTAGAAGAACAAGGAAAACTGACAATCAAATTAATTATTCAATATTCTTAATTCAGTGTCGTGAATCCCCGCCATCAGCCACAACATTGCTCTGTTTTTGACACTGCTCGCTTTTAAAACTGTAACATAGAAAGATAGCTAATAAAGATATCATACTTACCGTGCGTACACCTTATTCTAGGAAGGACAAATGATTAAATATTTGAGTGATATGTGGATGGACAGAGTGGGAAATTTTGTACATAGAGGTGCCACTTCTCACACCAACAATGGATCCGAAACAAGCTTCGCATCAAGACGAACAGGGCTTGTGTGACACGCATGGATTCAACTTGCTGCTTAATTTTCAGTCGTAGTACCTGGGGTATGGTCGTGTGACAGCCCCTCAGCAAAAACGTTCACATATTTCCAGGGTGTGAGGGATGTAGACACAGCTGTTTAACTGCTTTATCGGTTTCATCATTCCAAAAAAGCAACAGAAGTAGTAATATTTGTGGCGAATATTTTTAGGAAAAATATCGGTTACTTTCTAAGCAACACGGAACAGCCACGCTCTGGAGAGAGGGAATTAGTTATGAAGTTCCATTAAAGATCCATCGATCTCTGCGATGCTGACGTAAGTAGATCACATGGGGAGATAGCTAGTGCTGGAAGCACAACAACAACACACACACACACACACACACACAGAAAGAGGAGGAGGAAGATGAAAGGGGACACAGAGAGAGAAAGGGAGGGACAGAAACAGAGGGATGTGAGCTCCCTTCTCCCTCTCGACCAATAAAATCAGGTTATGTGGAATAATATATACTGCTGCAGTCACTTTTTAATAATATTTTACTAGCACAATGCATTTTGGCAGCATGCTGCCATCCCCAGGCGCATTATACAGTTACTTATATATCAGCTGATAGGTTATGTACATTAGCTGTGTGTGCCAGTGGAGTTAGTAATCGAAAAATAAACCTGTGTGGAAGGATAAATCTGTTACAGTGCGTACATTATGTGAGTAGAATGATTATGTACACTATTAATACGTTTACTTACGTTTGTGTTGGCGATTTCGTTTTCTGGCACACGGAGCACAGTAACAGATTAATCACAACTTAGCACTTTCACTAACATCTGTTTACATCTTTCCAAAGAGTTTTAAAATCTAAGATAAACTACTTACAGTTTCAAAGACTATTAACATCTTTCCAGATAGCTATAAAATCTAAGCTAAACTACTTACAATTTCAAACACCTGTAGTGAAGATGAGGAGTTTTATCTAGATGTATTGGCAATATGGCGATTGTTACATAGATACTTAACTAAACTATTCTATGAATGAAATAAACATTTAATGTTGGAGAAATTTTTGAAGAAATTAACATCATTAATTTCAAGCATATCACTTAATAATACATCTCCATATGCTGTGCCATGAATGAAGATATCAGTTTTTCATACAAGTCGATTTGGTGTTCGTTATCCTTTTTATGTGATATACAAAGATCATTCGCAGTATCATGGAATGGGTGGCCTGTGTCCTTTATGTGGGAGGCTATTGCTGATCAATTGTAATTGTTAGTGTGGTAAGCATTTATGTGTTCATTATGTCTTGTTTGGAAGTCTCTTCCAGTTTGGCCTATATAAATGGATCTGCAGGTATTACATACTATTTTGTAGATTCCTAATTGTGAGTGTATATCCGTCTGTGTGTATATATTTTGTCTCAGTGTGTGTTGCAGTTTCTTGTGTGTTGTAAAGGCAATGTTAAACTCGTGTGGTTTGACAATGTTTGATATTTTGTAGGAGAGTTTGACTATGAAAAGTAAGCAAGATGTGGGTTTCATTTTCATTTGATGTATGGAAGGTGGTTTATTATTATTGCTCTTCCTTTTTTGCATAAGGTAATAAATTAATACTTCATCATAGCCATTTGCTGAAGTTATTTGTTTTATTATGCTGAGCTCATCAAGATGCGCATATTTATCCTTTGGTATATTGTTGGCTCTGTTAACTAATGCTCTGTATGCAGCAAGTTTGTGTATTGTGGGTTGACAGGATGAGCTGTGTATGGTGATATCTGTTGCTGTTGCCTTCCTGTAAACTTTGAAGATGTGTGAGTTGTTTTATTTACTGATGTTTAGATCAAAGATATTGATGCTCTCATATTCCACTGTGAATTTTATATTTCTATCTTGTTTACTGAGTGTGTCGAGTATGTTCTTAATATCGCTTGAGTCACCATCTACCAGAAGTAATGTATCATCAACATAACGTTTAGAGTAAATGATTTTATCCAAAGAGTTTGATTTTTTAGCAAGAGTTTTTTGCTCAAGGTGGTAATATATATGTTGACAATTATACCAGCTACGCTTGAACCCATTGCAAGACCTCTATGTTGCATGTAGATTTTATTATTAAATGTAAAATAGTTGCAGTTTAGTACTAGTTCAAGGAGGTCCATGAATTCAATAATTTCGGAAAATGACAGTTTTTGAAGTTTTATGAGGTTTTACCTGATGATTTTGAGTGTTTACGGGATGGGAATGTTAGTGTATAGGTTTTTAATGTCAAATGGTACAAGTTGGGCTGAATGGGGAATGTTAATATTTTTAATTTCGTCTAGAAAATAAAATCGCCAACAGATACGTAAGTAAACGTATTAATATATTACCTAATCATGCTATCCACATAATGTACACACTGTAACAGATTTATCCTTCCACACAGGTTTATTTTTCGACTCTTAACGCCACTGGCACACACAGCTAATGTACGTACATAACCTATCAGCTGATGTATAAGTAACTGTATAATGCACCTGATGATGGCAACATGCTGCCAAAACGGATTGTGCTAATAAAATATTAGTGAAAAGTGACTGCAGTAGTATATATTATTCCAAACAATCTTATAATACAGTGGCAGACCTCAAACAACATCCATATAACATGGATACATTTAAATAAAATCAGTGTCGAAAGTAGCAGAGGATCGGATGAACGTGCAAACTAGTAGAAATTTTGCGTCCAACACATGTATCTATTTATCATCCTTTGGCTGGCTTGGATGTAGAATCCTTAGATTTTGCTTGGGTTTCCTAGGAATTAATGAGAACTGCAAAATAGTGAATCATTTGCCAACTGAATAAAAAATAGGATCGTGAAGTACGTAAAGGCTATATGCAGTTATGATTGAAATTGAACCAAGCTTATCTTATTAAATGAAGTTTAATTTGCTTGTGAAACTTAGCTAGCAATAAAGTAAAACAGAAACAGTTTTCACGTGTCTAACTGGTCAGCAAGGTTAGTATATGGCTTCTGTACAGCTAGCAGTAGCGCAAATCTGAACGCAAGGAAGTGGAAGCCCAAAGACCAAAAGCACCCTAACTTCACGAAAATCGAAGACTGAAGTCCATTAAATGAATGTTATGTCATTGAAAAGTGTTACTAAAGCTGTAAAATATAATGGTTTTAGTTGCTCATCAGCGCTACTAGTGCGCGAGGTTTAAATTTAAAGAAAGCTTTGGTTCTCTGCAGCACGTTGTAACACATAGCAAAACGTAAAATTTTAGCTCGTTTCATCTAAAGTTGAAGTTCTCTCAGTCAGCCAACAGCTACCATCATCCGTAAAGGATAGGGTAGGACAGGGCTCAACATACAGCGTAAAACTCAGTGTCGTTCATCCTCGGCACGGCTCGTACGCCGCATAACAATCTCTCTCCAGCATTATTGCCAAATTGAACGCCAAAACTGTGCCTGCGACTGGGACACCGATTATAAAACGTTCAAATGTGTGTGAATTCCTAAGGGACTAAAATCCTGAGGTCATCGGTCCCTAGACTTACACACTACTTAAACTAACTTGTGCTAAGAACAACACACACACTCATGCCCGAGGGAGGACTCGAACCTCCGGCGAGAGGTGCCGCGCAATCCGTGACGTGGCAGTAATGACACTTTGGCACTGGCTACGAACTCGGATAACGTGTGAGCGTCGTCCCTAATACACTAAACAGTTTTAACACTAGAAGCAACAAACAACTACGCAGTTGGCATAAAATTTTCCGAGTATGATATCACGCTATAATGCAAATAGCGTTACTGAAAAACCAACGTTTCGGCCACGGTTAGAGAAGTCTTTCTCTAGGAAGTATACCCAGAAGAAAGCCACTGTGACTGTGGCCGAAACGTTGGTTTTCCAGTAACAGTCTTTTATATTACGACATGGTACCATACTGAGAAAACTTTTATGTCAGATGACTCTGGCCACCGAAGCCTAGTTAGTCAAATTAAGCCAAAATACGCAGTTCTCCACAGTAACACATTACAATACTCAGTGTCTTAATAACAATATTAAATTTACTTAAATCGGCCCTTAATAAAGACTCTTGGCATGTCGATATACTACATTCATTGTAGATTTTGAAAACATTATGTGAAAATTCATTGTAGGGTGATGCAGAATCATTATCTACTTAATTTTTTTGTTAATAAATATGTTTTCCTGGTGAAAATCGGTGTCAACAGCAGTGGTCTTGCGGTTACAGTTGATAGCTCCCAATCACGAACTCAACACCAAGAGTGAGCCTGCGACTGAGACACTAATGACCCTTTGGCACTGGGGCGTCTCCCTTACAAAGCGTTGCCGACTTCACACTGGCTTGTTCGTTACAAAGAAAATTGCTTTTATTCAGTTTTGCAAATAAAACATTTCAACTATCCATGTTTAACGACATCCCTCTTTCTTGTGGTCATTCGCCACCTACAAACTACATTATAAGTTTATCGGTTATCTTGTTACTGACAAAATACACACTAAAACCTTTTGGCAGCACTAGTTTACACCAAAAAAAATGCCAGGTCTTCATTTTCGTCGATCCGGAAGACATTCAGTTTAACGCCGCGCCGGCCGCGGTGGTCTCGCGGTTAAGGCGCTCATTCCGGAACCGGCCGACTGCTACGGTCGCATGTTCGAATCCTGCCTCGGGCATGGATGTGTGTAGTGTCCTTAGGTTAGTTAGGTTTAAGTAGTTCTAAGTTGTAGGGGACTGATGACCATAGATGTTAAGTCCCATAGAGCTCAGAGCCATTTGAACCATTTTTTTTTTTTTTTTTTTTTTTTTTAACGCCGCGTGGTGAAACCTCTGTTAATCTATCTACTGTTTGCAGCCTGTGAAGACTTTAACTTCAGATGAAACTAGCTCAAGCTTTACGTTTTGCAGTACGTGACAACATGCTGCAGTGAACTTAATCTTTTTTAAATTAATTTCTCCTCGTTATCACTTCGCGAGAAATACACATATTTGTACGAAATTTCCATGGTGATGTAGATTCTGACCACAATTGTGAACTGCAGATTAAAACTGAAAAATTGCAAAAAAGGTAGGAGATTAAGGATATGGGACCAAGTAAGTTGAAAAAACCAGATGTTGTTGAGAATTTCAGCTGGAGCATTAGGAAATATTTGACAAGAAGAGGGAAAAGGAATACAGTAGACGATGAATGGGTAGATTTCAGAGATGAAATAGTGAAGGCAGAACAGAATCAAATAGATGAAAAGACAAGGCCAAGTCGAAATCCGTGGACAACACAGGAGTTACTGAATTTAATTAATGCAAGGAGAAAACATAAAAGTGCAGTAAATAAAGCAGGTGAAAAGAAATACAAACGTCTAAAAAAAGAGCTCGACAGGAAGTGCAAAATTTCTAAGCAGGAATGGCTAGACGACAAATGTAATGATTTAGAAGCATATATAGTTAGGAGAAAGGTACGTACCGCCTGTAGGGAAGTTAAACGGGAATTTGGAGAAACGAGAAGCAGCTGTTTGAGCATAAAGAGCTCAGATGGAAAACCAATGCCAAGCAAAGAAGCGAAACCTGATAGGTGGAAGTATTTTCTAGAGGGTCTATACAAGGGAGATAAACTTGCAGGCAGTATTATAGTGTCAGAACAGGACGTAGGTAAAGATGAGATGAAAGACGTCATACTGCGAGAACAAGTTGACAGAGCACTGGAACACGTAAGTGGGAACGAGTCCCTGGAAGTAAACGACATTGCGTCAGAACTACTGATAGCCTTGGGAGAGCCAGCCAAGAAATCTCCACCACCTGGTGTGCAAGATGTATGAGACAGGCACCATACCATCAGATTACAACGAGAATATCATAATTCCAACTCTAAAGACAGCAGGTGCTTACAAGTGTGAATATTATCGAGCTAACATTTTAATAAGGCACGGTTGCAAAATACTAACATGAATTATTTAGAAAACAGTGGAAAATCTGGTAGAAACCGACCTCTGCGGGGATAAGTTTTTATTCTGGCGAAATGTAGGAACACACAAGGCAATATCCACCCAAGGGCTTCTCATAGGAGATATGTTAAGGAAGGTCAAACTTATGTTTGTTGCTTTTTGTAGACTTCGAGAAAGCTTTTGACAATGTTGATTTCAATAATATTTTTGCAATTCTGAAGGTAGTAGAGGTAAAATACAGGAAGCGAAAGTCTATTTACAACTTGTACAGAAACCAGACGGCAGTTATAACGTCGATGGACATGAAAGGGAAGTAGTTGTGTGAGGCAAGTTTGTAGACTTCCCTGATGTTATTCAATATGTACATTGAGCAAGCAGTAACGGAAATCAAAGAGAAATTTGGAATAGGAATTAAATTCCAGGAAGAGGAAATAAGAAACTTTGAAGTTTGACCATTAAATTGTAAGTCTGTCAGAGACAGCGAAGAACTTGGAAGAACAGCTGAACGGAATCCATCAACAAAAGCAAACCAAGAATAATGGAATGTAATAGAATTAAACCAGGCGATGCTAGGGGAATTCGATTAGGAAAAGAGTCACTTAAGGTAGTAGATGAGTTTCGCTCTTTGGGCAGCAAAATAACTAATAATGGCCGAAGTAGTGTGGATATAAAATGTAGACTACATTGGTAAGAAAAGCATCTCTGAAGAAGTGAATGTCGTTAACATAGAAAATTGATTTAAGTGTTAGAAAATCTTTTGCCAGAGTATTTGTAAGGTGTGTAACTTTGTATGGGTGTGAAAGATGGACAATAAACGGTTTCCACATAAAGAGATTAGAAAAATGGTTCGTATGACTCTGAGCACTATGGGACTTAACATTTGAGGTCATCAGTCCCCTAGAACTTAGAACCACTTAAACCTAACTAACCTAAGGACATCACACACATCCATGCCCGAGGCAGGATTTGAATCTGCGACCCTAGCGTTGAGCGGTTCCTGACTGAAGCGCCTACAACCGCTCGGCCACCGCGGCCGGCAAAGAGAATAGAAGCTACAGAAGAATGCAAAAGGCTACATGGGTAGATCAAGAAACTAATGAGAAGAAAAGAAATTTGTAGCACAACCCGATTAGGAGAATGGATCGCCAATTTAATACTGGAGGGAAGTGTGGCAAGTAAAGGCCACAGAGGGAGACAAAGAGATGAATACAGTAAGCAGATCCATTAGATTGTAGGTTGTAGTAGATATTCAGAGATGGAAAGGATTGCACAGGATACGGCAGCATGGATAACTCCACCAAATTAGTCTCAGGACCGAAGACTACAAAAACAGCAATATGATTTCCTCAACACGGTCTACACATTGAAGATAATAAATTCTATAAATACGCGCTGCTACTGAAATAAATGCACAACTGAACTTACAAATAAATTCCTAGACCTAAACTGCTTTTCACTTACTTCATTGTCTGACAAAGATTTCTGCAGATCTTTCGCAAGCAGCGCATAGCATACAGCAGCAAAGTAGCAATATCAAACTACGAGTGAAAATTCTGTTCCACAAAGTGCAGTGTGCATGCTTGCATGATAAACTGAATGATTGGTGGGAATTTGAACTAGTAAGAAGTGACATCTGATCAAATTCAAATGAAGCTTTATATGCAGGAGCAATGCTCTAAAAATCAACTGAACGTTCACAATACTATTTATGCAACATGCACGTCTTCTTGAGGCCACAAGTGGCCCATCGGTACCATCCGACCGCCGTATCATCCTCACTGAGGATGCAGAAAGGAGGGGCGTGTGGTTAGCACACCGCTCTCCTGGTCGTCATGATGGTTTTCTTTGACTGGAGCCGATACTATTCGGTCGAATAGCTCCTGAATTGGCCTCACGAGGTTGAGTGAACCCCGAAAAATGCCAACAGCGCATTGCGGCCCAGATGGTCACCCATCCAAGTGCTGGCCACGCCCGGCAACTCTTAACTTCGGTGGTCTGATGGGAGCCGACGCATCCACTGCGGCAAGGCCGTTGCCTGATGCAACATGATGTTAACAAGTAACTTTAAGCAAGGGATACTCATCTTCCTATCAGAGCAATGCATATAACATTCCTACTACCTGAGCCTCGTTATCTCCTCATAATAATCTCAAAAACATAAAACAAAGCCACTCACTTGCGTGCTTACCCCAGCCTGTCAACGTTGCAGGAAAACTCACAAATAATCTCATCACTTTCTCTCTCTATAATTGCACTAAAATATTCATACTCGAATTCCATCAATCTTATATCACATAAAGGCAATTTCTTGAGAATTTTTCAAAATAAATCTGCTACTCAACGCTGCTCAACTTATATTGCGTGTAATTTGCGCTCAGGCAGAGGTCGTATAGCGACACAAAGATATTGCAACAGTAGTCAAAGATTATTCAGCCATATGGTTTTGCTCTATGTGAGCTACGCACACTTACGTAATAAACAGAATCTACGAAGTAACCAAAATAACATGTATACCTCGCAACCCCTTTCGCTCTATGCGCGCGTACGTGGGATGGCCAAAACATGGATCACCCATGCGTTTTTAATGAGCGCTTTTTGCGTGCGGCGTCAGCGTTCTTTAAGTTTCAGGAAAAATGGGAGAAATAGAAAGGGATGTAGAGAGAGAGACGGGTAGAGATGTATTGAACAGCAAGAAAGGGGGAGCGTGTGCTTGTATGCCTGTTTTCTCATTCTCTTTGTTTTCAAACCTTCATCTAGGTTCATTATTCGCTTCCTTCTCTGCTTAATTAAAGAACGGCAGCCCACAGTTTTGGATGGCTCGGGTACTGTGGAACGATGGTGCCACCGCCAGGTCGATATTGGCTTGTGAGTGGAGAGTTGTAGCCGCCTTGGTGCGGAGGCGTAACAGACGGCTGTCAGGGCTGAGAATTGGAGAGAGTCGGGGACTCGTAGATGTCGTCCACTCACTCAGTCTTTCCCGTTGCTCAAAAAATATTCGACCGCCCCACTAGCAGCGCATAAGGGAGGCGGCCGCCGGCTCCATTAGCGCGCAGCCAAAGTGCCCGGATTGGGTGATTTATGAACTCTGCCCGCACTGGTCGACGGACAATTGTTGGCGGGGTGGCCGCTGCGGAGTGGGTGGGGGTGGAGGGGTGTGGGGAGGGTAGGAGGGCGTGTGGCAGAGCTGACCGTGCCGCTACTCCGCGCTCCACCCGACACGAGCAAGCCCGCAGTGCTCGGCCCTCGAGCCACTCCGTCTAACTGCAGTTCCGCACGTTGAGAGACACTGCGCGCTGCTGGCGGTGTAGGCGGCATCCCGCGTCGAAAATGTACCAGTGAAATGCTGTCCGCGAACAGATTTTCTGGTGCACTTTCGATTCTGCCAGACAACTACAAGCAAAACTATCACAATAGTGATAAAATCGAAGCACAGTTGGAAGGTTTTTTTTCTATTTTGAACTGCAATTTCCTTTACCTTTAATATAAAGGGAGTGGAAAGACTTGACTCACACAGTGACCATTTCATTTCAACATATTTATTTGCATCATAGATAAATAATTAAGAGAATTACAGTCATATATCAGATAATAATTTCTTTAAGAAACGCCATTCAGGCAAACTTTACAGACTGCTTGTTATATAAAACCACAAATGAATTAATCTCTTTAAAAATATTTAAAAACCCGCCACTCGTGCCAATTTTACAAGCTGCTTGTTATATGAAACCACAAGCGTACTAAACTCTTTGCAATCACTTAAAAAAGCGCCACTCTGGCGAAGTAAATCATTTAAAATAGACTTTACATCAAATAACCAGGAAATAAATTATAAAAAACAGTTTATGGTGGGTCATGGCCCATCGAACATAGGCCGGTATGAGGTGGAGCTTACACCATTAAGTTTAGTAGTGGTTTTGACTTTGTACATATGTACTGTTTGTATTTTCCTTTTCCTTTTCGTTTATAAATGTATAGCTATGGTGCTCTTTTAATCATTAATACTAGGTGCTTCTTTCGCAATCGAGACGGATTTTTAGTTTTTTAATATATTAACCAACGGTTGATGACGTGCTGCGATGTTGAAGGTTCTTAAAATCAATTATTATTTCAACATAGGTTGAAAACCGCCCCTCCCGGGCGAGATATTGCCAAACAACTATACAAGGTTGTAGACAGTTTGATCGATAATAACCCAGTTATTTCCCCAGCAAAATTGACATAAACCAGTAAGGCTGAATTTACCCAATTTTAGAAAACGGTTTCAATTAAGACACATTCTTCTAGAAATACCTCAAAATTCTTAAGCCAAATATTTAAAACATTTAACCCGGGCAAAATTGCAGAGACACTACAAGTTTTAGAAAACTGCAGCTTGTACCATAACTGAGGTCCGAGATTGTGAGGCCGCGACTTGGCCACGAACGGTGGAGGCGACTGAGTGCTTATCTTCGAATTAAGATGTGTACTCCGTTTGTACTTTCACCCAGTTGAGAGCACCGAAATCGAAACCAAATAGCACACGCGAGCTCAGGCGAAGTCTATCGCCCGTACGCCCGCTAGTAATTTAAAAGGTGAGGCTCTGCACTTCAGTGGCCCACAGCTTCCGATCTCTGAAACATAAATCAGAAGTGGCAACAGGGAACCAAACAACCCTCCCTTCTCCTTAATACTCAAACTTGTACAGAAAACTACTTCGATAAAATGGACAATGATAACACTGATTTCATTCCTTTAAGCAGAACCACGTACACGAATGATGCAAACGTAACTGGCTCATTAAAACCCAACCATCACATGGACCACCTTATGTGGGCCTGTAAGGTACCACACGGCAATCTTTAGAATATAAATCGTTCGGCAAGGCTGCGGACACATTTAAATGTTTTAGACACTTGGCAGCTGAAATAAGAACAATATTATTAAGGAGCGAAGCACACAATAAGAGGCATGAAATATCACATCAAAGTCCTTGCAACGCTTTGCTGCCTCAAGAGCAATCATCATTGTATTTCACTAATCGTTAGTAGGACTTGAATTACTTAACTTGATGCCAGCTGCTGGATCGATGTGGCGAAGACACGAGACGTTGCTTAGTCCGATAGTGACAGCGTGTTCCTTCACGGAAGCGAGCACATGCATAGCTTCACGAGTTTGCCAAGAAGTCACAGCGCCGGCCCGCTGTTACTGACCCCAGTACGATCAAGCGCTAGCTGCCGCCCGTGCTCAGGCACACCGCGCTCGTTGTCGTCTCTCCAACGTCTCGCTAATACGCGCACTTCCGCGTGCCGTGCCCAACGTTGTTCCTTTTCCATTCCGTACTGCCCGCTATCCTCAGCCAGCCCAGACTCCAAAGACAAACTTCTGCCGCAGGGAATCAATAGTGCCTAACTCAAAGATAGCCCTGGCACCAGTTCCGCCACGGCTCAACAGTTGCAGGGAACAATTTCAATTTCGTGTACTGAAAGCACTCGCGTGGACCTAGATGAGACGAGTAAAATTGGTGAGAGACAATTGTAAGTTTTTATTTATTTATCTTTTTTTTTTTTTTAAGAATTCCCTCTCAGTGGGCGAGGTGTGTGCAGGTGCATCGTCGTGAAGTGGATGCTAGTCATCGTTCTCCCATGTTTTATGTTCCTAAATCGAACAACTTTCCTGAATCCTCTCAAACCATGATACACGGAACTTCCGTCTCTATCGGGACATGTGAAATAAATTACTTATTTACAGTACCATGACTGGTAATAAAAGATATCACTTCATGTTTATGTGAATTTTCAAATACTACAGCGATGGGCAGAAATATATAGGGTGTTTGGAAATTCCCGTTACAGACTTCTAGGATTTGTAGAATATAGTGAGTACATGGTATTTTGAACAGGAGTCTCGCGGGGTGGCCGCACGGTTTGAGGCGCCATGTCACGGACTGCCCCTCCCGCCGAAGGTTCGAGTCCTCCCTCGGGCATGGGTGTGTGTGTTGTTCTTAGCATAAGTTAGTTTAAGTAGTGTGTAAGTCTGGGGTCCCATGACATCAGCAGTTTGGTCCCTTAGGAATTTACACACACTTGAACATTTGAACAGGAACCCCCGTTTACCTGCTATAACCATTTGCAACATGTTATTAACGTGACCTCTTTTACAAGTAATTTATTACGATTGATCCAGTACATCACCTGTTTTCCAGTTTCACTAATTGACATCCAAGTAAATCTCTCCTACACTCGTTGACAGATTACCTTCAACTTGATGCGATACGGACCCTTCCAGTTCAGGTATTCGGTGTCTCCTTGGAGCACCAGTCACGTCTGCTGACAGTGAATGTATCCCTTTCACGCCGTTGCGTAGTTGAAAAAAGTATGCGAGGGTGTCGTGCGTTGTGGATAATGATCTTGATAAGATAGTCTAGCAGTTCTTCCCTTACCGTGAGTTTCGCCATATAGGAGGGTCGTGTCGGTGTATTGTGCAAACGTGCACTCAACCATTCTCTTGAACACTCATACACACGTGAGTGAGACTCGAATCAGATCAGAGACATAGGACAGACGTCAAATAACATAAACCAATCAGACGTAAGCAACCCCCACCATGACTACCCTGTTACATACCTACCTGTCACACATGTTCTCAAATGGCTGTATCACGTAAATGGTACGTTTCCGGACATGGGTTCCAATTGAAAATATTGTCTACTCGGTCCCTTCTACAAGTGCTACAGGTTTGTAACGAGAATGTCCGAGCATCCTATATAAACACCAAAAAGATAACGCACTAGCATACCTAATATGATGTAGAAAAACCGTTCGCATTCAAAACAGCCTCTGCTCGTCTCGGGATGTAAAGGATGTTATAAGTGGATAGCGAAAACGCATCCTTGTCCGCAGAGTACAAAGGCCCGATAACATTGATATTTGTGGTGGCCAGAGGAGGTGCAACATTTTATCCTAGTGCTCAGGAATCCAGGACTGGACGATGAAATCAGTGTGCACAGGGGCACCGCCGCTTAGGAACACAACATGAGTAACGTAGTAGTAAATATCCTCGGAGTAGTGAAGAAACTTAAATCACTTAATAAATGCAAGTCATCTAGTCCAGACTGTATACCAATTAGGTTCCTTTCAGAGTATACTGATGCATTAGCTCCATACTTGACAATCAATCATATACTACCGTTCGCTCGACGAAAGATCCGTACCCAACGAGTGGGAAGTTGCACAGATCACACCAATATTCAAGACAGGTAGTAGGAGTAAATGGTTCAAATGGCTCTGAGCACTATGCAACTTAACTAATGAGGTCATCAGTCGCATAGAACTTAGAACTAGTTAAACCTAACTAACCTAAGGACATCACACAATAAATGCCCGAGGCAGGATTCGAACCTGCGAACGTAGCGGTCGCTCGACTCCAGACTGTAGCGCCTAGAACCGCACGGCCACTTCGGCCGGCTAGTAGGAGTAATCCACTAAATTACAGGCCCATTTCATTAACGTCGATATGCAGCAGGATTTTGGAACATATATATTGAGTTCAAACATTATGAATTACCTCAAAGAAAACGGTCTATTGACGCAGAGCCAGTGGGTTTAGAAAACATCGTTCTTGTGAAACACAACTAGCTCTTTATTCGGATGAAGTGTTGAGCGCTATTGACAAGGAATTTCAGACTGATTCCTATTTCTGTATTTTCGGATGGTTTTTGAGACTGTACCACACAAGCGGCTTGTAGTCACATTGAGTGCTTATGGAACATCGTCTCACTTATGTAACTGGATTCGTGACTTCCTTTCAGACAGGTCACAGTTAGTAGTAACTGACGGAAAGTCATCGACTACAACAGAAGTGGTCTCTGGCGTTCCCCAAGGTAGTGATGTAGGCCCTTTGCTGTTCCTTTCTACACAATCGATTTGGGAGACAATCTGAGCAACGCGTTTTACGTTGTTTGCAGATGACGCTGTCGTTTGGCGAAAAATAAAGCCGTCAGATGATGAAAACACATTGCACAACCATTTAGAAAAGATATCTGAACGGTGCCAAAATTAGCAGATGACCCTAAATAACGAAACGTATGAGGTCATCCACGTGAAGGCCAAAAGGAATCCGTCAAACTTCGGTTACACGATAAATCAGTCAAATCTAAAGGCCGTAAATTCAACTAAATGCCTAGGAATTAAAATTATGAACAACTTAAATTGGAAGGAACTCATAGAAAATGTTTTGGGGAAAACAACGTTTCATTGGCAGACAGTTAGAAAACGTAACATGTCTACTAAGGAGACTGCCAACAATGAGCTTATCCGTCCTCTTTTGGAATACTCCTGTGCGGTGTGGGACCCTTACCAGATAGGACTGACAGAGTACATCGAAAAAGTTCAAAGAAGGGCAGCACGTTTTGTATTATAGCGAAATATGGGAGAGAGTGTCACTGAAATGATGTAGGAATTGGCCTAGGCATCTTCGGAAGAAAGTCATTTTGGAATTCCAGAACACCCTGCAACTCCTTGTTGGTGTGACATAAAGCTCTCTTCTCACTTTTCATCTGCTGCCCTCTTATTTCACATCCATTCCGATTACTCAACACACAATTTCCTCCAAGTTGTCACTTAGTTGACGATCTTTTCCCGCTTTTCCCGTACAGGGCAGAGATCTTCGATATGAATCCTTTAGGAAACACTAAACACTTCAGCTGTCTGAGTTACGGAAGCACTCTCCATACGAGGGCCAACAATTTGTCCACATTCGAATTCACTTAGCTCCGACAGAATGTACTCACAACTATACAGAACACTCTTCTGACACTTACTAATGTATGGAGAACACTGTAGAGGCAGACTTGGCTAACGTCTATATATAAACTACTGGCCATTAAAATTGCTACACCAAGAAGAAATACAGATGATAAACGGGTATTCATTGGACAAATGTATTATACTAGAACTGAAATGTCATTACATTTTCACGCAATTTGGGTGCATAGATCCTGAGAAACCAGTACCCAGAACAACCACCTCTGGCCGTAATAACGGCCTTGATGCGCCTGGGCATTGAGTCAAACAGGTCTTGGATGGCGTGTACAGGTACAGCTGCCCATGCAGCTTCAACACGATACCACAGTTCATCAAGAAAGGTCACTGGCGTATTGTGACGAGCCAGTTGCTCGGCCGCCATTGACCAGACGTTTTCAATTGATGAGAGATCTGGAGAATGTGCTGGCCAGGGCAGCAGTCGAACATTTTCAGTATCCAGAGAGGCCCGTACAAGACATGCAACATCCGGTCGTGCATTATCCTGCTGAAATGTAGGGTTTCGCAGGGATCAAATGAAGGGTAGAGCCACGGGTCGTAACACATCTGAAATGTAACGTCCACTGTTCAGAGTGCCGTCAATACGAACAAGAGGTGACCGAGACGTGTAACCAATGGCACCCCATACCATCACGCTGGGTGATACGCCAGTATGGCGATGACGAATACACGGTTCCAATGTGCGTTGCCCGCGATGTCGCCAAACACGGATGCGACCATCATGATGCTGTAAACAGAACCTGGATTCCTCAGAAAAAATGACGTTTTGCCATTCGTGCAACCCAGGTTCTTCGTTGGGTACACCATCGCAGTTGCTCCTGTCTGTGATGCAGAGCCAAGGGTAAGCGCAGCCACGGTCTCCGAGCTGATAGTCCATGCTGCTGCAAACGTCGTCGAACTGTTCGTGCAGATGGTTGTTGTCTTGCAAACGTTCCCATCTGTTGACTCGGGGATTGAGACGTGGCTGCACGATCCGTTGCAGCCATGCGGATAAGATGCCTGTCATCTCGAGTGCTAGTGATACGAGGCCGCTGGGATCCAGCACGGCGTTCCGTATTACCCTCCTGAACCCACCGATTCCATATTCTGGTAACAGTCATTGGATCTCAACCAACGCGAGCAGCAATCGCGATAGGCTACAATCCAACCTTTATCAAGGTCGGAAACGTGATGGTACGCATTTCTCCTCCTTACACGAGGCAGCACAACAACGTTTCACCAGGCAACGCCGGCCTACTGCTGTTTGTGTATGAGAAATCGGTTGGAAACTTTCCTCATGTCGGCACGTTGTAGGTGTCGCCACTGGCGCCAACCATGTGTGAATGCTCTGAAAAGCTAATCATTTGCATATCACAGTATCTTCTTTCTGTCGGTGAAATTTCGCGTCTGTAGCGCGTCATCTTCATGATGTAGCAATTTCAGTGGCCAGCAGTGTAATTGTTTCCTTTTTTCTGGTATTTTCTATTCTTCTTCCACTGTTCACGGACTGTGGTTGCGTGTGTGCAGCAACCAAGAACTGTGTATTTTGAAACTAAATCGGTTTTTCTGTCGTTTGTATTGTATAGTGTCTACTTCTAGTTCGTGTGATAGGTATCTTTGTTCAATTATGGGGCCATGGGGCATTACAGGGTCTCGTGTCTCATAAAGCAACAAATCCAGTATGAGTTGAAGATTTGTAGTCGGTCGGTGGAAAGTAGAGCTGCCGAGTTGTGTGCATGGGTCTGTGGCGCATTGGGCTACCCGCTGCAAGTCACTGCGACCAATATGGGTGATGAAGACGCCGCCACGTGTGTTTGTTCCACCTTCTTCACAGCTGTGAAGGAAAACGTTGAGTTTTTAGAGTCCAATAACCTTCTTGAGTGCAAATATACTGGATTCCTATTCAGATTATCCGTTTGTGTAGTCAAGTCCGGTACTTATAGTCTGTTAATACAAAAAAAAGGCTCTGAGCACTATGCGACTTAACATCTATGGTCATCAGTCCCCTAGAACTTAGAACTACTTAAACCTAACTAACCTAAGGACATCACACAACACCCAGCCATCACGAGGCAGAGAAAATCCCTGACACCGCCGGGAATCGAACCCGGGAACACGGGCGTCGAAGCGAGAACGCTACCGCAAGACCACGAGATGCGGTCTCTGTTAATACAGATCCAAAACAAACTCCAGAAACTGATGGCTTACAAAATAAGGTTTTGCAGTTGCAGGCTAGACTTAATCCCTTAGAATGGTAAGTCATAACGCTTAATAGTAACAGTGAATCTTTCCCACGTGGTGTTGTAAGGAAAGGATTGGCTGGTGCGTTGATGAGTGATGTAAATAAAGAGATGCCTAAACAATTTAATGATCTACCTAACCGTGATTCAGTGCGTTGGTAATTTATGTGTTGAAACGGGCCAAGAAACTTTTAAACTCTCGTGGTTCGCCATTCGATTAGAATGTCTGTATACTCCAAGTAATATACCCGTTTATTCAAGATAGCTTGAGTAATGTCGTTGCTGAGATCTTGCACAGTGGTGGTACATTGAAAGCTTTTTGTGGAATGGTTATGCAGCAGAATTTAGACGGAAGGATTAGGAGCGATCTTACTAACCACCATTTTTCCTGTGTACAGATTCGTGATGACGCACTTCTGCAGGACATAAAAAAATAGAACTACTGTATTTACATCACCGTAGGAGAGGTTATCAGCAATATTTTGTACGAATTTGACCTTAAAATCTATCAGTTATATTATTTACGGATAAACTAGATACCTTTGCTGGCAGGGTTGCTGCAAGTATAGTGAGAATTTACTTCAGTCACGGAAAATTGATGCCAGTGATCAAGTTCACGATTCTGCTTTTAAAATATATTTTATTCATAAATAAGACGGAACAGAAACATGTAAATCATTGTAATAAACCCGAATATTTTCTTTGTGATCTCCCAATGCAACGCGAGAGATTTCAGAATAGCTGACACGACAGACGCGCTGGAAGGATACCCCTTCGCCAAGCACCATACCGTTTACCACCTCCAAAAAAGAAAACGTTATTCCAGGTTATTGAGAAGTTACTTGCTGGTGGTGCCATTAGCTTCTCTTTCTAGTACTATCAAAGGGGAACGCCGTGGACTATACGTAGACCAGTAGCGGATTATCGTGCTCTCAATCGAAAGATTATCTTGCTGTCAGTTCCCTTACCAGACTCACAACAGTTTCACGTGGTCGACGAAGGGTCATTATTTTGTTGTTATATCTTAACTAAATCGAACACCAGGTGTCATTAACGGAAGCATTCAAACTTCTGAAAGCATTCCGCCTGACTAGAATTTTTGAATTAATTAATGTACAGTTTGGTTTATCAACAAATGGAGCGGTTCTTTCACATTTAGTGGTCTCAATTTTAGGTTAGCTTAAGTTTTATTGTGTTTATAATCAACTTCACGATTTAGTGACATACAGGGTGTAACAGGTACAAGTGCAGATATTTCAGTTGGTGACTGACGTCGCTGTAATGAACAGCATTGCGTCAGTATTTACTGCATTTGCAGACTAATAATTACAGCCATCACAAGTCGTACGTTTTTAAGTTGGTTAGTACCTACAAGTTCAAATGGTTCAAATGGCTCTGAGCACTATTGGACTTAACTTCTGAGGTCATCAGCCCCTAGAACTTGTTGTTGTTGTTGCGGTCTTCAGTCCTGAGACAGGTTTGATGCAGCTCTCCTTGCTACCCTATCCTGTGCAAGCTTCTTCATCTCCCAGACCGAGCGAGGTGGCGCAGTGGTTAGCACACTGAACTCGCATTCGGGAGGACGACGGTTCAATCCCGTCTCCGGCCATCCTGATTTAGGTTTTCCGTGATTTCCCTAAATCGCTTCAGGCAAATTCCGGAATGGTTCCTTTGAAAGGGCACGGCCGATTTCCTTCCCCATCCTTCCCTCACCCGAGCTTGCGCTCCGTCTCTACGGGACGTTAAACACTAATCTCCTCCTCCTCCTTCATCTCCCAGTACTTACTGCATCCTACATCCTTCTGAATCTGCTTAGTGTATTCATCTCCCGGTCCCCCTCTATGATTTTTACCCTCGACGCTGCCATCCAATGCTAAATTTGTGATTCCTTGATGCCTGAGAACATGTCCTACCAACCGGTTCCTTCTTCTTGTCAAGTTGTGCCACAAACTCCTCCCCAATTCTATTCAATACCTCATCATTAGTTATGTGATCTACCCATCTAATCTTCAGCATTCTTCTGTAGCACCATATTTCAAAAGCTTCTATTCTCTTCTTGTCCAAACTATTTATCGTCCATGTTTCACTTTCATACATGGCCACATTCCATACAAATACTGTCAGAAACGACTTCCTGACACTTAAATCTATACTCGATGTTAACAAACTTCTCTTCTTCAGAAACGCTTTCCTTGCCCTTGCCAGTCTTCTCTACTTCGACCATCATCAGTTATTTTCCTCCCCAAACAGCAAAACTCCTTTAATACTTTAAGCATCTCATTTCCTAATCTAATTCCCTCGGCATCACCCGACGTATTCGACTGCATTCCATTATCCTCGTTTTGCTTTTGTTGATTTTCATCTTATATCCGCCTTTCACGACACTGTCCATTCCGTTCAACTACTCTTCCGTCCTTTGCTGTCTCTGACAGAATTACAATGTCATCGGCGAACCTCAAAGTTTTTATTTCTTCTCCATGGATTTTAATACCTACTCCGAATTTCTCTTTTGTTTCCTTTACTGCTTGCTCAATATGCAGATTGAATAACATCGGGGAGAGACTACAACCCTGTCTCATTCCCTTCTCAACCACTGCTTCCCTTTCACGCCCCTCGACTCTTATAACTGCCATCTGGTTTCTGTACAAATTGTAAATAGCCTTTCACTCCCTGTATTTTATCCCTGCCACCTTTAGAATCTGAAAGAGAGTATTCCAGTCAACATTGTAAAAAGCTTTCTCTAAGTCTACAAATGCTATAAACGTAGGTTTGAATTTCCCTAATCTTTCTTCTAAGATAAGTCGTAAGGTCAGGATTGCCTCCCGTGTTCCAATATTTCTACTTAGAACTTAGAACTACTTAAACCTAAGTAACCTAAGAACATCACAAACATCCATTCCCGAGGCAGGATTCGAACCTGCGACCGTAGTGGTCGCGGGGCTCCAGACTGTAGCACCTAGAACCTATCGACCACCCCGGCCGGCATACCTACAAGTATGTTTGGCAAGAGTAAGCCATAAATGTTTATTTTCACCTGATCAAGATGTCAGGTATTTATGTGTGGACGCATGGAAGCAGTACGTTTAGTCTATACTGACAGGTGTAGTCCAATTAGTGGTGCAGTGGAACCGTGCACAAAAAAAGCAAGTTGTAAAGTTTGTTGGAAGACATTTTGACACAAAGAAAAATAAGCTAGCCCACTGATGTGCATATATGTTAAGGTAGCACATACAGAATATCTGCTCCACCCTGTACAGTAAAACCTTCCTGGAATATTTAGACTACTTAATCCAAGTTTAGTTTGTATGCGGGAGATGGGCTTAACATTAAGAACCCCCTTTTAGGGAATTTAGTTTCTCCCTCTGGCGTGAGAACTGATGATTAGCAATGAAAATGTGAAGATAGAAGTGGCCCATAAGTCGGCAGGTGTACTTAACCTCGCACTAACTAGTGTTACGATTTGGCTATTGTAGATTATGAATATTCCTTCATAGTAAAAATTGATGTCACCAATTCTGGGATTCCAGCTGTACTCCTGCAGCAGTATGACGAAAGCACAAGTCGTGTATCGTACACCACTGGAGCTTTGTCTATGGCTGTACTGGAACAATCCACCTACGAATTAGAAGCGCTAGTGTCTTTTTCACCTAGGAGACATTTAAGTTTTATCTCGAACATAAGGAATTCTATTTGGAAACTGACAACCAGGCCTTAAGCAGGGTGCTTGCCAGACCTCGTAAAACTTGTGGGATTGTACATCCAACTGGCAGCTTTTCTGGTTTTCGGTTAGGTATCTGGAGATCAGATAAGCAGATCACAGACACATTGAGCTGTTTGTTTGAAGTCGACCACACTATTCCGGAGGCGTTGCGGGATAGCGAATGTTTGGCGTAGGTTTCGATGGTATTGTCCAAAATACCTTTCATATTAGATAATTTAACAGGATTCATTTGTTCACGGTGATAAACAGAGGCTTCTTCAAGAATGAATGTTCACTCTGCAGTAAATTGTGCACTGACATGAAACTTCCAGGCAGTTTAAAACCGTGTGCCGTCGACCCCTGCCTCTTAAGGACTAGTGCTCTGCCAAATGAGCTACCTAAGTACGACTAACAACCTGTCCTTACCGCTTCTTGCTGGTGAATAAACTCAGAGTTACCAACTTAATAAAGGCCTTCTTTGCTATCGCACCCATCAGGATGGAAATTTAAGAATGTATCTTCCCAAACAAGTTTCCCCTGTCCTAGTTGACGAGCAGAAACTGAGATTGGATTATAGCCTCTTCCAAATCTTAACCATTTTGGGCTGTATCGTATCCCCAATCTTAGCCATTATGTACATTGAGCAAGTAATAAACGAAGACACTTAAAATTGGAAACGAAATTAAGGTCCCGGGAGAATACATAAAATTTTCATGGTTCGCCAGCAAACTGCAGTTCCAACAGAGATAACAAAGGACTTGGAGAACAGATCAAGGCAACCGTCTTGAAAAGAGATTATAAGAGGAACGATAGCGAAAGTAATGCAGGGAAAATAGAGAGTAGTCGCACTAAAGCAGACGATGCTGCGGGAATTAGAACAGGAAATGAGACGCTGAAAGTAGTAGATGAGTTTTTCTAGTAGGAGAGCGAAATAAATGACAGTGTCCAAAGTGGAGGGGATATAAAACGCTCACCTGCAATGGCAAGAAAGTCTTTTAGTGAAAAACGTAAGTATGTCGACATCTTATTTAAGCGAAGTGTTAGCAACCCTTCTCTGAGAGTATTTGTGTAGCTAATAGCCTTATACGAGGATGAAACGTTATTTAACAGATCAGACAAAGGAAGTATAGAAGCTTTTGAAATGTGGTGCCACAGAAGAATGCTAAGAATCTGATGAGTCGATCGCGTAGTTAACGGTGATGTACTAAATTAAATTGGGGAGAAAAGAAGTGTATGGTAAAATCTGACTAAAAGAAAGACTTTGTTAATAGGGTGCATCCCGAGGCGTCAAGGAGTGGTTAAAAGAAATCGGAAAAACTTATTTAAATAATTTATTTACATAATTTATTTTGATAGTAACGGTTTACAATCTTGAAGATCGCCATCAAAACACTACTCGTCTACGAAATGTAAATAACGTTTTCCTTACAGCGCGGACGGCCGAGAATTCGGCTCGCCGGCCTTGCCCTGGCACGAGTGACATAA
Organism: Schistocerca piceifrons; assembly: GCF_021461385.2. Lineage (NCBI taxonomy): Eukaryota > Metazoa > Arthropoda > Insecta > Orthoptera > Acrididae > Schistocerca > Schistocerca piceifrons. The sequence goes on from NC_060143.1 coordinate 226,991,023, forward strand.
TCCTCTTCCTGGCTGAAACATTTCCCCAACTGCCACGGCACGCTTCCTCAGCATGAGGGGGGCAAAATTTTAAACGCGGCGCATTTAAATGACAATGCAGTCGCATTACCTACGTCCTGGTATTATATTTCACATTTCTGAACAACGTAGATAAAAACAAAACAAATTTTTCAGTGTTATTTAAATACAAGGGTTGAAACTTTAATAGTGGCAATTATTTATTTACAGCTCGTACTAAATAGATACGTGTTTCAAAGTTTTACTGAGCTTCAAAGTAGTCACCAGCATTGTGTATAACCCGTTGCCAGTGATGTGGAAGTCGTAGGATACTGTTAGCAGTGACAGTTGTGTTAACTCTTCGAACGGCGCTGTCTATTGTCCGACGATGTTGTAGCAGTTCTGAAGCGAATGCCGTGAAGTGTTTCCTTCAGTTTAGAAATCGAGTTGAACTTAAGACGGCTTAAGTCAGGGGAGTTCAGTAGGTGGTACAGCACTTAGCAGCCCCATCAGTCAAACAAATCAGTAACAGCTTGCACTGTACGTGCTTTGCTTGAGAATTGTGCGGCAAAATGATGGTGAGGTCCTGCAGAAAGTGTCATCACTTCTGTATCTAAGCTGGTCGTAGGTTGTGTTCCAAAAATGAGGCAGTAGACCACGCCGCTCCAACTGTCAACACAACTGGCATTGCTAAGAGTATCCTACGACTTCCACATCGTTGGCAACGGGTTATACACAATGCTGGTGACTACTTTGAAGCTCAGTAAATCTTTAAAAGACGTATCTATTTTGTATGAGCTGTAAATAAGTAGTTGCCACTATTTAAGTTCCAACCCTCGTATTTTCGGCGCACTGAAGACAAATTATTTTTATCCGAGTCATAACTGTCCGTATATGGATACACGCCGAGAATTTCACACACTTTCCCACTCAGGTTACTACACAATAGTGACTTATTTAGTTTCAGCATCGAGAAAATGTCTTTAACAGACATATGTTGGTCGAAGCATTGTATCACTTTTGCAACCTTATTATGGAGATGTTGGATCTCTGTCTGAGGAAAATATTCTTGATGTCCTGGATAGTGTTGACGTCAAGGAAATTTGTCTTTAAAAAGCGAATTACTTTGCATGTAAATCAGTTACATCTGCACATACAGGGGCTATTTCAACTGAAACGTAAAACGGTCTTGGGAACAGCTCGAAAACAAATGTAACTTTGGCAGTGTCCTGAAAACGTTTAGGAAAATATCCTTGCAGTTCTTTCAAGGCCACAACGAAGTCTTCAAAAGTCGTGTTTTCATTAAGCCCTGTGAGCTTAGATAACTGGACTGTGCTTCAGAATGTGTACCTTCTACAACCCTACTTGCTTTTTAAATGCGTCCCAATCAAATCAGAAATACATTGTTCCTCTCCTTGTGACGTCTTAAAGAGGGCAGCGAACAATTAAATCCACTTGAAACGCGATGTCTGCAATCCATTCTGGACGTTCTAATGTTTGTTCCTGAACTGCTTTTTTCTTCGTTGCTTCTAAAAAAGCGAGTTTTAAATCGAAATTCGTCCCAGGTACGCCTCTTCACTTATCGAAAGTACTTTGCAGTAATATATAAAGTCTCCATACTCTTCGTTCATTTCCATCGAAAACTGTTGCAACTGACAGTGGAATAAAGCGTGAAAATCATAAATTTTACTCTTTGCACCACCCCATTCTTCGCGTGCTCCATGCCTATAAATTTATCACAAAGTGCTTGTCGATGTACAGAACAATGAATCCTGTATTTCCATCGTTATAGTGCTTTGCTCTTTCATTGCCTACTAAATTTTCAAATTCTGTCAGCACGGTACTGTAACGTCATTTCATAGTAAATTTGCAGTTCTCGTTGCTTCTGCGACTGTACTGAGTATTCTCATAATTCCCATTCATTTTTAAGGGCTTGTGGAGATATATCGATGGACTTCGTCTTTTTGTGCTAGCATCCACAAGACCTGTAAGGGTGATTCATATCACCAACATATAGCGAAGGGTAAACAGCGCTGACACTTCGATGCCGCTGAACTGTAGGAAGTCGTGCAGACAGAAAAATGCTCACAGCGATACTCAGTGAAATGTGGCGTTGTTCCGACCACTTCAAGAAGTCGAATAACAGTGGAGCTTTAGCTCGCCCGCGGTCCGCACGCACTGCACGGGTGAAGTTTGACACTCGGTGGCCGCTCTTGCCTTGGAGGGAATTAGGAACTAAAGAAATAACTAATAACCGCATTTCTAATAAATGTGATATCATATAGAATGACTGATACCCTTAGCGTAGCGTGAACGTACTTCGATAATCACGGTCATCGAATGCTGAATAACACAGGAACGGTCTGCGCTAAACGAATGAAGTTCCACCCGTCGTCTGGTGCATGACCACTACAGGAGCCAACAAGGCGAATCACACAATGATAACGCATCAAAATGCTTAGAATAATAATCTCAGTATATTATAAAAGAGAAAGTCACGTTAAAATACGTACGTAAAAATTAGCCGCTATAAATACTACCTACATTTGTACAAATATTAAAAAATACATAAACAAACAATAAAATTTGGTAACAAGAATCGCATTAGGCATCAACGAGCAGCGCGTGAGTAAAAACAAAGTTACAAAAACGTGATCGATGCTACGACAAATACAGACGATGACATTAGCTGTCATGGAGATGGGCGGCGTGGAGCATGTCAAAAAAGACAAGTCAAACAAGTACAGCAACGGACGCCACTGGTCATCGTGGACACAAGAAACTGGTCAGCTCATCGATGTTCTTGTCTCCATAGTGACCGACGACTTTCTTTGCCGGTACATCTTTGCCGTGTCGCCTACCTAAACTCAGACATGCTTTACCGGTAGGTTCCATGCGGCCCGTTTGCATGACAATTGATGGCGTCGTTTACAGTCTATCTTTGCATCGATAGAGTTTGTACGTCACAGGCCGTAACTTCTACGTACTGCCTTTATGTGGCAGTTGTGGTTCTTATAACCGACTTTTACTGTTTCTTCTAAGTATTTCTTAATTATTCTTTTTTACAAATACAGCTAATGTTTATACCGTAGAATTTTGGTGTATTTTAAAGTGCTGTTTTGTAGTTTGGCTTCTATAGTTAAGACGGATAGTGAAGAAGGGAGCGTTTTCATACATCACTGTCTGACTCTCCTTATTGACTCTTTCCATGGTCATGCAGTAGAGAATGGGCGGAAATGTACCGATTCAGTTCTTAGCGCCCCTAGACCGTTCCGTATTCTACGAATGTATGTATTGACGTACGTTCGTGCTCCTCTCAGCGTCTCTGCATACCACCTAAATGTATAAATCTTTCTAAATGTTATTACAACTTTTATTGTGCATGTAGTTATTACACACTTCTTTTTCTCCTCGTTACTCCCTAAGGAGAGATTTACATTTCAGGGGAATGTAATGATCCAATGTTGAATTTCAGGTTTAAACTTGTTGCTACTAAAATAAAATAATTAAAAAATATTTTTGCTCTCAAGACTGATTATTTCTCTTAATTTTCCATGTATGTCGCTGTGTCACCAATAATGTTATCAAAATCATTATGGAATACTTAATTTAGTAATGAAGGGCATTGGATAAAAACTCTAGAAAAGACCAAGGTATGACTATAATTTCAAATGGTTGTAGATCCCAATAGTTATACAGTGAATAAGAGGCTTGAAAATTATCAGGTTTTAAACATGGCTGCTTGATTCAGTGACCGTTTATAAATTAAAGTTGAAACATATGAGCGCTCGGTCAGAATTTTTAGTCTTATTAACGAGGTTTCAACATTTCTAAGAATGCCTTCATCAGAATTTAAATGTTTAAAGTGATCTATAACGTAATTACAACTTTATTGGAAAAGAAAATTATTTTATATAAAAGTGTAAATACTGACTAACAATACAAGACAGAGACAGTATTTACATGTCACGTATAAAATAAATAACAGGCCAGAAGGGCTTTAGTCACAATTTTTTTGAAGGAATGCATTTAGGCGAACCACTATGGGCTGCTCATATCTGTAAAGCCACAGGTAGCAACAGACTGAGGCGCCCGCGTTAACGAGTGCGGGCAGGTGAACATGTCAACATGAGTGCCATCTAGAAGCCGTAAATATAAGTAGGCTAGTTAACATTTAAAATATAGACAGCTGAATGTTAAAATGAACAGTATTTAGTACTTGAACTCACAGGCAAAGTTTTATATGACAACAGCAGACATAGTGACATTTTGCTTATGTCTGCCGTTGTTATATAAAACTTTGCCTGTGAGTTCAAGTACTTCATACTGTTCACTTTAATAATCCATCTGTCTATATTTTAAATGTTAAGTAGCCTACTTATATTTACGGCTACCAGATGGCGCTCTTGTTGTCATGTTCACCTGCCCGCACTCATTAACGCGGGCGTCTCAGTCTGTTGCTACCTGTGGCTTTACAGATATGAGCAGCCCATAGTGGCTCGGGTAAATGCATTCCTTTAAAAAAAGTTGTGACTAAAGCCCTTCTGGCCGTTTATTTATTTTATACATAATATATAAGTACTGTCTCTATCTTATAGTATTTACACTTTTATATAAAAAATATTCTTTTCCCATAATTTGTAATTATGTTACAGGCCACTTTAAACATTTAAATTTTAATGAAGGCACTCTTAGAAGTGTTGAAACCTGGTTAATAAGACTAAAAATTCTAACCGAGGGCTCATTTGTTTCAATTTTACTATAGATTAACTTCCAGAGCTGCATTAGATAAGTCATCAAACTGCAGATCACAACAACAACGGTCCAAACTTACAGAAAACGTAAATAAAATGGAATAAAGCCGAACTGAAGTACCGTAATTTTTTTGGCAAGAAGACATCTAGATAACAGCAGTGCATAGTTTTGAGGAAGAAAAGAAATTCCAACTATCCCATCTAGTTCTGAACAGTACTTGGAAATCTAGGTAGGGAGGGACGTTTAAAAAATAAATTGGTGGTCTACATAACAGTAACAGACTAACCGTTCAGCATATACGAGCGTGGTTCATTCATTTTGAGCTAATAATTCTAACAAAGCTTTTTAGGAATACGTTTCTTAAGATACGTTGCGTCTATTCCGTTAAAGTACCAGGCGACTTCAGAAATGTAGTTACGCACATCAAGTAACTTTTATTGAGTGCTGCATTACACTTCAGAGTGGCACAGATGCATGACACTAATTCTTAGCATAGTCACCCAGTCTGTGAACAACGGTCGAAGCTATCTACCAATTGTTCCATTTCTCGACGACAGAGGTCCACTAAGTTCCTTTAATTTACGTCTATGGTCACAAAATTTTGTTACCAGATTACCGGTTTCGGTCGATAATGACCATCATCAGATTTATAAAATCTAAATCCTAATGCACTGCAGCCATAGAGGAATCGTCAAATGTTAAAGGTTGAATCAGCACCATCATCGTCAAATATATATAAATAACATCATATGCACGAGTAATGTTGTCAGTGCTACTGACAACATGGCTCGTGCATGTGATGTTATTTATATAAATTTGACGATGCTGGTGCTGATTCTGCATTTAACATTTGACAATTCCATTATGGCTGCAGTACATTAAGATTTTGTTTTTATAAAACAGATCTGATGTTTGTCATTATCGATCGAAACCGGTAATCTGTTAACAAAATGTTTGTGACCATAGACGTAAATTAAAGGAAACTTATTGTATGTACGGGTCACTGTTTGATTCGCGACAACGTCGTAGCTCGTGAGAGGTCCACTACTTGGTCATAGAACCGATCGAGAGCCGCTGTGTGAACGTCCTCGTTGTCTGAATACCTGAGATTTCTACGAATCAGTTCTTCGATTGCCTGGACGTGGTCGTAAGTAATCGATGTTGATGGCCTCCCGTCTTCCTAAGCATCAGCCACATTTGTGCGGCCTTCGTCAAAATGATGGCACTATTTCACTACTGCTGGTCGTGACACTGCATTTGGTCCATAAGCTGTCAGAATTTCATGTTTAATCTTTGCGCAATGTAGACTCTTTTCCCATAAGAATCGTCTTGTCTCTTGAACTTCAGCTTTGGAATACATTTGCAGCTGTCTAGCAATTTCACAACCACACTGTAAGGCTCTTGTTATGGACAGTGAAACAGAACTGTGTATGCAGTATGACATGGCGCCACTTTTGTCGCGCTATGGTCTTAGCGTGGAACGACATCAGTAGCTTACATTTTGATGTCTCAACATAGTTATCACTAAGTACGTGTGCAACTACACTTTTAAATTTCAACGAGATAAGGCGTTAAAGCTTCTACTTTTAATATTTTAGGAAAGCAAATATTCGGCAAGTTATTTTAACGTATTTTCTGTAAACAGTGCTGCAACAGCCTCAACGGTTTTGAACAAAGGCGTGACGAAACCATCAAAAGGTGCTGTAATTTACAGACAGCCAATTTCGGTTCAAGCGACCGTCTTCAAGTCAAGGATACGTTACACTAGGTTAAACGAAAGTAGAAGGTAATGGATGGACGTATGAGTGAAGCTGTAACTGATCTCTTCACAAAGATTGGGTGTCCACAAATAAATACAATTACAGAAACTATTGGTTGTTTTGTGACGCCCTTTTCTTCTTTCTTTATTTTTTTTATCTCTGAAGCGTTAAAAAATCGTTCAAATGGCTCTGAGCACTATGGGACTCAATATCTGAGGTCATCAGTCCCCTAGAACTTAGAACTACTTAAACCTAACTAACCTAAGGACATCACACACATCCATGCCCAAGGCAGGATTCGAACCTGCGACCGTAGCAGTCACGCGGTTCCGGACTGAAGTGCCTAGAACCGCACGGTCACCGGGGCCGGCTTCTGAAGCGTTAAAGCTACAGGCCTACGCCTTGGGCGTAGTTAAGAACGATGTAAATTAACCATTAAATTCTAAGAATTATGTTTCCAAGTTAGTATTTTACACTACGCTTGGCAAACTAGCAGAACTTCTAATTGCGGATCCAACATTTTGTGGAATTAAGAGGACATGCTGGAAAGTAATACCTCTGAAATTTTTATACGAATATTCTTAAGGGTTTTTAAATAGAAAAAATGCTGTTAACAACTTACATCTGCATTCTTCATGTCTACATGTGTATATCTCAACTTAACCACCCTGACGACAAACACGATTCTCCCAACGAGAGATCAGTCTGTTGATACTGTCACTGTGGAATGTTTGACGTCGTTGACGGGGTCACAGTCCCAAGTCTGATTGCACCACTTCATCATTATCAAAGTCCTCGAAGGTGTTCTTTAAATAGCTGTAGAGGGAAAAAACAGTAGAGGTAGGCGGCGATTGCAATACATCCAGCAAATTGTTCAGGGTGTATGTTACAATTGTTACTGTGAGATGAATAGGTTGGCACAAGAGAGGAATTCGTGGCCAGCCGAATCAGACCAGTCGTAAGACTGATGACTCAAGAATAAAAAAATAAAATAAGGTTTTGGAAACAGATGAAAATCGGATGGGCCGAAGTCGGGACTATATGGAGGGTGACGCAAGGCGTCGGATTGTTGCAAATGTTGCAGCGCTGGTGTGTGATCTGGCTGGTGTGTGGTCCGGCATTCCGGCGTTGAGGTAGAGGGTGCTCCATGTGTGGACGAACTCTTCGAATTAGTGTTTTCAGTTTTCTAAAGGCTCCGCAGTATCCTGCAGAGTTCATATTGGTGCCTTTAAGCATGAGTTCCAAACGAAAAACAGCTTGTAAATCCCCGAACACTGTGAGTATCACTTAGACTGCTGACGGCACGGTCTTGAGCACTTTTGGAGTCGGTGACCTCCATCATACATGTTCATTTTTTTTTGAGTAATCAGTCCTCTGACTGGTTTGATGCAGTCCGCCACGAAACCTTGCTGGATGTATCCCAATCTGTCATACTCCGTAATTTTTAACCCCTACCGCCCTCTAGTACTGTATCGGTTATGCCTATCACCCTGTCTCTTTTCGTGTAAATGTTTTCCATATATTCCGTTCCCCGCTGATTCCGCAGAGAACCTCTTCATTTCTTATCTGTCTATCTTGATTTTCAACACTATTCTGTAGCGCCAGTCTCAAATGCTTCGATTCTCTTCTGTTGCGGTTTTTCCACAGTCAGTGTTTCTCTGTCATACAATGCTGTGCTCCAGACGTACATTTTTAGAAATGGCTTCCTAAAATTAAGATCTATGTTTGATACTGGTAGTCACCTCTTGACCAGGAATGTCCTTTTTGCCAGTGCTAGTCTGCTTCTTATGTCCTCCTTTCTCCGTCCATCATTGTCTATTTTTCTGCCCAGGTAGCAGAGTTTCTTAACTTCATCTACTTCGTGATGGCCAAATCAAATTTTAGGTTTCACCTTGTTCTCATTTCCGCTACTTTTCATTACTTTCCCCTTTCTTCGATTTAATCTCAGTCCATCTTCTATACTTGAAACGTCCCCCTTAGACAAATTATACATGACTGTGCTTAAACTGACACACAATATTTTTAGCGCAACGCAATCTGACTTTCAAAAATCCCTACACAAATCACTTACCTCACAAAAATCTTCGTTACTCGAACTACTGCAATACAGCGAGCGCCACTACTGCCAGCTAAATAAAAGAGTCAAACTGCTGAAGGCACTAACTACTGATAGGCATAGTTAGCTAATGAAAGATTTTGATAGAGAACAAACAATTTATTTACCTTAATAGTGTTCAAAAGTCATAATATATACAGCAGTTCATGACATCCAGTCTTACTAATGTACTGTTTCTGATGGACACACATGTCCAGATCATCCACTCTCAAAATTCCGCCATCTCTCTCCCCACATCCACCACTGCTGGCGGCTCACCTCCAACTGCGCAACGCTACGCGCTGTTAACAGCCAACTGCCCAACACTACAAAAGCCAACAACAATGCAAACCAGCCACAGACTTCACGCATCACAGCCAGTGATTTCCATACAGAGCGCTACGTGACGGTGGCGTTACCAATATAAGAACCTAAACGGCCTACTTACATAGCCCCCTTGCTCCCCACAAAAAATTTTACAAATTGTTTTGGGCAGTGGCCAATAATGATTTGAAAATTTTTTTCATAATTACAATAACAAAGAAATCAAATGCACTCGCTTATCGATACAATGTTGGACAAAAGCTAAAATTTTCTCACAGTCCATAAAGACAGTCCTGATCATTCATCACAGTAAAATTGCAGTGTTTTTCCCAAAGTCTGAGTAGTAAAAGAATATGCACATGGAAGTAGTGGATTTCCATGCAGTCTTGAAAAAGTAGTGTTGTCCTTCCAACGAAAAAACAGTGCTGACACTTGACATGAACACAGGTAATGGGCCACAACAGAGCAAACCCACAGCAGAGTCAATCGAAGTTTTGAAGAATATTGGTAGGTAGGTCATCACAGAGCAGACCACTGATAACGGTATTGGTGGGCCACCAGAGGTGCAGACCCACTGCAGTCCCTGTAGAAATAATGGTATTGGTGAGTCATCAAAGATGTAGACTCACAGTAGTCCTTGTAGAGATGGCCAGCAGCCATCTGCTGTGACTGTTCAGGTGCACAATCACCATCGAAGAGCCTTGCGGACTATATAGCAAGTCCATAAACCACCACTTGTGTACTCACTAAACTTTTTGGAATGTCCTTAGAACCAGCAATGCTGTTAACCAGTCCCTTGCTGAATTATCAACACACGTGCAAGCACTAACAGTCCTCTTTTTTTCACATATTGTGCATATACTATGACCAACAGAAATGTGTGCAGTGAAATGTATGCTTACAAGTCACTTAATTTGATGAACTGGTGTCCATTACAATTTTTTTCCATGAGAATACAATTACAGAGATACAGAAAACATCATGAAAACATAATAATACAGATAACATTTGTAGTAATACAGGCTTTACAAAAGAATAGAAATAAACATGTACATCAGTGTTACAGGAATTATGACATAAGTAAATAAATAAAATAATGAGAATAGTTTTCGAAACATTAATTTCACACATGAGCATTGAATGAAACGTCCCCCTAGAAAAATTAATGAATTGCTGTGCTCTAATGACCAGTTGGGAGGAAAACAATGAGAGAATTAATGGAGCCATGCTTGCGTGGATGAATGTCGTTGCCAGAATTCTTAAATGTTTTGAATTTACGTGTAGTAATGAACAGCTTATAGTCAAAATCGTCGTGTCGGCGAGTCGCATATAAGTCATTGTTACGTTCTAGGCGCTTTAGTCTGGAACCGCGTGACCGCTCCGGTCGCAGGTTCGAATCCTGCCTCGGGCATGGATGTGTGTGATGTCCTTAGGTTAGTTAGGTTTAATTAGTTCTAAGTTCTAGGCGACTGATGACCTCAGAAGTTAAGTCGCATAGTGCTCAGAGCCATTTTATTACATGTGCCAACTGATCTTGTACTTCCCGGATATCTCTTTTCTGTTGCGTATTAATTTGATTCTGATTTTTTTTTTTTTTTTTTGGATTTGTTAATTTGTTCACACTCTTTTGTGTCAGTGATGGCTACAGGTCTTGTGACATTCAGATCATCATCTACCTTTGTAGTTAAGTTACTGAACTGATCCGAAAGTTCGGCTACTTTCTCTGATAGTGTACTTATTTCCTCAGTGTGTTTTTCTGAACCAAGTTTCAGAGTGTCCATTTGTGTTGAAATCGTATCTACTGTGTCCTTTAAGTTTTCCTGAGTTTTTGCAAGTTGCGTAACCGAATCGGTAGATGCAACTGAGTCAATTTTAGCGTGCAAGGGCTCATGATTTTCATGAACAATAGTTTGCAGTTCTTTTATGGCTGCTTCGTGATCCTGTAATGTATTTTCATGCCGCGAAAAAATAGGTTGGAAATGCTCACAAATTTGTGTTTTTACGTCATTACAGACTTTTTGACATTTCGATTCGATTTTATGTAACTCAGTAGTTAAATCTTCACGTGTTTGCTCAAGCGTGGTGTGAAGATTTTGTTCCATTGCGTCTAACTGTTGTTGTGTTTGTCTCTGGTGTTTTCCATTGTGTCCAACTTTTGAAGATTTTGTTCCATTGCGTCTAACTTTTGAAGCTTTTGTCCCATTTGTTGCATTAATTGTAATAACAATGCGCTGGAGTCTGGAACATGTTCCTCAGTGCTATTCGGCACTGCATTTGAACCGGCAATATTCGCATTTTGAAAAGCAGAAAATATGTCTTGACTTATTTGAGAAAACGGTGAGGACGCAAAACCTGAATCTACAGTATTTGCAAGATTGTGTCCAGTCATTTCGGATTCCTTAGGCGAGCTGTTGCCGATCGATCGATCGACAATGCTTTCCTGTTTACTATTTGTTTCACTGTCTACGCTATTGTTTGCCACCCGCTCCATTTCCCTATGCACAATTACCAAATTACTACTTTGAATGTCTGTTAATTCATTACACAGTGGTGCTGATAAGCTACGCTCGTCGTCACTATTATTTATCAGTTTACTTTGGAGCCTAGTATTATATTTTTCACACGCCATTATTGTCACAATATTTCACACGATAACACAGAAAAGCACAATTTTGACGGGCAAAATAATAAAACACAATAACATAGCACTGAAAATAATATCTACTTAATTGCAAGCGCAGCTGCGGGATACTTGTTGCAAATCTACATGCAAGACACAACTGTTTTACTGAACAACAATGAAAAATTACAACTACAAAGGAAATTCTCTGTATAATTAGGCGCTGGCAATAAACAATAGCTACACTAAATACAGAAACTACAAGAAAAAATCAGAAGATTCCAGTGAGGTATCCTCGGCTAAGTGTCGACATATGAAACGCCCCCCTAGAAAAATTAATGAATTACTGTGCTTAAACTGACACACAGTATTTTTAGCGCAACGCAATCTGACTTTCAAAAATCCCTACAATGGCCCTGACTAACAATAACCTATACCTTTCACAAATACCTCACAAAAATCTTCGTTACTCGAACTTCTGCAATACTGCGAGCGCCACTACTGCCAGGTAAATAAAAGTTTCAAACTACTGAAGGCACTAACTACTGATTGGTATAGTTAGCAAATGAAAGATTTTGATAAAGAACAAACAATTTATTTACCTTAATAGTGTTCAAAAGTCATAATATATAAAGCAGTTCATGACATCCAGTCTTACAAATGTACTGTCTCTGATGGACACACGTCCAGATCATCCGCTCTCAAAATTCCGCCACCTCTCTCCCCACATCCACCACTGCTGGCGGCTCTCCTCCAACTGCGCAACGCTACGCACTGTTAACAGCCAACTGCCCAACACTACAATAGCCAATAACAATGCACACCAGCCACAGACTGCACGTAGCACAGCCAGTGATTTTCATACAGAGCGCTACGTGGCGGTGGCGTTACCAATATAAGAACCTAAACAGCGTACTTACATACTAATTAAGTCGTTTATTCTATTCAATTCATCCTGTAGTTCTTCTTCACCTTCACGGAGGACAGCAAAGTCACCAGCGAATCTTAACATTGATATCCTTTCACTTTGAATTTTAATACCACACTTGAACCTTTCATATATTTCCGTCGTTGCTTGTTCGATCCTTGCACAGTAGGGGCGAGAGATTATATCCCTGTCCTACACACTTTCTAATCTGAGCACTACGTTCTTCTTATTGTTCCCTCGTGGTTTGGTACATACTGCATATAATCCTTGTTTCCCTATAGGGTACCTCTGTTCCTACCAGGAATTCGAACATCTTGTAGCATTTCACGTGCTAAAACGCTTTTCCAGGTCGACAAATCCTATCAACGTGTATTTTCGTTAGTCTTGCTTCCCTTGGCAACCACCTAGTCATAGCCACCTCTCTAGTGTCTTTGCCTTTCCTAAAGCAGTACTGATCGTCTACACCTACATCTAAATGGCTACTCTGCAAATCACATTTAAGTGCCTGGCAGAAGGTTCATCGAACCACCTTCACAATTCTCTATTATTCCAATCTCATATAGCGCGCGGAAAGAATGAATACCTATATCTTTCCGTAGAAGCTCTGATTTCCCTTATTTTATCGTGGGGATCGTTCCGCCCTCTGCAGGTCTGTGTCAACAAAATATTTTTGCATCCGGAGTAGAAAGTTGGTGACTGGAATTTCGTGAGAAGATTCCGTCGCAACGAAAAACGCCTCTCTTTTAAAGATTTCCAGCCCAAATCCTGCATCATTTCTGTGACACTCTATACCATATTTCATGATAATACGAAACGTGGTGCCTTTCTTTGAACTTTTTCGATGTACTCCGTCAGTCCTATCTGGTAAAGATCCCACAACGCGCAGCAGTATTCCAAAAGAGGACGGACAAGCGTAGTGTAGGCAGTCTCCTTAGTAGATCTGTTACATTTTCTATGTGTCCTGCCAATAAAACTCAGCCTTTGGTTAGTCTTCTCCACAACATTTTCTTTGTCATCTATCAGATTTTCAATATTTTTTTGACGTTGACACCACAGGTTCCTTCATTAGGAGCACGAGCAACCCAACGCCTCAAATTTGTGATGCCGTTAAAATCATTACCATACACAGCTTTCATTATTCTACTTATCTAGACTGGAGGCACTTACTCTGCTGGTAGCAACCAGATTATACCATGGTTTTCTCTCACGCACCAACATAGATACGTTATGTTTCACGCTACAACGCTAGAGGCAGAGGGTTGCAGCTTGCATAGTGAAGCGGCAAAGTCGACCATGTGATGTGAATGGCTTGTAATGCCTTAACCCATAATGAAAACAGAAGAAAATATTTGGAGGCATTACTTTTCAGTACACCCTCGGTTGTCTTTTTTTTCAGACATGGTGTTTTCCGTTTTACCTGCTTTCAAAATTTGAGTAAGGACAATGTTATCTCTTGCACTGAGCACACAATGAAACTGCAGTTGCACGAGATTACTTTTGGGCATCATACTTCGCTGGCATCCAAACATTGTCAACAACGGAACAAGAACTTCTCCAGTCTGACATAAGGCGGAAGCAGGAAGTTGAGTCTTTGTGGCGGGGAGACAGTCCTCTGCCCTCGTCAGATGCCGGGCGCCGATAAGCCCGTCTATTCCAGAGACGACGAGTCGGCAGAGGGGTTGACTTCGACCGCGCTCTCTCAGCACGCGCGGAGCCACGAGATGCCGTGCGCCTGATACGCCGCAACCCGGCGCACGTGCGTCGGTCTTCCCAGTGGCGGCCCCACCATGGTAGTTACTTTAGGTCCCACGGACCGCCAGCTCCCCAAGTTTCTCAACGGCCAACTGCTTGTTTCTCGCCTCGTTGCAATGGAGGCCAAGTAGTAATGGCCTCAGTGAAAACAAGCAGACTCTTGTGCATACCTACACGAACAGCGTCTTCTAACCAAACTGCGTGCCTGTGGAATATTGCCTCAGCTGTGCGACTGGATTCGTGATTTCCTGTCAGAAAGGTGACAGTTTGTAGTAATAGACAGAAAGTTATCGAGTAAAACAGAATTAATATCCGGCGTTCCCCAAGGAAGTGTTATATAGGCCCCCTATCTTTCTGATGTATATAACGGCATAGGAGACAATCTGAATAGCCCTCTCAGATTGTTTGCAGATGATGCTGTCATTTACCATCTTGTAAAGTCATCATTTGACCAAAACGAATTGCAAAATGATTTGGATAAGAGATGTGTATGATGCGAAAAGTGGAAGTTGACCCTGAATAAAGAAGTGTGGAGCTATTCACATGAGTACTAAAAGAAATACGCTAAATTTCGATTACACGATAAATCACACAAATCTGAAGGCTGTAAATTCAACTAAATACTTAGGCATTACATTTACAAATATCCTAAAATGGAATGATCACATAGATAATGTTGTGGGTGGTTCAACCCAAAGACTGCGATTCATCGACAGAATACTAAGAAGGTTCAACAGGTCTAATAGAGAGACTGCTTACACCATGCTTGCCCACCCAACTCTGGAGTATTGCTGTACATGGTGGGATCGGCATCTGGTGGGACTGACGGATGACAGCGAAAAAGTTCAAAGAAGGGCAGCTCGTTTTGTATTATCGCGAAATAGATGAGATAGTGCCACAGACATGATACGTGAATTGGAGTGGCAGTCATTAAAACAAAGGCTTTTTTCGTTGCGACAGGATGTTCTCATGAAATTTCAATCACCTGTTTTCTCCTCCGAATGCGAAAACATTCTGTTGTTATCCACCTACATAGGGAGAAAGGATCATCACGATGAAATAAGAGAAATCAGGGCTCCCACAGAAAAATGTAAGTGCTCGTTTTTCCAGAGCTCCGTTCGAGAGTGGAACGCTAGACAGACTGCTTGACCGAGCGAGGTGGCGCAGTGGTTCGACACTGGGCTCGCATTCGGGAGGACGACAGTTCAATCCCCCGTCCGGCCAGCCTGATTTAGGTTTTCCGTTATTTCCCTAAATCGCTCCAGGCTAATACCGGGATGGTTCCTTTCAAAGGGCACGGCCGACTTCCCTACCTGTCCTTCCCTAATCCGATGAGACCGATGACCTCGCTGTCTGGTCTTCCCCAAAAGCAACCAACCAACAGACTGCTTGAAGGTGGTTCATCGAACCCGCTACCAGGCACTTAATTGAGAATAGCAGAGTAATCACGTAGATGTAGATATATGCCCACATTATAGGTGTTGTCTTATGAGTGGGGTCATGAGAGAAGCTGAGAAGGTAAGAAGATAATACTGTTCTTACTGGCCAAAGCCATCAGTCTGGCGACAATTTCAGTGATAAATTCTAGTTTTCTCTATGTGTTGCTTATCATTTGTTCTTTCTACCGTGTCGGAAAAAAATGCAACACCCTCGCAAACAACATCTACATCTGTTAACTATATCTACACTTCAGAGCGCACCTAACGGTGTCAGGCGTAGGTTACTTCTGATACCACTAACTGATCCTGCCCCCCCTCCCCCCTTTCCTGTTCCACTCGCTAATAATGCATGGGAAGATTGATTGTCTGTAAGATTCTGTATTAGCTCCAATTTCTCGAATTTTACCGTCGTGATGATTTTGCCAGATGTATGTGGAAGGAAATGTATATTGTCCGACCCTTCCGGAAAGTACCCTCTCGAAACTTCAGTAGTAAACTTGTCTGTGATGAGCAGTGACTCTCTTGCAGCATCTACGACTAGAGTTTGTTGTGAGTCTCTGTAACGCTATCATGCCGACGAAACAATTCCATGACGAGAAGCGCCACTTTTCGTTAGTCCTTCTCTACTTCTTGTTATCAGTCCCACCTGGTTACGAATCGACACGAACAATCAATACTCAAGAACTAATCTAGCAGGCACCTCCTAAACCACTTGTTTTGTTGATAAGTTACATTCCCTTCATGTTCTCCCTCAGCCTCAACTGACCTCGACTTCTTCCATCTGGTCTTTCCACCATAGGTCGGTCCGGATAGTTACTCGTAGATATTTTACAGTGGACACGATCTCCAGCAATGTGTCATCATAATTGCAGTTCTACAGTGGTTGATTTCCTTTTATATGCATGCGCAGTATGCTACATTTATTTATGTTCAGGGTCACCTGCTAGAGCGTACGCCATTCACTAAGTTCTGTCAGTAAGGATGTCTTGAATCCAGTCGCAGATCTATCCAATAACCGCCAAGCGATATCTGCACCTGTGATCTAGGCGTAGCGTCTTTGACTAGTAATCTTAACGTCCTCGGTCCGGGTTAGAATCCTGCCACCGTTTATATTTTGTCTACTAATCAACATTGGCGGCCGAATACTTCGGGTCAAAGTCACCCTCATTTTGCCAACGGCATTTTCAAAGTGGAAGTAGGAGTGGACAAGGGTTCTTGGCATTGTCTTTTCATTGGTGTGGGAAATTGTCTCTAATGGCGGAAGAATCAGCATTGATCAACGGCATGAGGATGCAGAAGGCGAAGGAAACCACTGTATTAAAGACACATCACTTGTATTCCCACGACATGTGGCCTGTAATTATAAAAGTGTCATGGTGACCTCTCCGTTAACAAAGGATCCGATATAGCCCCTCCTTCAGATCTCCTGGAGGGGACTGCCAACAAGAAGGTCACTGTGAGTAAAATATCAAATGACAAATGAAAGGATAACTATCTACGACACGGTGCGTGGAAAGACAGAAGCTTAAATGTGGTAGGAAAGCTAGAAAACCCGGAAAGTGAAATGCAAAGGCTGAATCTAGATAGAGCGGGATTCAGTGAAGTGAAATGGAAAGATGACAACGATTTCCCGTCAGCAGAGCAGAATATAGGGTGATATCAACAGCAGCAGAAAATGGTATAATGAGAGCCGGATTCGTGATGAATAGGAACATAGTGCAGTGAGTGAGTTACTGTGAACAGTTCAGTGCTAGCGTTGTTCTTATCAGAATCGACAGCAAACCAACACTGACAACGGTAATTTACATATACATGCCGATGTCGCAAGCCAAAGATGAAGAGAGAGAGAAAATATATGAGAATATTGAAAGAGTAATCCGTAGGTAAAGGAAGATGAAAACGTAATAGTCATAGGGAACTGGAATACATTTGCAGGAGAAGAAGTAGAAGAAAAGGTTATGGGAGAATATGGGCTTAGGACAGGGAGTGACAGAGGAGACATAGTAATTGTGTTTCGTAATAAATTTCAACGAGTAATTCCAAATACTCTGTTCAAGAATCACAAGAGGAGTGGGTATACATGGAAAATGTTGGTTGCTGTGGGAAGATTTCAATTAGATTATATCATGGTTGTAGGGGGGGGCTAGGCTAGTGTCAGCGCAATTTGTTAGTGTGGGTTCCCTACATCAGTAGTAGGGACACACCCAAGGGCAAACCTATTGTTCTCCTTTGATTGACAGGTACTTAAACTATTGTTCTGCTAAAAGGACACTTCCTTTTGATTGACAGGCACTTATCCTTTGATTCTTCCACCCTCTCCTACTCCCTGCCCCCCCTCAAAAACCCTCTTGCTGCTACAGGCACACTTTCAGATCCGAGTTAATGGAATAGTCCGACTCACTGTTACCAGTTTGATTGACTACTTAATTAAGTAGATCAATTAATTAACCTCTCCCCCTCTGGTAAAGCCCCCTCTCCTCCCACGTTTTCCATATCATCCACATTTCCTTAAACTATTGTAAAGCCTTTGACACCAAATTTATCAATTAGTTACGTCCCCCACCATTTTCTGGTACATGTTTGGCTACATTCAGATCATTTACAATAAATATAAATCATAATTAGTTCATTAGTGAATTAGCCAGTATTATTGCCTGAGTGTGCACATGATAAATGACAACAGACAGTCAATAAATAGTGGTTAAATAATTAATTATGTCTTCTTAATAAAAGCGTCTTTTTATTCCTTTTTGAATTGTGGTGTCCACTAACACGTCTGAATGACCACATTTAAATTAGCACCGTTTTTAACAGCACTTAAATAAAGTTACTGTTACAACAGTGAACTATTCATTTAAAAAAGCGCTAGCATGGCAAAATATGAAATATTTATGCTCTCTTGCTGTGCTGATGTGTAGTGTAAGTATATAAATGCGATTTTCTCACTGGTGGAAGTGGTAACAAAACGACTATTCACGTTGGTGTGTAAAATGTATTAGTCTGCCGACATATCATCTAACTTCCGGAAAAATTTCATCCACACTGTTCGGAAGACTGAAAGAGCTGACAAGTGCGAGAATTACCGTACAATCAGGTAAACGGCTCATGCATCCAAGATGGTGACAAGAAAAATATGCAGAAGAAGAAAAAGAAAATTGACGTTGTGCTACATGACGATCAGTTTGGCTTTAGAAAAGGTAAGCAATTCTGAAGTTGCGTTTCATAATGGAAGCAAGACTAAAGAAAAATCAAGACTCATTCATACGATTTGTCGACCTGGGAAAAGCGTTCGAAAATGTAAAATGGTGCAATATGTTCGAAATTCTGAGAAAAATATGGATAAGCTGTAGGGAGAGACGGATAATATGCAATGTGTACAAGAGCCAAAAGGGAATAATTACAGTGGACGACAAAGACGGAGTGCTCGGAATAAAAGGGTGTAAGGCGGGGATGTAGTCTTTCGGCCCTATTGTTCAATGTGTACATCGAAGAAACAATGTTGGAAATAAAAGAAAGATGATTCAGCAGTGGAATTGAAATTCAAGGCGAAAGGATACCAACGATACGATTCGCTGATGACATTGCTATCCTGAGTGAAATTGAAGAAGAGTTACATGATCTCCTGAATTAAATGAACAATCTAATAAGTACAGAACATGGACTAGGAGTAAATCGATCAAAGACGAGAGTAATGAGACGTTGCAGAAGTGAGAACAGCGAGAACGTTAACATCAGGATTGATGGTCACGAAGTAGATGAAGCTAAGGAACTCTACTACTCAGGCAGCAAAATAACCAATGACGGACCGAGCAAGGAGGACATCAGAAGCAGACTGGTACTGGGAAAAATGGCATTCCTGGCCAAGAGATGTGTACTAGTGTCAAACATAGGCCTTCATTTGAGGAGCAAAATTTCGTAGAATATTTGTTTGGAGCACAGCATTGTATGGTAATGAAACTTGGACTGTGGAAAAAGCGGAACAGAAGAGAATCGAAGCATTTGAGATGTGGTGCTGCAGACGAATGTTGAAAAACAGGTAGACTGATAAGCTCAGGAATGAGGAAGTTCTGCGCAGAATCGGAGAGAAAAGCAATATGTGGGAAACACTGACAAGGATAAGGGACATGATGATAGGACATCTTTTAAGACATCAGTAATGACCTCCATGGTACGAGAGGGAGCTACAGAGGGCAAAACTTGTAGGGGAAGACAGAGATTGGAATACATATAGCAAATAATTGAGGACGAACGTTGCAAGTTGGTATTCCGGTACGAAGAGGTTGGCACAGGAGAGGAATTCGCGGCGAGTCGCATCGGACCAGACTGATGACCAAAACTAAATCGCTGAGATGCTATTATTTCACTAAACAATAGTGAGAAACCGTGTCAAACGCCTTCCTGAAGTCAAGAAGTACGGCACCAACTTGAGTGCCGTTGACCACAGCGCTACGGACTTCATGGAGGAACAGAACGAACTGTGTTTCGCAAGATCTCTGTTTGCGAAATCCTTGTTGATTTTTATAACATAGATCTTAGTTCCCCAAATAGTCATAATTCACGAGCATAAGCCATATTCCACAATTCTGCTAGCGGATGACCTTAACCATGTAGGGCTATAATTATGTTTATCTTACAACCCTTCTTGAAAATGAGAGTTGCCTGCGGTTCCTTTTTTTTTCGGTCGCTAGGTACCCTTCGTCTCTCCAGCCAACTACGGTAAACTCCTAGTAGAAGGAGAACGACTTCTTTCGTATAATCTTTGCAGAATCTCACAGTGTAACGTTACGCGTATTTGGGCTAGGTAATGGGCTACCAAATATTGGTAGGATATAAGATGAATCTGCTGTGAGCCCCGCGCCAGAGAGCGCGTGCTGCCGGGCAGATCACAGCGCCCGCTGTAGGCGAGCCAGATGCAAGGACGAGCAGCGGCACCCTAAACGGGTAAATCCCAAAGATGGGAATTTGAACGGCTGATGGCCGCACTGTTTTTGTGTAGGAGACAATGTTCCAAGAAACGACGGAGTGTCAAAAAAGCTGAACGACGGCTTCTTGCAGCTCTACAAGAATCTACAACGATACACAATAAGAAAATCTGAACGATTCACAAGCATCAAATCTGAGTATATTTGCGATCTCATAAAAACCAGGTGCATCCAATGATACAACAATATTTCAATATTATTCAAGCTAAGGAAGTTGATATTTCACAGCAAATAAACATTTTCACAACGAACCTCTACTACAACAAGTTTTAAATGTTTCATGCGGATTCAACAAACGATATCTCAGATGGTGGCACTGCACGGTAGCTATCGTTCCAGGAAGCCATTCATCGGTATCTATTTTATTTTATTTTTTATGACGCCTTTTATATCTCTTTAATTACAGAAGTGTTTGTCAGAAAATCACATTTCCACACTTACGCAACAAATCAGCACAGCATGGAAGCATAAATATTTCATATTTTTCGATGCTAGCGCTTTTTTAATGAATAGTTCACTGTTCTAACAGTAACTTTATTTAAATGCTGTTGAAAACGGTGCTAATATAAATGTGGTCAGTCAGACGTGTTAGAGGACACCACAATTCAAAAAGGAATCAAAGGACAATTTTGTTAAGAAGACATAATTATTTATTTAACCACTATTTATTGACCGTCTGTTGTCATTTACCATGTGCACACTCAGGCAAGAATTCTGGCTTATTCATTAATGAACTAACTACTATTTATATTTATTGTATATAATCTGAATTTAACCAAATATTTGTGACACCTTCTTTATTTAAACATTGTTTGAATGTATTTGTTTAGCTGAGAAAGTGGTCATGTCCAGTCATGTCTGTAAAGCCTTGAAACGATGTATTTTTGGTGGGGACAGCCTTCAGCCAGTGGAAAAGCAGACTACAGTAACAGAACACTACTGGAGTCCATTGGAGACTTTGACTTTTCGGGTGAAGAGCTCAAGGGAGCTGCAAATTCTTGTGTTTGTTCTGGAAGAAGACTGACCTGCCTCTAGCAAAGTACATGATTCGGTCATGTGGGTGTTTGGTTCTGGGCAGTGAATGGCTGCTACCATACTTTAGTTTGTGAAGGGACTTTGTTTTTCGAGAGGCCTGAATGTGATCCAGATTAGGATTATCGTTCCCCACGAGTATTATGGAACTGAAGATAGACAGTGTAGGAGCTACTATTTTTCGTATTCTGTGTGTTAATTTGCTAAGCAACATGTTGATGTTTGAACTGTTTTGGGCTGGTGAATATTGCGCGTATTGTAGTTACGAAATGAACTTCGTTTACGGGTACCTTTGATTACAATATAGTTCAGGGAATTTGATACAGTTATTATAACTCTCTCAAAGTAACTTTACTGCATTTGATAAGAGTGTTTTCTACCAGTATTTTAATTGAATATTGTAGGACAACTTCCCATTTACCTGAGATGTCCTTTCCTCACTAATTATTGTTCAACATAATTCTCCATCATCTTCATCAGCAACAGAATTAGAATAGAACCCTTGTTACTAAATTATCCATTTAACTTTGATTCTGTATTTTCGTATATTTTATTAACTCGGAATTCTGGTCAATGCATAGACCGACAGCAGGATCATAGCTTCAGGAAATTATTAGCTGCAGAGTAGCTACATGTAATGAAAGCAGATGTGTGCAGCTTGACCCTATGACTACACTGAGCTATTGTTTTTAAATGCACAACCCAAGTACCTGAAGTAAGGTCGCACCTGGTTTGCTCATTTGGGATGCTGTTTGGAGGAGCAGCTGCACTAAGCTGCGAGCGTTAGCTGACATCGTAACAGGTATCTCAGCTGGTACTGCTAATCGATTGTAGTTGCTTTTTGACACCGCGACCGGCTTTCTCGATATCAGTCATTTTGGTGTTTCTACGGTAACTGAAAGGAGGCACTGTTTTACGATCTTCTACGGCGAAACATTTTCGGTACATCGAATTCATTATCTCGGCCTTCTCCCTGTTATCTTCCAATTTGGTACCAGTTGGATCACTTAGTGACTGAATAGATGCGTTTGTCAAATTGGTTGACAAAATTTTTCTCTCAAAATAACTGAACGCTTCTCTCATTGCTCACCTTACTCTCATTTTGGCTTCGTTCACCTTCTTTTTTCCAGCTAGATTTTGACTTATCCTGAATCTGTGATGAAGGTCTCTTAATTTACGTAGCAGTTTTCCAACAAGGTTATTAAACGACGGTCAGTCTTACCTATACTTAAGACCTTGCTCGGAATATACTTTTCTAAGATGTATCGAGCGTTGTTTTTGCATATTTTCATCTGTATCTCACACCTTCATCGTCAGCATTCAGTAAATGATGTTGACTACTCAGCTGTTCTGCAATTTGTATCCTGTCACTCTAGCTAAGCAAAAATATTTTTCTACTGTTTTTAACATTCCTTGTTATGCTTGTCGTCATAGCTGCTATCATATCTTAAGATCACTGATGTCTTCCTCAACGTTAACTGAATCGACAAGTTCATGTCTGCTTATTGCTAGGAGGTCTAAAACATTACCTTCACGAATTGGTTCTCCAATTTTCGGCTCGAACTAATTTTTGGATAAGACATGGGGAACAATATCACACGAATCCCATTCTCTGGCATCAGTTTTGATCGCATGACTTTCCCAATCTACTCCCGGCACGTTGAAGGCAACAACTATTTATTACAGCGTCGTCAGTTTATTAATAGGTGATGTGATAGCTCCTTCATCGTTGTAGGATAATGAGACCAAATGATACACACATGTCACGGCAAGAGGTGCACGAACAGTCGCGGTAACACGAAGTGTACCCCTCTGCCGGACACGCAGGCCTGTATTCTTACATGCAAACAATCAAAAATGTGCCGAATGGCAATGGTTTTTACAGCTTCTGGAGAAAGAATAACCTCCGTCTTCACTATGTTCCACACGATTTCAGTTAGTGAGAGATCACGTGACTTTGTTATACACCACGAAGAGCAAGTTGCGTAACAGCAGCCGTATATGGATGTGCATCGCCCTGTTGAAATAGCACGTGACCGTCCTGTCGAAATAACAGCATTAGCACGGGTGTCACAACCTGTACACTGTAGCGGGCTGTGTTTACTTTATCCTGCAGAACACCAAATGTCACCGTGGAGTTTAAGTGACGCCATGAAGCCTAGGGTGGCAACCTGTGTCTCGTGGGCGAATGTGCTCCTGAATAGGCCGCTCACAAGGTCTGTGCCACACACGTGACGGTCCATCACTCGCATGCATACAGAACATACTCTCATCACTAAAGGCAACGGAGCGGCATTCCACTAGAGTAGCCGTCCCTAATGGTGTCGTGATGCCACTGATATCCTGGCCAGACGCACGCTTACTTTTTCTCCTACTGCTAGCAGATGGTTCCCAATTATCCTTTCTGACAATGGCAGGTGTAACATGGGCCCAGATTTCTTCCCAAGATGATGTGCGGTCGACAGCTGTTCATAGAATTTGTCTATGTCGACGCGCGCCCGTACTACGCGGACGTCCAGAACCTTGTGTACGGGTGTGGGAATATTCCACAAATCACTGCTGAAAGGAACGACACACCACCAACATACGGTTCCGAGCACTATGGGACTTAACATCTGAGGTCATCAGTCCCCTAGACTTAGAACTACTTAAATCTAACTAACTGAGGACATCACACATATCCATGCCCAAGGCAGAATTCGAACCTGCGACCGTTGCAGCAGTGGGGTTCCAGACTGAAGTGCCTAGAACCGCTCGGCCACAATGGTCGGCGCCACCAATATATTGTGCTCAACATGTGCGGCAATCCACCCAACTTTCTGCAGGTCCACATCGCGATCCCGTTCAAATTGCTGATGCTGATGTACAGTAATACGTGTTTGTACCCACAAATGAGTGTAGCAAACACCTCTAAACCTCTAAACTCTGCACAATTACTCTTTGCAGAGTCAAAACATAGAGTACAGAGACAAGCCCACTGAGACACAACTGATCGCAGACAAGAAGATAAATTAACCACTAATATTACATTGCACTACTTTGCGCAAAGTAAACTCTTTGCCACTGAACACAGACGGTGAGGATGTTACATTTTTCCGGCAATGAATGTGTACCCCAGTTGATGTCGTCCATCAGCAGTTCCAACTACGATGGCTAGCTCTAAAATATTAAGTGTCACTACGGTGAAATTAAGTTCCGTGATTAGTTTTCGTTATTTACGGCTTCGGCTCTGGTACACACTGAAATTCCCGCGCCTTACGGTTAGTTGCTCGCCAATGGAGAAGCGAAAAAATTGTGCCGTCCGTTGACAAAGTTTCAAAGCAAAACACATTGTGATGCACAATGAAATATTTGTACTGAAACAAACTTAATGTGTTTAGATGTATATACTGACTATCGGTTGGCTGGATACATTCTGAAGCATCAAGGGATCATCAATTTAGTATTGGAGGGAAGTGTGAGGGGTAAAACTCGTAGAGGGAGACCAAGAGATGAATACAGTAAGCAGATTCAGAGGGATGTAGGTTGCAGTAGTTACACGAGGATGAAGAGACTTTCACAGGATAGAGCAGCATTGAGAGCTGCATCAAACGACTCTTTGGATGAGTCATATGGCTCTGAGCACTATGGGACTTAACTTCTGAGGTCATCAGTCCCCTAGAACTTAGAACTACTTAAACCTAAATAACCTAAGGACATCACACACATCCATGCCCTAGGTAGGATTCGAACCTGCGACAGTAGCAGCCGCGCGGTTCCAGACTATAGCGCCTAGAACCGCTCGACCACTCCGGCAGGCGGATACAATGTAAACGAAGTATTGACGCTATTAAGATTCTATCTAAGCAGGCGACATGTATAATAAATAAAATCGAAAGCGAAATCTGTTGCCTATTGGTTTTCGTCACTTGATACTCTGTTGACATTTATTTAAGGGTTCTGACGTTTTACGAGCACGAGTCGTTGATTTATACTCCCATTGCAACCAGAAATGAAGGGCGAATCTTTGCTAGCCACTCATCCTGGCGTAACTTCAGATCTTTTAAGAAGTGATCAGCTGAATACCACGACACGAAAAGTCAATACATCAATGAATGCACACGAAAGCCTGAACAATATTGTAGTAATGACATGTGTAAAGATTTACCATTCTTGCTTCAAATTTGAAGAAAGTCCAATGATCCATTTGGTACCAACATCTCATATCATGTTCATGCGGAAAGAGCCAAAAATACTTCATATTAAGCAAGTCCACTGCAGTTTATCTTGACGCAACATTTCTTACACTTACAATAGCGGTAAACGTCACAATACAAAGAGAAATTACATCCTTTGACAAATTTGTATGAACGTTATACTGTCTTTAGAACACTCGCAATACTGTTGCACATGCGGATGCGATTAATGAAGCTTCAGAAAAGCATCCACTTTGCTCTATATTGGATACTGTGTGTTTCAGGAACGCCCTGAGATCCGACAAACCGATATTGTTATTCCGCTAAATTTTGGTTCAATGCATGCATCAAATAATTATTCTACACAGCTTTAAAAATTTGCTTCGATGGAACACCCTTACATTTTTTCCTTGCTGGTTTGTATATCGTGCTATCATTTTTGGTCGATCTCTGGGAAAACAAGTCAACGACCAGTAGTCCCACTGGAACATTGAGGATGCAATACGGGAACCCATTCTTAAGACATCAGAGAACGATTAATTTTAAAAATGAATTTACGATGGAAATAATTCTTCCCATACATTGAAGAAGTCGTGTAACTGTTTTATTTATATTACTAAGTAGCACAATGTATTCCCCATTTCTGTAGCATCCATAACACGATGTTCTGTACTACAATGAATTTATACTAGAGTTCTTGAGAAAGCGCTGCCGGAATGCAAGGAGACAATCAAAGGAAATCTTCCTTCACAAAGGCGTCCTCTAGCTTTATGAATCCCGACTTACTTCTTTGTTAGACTCTTCGGCTTTAGCTCGTTACCAGTGAGCGAAACGTAATCGGATGAATTGCTCGCTAAACGTGATTTATGAAATACTTAGACGCAGATGAAAGGCTGTACTTTCTCGGAACTGACTGAAAAGAGATTCATTTCGTCCCACGCCAACGCCGTTGTTATTTGTTCTCTGAGAACTACGGCAGAAACTGTTTTCGGAGAATGCATTACGAGGGACGTTTCTGAGAACATTATGGAATATTTCCTTAGTGGACGCAGGTGGGTAGCAAATTTAAAAAAGATTATTCATTCCCCGTCGGTCCACAACTCTCAGTTCTAAACTGATTGCGAGTTTAAGCCCATTCAGCCTCTTGTAAGTCGCCGGTTGATGTGCGTTTTGGCAGGAGAGAGCCCTTTAAGCTGTAGGCAGGGCCAGGTAGCGAGCTGAAGGTAGTAGGAATTTGCAAAGAGGTGGCGAACTTCTGCGGGTTAATTTCACAAAGAGATTCGAAAAATCCGTTGAGAGCAAAGTGGGGTAGCGTCCGGCCGCCGGACTAGCACCTTCCCCTAACTGCTATCTGCAAACTGCAGAACTTTTGCTATAAAAATGATCGACATATTCTCAACGATTTTCATTCAAGTTAATTACCACAGACTCAATTTTTACGAGACGAATCAACTGCACTTTAAAATTCGCCCGTACGACCAATGGTGTGGAAATTAGATGTCTTTCATGTTCCTGAAATTACGCAAAATAGCGTAAATTCTGTGCGCAAACGTGTACCACTACGACCTAGCTCAGATAGAAACCCAGTTCTAAGCAAAGAAGGGAAAGCAGAAAGATGGAAGGAGTATATAGAAGGCCTATACAGGGGCGATGTTCTTGAGGACAATATTATGTAAATGGAAATGTAGACGAAGATGAAATGGGAGATATGATACTGCATGAAGAGTTTGACAGGGCACTGAAAGACCTGAGTAGAAACAAGGCCCCGGGAGTAGACAACATTCCATTAGAACTACTGACAGCCTTGGGAGAGTCAGTCCTGACAAAACTCTACCATCTGGTGAGCAAGATGTACGAGACAGGCGAAATTCCCTCAGACTTCAAGAAGAATATAATAATTCCAATCTCAAAGAAAGCAGGTGTTGAAAGATGTGAAAATTACCGAACTACCAGTTTAATAAGTCACAGCTGCAAAATACTAACGCGAATTCTTTAAAGACGAATGGAAAAACTGGTAGAAGCCGACCTCGGGGCAGATCAGTTTGGATTCCGTAGAAATGTTGGAACACGTGAGACATTACTGACCCTACGACTTATCTTACGAGAATGGTTAAGAAATGGGAAACCTACGCTTCTAGCATTTGTAGACTTAGAGAAAGCTTTTGACAATGTTGACTGGAATACTCTCTTTCACATTCTGAAGGAAACAAAAGAAAAATTCGGAGTAGGTATTAAAATACATGGAGAAGAAATAAAAACTTTGAGGTTCGCCGATGACATTGTAATTCTGTCAGAGACAGTAAAGGACTTGGAAGAGCAGTTGAACGGAATGGACAGTGTCTTGAAAGAAGGGTATAAGATGAACAACATCAAAAGCAAAACGACGAGAATGGAATGTAGTCGAATGAAGTCGGGTGAAGCTGAGGGAATTAGATTAGGAAATGAGACACTTAAAGTGGTAAAGGAGGTTTGCTATTTGGGGAGCAAAATAGCTGATTATGGTCGAAGTAGAGAGGATACAAAATGTAGACTGCCAATGGCAAGGAAAGGGTTTCTGAAGAAGAGAAATTTGTTAGCATCGAGTATAGATTTAAGTTTCAGGAAGTCGTTTCTGAAAGTATTTGTATGGAGTGTGGCCATGTATGGAAGTGAAACATGGACGATAAATAGTTTAGACAAGAAGAGAATAGAAGCTTTCGAAATGTGGTGCTACAGAAGAATGCAGAAGATTAGATGGGTAGATCACATAACTAATGAGGAGGTATTGAATAGAACTGGGGAGAAGAGGAGTTTGTGGCACTACTTGACTAGAAGAAGGGATCGGTTGGTAGGCATCAAGGGATCACGAATTTAGTAATTGATGGCAGCGTGGAGGGTAAAAATCGTAGAGGGAGACCAAGAGATGAATACACTAAACAGATTCAGAAGGATGTAGGCTGCAGTAGGTCTGGGAGATGAAGAAGCTTGCACAGGATAGAGTAGCATGGAGAGCTGCATCAAACCAGTCTCAGGACTGAAGACCACAACAATAACAACGACCTAGATCATACGGCGTTCAGTATCAGTGAGTTGCAGCGGTATCTGTTAGAACATCCGTATTTCTATAAAGTCCTGTTTCTCCCTAAATGCCATTTTATTAACATGGAATTAATAAATCAAGCAAGAATCCCCATTTGCATCCAAGTAATAGCTTTAAGTTACTATTATTAACATCCACTGCAGCCTCAAGCTGTGTAACCGACGCCATCACAGTAGTATTGTACTAAGACAATGGTTGTCGTTTAAAAATGTGTCCCACTATTATACTGCCTTTCCTTATAATTTTCCGGTTTGTACCTGACCCTCAGACTTTTACTCGGTCGGATTTTTTGTCATAAATATAGGTCATAGTATTTTACTAAGACACTAGCTGTCGTTTGAAGGTTTGTTATGCTATTATAGTGCCTTCCCTTTCTCCTTTATACCTGGTCATCAATGTTCTAATGAATCAGCTCCTGGTAGTAAATACAGCCAGAACAATTGTACTAAGTCACAGGTTGCCGTCAAACAAAATAGGGCTCTTGTGGTTAGATTTACATGTTAACCGGTCAAATTATTTGCTTGTAATTACATTACTTATAATCTGAACAGCCCGTTGTACTAAGCTGTACGTTGCTGTCTAAGACCAGGTAATTATTGGTGAATTATTAGCTTGTGCTTGTGGTTCCGCAGAGTAGGTTCTCTTGTAATAAGTGTTCTCAAGTAGTGTTTTAAGACGTTTCTTCAGAACGGTCTTAATAACTGACAGTGAGTTTAACTTTGAAAATATTAACAGCCAACTGTCATCAGCCCTTTAGTCAAAATAAGATTGTCAAAAGGGGCGGACTGAGATCCAGTCGCATGTTGGCTGCCGATTGAAATTAAGAGGTTCGTTGTTTTGAAGTAAGCCTTATCATTGCCATATTGTTTCCTAATCTGTGTAACCTTTAAGCACAGGAGCGTATGCTAACACCGAACCTCTAGACTGTTTCACCCGGTAAAGGGCGGGCTGCAAGTGCATTTGTCTTGTAATTCTTGTAATATTATTTGCTGTTTAGATTTCTCTTGCAAAGGCTTATTCATTTTACAAATTTGTTCATTTTTTTTTTAAATGAAATTTATGGTTATATATTGTTACACGACTGGTCATTAAAATTGCTACACCGAGAAGAAATGCAGATGATAAACGAGTGTTCCTTCGACAAATATATTAGAACTGACGCATGGTTACATTTTCACACAGTTTGGGTGCATAGACCCTAAGTAATCAGAACCCAGAACAACCGCCTCTGGCCGTAATAACGGCCTTGATACGCCTGGGCATTGAGTCAAACAGAGCTGCCCATGCAGCTTCAGCACGGTACCACAGTTCATCAAGAGTCGTGACTGGCGTATTGTGACGAGCCAGTTGCTCGGCCACTATTGACCAGACGTTTTCAATTGTTGCGAGATCTGGAGCAGTCGAACATTTTCTGTATCCAGAAAGGCCCGTACAGGACCTGCAACATGCGGTCGTGCATTATCCTGCTGAAATGTAGGGTTTCGCAGGGATCGAATTAAGGGTAGAGTCACGGGTCGTAACACATCTGAAATGTAATGTCTACTGTTCAAAGTGCCGTCAATGCGAACAAGAGGTGACCGATACGTGTAACCAATGGCACCCCATACCATCACGCCGGGGTCATACGCCAGTATGGCGATGACGAATACACGCTTCCAATGTGCGTTCACCGCGATGTAGCCAAACATGGATGCGACCATCATGATGCTGTAAACGGAACCTGGATTCATCCGAAAAAATGACGTTTTGCCATTCGTGCACCCAGGTTCTTCGTTAAGTACACCATCGCAGGCGCTCCTGTCTGTGATACAGCGTCAAGGGCAATCGCAGCCACGGTCTCAGAGCTGATAGTCCATGTTGCTGCAAACGTCGTCGAACTGTTCGTGCGGATGGTTGTGGTCTTGCAAACGTTCGCATCTGTTGACTCAGGGATCGAAACGTGCCTGCACGATCCTTTACAGCCATGTGGATAAGATGCCTGTCATCTCGACTGCTAGTGATACAAGCCTTTGGGATCCAGCACGGCGTTCCGTGTTACCCTCCTGAACCCACTGATTCCATATTCTGCTAACAGTCATTGGATCTCGACCAACGTGAGCAGCAATGTCGCGATACGATATACCGCAATCGCGATAGGCTTATCAAAGTCGGATACGTGACGGTACGCATTTCTCCTCCTTACACGAGGCATCACAACAACGTTTCATCAGGCAACGACGGTCAACTGCTGTTTGTGTATGAGTAATCGGTTGGAAACTTTCCTCTTGTCAGCACGTTGTGGGTGCTCTGAAAAGCTAATAATTTGCATATCACAGCATCCTCTTTCTTATCGGGGTTGAATTTCGCTTCTGTAGCACGTCATCTTCGTGGTGTAGCAATTTTAATGGCCAGTAGTGTACTTTGTGACAGGTTGGGAGTCACAACATCATTAGATACCACATTCGTGTCATGGGTGACGTGCCGATTCGCTAGTCTCCACATCGCTTGTCACCACCTCAGATGAAGATATTGCGGCGCAAAATTGAGGGTTAGTGAAAAGACGGAGTCATAAGACCGCCCACCTTCCCCTATGCTTCCCACATTTTCTTAGTACCTAAAGATCAGGTGGCAGGATTTCCGACCTGTGGTTGATAGGCTTCTCAATAAAAAGGTGATTTAAGAATCGGTTTCACTGCCTGATCTCCACAACTGTTTCAGCTGATTTTTGGGAGCATCTTGGTTTACAAAATGGTTCAAATGACTCTGAGCACTATGAGACTTAACATCTGAGGTCATCATTCCCCTAGAACTTAGAACTACTTAAACCTAAATAACCTAAGGACATCACACACATCCATGCCCGTGGCAGGATTCGAATCTGCGTCCGTAGCGGTCACGCGGTTCAAGACTGAAGCGCCTAGAACCGCTGGGCCACACCGGCTGTCATCTTGGTTTACAGTGTTAAATCTTAATCAGGCTTATTACCAGGTATTTTTAACGGAGGAATCTAAGCATCTCTATGCCTTCGCCACGGATCGGAATATGAGTTCAACCGGGTTCTGTTTGGTTTGTCAACTGGTGCAGTAGTTTTACCCCGTTTACTGGATAAAATTTTATGTGATATAAAGTTTAATTGTGTCTTCAGTTATATGGACGATGTGGTCATAATTAGTGCCTCCTTTGAAGAGCATTTAGAGCACATCCGGGAGGTACTATCCAGGCTCAGGGATGCTGGGCTGACTATGAAACCCTCAAAGATAACCTTGACTAAGCTGGGTACGGAATTAGCATTTATCAGAAACGCACTGAAGCGATGAAGAATCTTCCGCAGCCAAGAATTAAGAGGGAGTTTGCCCGATTTGTACGAATGGGTAATTACTTCCGCATCAATGAGCAACTTGCAGCCCCGTTAGATTTGTTAAGCAGAAATAATACGAAATTCATTTGGGCTGAAAGTCAGCAGGCAGCTTTTGAAGGAAATAAAACTGCGATTGCCAACCCACCGGTTTTAGCTGTACTGGTTTTTAACAAGAGATTTGTGGTCCAGACTGATGCTTGCAATACAGGTGTGGTGGCAGTTCTTTGCTTCCCGACGTCTGGAGGGACCTGAGCTCAATTACTCAGTATATGATTGAGAAGCGTTAGCTGTGTTATTTGTTCTGGAAAAATTTCGGTTCTGTCTCGAATATAGTGAATTTGACCTAGAGACGAATAATCAGGCCCTTAGTTGGGTCCTAGGTCGTCCTAGGAAGACAGAACGTATCGCGAGATGGACGGTCCGCATATCGGCTTCCCATTTTAAGGTTCGGCACGTGAAGGGATCTGATAATCAGGTTGCTGATGCCCTTAGCAGGATGTTCCAACAGCACCAGCTTGATGAGGAAACGCCGGACTGTCACCTAGTATGTGCGATCCTTACCGAGGTACCCCAACTGTTTAATAATTTGAAAAGTGAACAAGAACAAGACCCATTCTGGGGGGCGTGGGGCTCAGGAAACAAATACTAGATGGACAGGAATCCAGCGACTATATTCTGAGAAACGGCATTCTGTATAACCGCAGGAGTAGGTCAGGGGAAGCCAGAATCTGTCTCCCACGAACCTTAGTTTTTCCAGTCTTCCAGTACTTCCATGGCTCTCCAGTACGAGGGCATTTAGGTCTTCATAAAACCTTAGAGTAGATCAAGGAACAGCTGACCTGTCCGACACCTTATAAATACATTTGAGGTTTAGTCAAAGAATGCCGAGATTGTAAGAAGGGAAAACGAGTAACTCCCTGGCAGGGGATTGCTGCAGTCGGAGAGAGAAGAGCATCCGTTGGATAAATTGTTTGTTGATTATGTGGACCCGCTTCGCCGGACGAAAAAAGACAATTCGTATATGCTCGTAGTGGTGGACGCCTTTTCCAGGTTCGTTTGGTTAATACCTAGACGGAGTGTGACCCCTATTATTAAAATCTCTCATCCTACTAATATGTTTAGGTGGTTCGAGCCACCGCGGGCGTTGGTTACGGATAACGCTCCTGGGTTTCTGGCAAGATCGTTCAGACGATTCTGTCTTATTATCCTCAGGGTTCCTTTGGCAAAAGGATTACCCATAGCTTGAAGTCAGCGTTGATTATTTACCATCATAAATCGCCTGAAAAGTGGGATACCACCTTGCCCTGGCTAAACTTAGCGTTTAACTCCATGCGGCATGAAGCATCTAAGGCCACCCCAGCTAGCGGAATGCTCGGATATCCCATGAATTCCCCGCTCTCCAATTTATGGGAGATAAATGATCCTTTATCTCCATCTATCGCTCCGGAGTTTCTTAGGGATAGATGGGGGTGAGGTAGGTTAAATACTAGGAGGGCTTACGATCGTCAGGCCTGTCACTGTAATATAGCCGGCCGGAGTAGCCGAGCGGTTCTAGGCGCTACAGTCTGGAACCACGCGACCGCTACGGTCGCAGGTTCCAATCTTACCTCGGGCATGGATGTATGTGACGGCCTTAGGTTAGTTAGGTTTAAATAGTTCTAAGTTCTAGGGGACTAATGACCTCAGCAGTTAAGTCCCATAGTTTTCACAGCCATTTGAACCATTTTTGAACTATAATATAAACAAGCGCCCCTTTCAAGGGAAGATGGGGGATCCTGTCTACATCAGGAACGTTCCTGCGCGGACTTCCCGGTATAAACGTTTAGGGAAACTTGCCCCGCGTTTCCTAGGTCCTTATTTCACTGTCAAGACTTTAAGTCCAATCAGTCTTTTGGTTAGGGAACCGGGAAAGGGGAAACTCATACGCTTTTATCTGAAACTAAAGATTCCAGCGGTGAGAGGAGTTCCCCGGGGGAGGCTATTTCAGTTTTGAGAGGTTGAGCAGTGGAAGACTGTTCTGTATGCCGCCACTGGCTCAGGTGTAGCATCGACTATCCCTCTTGCGGCCCCATTGCCAATATCTATGAGGAAGAGTTGGTATCTGTGGGTTGTGTCCTTAGAAAAAGGTCTTTGCTTGCCGACGTTTATACGGGTTCGCTGGCCAGAGACGGGAGGCATAAAGTTTGGCGGTAGCGTCGCGGCAAGAGCTGGTCACGAGATCCGAGCGGCCGAAGGCACGAGCTACGCAAAGAGGGCCTGCGCAAAGCGAAGATAGCGGCTGTACTTCACCGGCATCAGAGTCGACTACAAACAGCAGTCCGACATCCCGTCGGTTGGTTGGCAACATTAGTGTCGGACGACCGTTCGTGGCCTGGCTGCCCTCATCTAACTGACTTTCATCGGCACCACTCAGTAACGGCCGCGACGCACCGTAGATCCATGGAACTGCTTGTTGATAAAGGGGAGTAACATTCGGTAATCCTGGTGGTGATTTGTGCCACTGTCTGCACGCCCTCCTAATTATTTTCTGGTTTGTACCCCAGCATCAGTTTTACTCGGTCGGATCTTTTGTCGTAAATATAGGCCACAGTATTGTACTAAGGCACTAGTTGTGGTTTGAAGATTTGTTCCGCTATTATATTGCCTTTCCTGTCTGCTTTATACCCGATCATTAATGTTCTAATGAATCATCTCCTGGTCGTAAATACAGCCAGAACACTTGTACTAAGATACAGGCTACCACCGTTAAACAAAACAGGGCTCTTGTGGTTAGATTCAGATGTTAACCGGTCCAATTATGTCATTGTAATTGCATTACTTATAATCTGAACAACCTGTTGTACTAAGCTGTACGTTGCTGTCTAATAAAGACCCGCTCAGTATTAGTGAATTTTTAGCTGGATCTTGTGGTTCCGCCGAGTAAGTTCTCTTGTAATAAGTGTTCACAAGTAATGTTTTAAGACGTTCCTTCAGAGCGGTCTTAATAACTGACAATCAGTTTAGCTTTGAAAATATTAACAGACAATAGTCATCAGGCATTTAGTCAGAATAAGATTATCAAAAGGGACGGGTTGGAATTAAGTCGCAACTTGGCTTCCGATTGAAATTAAGAGTTTGGTTTTTTGAAATAAGCCTTATCATTGTCATATTGTTTCCTAATCTGTTTAACCTTTTAAGCACAGGATCGCATCTTAACCCCGAACCTCTAGACATATAGCTTTCAAATTAACAGCTACGTCATCTGCTTTGAGTAACTAAATCACTCTTGTCATCAATGGTGTTTATATAGTTTCCATGTATTGCAGAAAGGCATTTAATAAGAGAAACTGGGTCCAGCGAGGTAGTAAACACCGCTGTTTCACCCGATAACGGGTGTAATTATTGTAATACAGTTTGCTGTTTTGATATCTCTTGCCAAGTGTTTTCATTTGACAAAATTGTTCATTTTGTAAAAAAGAAACGAAATTTATGATTATGTATTGTTAAAAAGGTTGTGCGAAATGAAAGTTATATTGTTGGGGCCTCCTTTTCACGTTTTCCTTAATACCAGTGAACCCAACGTCTCAGTACTCAACATCCAATTATCTTCTCATTACGTTTCCCATCGTAGCTTTAGTATTAAGTAACGCAGGTGAAGCAATTCCTCTGCCTCCGCAGAGCCAATAATGTGCGCCAAGGGAAGAGTTTCAGGATGAACAGTTTAGTTGTTAAAGAAACTCAGTGTTGGGTCAGCGACTTTGAAACTTGCGACTGTTTGGTACTGTGGGTGAGAGACTGTACTTTATTAGCTACTCGCATAGATGTACGAGTGCCTTTAATAAGTAAAGCATTTTTTGTGAAAGCATTTTGGTTTTATTCAGGATTCAAATACATCATATTATTCCTCATTCCTGTGGCTACAAAATCAATTGTTTCACATAATCTGCGTTCAATGATGCGGCTTGAAGCCACCTCACTAGACGTTGTGAAGATTCATTTATTTTTAAGTTAAGTCGTTGTCTTTTCAGCTAGGGATAGTCTACAAACTCCCGAGTTCTTAAATATTCTTGTTAAGTGTAGAATAACTTAATTGCTACAAAAAAATAGAATTGGGCAACTCCGATCTTTTAAGGCTTTTATTGCACCTTTAAATGCCACACATCGTAGTCGAGTAGTATCTTGCTACGGGACACCTTCGGGATGACGAATTATTGATATAAGCTTCTGGTCACTGGTATTCATTGACAGCGTGGCTGGAGCAGAAGATTCTTTATCGTCTTCGCCTACTTTGGCCGTCAAGGGTCCAAGCAAGTCTTCAACTCTCTTGGAAGGGCATGGAGACCAGGCGAAATACCGCATGCCAATAATAAAATACACAAAATAAGACTTGTTGCGCGAATAAATTTTCTTAGATAATACACTACTGGCCATTGAAATTGCTACACCACGAAGATGACGTGCCACAGACGCGAAATTTAACCGACAGGAAGAAGATGCTATGATATTCAAATCATTACCTTTTCAGAGCGTCCACACAAGGCTGGCGCCGGTGGCGACACCTACAACGTGCTGACATGTTTCCAACCGATTTCTCATACACAAACAGCAGTTGACCGGCGTTGCCTCGTGAAACGTTGTTGTGATGCCTCCTGTAAGGAGGATAAATGCGTACCATCACGTTTCCGACTTTGATAAAGATCGGATTGTCGCCTATCGCGGATGCGGTTTATCGTATCGCGACATTCCTGCTCTCGTTGTTCGAGATCCAATAACTGTTGGCAGAATATGGAATCGGTTGGTTCAGGAGGGTAATACGGAACACCGTGCTGGATCCCAACGGCCTCGTATCACTAGCAGTCGAGATGACAGGCATCTTATCAGCATGGCTGTAACGGATCGTGCAGCCACGTTTCGATCCCTGTGTCGACAGATGGGGACGTTTGCAAGACAACAACCATATTGCACGAACAGTTCGACGACGTTTGCAGCAGCAAGGACTATCAGCTCGGAGACCATGGCTGCGGTTACCCTTGACGCTGCATCACAGACAGGAGCGCCTGCGATGGTGTACTCAACGACCAGCCTGGGTGCACGAATGGCAAAACGTCATTTTTTCGGATGAATCTCGGTTCTGTTTACTGCATCATGATGGTCGCATTCGTGTTTGGCGACATCGCGGCGAACGCACATTGGAAGACTGTATTCGTCATCGCCATACCGGCGTTTCACCCGGCGTGATGGTGTGGGATGCCATTGGTTACACGTCTCGGTCACCTCTTGTTCGCATTGATGGCACTTTGAACAGTGAACGTTACATTTCGGATGTGTTATTACCCGTGGCTCTACCCTTCATTCGATCTCTGCGAAACGCTACATTTCAGCAGGATAATGCACGACTGCATGTTGCAGGTCCTGTACGGTCCTTTCTGGATACAGAAAATGTTCGACTGCTGCCGTGGCCAGCACATTCTCCAGATCTCTCACCAATTGAAAACGTCTGGTCAATGGCGGCCGAGCAACTGGGTCGTCACAATACGGCAGTCACTACTCTTGATGAACTGTGGTATCGTGTTGAGGCTGCATGGCCAGCTGTACCTGTACACGCCATCGAAGCTTTGTTTGACTCAATGCCCAGTTGTATCAACGCCGTTATTACGCCAGAGGTGGTTGTTTTGGGTACTTATTTCTGAGGATCTATGCAACCGAATTTCGTTAAAATGTAATCATATGTTAGTTCTAGTACAATATATTTGTCCAATGAATAGCCGTTTATCATCTGCATTTCTTCTTGGTGTAGCAATTTTAATGGCCAGTAGTGTAATTAAAACTTTATGTTCCGCAAGTTTACTCTGATAACAAAAACGCATATAATTCTAATAAGAAACCTTGTTCATATATATTAAAAATTAGTAGGAGATTTCACTGACACGCAACGAAATTATCTATTTTTAAACTTTAGCTACAACATGTCTGGACAATCTCGTACCCTCACTGCGGGCCTGTATGCTCGCATGGAACCACTCTGTTGGTCGACTTAGGGGCCAACGTCTTGCTGCATTAGTAACCCCTCAATCGTCCATGTACTGCATCCTTCACTGGACCAAACAGATGGAAGTCGGAGGGTGCACAAAGGGGCTGTAGGGTGGATCCCAGCGGGCACACTACTTTGGGCGCAACATCTGGTGGACGAGCGAGTCAGTACTACCAACAGAGACGTCAAATTGTGCAGCAAGGTGTCTGAGTGTGATTCATCGATCACTTTGCTGACCATTGTTTCGTTGATAACAGACGCCTCGCCCAACGACTCGCCGTACTTTTGTTCAGTGCCAGGTCTCCGTAGACATTCTGCAACCACCTATGAATATCTATGATGCTCTGGTTCTCTGCCAAAAGAAAGTCAATTACAACTGTCTACTTGCAACGTACCTTCGATACAGACGTCATTTTGAGGCCTATGCATGGAGTCGATACTCATCGGAACTTCATAATACGATAGGGGATGGAGGGTGAGTATTCCAAGATGTTCCACAATAAATACAATATTTTTTCAAGCGAAAGTTGCCGAGAAAGAAAATGCAGTTGTTGCTGAACGCCCGTCACAAATAACGTAACACGCCTCTGCGAGCAGTGCGGAGTAGAGAGTACAAACATGAAGTTTATTTTAGTATGTGGTGTAATTTGTGGTCCGCACCTCGAGGTCGTGCGGTAGCGTTCTCGCTTCCCGCGCCCGGGTTCCCGGGTTCGTTTCCCGGCGGGGTCAGGGATTTTCTCTGCCTCGTGATGACTGGGTGTTGTGTGATGTCCTTAGGTTAGTTAGGTTTAAGTAGTTCTAAGTTCTAGGGGACTGATGACCATAGATGTTAAGTCCCATCGTTCTCAGAGCCATTTGAACCATTTTTTTGTAGTTTGTATACCATTTTACAAAAAAACTGATATTGTTATGTATTTGAACTGAAGTGAAGCTGAAGTCGAACATTTATTGCATCGCCTGTTACCAGTCCGTAGCTGTCTTTGTTGCGTGATACGTGGGCACATGACAAAGCCACCGGTGTCCCTGATTGAAATTTGATTGCTTATCTTGTAGCAATGAGAGCCTTAGCCTTATCACTAGATATTTTCTTACAGCCCCACCCAAGTAACACGGATCCACGACCTACGTAAGCTGCTTGTGCGCACGGACATGTATAGAAGGCACCAGGTGGGGTGGACAATTACAAACTGTCAGTTCTGCTTTGCTCTAATAAAGTGCAACTAGATACCTTGTATCCTCAGTATTCATAGTACAAATGTGAGGAGGCGCATTACATCTGCATTAACACAGAGGACGGGATACACAAGACAACAGCTGCACTGAACATTAACTCTTGTTTCCATTCGCTGCAAGAGTTAATTAGTTTCTAAACAGCACTCCGTCTCATACAGCTCCCCAGTAATAAACCTAAGTCTCTTCAAACAGGGGTACATAATTACCCCATTCCCTGTTCCGGCTGGTAGAAGAATTTTGCCTCAATTATTCCCTTTTAGACTAACCAGTCGCTTAGGGAAGTCTACATACTGGCCAGAATAATATACAGTAGAATAGAAACAACATCTGGAGATGTATTGGACGTAGATCTGGTTTAAGCAAGATAGAGGGTACCAGAGAAGCCATTCTGACGTTGAATTTAATAATATTAAGTAAACTGAAGAAAAATCAAGATACTCTCCTATCAATTACGAATCTAGATAAAGTATCCGTCAATGTAAGGTGGTGTAAGATGTTTATAGTCGTCAGTGATAGAGTTGTTTTCATCAGAATCGTCAGAACACCAACACTGATGACAATAATTCAGAAATACATGCCGATGTCACAGTTCGAAGATCAAGAGATAGCAAAAGTATGAGGATATTACACGGGCCATTCAGCACGTAAAGGTAGATGAAAATCTAATGGTCATGGGGGGACTGGAAGGCACTTGTACGGGAAGGAGTAGAATATGGGCTCGGTATTATGAATGAGAGAGGCGAAAGACCAACTGAGTACTGCAGTAAATGTCGGTTAGTAATAGCGAATATTGTGTTCAAGAATCACAAGAGGAGAAGGCATAATTTGAAAAGGCCGGATGATAGGCGAAGATTTCAGACAGATTACATCATGGTCAGGCACAGATTCCGAAATCAGATCCAGGATTTAAAGGAGTACCCAGGAGCAGATACCGACTCAGATCAAAATTTATTAGTGATGAAGAACAGACTGAAGTTTAAGAGGCTATTCAAGGATGAATGAATGCGCAAAGAATTGGGCTACAGAAATATTAAGGAGTGAAGAGGTACCCTTGAAGTTCCCTAAGGCTTTAAATCCTGCGATAAGGAATAGCTCAGTAGGCATCTCAGTTGGAGAGAAATGTAAATCTCTAAAAAAGGCAATCACAGAAGCTGGAAAGTACAACAAGTTACAAAGAAGGTAACTGCGAAGAAACCAACAGTAACAGAAGAAGTAAATCAGTTCATCGACGAAAGGAGGAAGTGCAACAGTGTTCAGGAACATTCATGTTACAGAAATACTAGTCACTAAGGAATTAAATAAATAGGTAGTGTAGGGAAGCTAAGGCGAAATGGCTAAGTGAAAAATCTTCAGAAATCTAAAAGTAAGTGACTGTCGGAAGAACTGCCTCAGCATACAGGAAATCAAAACAAACATCGGTGAAATTAAAAGCGTCGGTGGTAATAATATTAAGAGCGCAGTCAGAATTCCTCAGTACAGAAGAATGAGCGGATAGGTGAGAGGAGTACGTTGAAGGCCTCTGTCGGAGCGAAGACTTCTCTGCAGACGTGATAGAAGAAGGAACAGACGTCGATATACAGAAGAGTATTAGAATCGAAATTTAAAAGATCATTGGAAGACTTAAGGTCTGAACAACATTCCATCAAAATTTCTCAAATTATTGGGGGAAGCGGTAACAAAACGACTATTCACGTTGGTGTTTAGAGTGTATGAGTCTAGCTATGTATAATCTGACATTCGGAAAAAAAATCAACCGCACAATTCCGAAGATTGCAAAAGCCGATAAGTGTAAGAATTATCGCACAATCAGCTTAACAGCTCATGCGTCCAAGCTGCCGACAGGAATAATATACAAAAGAATGGAAAAGAAAGTTGATGACGTGTTAGATGACGACCACTTCATCTTTAGGAAAGGTAAAGGCACCAGAGAGGCAATTCTGAAGTTGCGGTTGATAATGGAAGCAAGACTAAAAAGAGAAAAAGAACAACACACGTTCATATAATTTGTCGACCCAGGAAAAGCGCTCGACCATGTATAATTGGGAAAAGTGTCCGATATTCTGAGAAAAATAGGGTAAATCTATAGGGGCAGGTGGGTAATATACAATTTGTATAAGAACCAAGAGGGAACAATAAGAGTGGAAGACCAAGAACGAAATGCTCGGATTAAAAGGGTGTAAGACAGGGATGTAGACTTTAGCTCCTGCTGTTCAATCTAAACACCGAAGAAACTGTGGGGAAAATAAAAGAAGGGTGCAACTGTGGAATGAAAATTAAAAATGAAATTTCTCAATGATAAGATTTGTTGATGACATTGCTATCCTACGTGAAAGCGGAGAATATTTACATGATCTGCTGAATGGAATGAACAGTCTGATGAATATGGAATATGGACTGAGAGCAAATCGAAGAAAGACGAAAGTAATGAGAGGTAGCAGAAATGAAGACAAGAAGAAACTTAAAATCAGGATTGGTGATCACGAAGTAGATGAAGTTAATGAATTCTGCTACCTGTGCAGAGAAATAACCCATGATGCAGGGAGCGAGGAAGGCATAAAAACCAGACTAGCACTGGCATAAATGGCATGCCTTGCCAAGAGAAGTCTACTAGTATGAAGCATAGGCCTTAATTTGAATAAGAAATTTCTAAGAATGTAAATTTGGAGCACAGCAACGTAAGGTAATGAAAGAAGAACTGGGAAAAACGGAAAAGAAGAGAATCGAAGGATTCGATATGTGGAGCTGCAGAAGAATGGTGAAAATGACGTGAATTTATAAGATACGGAATGAGGAGGTTCCTCGGAGAATCGGCGAGGAAGGCAGTTTATAGAAAACACTGACAAGCAGAAGGGACAGGATGGTAGGAAATGTGTTAAGACATTACTGAATGACTTCCATGGTACTAGAGGGAGTTACAGAAGGTAAAAAACTGTATATGAAAACCAAACAAAGATTGTAGTAAGTCCAGAGGATAACTGAAGATGTAAGTTGCAAGTGCTACTCTGGGATGAATAGTTTGGCACAGGAGAGAAATTCGTGGCAAATACAGAGCCCGACCAGTAATCCTCAATATCTAAAAAGTCAAAGTGACAGAAATAAAAGTGGAAATTTAGAAAAGACTAGTTAGTGCTAAGTTGAGTGTAATTCAGTGTTGCAGATAATCGGTGAAGGCTGTAATATAAAATTTTGCAATTGGCTCGTAAGTGAAAAGCGTGCCGATGCAAGCCTTAGGATTAGAAGCACAGCGCATCTGTTCAGTCGTATGGAATACGTAGATCTGCCTAAGGAAATGTGGAGTGTGAACCGGAGAGGTTTCTAGCTTTCTCAAACAGGCACGTGGAGAGGTCCCAAC
This sequence comes from Schistocerca piceifrons, assembly GCF_021461385.2. Classification (NCBI taxonomy): domain Eukaryota; kingdom Metazoa; phylum Arthropoda; class Insecta; order Orthoptera; family Acrididae; genus Schistocerca; species Schistocerca piceifrons. The sequence continues at coordinate 227,033,893 of NC_060143.1, forward strand.
ACTTCGTCCTTATTACTAAGAAGGTATTACGATAGCTGTTTTTATTAAAACTGGACGAAACGTGACGCGAAACGGTATTTATTGTCTTCTGATGATTCCATGGTAGCTGGAAAATTAAACGCACCTGCCAGTCTTCTGTTCTCTCGACCACTGAAACACTCGGTTTCTTGTCATCTTGCAGGGGTATCAGTTGGTAAGTAGAAACTTACTGACTTGCGAACAACAAGGGAATGCTACAGACCATCAAACTAACATATCTGGTGCATAGTTCAGATACGTTCATCATTTAAAAACTACATGATATTTGTTGGAGCCTCTTACATTCTGTAAGAGATGGATCCACTCACAATTAAAGAAATGACCTGGAATGGCAACATCTTATTGCAAATCAAGACGAAACAATGAAACTATACAGAAAATACAAAATGAAATATGATTAAGTCGTCCAATTTCTCTTAAAGAGTGGGCTAACAGAAAATCACGAAGAAACTTTAGAACATTTAATCAAGGGTAAGTTGTTAATAGCTATGAGACCTGCATTTGAACGAAAGGCCAGACACAGGCAGCATGAACTAGCTTATGGTATAAGCATGGAAAAATCGTTATGGCCATCAATGGAGATGTGAACGGTAGCATCACTTTGAAATTGCGACCGAAATTACTGCGGGGCTTCTATTGACAGAGTTAGGTACCAAAACGAACTGCTTTGTCCACGGCTGCCACGAAGTAACGGAAACAAGTGCACAGATGCTGAATATGACGACGATACTGCTACCGTGATGTGGCTCCGACTAAGAACTGCAATGAAATGGAGTGCAGAGCGCATCTCGTCACTTTTGAAGGGTTAGATAGCTCACCGCAGTAAGCGTCCCCGGTAGCAGGAGACTCTCTTAGCCAACCTAATGTTGGTGGCGTTTATAACCTTTTCCGGCCGTTGACAGCCCGGACTTCCAGCGCTGGAGTTAGGGAGACTGAGGTGACTCCAATTCTGTGACGAAGGGAAGGCCTTCTATCCCTGCGCATAGATTTTAAATTCAAAGTAATAGCTTGGAACTTCTACACGATTCCGCCGTCTTACGAATTATGAACAACAGTTAATCAATGGTCCTGAAAATATCTCCGCTCCCACCAGTCGGTAGTTCTCTATTCAGGCAAGCCATCGGTGTTCTGAGATGGTTAGGGAAAACTGATTTAACATCACACATTCATCAGTTAATTTTATCGATCCTCGAATTAACGAACTTAATCAGCCCGTGGCTGATATCATTAGATTACTAATTTCAGACGCAAACCGAAACTGCGATCGGATATTTAATTTACTTAATTAATTAAATTTAATTAGCAACTCTCTCTCTCCCTCTCTCTCCCTCTCTCTCTCTCTCTTTCTCTCTCTCTGTCTGTCTGTCTGTCTCTCTCTCTCTCTCTCTCTCTCTCTCTCTCTCTCTTTGCAGCAGACCGGACCGTGTTGCAGTCGGGGTTTCTCGATGTCTCTATTATATAAAACTCTCGGAGCTACACATTAATTTTCTCCACGACTGCAAACAGACTGAAGATTTGCCAAGAATATGAATCATAGACTGAGAAGGTGTGGATGGCTTTGAGACTGCTGCAAAGGGATTTGTTAAAAAGTCCCCAAGATGGCGTAATCGTTAAAAGGGAAGAAAGGAGCTTACGTGCAAACTTGCTTCACGGTCACGCTCTCGTGGAAGGTCGCCTATTCTTTCCGCGTCTCTGGATTGGCGCCACTGTCGCTTACTTAACACAATAAATACTCCCGTGCTGCTGAGCAACAAAACACACGTAAGTGTCTCCTCCCCTGTGAGGTCGGCAGCATGGACTACATTTTCCAGGGGAGGCGCAGCGCATAAGAAAATAAAATCAGTGGAGGCACGAGCTGCTACCCTGAAGCAGTATCTAATCACGGTTAATTGGTTTCTATTCACAGTGAAGATTTGTTTGCAAGTCTGCTTCCATCTTTGTTGCAACGTATGCTGAACCTCGTTACTTTAGTCAGACACATACTGAAGATTCACAGTAGTAAACCGGTCGAATCTCAATGAGAGGTACGTAATTTTGCTATCGCTGTAGGACACGCTCTATTAACATACATCCAACTCGCCGATGTTTCCGTGTTCAGCTACGTGCCCCTGGGCATGCACTCTCGACCTCGTATGCATATTACTCTCGTGGCTCATTAGCTTATTACTTATTTTCTTTAGATTTGTTGGCACTCGATACACATCATATATTTTCTTTTCTGTGGGTTGGAATGAACTCTCACCGTCAATTACTTTATGTTTTTTCACGTATTCTTTACCCGTGGGTAGCCTTCTCGTGCCAGTAGTTGTCCAGAAATGTGGATTCATGGGTTTTCCCAGACCGTGACGGCTGCATCGCCTTTCACATGTGTTTAAGATAAGTATACGATTTTTTTCTTCACGCACAGCACCTCTATTACTCTACTATAGCCTTTCCTCTACCCTAAAAGTTCACACATCTGGCTGTTGAAACACTTCCTCTAGTTTTCTAGCACCGATGCTGAACGGCCATGGAGACACGTGAAACATTGCAGGACGGTTACAGAGTTGCAGGCATTCTATTTACACACAAATTTCGAGTATCACATTAACCATCGTCCCAGACCTTTTTAACTTATTAATTTCGGCGGGAGTGGTGACGAGTCAACAACGTAAATCTCACCAGGGCTTCACATATCTGTGCTGGTTACAACAAGATACTTACTTGCAGATATGACTTTGGGGTACACGGGGGTGAGATAATGAAACATAGTAGAATAGTGAGTAACGACTTCCTTCACAGCACAACCGGAAACGACACAACAGTAAAGAAAAGAAATAGTTACCTTTTCTTTGAACTATTATTACACAAAATAGATAAAGTAAGGAAGATTTCGTAATTGGATTACCGCAAGCGAAGATAGCCTTCTCCAGTAAAAGAAAAAAGGCGTTCTCATACCAAATATAGGTATGCTGTAGGAAAGTCAAACGTTTACCGAAGGTGTTTCGGACAAGAAGATACTGGAAGCATTTGAAATGTCGCACTGTCGAAGATCATGAAGCGAAAGAGGGCTGAATAAATAAGTTCTAAAGAGATTAAGTTGGGAAAGAAATCTGTAGAACACTGATACAGGAAAAAGGGACTGGCTAGTGGGTCACGTCCAGTAGCATCAAGGTGCTGGAGATAGCGGTAGAGGAGGAAAGAGTAGATGGAACAAGGGCTTGTATGAGCAAAACAGGTATTAGAGAGACGGTTGGGTGTCGTGGTTACATAAATATTTCAAGATCAGCGCAACACATGAGACCGTCGAAGTCTGATGGCTTTATAGAAAAGTAAACCTGTAGAAAAAAACCTAAGACCAATAAATGGTGTAATTATAAGATAGCTTCATCTTTTCAGGCGTGCTGCTTATCGCACTATCTACTATGACGTTTAAATTTAGTCTGATCACATGACTGGTACGTCCTGAAAATATTTCTCTTTTTATCTAACCTGTTGACCCATGAATAAACAGTACACAATCTGGCTTCTGTTTTGAGGTATTCGAAGGAAATTCGAAAGTAGGAAGAGCTTTCATTGAACAATAATGGATCTTAAACGTATAGTAGCTATTATTTCCCAAGTAAACACCCCGTTTTCCTCAACACAAAGACTAATTGTATAGAGATGAATGAGGAACCGTTAGAAAGGTTTTGTAATCAGCTTGTGACATTGCGTAACGATTTTGTGCCAAGACTTACTGTTCGGAGAAAATTTTAATGTAACAGACTTTCAACTATCATATACAAAAGGGCGTCCTGGATTCCCAGCTTCCCCTGTATTTTACGAAGCTATTTTGTTAACCACGATAAAAGACTCCTTTTTCACATTATCTTATTACAGATATCGTTTTATTTGTTTTAAATTACGTATTAGATGGATAATTAGTATGCAACCATGTTATATATAATAAATGTGACCACTGCAGTAGTCCATTATATCTGCTCGCCGTACAAGTTGACTTCTGTAAACGGATACAGTTTCCGAGACGAAAAAAACTTATTTATCATTGTCATCTTGAATTATCATTTAGCCTTTACTACCATGGCCTAACGTGCTTGCTTTAATTTAAAATGTTTGTCGAGTTAAACTTATGGGCTATGGGGCCCTATTGACAGTCACTGACCTCTGCCAATCGTACAGGCCGGGGAAGACATTCCGAACGCAAAACACATGTTCTGATGCAAATAAACATGTTTGTAGTTTCTAGAATGAAATTTTCACTCTACAGCGGGGTGTGCGCTGAAATGAAACTTCCTGGCAGATTATAACTGTGTGCCGGACCGAGACTCGAACTCGGGACCTTTGCCTTTCGCGGGCAAGTGCTCTACCATCTGAGCTACCCAAGCACGACTCACGCCCCGTCCTCACAGCTTTCATTCCGCCAGTACCTCGTCTCCTACCTTCCAAACTTTACAGAAGCTCTCCTGCGAACCTGCTCTCCTGCTGCAGGAGAGCTTCTGTAAAGTTTGGAAGGTAGGAGACGAGGTACTGGCGGAATGAGAGCTGTGAGGACGGGGCGTGAGTCGTGCTTGGGTAGCTCAGATGGTAGAGCACTTGCCCGCGAAAGGCAAAGGTCCCGAGTTCGAGTCTCGGTCCGGCACACAGTTTTAATCTGCCAGGAAGTTTCATGTTTGTAGTTGTTCCTTTTATAGTGCAGTTATTATTGCTTCTGCAGCATAAAGTACTATGTGCAATAAAATCTCAAAATACATTTAGAGGTTATTATGGCCTTACATATATTCGAAGTAAAAAGCGAAAACTACGCTCTAACCTACACATTTCGCTGGGACAAATGCTTCAAAGAAAAGGATTGTATTTACCATATCTCGTCTTCACACAAGGACAATTGTATGTAGCCTTTTCAAGTATAACTAAATCATCTAACATTTTTGTACCCTTTGAAGAAAATGAGAAACAAGAAGTACACGAAAATTACATACTTACAACAAATATCACCGAGGAATTGTAGTGTTCTGTATAAAATTAGATGCAAAATTATGTGCATGGAGATATGTATAAGAGTATGCATCATTATTTCATGATTATTATTTCACGTCGTGCCGTTCATTTTTAAACATGTTTTCTCTTCTTTTCCACAACCACCCTTATCCCAACTATTCTACATATTCCAAATAATGTCATTTTTTAAAGTTATGGAAGTGCGAAAGTTTCACACGGGTCTCCTCGTGTTCAAGTAATGTGAAATTAAGACCAATACATCCAAAACTGTTAACACAGCCAGAAAGAATACTGGATCCTCTCTTACAGAAAGAATGTGTGCAGTGAAGATTTAGACTGAACATTATATTGTCTAACATCTATTCGCAAGTAGCATTAACCACCATAGTCCCAACAGATTCAGAAGCAGAATTTGTCCAGCAGCTCTCATCAGCTGAGGCCTACCTCACACTTGCTATAATGTGCATGCAAGGAAATAAATATAACGTAGACCGATGGCTGATAAGTAAGTAACTATTCCACTGAGGGCAGAACGTATTCAGTGAATAATTCTTGCACCAACTACGAATTTAGATAAATGAGCATACTGGAACTTATCACGGAAATGTGACAGATTTCAGGTGGCTACGGAATGAAAAATAATCATACAGATTTGATGTAGTGTTTTGTTGTTGTTCCCAAATAAATACCGGAATTTACTAACGAGCTTAGATCTGTCCTCCGAGGCCACAAGTGGAACACGTATAACTAAAGGAAAGGAACAAAATCAATCCCATATAACTTCATATACACATAGTAACATTAAATAAGTTGGATAGTAAAGTGAACTATAACCTACATTCACTAACAGTTTAATGAAGGACCGATACTGATTGCTGAAATTGGAATAATGTCTCTAGACGGTAACAGGTGTTGTAACCTTGGTTAGCAAGAAATAACACTCGTAGAGCTGAAACTCATGCAAATAGAACGCAACGGTAAATCACCCTAACAGGAATCTATATCTACTTCTACATCTACATAGATACTCCGCAATCGACCACACGGTGTGTGGCGGAGGGTACCCTGAACCACTAGTAGTCATTTATTTTAATTTTCGACTAGCGAATAGAGCAATGGAAAGACGACTGTCTAGATGCCTCCGTATGAGCCCTAATTTCAGGTATCTTTTCTTCGTGGTCCTTACGCATAGTGTCTGCAGGCAGCAGTAGAATCTTTCGGAAGTCAGCTTCAAACGCAACATCGTTACTTAAAAATTTTTGTATGTTGGCAATCACAGTACAACAAAAGACAAAGGGCTCTTATCTTGACAAATGCAACCATGACAGTTGCAGGAAGCATACACACGACGAGGAGTGTGTCACTAGCCTCAACGGTGAGCAGAGAAACTTGAACACTTGAGTGTGAAACATATATACGGATTCTGGGTAACGCAAACTTATTCGCAGTCAGGTCACTTGGAGGGTTGCAGGTTTATCAGTTCATCACGTCCGTTGTTTGTTGGGAGGTTCAAAGTCTTCCATATTTGTTTTGGTTTTGTTCATAACAGATGCTGGTTTCATATCATTGCGTTTCTGATTACGACTTCGTGTGTATTGTGCTCTTCGTATTTCGTTTTAATATGTTGCTCGTACCCTGCTATAGCCCTGCCCGTGCTCGTAATACTGGGTGGAGCAAACTATTACGTATTTGCTTTTGTTTCATGTAAAACAGAAGTTAGAGTTCTCGCATCGTGTTTTGTGAATCACGTACGTTCGTTACTGCTCATGCATCTGAGTGTGAATTGCTCAATTTAATTGCTTCCTAGTACATTGTTAGTATTCTGCTTTATTTTTGTTCGCATCTGTTTTTCGTACTTTCTCGCATTTAATGGAGGACTCATGTTAGCAGCTTTTGACAGAATTAGTATCAACCTTATGACATGTTGTCACGGAATGAGTACGTATTTCTGCTCGAACCAGGTCGCTTCTTACCACTGACAGTACTTTCCAGTCTTAGTGACGGAATACATGGTTATTTGGCCTGGTAGGCTGCTATTACATAGAAAAAACGTTCTACATCTACGTGACTACTCTGATATTCACAATAAAGTGCCTGGGTGAGGATTCAATGAACCACCTTCCAAGCTGTCTCTCTACCGATCCTCTCTCGAACGGCGCGCGGGAAGAAAGGAGCACTTACATTTCTCAGTGCGAGCCCTGATTCCTCATATTTTGTCATGATGATGATTTCTCCCTTTTGTAGGTGGGTGCCAACAGAATGTTTTCGCAATCGGAAGAGAAAACTCATTATTGAAATTTCATGAGAAGATCCAATCGCAACGAAAAACGCCTTTGTTTTAATGATTGCCACTCCAATTCACGTATCATGTCTGTGGCACTATCTTCATTATTTCGCGATAATACAAAACGAGCCGCCCTTCTTTGAACTTTTTCAGTATCATCCATCAGCCCCATCTGATACGGATCCCACACCGCACAGCAATACTCCAGAATAGGGCGGAGAAGTGTAGTGTAAGCAGTCTCTTTAGTAGATCTGTTACACCTTCTAAGTGTTCTGCCACTGAATCACAGTTTTTGGTTTGCTCTACCCACAATATTATCTATGTGATCGTTCCAATTTAGGGTATTTGTAATTGTAATCTCTAAGTATTTGGTAGAATTTACAGCTTTCAGATTTCTGTGACTTACCGCGTAATCGAAATTTACCGGATTTCTTTTAGTTCAAAATGGTTCAAATGGCTCTGAGCACTATGGGACTTAACTTCTGAGGTAGAACTTAGAACTACTTAAACCTGACTAACCTAAGGACATCACACACATCCGTGCCCGAGGCAGGATTCGAACCTGCGACCGTACCAGTCGCGCGGTTCCAGACTGTAGCGCCTAGAACCGCTCGGCCACCAAGGACGTCTTTCTTTTAGTACTCATGTGAATAACTTCACACTTTTCCTTATTCGGGGTCAACTGGGAGTTTCCGAACCATACAGATATCTTATCTAAATCATTTTGTAATTCGTTTTGGTCATCTGATGACTTTACAAGACGGTAAATGATAGCATCATCTGCAAACAATCTAAGACGGCTGCTGAGATTGTCTCCATTGTCTTTAATATTGATCAGGAACGATAGACGGCCTGTAACACTTCCTTGTACACTCCTGGAAATTGAAATAAGAACACCGTGAATTCATTGTCCCAGGAAGAGGAAACTTTATTGATACATTCCTGGGGTCAGATACATCACATGATCACACTGACAGAACCACAGGCACATAGACACAGGCAACAGAGCATGCACAATGTCGGCACTAGTACAGTGTATATCCACCTTTCGCAGCAATGCAGGCTGCTATTCTCCCATGGAGACGATCGTAGAGATGCTGGATGTAGTCCTGTGGAATGGCTTGCCATGCCATTTCCACCTGGCGCCTCAGTTGGACCAGCGTTCGTGCTGGACGTGCAGACCGCGTGAGACGACGCTTCATGCAGTCCCAAACATGCTCAATGGGGGACAGATCCGGAGATCTTGCTGGCCAGGGTAGTTGACTTACACCTTCTAGAGCACGTTGGGTGGCACGGGATACATGCGGACGTGCATTGTCCTGTTGGAACAGCAAGTTCCCTTGCCGGTCTAGGAATGGTAGAACGATGGGTTCGATGACGTTTTGGATGTACCGTGCACTATTCAGTGTCCCCTCGACTATCACCAGTGGTGTACGGCCAGTGTAGGAGATCGCTCCACACACCATGATGCCGGGTGTTGGCCCTGTGTGCCTCGGTCGTATGCAGTCCTGATTGTGGCGCTCACCTGCACGGCGCCAAACACGCATACGACCATCATTGGCACCAAGGCAGAAGCGACTCTCATCGCTGAAGACGACACGTCTCCATTCGTCCCTCCATTCACGCCTGTCGCGACACCACTGGAGGCGGGCTGCACGATGTTGGGGCGTGAGCGGAAGACGGCCTAACGGTGTGCGGGACCGTAGCCCAGCTTCATGGAGACGGTTGCGAGTGGTCCTCGCCGATACCCCAGGAGCAACAGTGTCCCTAATTTGCTGGGAAGTGGCGGTGCGGTCCCCTACGGCACTGCATAGGATCCTACGGTCTTGGCGTGCATCCGTGCGTCGCTGCGGTCCGGTCCCAGGTCGACGGGCACGTGCACCTTCCGCCGACCACTGGCGACAACATCGATGTACTGTGGAGACCTCACGCCCCACGTGTTGAGCAATTCGGCGGTACGTCCACCCGGCCTCCCGCATGCCCACTATACGCCTCGCTCAAAGTCCGTCAACTGCACATACGGTTCACGTCCACGCTGTCGCGGCATGCTACCAGTGTTAAAGACTGCGATGGAGCTCCGTATGCCACGGCAAACTGGCTGACACTGACGGCGGCGGTGCACAAATGCTGCGCAGCTAGCGCCATTCGACGGCCAACACCGCGGTTCCTGGTGTGTCCGCTGTGCCGTGCGTGTGATCATTGCTTGTACAGCGCTCTGGCAGTGTCCGGAGCAAGTATGGTGGGTCTGACACACCGGTGTCAATGTGTTCTTTTTTCCATTTCCAGGAGTGTAGAACGCAGGAAATTATTTCTGTTTCGCTCGATGACTTTCCGTCTATTACTACGAACTGTGACCTTTCTGACAGGAAATCACGAATCCAGTCGCACAACTGAGGCGATTTTCCATAGGCACGCAGTCTGGTTAGAAGACGCTTGTGGGGAACGGTGTCGAAAGCCTTCTGGAAATCTAAAAATATGTAATCAATTTGACATCCCCTGTGGACAGCACTCATTACTTCATGAGTATAAACAGCTAGCTGTGTTTCGCAAGAACGATATTTTCTGAATCCGTGCTGACTACGTGTCAGTAGATCGTTTTCTTCGAGGTACTTCATAATTTTCGAATACAGTGTATGTTCCAGAACCCTACTGCAAATCGACGTTAGTGATATGGGCCTGTAATTCAATGGATTACTCCTACTTCCATTTTTGTGTATTGGTGTGGCTTGAGCAATTTTCCCGTATTTAGGTACGGATCTTTCTTTGAGCGAGCGGTTGTATACAATTTCTAAATATGGAGCTATTGTAACAGCATACTCTGAGAGGAACTTGAATCGTATACAATCTGGAGCGGAAGCCTTGCCCTTATTTGAGTGATTTAAGCTGCTTTGCGACACCGAGGATATCTGTTTCTATGTTTCTCGTCTTGGCAGTTGTCATTGATTGGAATTCAGGAATACTTATTTCGTCTTCTTTGGTGAAGGAGTTTCGGAAAATCGTGTTTAATAACACTGTTTTAGTGGCACTGTCATCAGTGACTTCACCATTGTTATCGCGCAGTGAAGGCATTGATTGCGTCTTGCCACAGGTGTGCTTTATTATGACCAGAATCTCTTTGGGTCTTCTGCCAGATTTCGAGACACAGTTTCGTTGTGGAAATTACTGAAAGCATCTCGCATTTAAGTACCCACTGTATGTCGAACTTCTGCAAAACTTCGCCAGACTTGGGGATACTGCATTCTTTTAAATTTGGCATGCTTTTTTCGCTGCTCCTGTAACAGCGATCTGACCAGTTTTTGTAGCATGGGGGATCAGTACCATCACTTATTAATTTATGTGGCATATATCTCTCTATTGCTGTAGATACTATCTCTTTGAAATCCTTCCACAACTTTTCTACGCTTACATGAGGAGATCGGAAGGAGTGCAGACTGTCTCTTGAAAAGGCGTTAAGAGCATTTTTATCAACTTTTTTAAAATAGATATACTTTGCGTTTCTTTTTGATGGTTGTAGGAGTTTTTACGGTATTCAGCCTAGCAGCTACTGCCTCGTGGTCGCTAATCCCTGTATTCTTCAAGATGCTTACTGTTTGTTCAAATGGCTCTGAGCACTATGCGACTTAACTTCTGAGGTCATCAGTCGCCTAGAACTTATAACTAATTAAACCTAACTAACCTAAGGACATCACACACATACATGCCCGAGGCAGGATTCGAACCTGCGACCGTAGCGGTCGCTCGGTTCCAGACTGTAGCGCCTAGAACCGCACGGCCACTCCGGCCGGCACTTACTGTTTGTCCAGGATTATTTGTTGCTAAGAGGTCAAGTATAATTTCGCAACAATTTACGCTTCGAGTGGGTTCATGAACTAATTGTTCAAAATAATTTTCTGAGACAGCATTTAGTTCATTTCGGATGACGTTTTACGCTTGCCGCCGTCTTTAAACGTACAATTTTTCCATCATGTCGAGGGTAGATTAAAGTCCCTATCGCCTATAATTGTATGAGTGGGGTACCTATTTGAAATGAGACGCTGCAAGGTTTTCTTTGAACTGTTCAGCAACTATATCTTCTGAGTTAATAGTTTAGTCCGATTGTCATGTATAACCTGTACCCATACTCTTTTGCATAAACTATCTACTTCAATTTCACTACAAGGCGAACTAATTCTGACAGCAACAAATACTCCACCACCAACTGTATTTAATGTATCCTTTCTGAACACTGTTAGATCGTTACAAAAAATTTCGGCTGAGCTTATTTCTGGCCTTAGCCAGCTTTCTGTACCTAGCCTATAACTATTTGAGCTTCAGTGCTTTCTAATAAGGCTTGGAGCTCTTGTTCTTTCACAACACAGCTGCGACAATTTACAATACCGACCTTTTCTACAACTAACTTACTGTGTTTTAACTGCCCCCTTTTAGAATGATGCCCTCTGTGGGGTTCCCTGAGGCCCTCTAACCTAAATAACCGCCCCGTCCCTTCCCCGCTACCCATGTAGCCTTATCCTGTGTGTAGTGGACTCCTGACCTGTTAAGCGGAACCCGGAAACACACCATCCGATGGCGCAAGTCAAGGAATCTGCAGCCTACACGATCACAGAACCGCCTGAGCCTCTGATTCAGACCCTCCATTCGGCTGTGCACCAAAGGACCACAGTCGGTTCTATCGACAATGCTGCAGATGGCGAGCTCCGCCTAATCTCGCAAGCAAAACCGGCAGTCTTTCCCATTTCCGCTAGCCGCCTAAAACCAGAGAGAATATCCTCCGATCCAAAGCGACATACGTCATTGGAGCCGACATGAGTCACTAGCTACAGTTGGCTGCACCCTGCACTCTTCATGGCATCCTGAAGCACCCTTTCCACATCCGGAATGACTCCACCCGGTATGCACACAGAGTGCGCACAGGTTTCCTATAAAACATCGAAGCGCATCGAAGCACATATTTGTTCATGGGATTGTATGGTACTGTATAATCTGAAAGTACTTCCACCATACTGACTGCTAATTCATTTAGTAAGTATTAGCTATACACATTTACTCGTTCATTCATTGATGAAGTCAAGAGAGAACATATTATTTCCTTTGAAATTTCGTTGGAGTGGGAGGATGAGTCCAGTGCACCGATTTCTGCTAAAATATATTGATTATAGTACGTGTTAATAACTTGTGAACACATTTAAGTAACTATTGCAAAATTTTTAACATTTGCAAGGACAAATGCTCGAGCCACTAAGAACGAAAAACATAATGACTGGCAAGGAGCAACACCATTCAAAGCAGAACTACATATTCAGTCCGTGACAAGATAGAATAAAGTTGGAAACCCACTCCGTCGGAAGCTGCTAACATAGCATTCACTATTAAATGGGCGAAAGTAGGAGAAAGGGTTCCGAATAAAAATAAAACAGAATAAAAGAAATATACTTCCATGCACATAAAGGAAGCAGTTCACGCAGATTCGTAAGCAGTAAGGAATATACGACAGTCCATGAGACAGAGTAGGACAAAAACCTTGTTTCATACGAAACAAAACCAAACATGGAATTATTTATTCCACGAAATATTATGGATGCAGAAAAAATCTAGTAGAATACGAGAAACATACAATGCAATTGAAAGAGTACAATAGAAACTAAAATTAGTATCAGGAAAAAAAAAATGAAGTGAGACTAGCTTCTAAGTTATGTCATGTCAGATGAGTTTTAGGCTTTGAGATGCTCAAGTTCTTCGACTTAATAATTATCACATTGTTGAAACTGTAATATCGGGTTTAAGAAAAAATGATTTTACAGTCAAAAGGTGACCACAACGTTATTTAAAAAATTTTTTACTGCGAATCCCAGCCACCAAAACGTAATCCCAGTTTTTGATAAAGATTTATCGACTGTATTACTTCGCAAGGTCACGAAAACTAGCTTTCCAAATAGACTCTTTAGTACTAGACTAAAAGACCTAACCATGATTAAAAAAATTAAAAAATGTCATTTAAATCGTATTACGAATTAAAAATAGGGTATTTCATTCCCTATTTCTCTTATTCAGCGTTCACTGCCATGCCATTTGAAGCGCTATGGTCGATCTCCGTTCCGTGTCGAACTCGGACCTTGTTCTTCTTATATTTTGGTGTTTTGTTCCTTAACAGCTTACTTTGTCGCCGTACGCAGGCCCAATCTAACTCAAAAATTAGGTACAGTATTACCGGAATGGTCAGTAGGGTATAGTCCACAATGTACAGCTTGCAGCTATCCTTTCACAGTGCTACCTATCAGATAAAGAAACTGCATAGGGATTCTTTGCACCACGCGAGTAACTTATAACTCGCACAAAGATAAACACACTGACGCCAAAAAAAAAAAAAAATAATAATAATAATAAATAAATAAATAAATCGCAGATCCAAAGTAATTAACTTAATGAAATTTCGAGAATACGTTTGTCTAGGTAACATGTGTAGGTGATTATGATTGAAAGATCAGAGGTTAATGTAAGCGTGAGAAAAGATGTTGCAAATGTGAAATGCTGCTACATTCATAACCAGTGTAACCGCCAGAAAGTAGACTGCAACCATAGCAAATGTGCATACATTGTGTTGTGCAGGTGCCGGACGTCAGTTTGTGGGATGGGGTTCCATGCCCGTTCGCTTGGTCGGATAGTACAGGGATGGTTAATGCTATTTGTGGATGACTCTAAAGCTGTCTCTCGAATATCTCCAATACGTGCCCGACTGGAGACAAATCTGGTGATCGTGCGGGTCATGACAACATGTCGACACAATATAGAGCGTAAACCTATTGGAAAACACCCCCTTGAATGCTGTTCATGAATGGCAGCACAGCACGTTGAATCACGACGTACAGATTTTCAGTCGCGGTGTGTGGAATAACCACTGGAGTGCTCCTGCTGTCATACGAATTCACACGCCAGATCATAACAATATCTGTAGCCCCAATGTGTTTAGCACGCTGACAGGTTGGTTGCAGGCCTTCAACTGGTCCTCTTTCAATCAAGTCACTGCCGTCACTGGCACCGAGGCAAAACCAGTTTTCGTCAGGGTCCACAAAAGACCTCCACCCTTCCCTCCAATGAGCTCCCACTTGACACAACTGAAGTCGAAAATGGCGGTGGTTTGCGGTCAGTGGGATACACGCAACGGGGCATTTGGCTCAGAGTTATTCTTGCAATAACCGATTTGTAACATTTCGTTGTGTCACTGTGCCGCCAGCTGCTGTTAAAACTGCTGCTGCAGATGGAGTACGATGTGCCAGAGCCATACGCCAAATATGATGTTGTTCCCTACAGGTAGCGTCACGTGACTGTCCGGAGCCGGGTGATCTTGCGACCGAACGTTCTCGTGAGCACCGCTGCAAGCAATCATGTACAGTCGCTACATTCCTGCCAAGACTTTCAGCAGTATTGCAGAAGGAACATCCAGGCTATTATACGACCTCATTCAAACTCAGTGAGGTGTGGATAAATGGCATCTATGTCACCTTAAAGGCATTCTTGACTAACATCAGCTCAACGCATCAAAGGTGTTTAATGTTCACGACCGTTACAGCATGTATTTAAAGCAAACCTAGTTTGCATCGTCATAGTGACGCTACTAGCGCCAATCTTATGCGACTGTAGCGAAATTTTGATAGACAGCATCTTTCAGATGTAAAAACACGTCTGCCAACTTTCATTTGTCACTCAACTGCTTCTTGATGTTGCGATTATTTTTGTTCCTTCGTAGTTGTATTATGAAAGATATTTTCTAACAGACGCTTCCCGACTATTATAGACAATAATTATTATGAGCACGAAATATAATGGTGGATATCATTTGCGCAACTTCTTAGACTCGACAAATCCATTTTGGCGTAATTCGCAGAATTTGACTATGTAAAGGAAAGTTTTATCATATATAAATCTGAATAATGTCCACTCGTATGTAGACAAATAGATAGTACTTCTGACTCTATTAACGCAGAGAAAGAGAAGAATTGCATTTAACGAAAAGTACAAAACAAGGAAGTTACGTGCATAAACTATCAAACCGATTACCTTCCGAGAATTTATAATGTCTCATCTTTCTTAGAGTTAGGAACAATATGCGGATAATTACGAAAAATGCGAATAAAACATTATATCAGTATTTCGATAGTAAAACTGGCATGAGATACGCATGGTGCTAGTCCACTGGAATTTCTCAGGAATATATCATAGTCAGATATTAACTAACTACACAGTCAAAAAAGACTGCTTAAACTGCTCAGTGATTCGTCACTGTTGCACTGGTATGTAAATTCGGTAGACTGTAGCTGCAAATGATTACGATGTTTAGCGACAACGGCAGTAAGGGGCCAAACGAACAGCTAGAGAGCAAATTAAAACAGAAGAATACTAATGGGTAACATTTGTTTTTGCTGTTGTGATTACTGGTACACCTAGTGCTCTTCAGTCTGGTAACGATCATGAATAATTACAGAATCGACACAGGCAATTACGTTGCTGTCGAAAAAACAACTTCATTGATTGATGTGTTGTTCACTATTGGGTTGATCTAAATGTGTCACCGTTAACGTTATAAATTACTCGATCCGCTGAACTGACTAGGAAACAAAGAGCTGTCAACATATATCAGTTATTGCCATAGTTTCGTGGCAAGTTTTACATGTGATAGCTTATTGTGCATAGAAAGACAAGGCAGATTTGCTTTAAAATCATAGGTCTGCTTTCTCAACGACGATAAGCACAATAATGAAAATCGGGTAAGAAAAAAGGAAAAATCTCCCGTTAAAAATATTTTCAAAGTTTTTCTCAACTTCAGTACAATTTCATTAAATACCCTACTAACATACTGCATTAATTCGTGAACATTTGTAATAATTATACATTAGAGAGTTGCAATATTTTCCATCAAATTAATCACCACTGTGCATGCAGGTAGATAAAATATCTTTCACAAACAATTAATACTCCAAGGTACTATGAAATATTATAAACATTCATTACTTTTCTAAAAGACTTATGTACTTTTGCTAGTTTTAAGCGAGAGGGGTAATGGACCTACGGCGGTCAGAAACAGCAGCATATCAAATATACGCAGCAATAATCATAGCGTATCCCTCCAAGTTAATTCTGTCATGCAAGGAAAACATAGAAATAATGCCTATATATATATATATATATATATATATATATATATATATATATATATATATATATATATATATATATATATATACATATACATATATGGGTGGTCCATTGATCGTTACCGGGCCACTACAAAGAACGAAACTTGTCTAGCTTGAAGGGGCAAACCAGATGGCGCTATGGTTGGCCCCCTAGACGGCGCTGCCATAGGTCAAACGGATATCAGCTGCGTTTTTTAAAATAGGAACCCCCGCTTTTAATTACATATTCGTGTAGTACATAAAGAAATATGAATGTTTTAGTTCGACCACTTTTTTCGCTTTTTGATAGATGGCGCTGTAATAGTCACAAACATATGGATCACAATTTTAGACGACCAGTTGGTAACACGTAGATTTTTTTAATTAAAATACAGAACGTAGGTACGTTTGAACTTTTTATTTCGGTTGTTCCAATGTGATACATGTACCTTTATGAACTTATCATTTCTGAGAACGCATGCTGTTACAGCGTGATTACCTGCAAACACCACATTAATGCAATAAATGCTCAAAATGATGTCTGTCAAGCTCAATGCATTTGGCAATACGTGTAACGGCATTCCTCTCAACAGCGAGTAGTTCGCCTTCCGCAATGTTCGCACATTCATTGACAATGCGCTGACACACGTGATACAACGTACCGGTACTTATACGTTTGTGACCACTACAGCGCCATCTATCACAAAGCGAAAAAAGTGGTTCAACTAAAACATTCATATTTATATACGTAATACAGGAATATTTAATAAAAAAATGGAGGTTTCTATTTAAAAAAACGCCGTTGATATCCGTTTGACCATGGCAGCGCCATCTAGCGGGCCAACCATAGCGCCATCTGGGTTCCCCCTTCAAGCTAGAAGGGTTTCGTTCTTTGTAGTTTTTATAATTTGATGCTTATGTCGTGAGATATTTGGCTCGGTCACTATCAATGGACCACCCTATATATATGAGCCACAAACGACAAGTAGTTACCCTGATGGAGGCTACAATAGTAGCCGAAAAGCCAGTAGTGTTACCACACGTACCACGATCATAGACTGAGAAGTATTTTATTGACGTGGTCTCCGACCGTGGAAGCCGAAGTAGGGACTCACAACGTAATTAGTTAAGAAAGATTAATCAGAGTACGCAACGAAGTTTAGTCAACAACTGGAGTAGAACTCTAATAAGGCCCTCTCCTTTTTGCATCAACTTTTCATGGCTCATCTAGGTTCACACAGCAAATCACGTGCATGACTGTAGCTCGGAAGAAATGTGATGTTTCGAAGCGAGCAAGGACTGTTGAATCTCATCTCGTTCTGTATCATAAAAAGGTAGATATAGCACAAAAGCAAATCTAATGTTGCATTTAGCAATAAAAGGAAGTAATAGAAAAGTTGTAATCTTTCAACAAATTTGAGAGCGAAGAGAAGCTCTTACACTCTTGCACAAAATTAGGTGCAAAAATATTAAAGTCATAAGAATAAATAAGGTTCAAATGGTTCAAATGGCTCTGAGCACTATGGGACTAAACTGCTGAGGTCATCAGTCCCCTAGAACTTATAACAACTTAAACCTAACTAACCTAAGGAGATCACACACATCCATGCCCGAGGCAGGATTCGAACCTGCGACCGTAGCAGTCGCGCGGTTCCGGACTACAGCGCCTAGAACCGCATGGCCACCGCGGCCGGCAATAAATAAGGAAATACAGAATTGGCAATTAAGGAATAAAATCTACAAATATCAGTTGAGAGCAAGGAAATTAATAAATTGGTAACAGTAATTTCATGTTAAGAAAGAAGTTATTTAGTATTACAGCATATCAGTACTGCTGTTTTCCTATAAGAGAGAGAAGTGAAGAATATCTGTAACAGGAATGGAGAACGGTTTGAAGGTCATATGAAAAAGATGATGATGACCAGTAGGGACAGAAAGAATTACATGCAGACATTTAAGTGTTTTTGCCACTTAAGAAAAATTGTACCACTCAGCCAAAGCTAGAATTACAGCAGAAAATGTTGTGGGTAGGAGGAATAGGTTTTATTTCAATAAATCTTGGAAGAAAGTTGATTTAGAATTTATCTAGTAGTTTCTCCGATTGGAGAACTGGAGCACAGCACTTTATGAATTTAAACTGTATAGAGACAGAGGGACCTAAAGAAGAATGAACCGGAATTGATCTTAAACTTGCTCATACGTGACGTTGTGAAATATCTGTTATATCATCGGAGCTAAAAGCAGTGTGAAAGAAAAGGATTGTAAGGAAACACGTTATTAAAGGTTGCTGTTGGACCGCGCTTGGCGATTTCCAGTGCTAGTTAACTGAGTGGTGGAAGAAGTGGTAACATCTCAAAGTATTCTGAGCCGCCAGTAAACCCAGGATTATATTGGTGGCGTGTTTATCAGCCACCGTCCTGGCCCTTGCGACTTAACAGAGAGAGTAAATTGTCGTTGTCTGCTTAATATTTGAGGCAACAATAACAAATCTGGTAGGAATATGATGAACGGAGCTGAGATTACTGCTTCCGCAACACACAGTGGCGGAGGTAAAATGGAAATTTGTGACACAGGCAGAAAGGTTTTCAAGAAAATTTTTGGTTGTTCTGAAAAGACCATTACGCTGAAATTGTGATATGGGTTTCTGGAGAAAACCGTGTCAATTAAAATAGTACAGTCAGAACTACGTGTATAAAACATTCGTGATTATTTGATGTTTTATGCCTGTTATCATTTAATTTACAGTAAATTCGTAGGGCATGAGTAGCATGGACTCTCTCAGAAGGTATATCCTGTTACCCGTTTGCATGTTCTTTCAATTGGAAGTCACTCTGGCGACCTGTGCTTCTTAAGCTACCCCAGTAATTCTACCGGGCACAGGGGACCTACGGTTCAACGTGGAAACCGAACCACATGTCCTTCCTGGCAAGTAAAATTCTATGAACTGACTTTGCAGAAAATCCTAAGATATTTTGGTCTTATGTCGAAGCGGCAGGTGGATCAAAACAAAATGTCCAGACACACTGTGACCAAAAGAGGATGACAGACTAAAGGACGAAATACTAAATGTCTTCTTCCAAAGCTGTTTCAGAGAGGAAGACTGCACTGTGGTTCCTTCACTAGATTGTCGCACAGAAGACAAACTGGTAGATATCGAAATAGATGACAGAGGAACAGAAAAACAATTAAAATCGGTCAAAAGAGGAAAAGCCGCTGGACCTGATGGGATACCAGTTCAATTTTAAGCAGAGTACGCAAAGGAACTTGCCCCCCTTCTTGCAGCGGTGCACCATAAGTCTCTAGAAGAGCGTACCGTTCCAAAAGATTGGAAAAGGGCACAGGTCATCCCGTTTTCACGATGGAACGTCGAACAGATGTGCAGAACTAAAGACCTATATCGCTAACGTCGATCAGTTGTAGAATTTTGGAACACGTATTATGTCCTAGTAAAATGACGTTTCTGGAGACTAGAAATCTACTCTGTAGGACTCAGCATGAGTTTCGAAAAAGACGATCTTGTGCAATCCATCTCGCGCTATTCGTCCACGAGACTCAGAGGGCCATAGACACGGGTTCACAAGTAGATGCCGTGTTTCTTGACTTCCGCAAGGCGTTTGATACAGTTCCCCACAGTCGTTTAACGAACAAAGTAAGAGCATATGGACTATCAGACCAATTGCGTGACTGAATTGAAGAGTTCCTAGATAACAGAACGCAGTATGTCATTCTCAATGGAGAGAAGTCTTCCGAAGAGTGATTTCACGTGTGCCGCATGGCAGTGTCGTAGGACCGTTTCTATTCACAATATATATAAATGACCTTGTGGATAACATCGGAAGTTCACTGAGGCCTTTTGCGGATGATGGTGTGGTATATCCAGAGGTTGTAAAAATGGGAAATTGTACTGAAACGCAGGAGGATCTGCAACGAATTGGCGCATGGTGCAGGGAATGGAAATTGAATCTCAATGTAGACAAGTGCAATGTGCTGCGCATACTTAGAAGGAAAGATCCTTTATCATTTCGCTACAATACAGCAGGTCAGCAACTGGAAGCAGTTAATTCCATAAATCATCTGGGAGTAGGCATTAGGAGTGATTGAAAATGGAATAACCATATCAAATTAATCGTCGGTATAGCAGATGCCAGATTGAGATTCATTGGAAGAATCCTAAGGAAACGCAGTCCGAAAACAAAGGAAGTGGGTTATTGTACACTTGTTCACCCACTGCTCGAATACTCAAAACACCAGGGGGGGGGGGGGGCGAGGGGGGGGGGCCGTACCAGATAGGCTTGCTAGAAGAGACAGAAAAGATCCAACGGACAGCAATGCGCTTCGCTACAGGATCATTTAGTAATCGCGAAAGCATTGCGGACATGATGGATAAACACTCCAGTGGAAGACTCTGCAAGAGAGACGCTCAGTTGAAGTTTTGGGAACATACCTCCACCGACTACTCAAACAGTATATGGCTCCCTCCTTCGTATATCTCGCGAAGAGACCATAAGGATAAAATCAGAGAGATTAGAGCCCACACAAAGACATACCGACAATCTTTCTTTCCATGAACAATATGAAACTGGAATAGAAGGGAGAACCGATAGAGGTACTCAAGGTACCCTCCGCCACACAGCGTCAGGTGGCTTGCGGAGTATGAATGTAGATGCAAATGTAGACATCTCCTCTTAACTGTGAGGTGAAAACTAGCGTAAAAGCAGTCTGAAAGGTGCCGATGTTTGACCTGGATCGACCCAGCGACCTTACAGACTCCAGGCTCGCACTTTACCATCTTTTTTATGATTTTCAGCTATAGTAAGTAAAACAAAAAATTATAACTTAGAGTGCATTTTTTGGTACTTTAATGTCTTGGGCGGTTTTTTTAGTGGAACATGAGAGGGGAATACTACCTTTATTTAAAAAAAACAGCAAATCAGCAAACTACGTCATAAAATGCAAATGGGAAGAACGTACCATTCCTTGCAAGCAGACGGAAGGTATGGATGATGGAAGATGACCACATGTGGAGCGCCTTCAGCTGTGATACAGCATTGGTTGGTAGGGGAGAGGGAAATGGAAAACAAGACAGTACGGTATCGGGCGCTGCACCCGCCTGGGGCTTGAAGTAACGTGATGAGATGTTAGTGGTGCACCTCGACAGCAATCGAGCCAACCACGCCATGCACAATCAAGCTGAATGAGGAATCGCGGGTAATCCCATGTTGGTAACTAGCGAAATAGGGGCGGTAGCGTGGTCGTCGTCCAGAGACCCTGTACTCACACTAACCTTCTGTAGGAGAGTCCAAAGACCAAGCCATGATTTTTCCCCTTCTGCATAAAGGTAGATGACTTTCATTCTTTGACCAGACTTCCGCATGAGTTGTGGCTGTCAGGAAACATGTCTTCCGGGCGAATGGAAGCGTACGGTTCGGCTGTGGATGAAGGAGCACGGAGGAAACAGGTGACAATTTGCGCCCCAGCGTCCATACTTCACGAAGAACGGCGTAGGTGAGGCAATGGGCGTCATCGTCCACAGAGAGACAGGTGGAGCGTAAAAGAGTGTCCATCAAACCAATGTCGTGGACACTCGTTAGTGGCGATCTTTCCATAGGCGACGAGGTACCATGTCGCTCGGACTGGCTTTGGGAGGTACGGCTAATGAAGTTTGCGCCACACTGCAGTCCCCTGCTTTGAGGCGTGTCGACTCGCATGAGTTGCTGGCGCCTCGGCCGGGCAGCGGCCCAGCGATACTCGACCGCTATCGATCATCGCGGCACGCCGCGTGGATCTCTGACACCGGGTTTGGCGCGCATTTTTCGGTTTGATATACCGGCCGCTTGAACGTGGGCCACGGCCCAGGAATGTCCGACCGCTATCGATCATCGCGTCCCACCGCAAGAATCTTTGACAATGGGTTTAGCCCACATTTTTGGGTTTGAAATAAGGGGAGCGAAAACGTCGTGGACAGTTGGAGACCGGTGCAGTTCTGGAGGCGTAGTTCCACGTACTGAAATTTGGGACATTTGTGTGAGCTGCCAGCGAGAGGACAGAAACGAGGCGTCGATATGTCTTCCAGGGGGCCGGAAGATGGTAGCGCAATTACTGCTGTTGCCGAACGGAACGGGAATTAAGTGCACTATGATTGGTCTGAATTGCTAGATGGTGAAAAGGAAACCTGTGATCAAGTTTGTATGGTGCACAAAACTGAAAGTGTAACTTTCGGTATTACGTAATACTCAACTGTTGTTCGATCCGTGTGAGGTGACAGGTGGCTTCTGTTTATCGAAAATGAGTCTTACGTTACATTACTGTTGAATTTAACTGGTTTAATCTGCTACCTTCTTTGAGCAGTTATGGTAATTCTGAGAATGGCGAATGTGTAGATAGTGAATTGTATTGTGAGCTCTGTAACAGCTGTGCCGGTGCTTGCAAAACAAGTTTGGTGATGAGTGGCTTGGTTTAAACGTTTTTCCGCCCGAGTATCGTGCATTTTAACGGCTTTTCCTTTCACTGCAATCTAACAGTACCTGGCATCTACTAACAAATTAACTGTAATTACGTATAAGTCTTCACGTTTATCTTGAGAAACCTCAATCTTTGCGATTCGTTTAAGGATTTGGCAGGCTGCGTGTATCGGCATTAAACACCTGGCCCTTAGTGTGCTTGGTTAAGCAATTATATTTGTAAAACTACTGAGACTTATTCAGGGATGTGCTGCAGTAACTATTGGAGTATTCTTTAAAGTATCCAGAGATTATTGTGAAATACTGTCTGTTATGTGAAGACAAAAATCTGGCGGTCCAAAACACTCTTCTTTCAAAATTGAGTTGTAGATTCTCAGGAGATTTTGAGTAAAATTAGTATTTTATATGTTCGAGTGTTGTGGAGTCGGATATAATACTATTCTAAGATGGGTTGGATGCGCTAAGTTCACTTAAAATTTGCTTTGGTTCGCTAGCAACTGTCTTCTAACAGCCAGTTGTTTGAGCCTGACCATTTCCTATAGTTGCTAACCTTTCACTTGCTAATTGTGCAACCCTAGAGCGGCATTTAGCGGGTATTTTAACACGTACGTGCAAGAGAATAGCATCCCAAGTAACTCCTTTACGTAGTTTCATATTGAGTACCGGCTCCCGTCATTACTGAAAACTCACTCAAACCGTTATGTGTTTCTCATTCCTCACTACGTGATACCTCGTCATTAATGTAATTGTAATATTCCGATCGTAAAATTTTATTGTGGTTATCTATGCCCTTGCGTTAAGTCATAATCAAACGGGTTCTCACCCGAGGTCTTAGTTTATTGTAGAACGGGCTTCCGGGTATCCTGTATGTTCCAGTAATCTGTGATTGGATCAATGCCTCTGTGGAGTCTGACCCCGCTTGCAATAAGCTGTACCCGATGAATAATGAAATTGTTACATTTAATCCATTGAAACTACCATCAATTGTGGTGACCTCGCAACTGCATATGGATCCCGTAATGGATCAGAATCCCGTATCACATTAAGCAAGAACTGTGTAATAGTTGTCTTAGCTAAATCTTTTAGAGGACCTTTAATCACTCAGTTAACTGTTTGTGGGTACATTATCGGTATACCTCTCCCTTCGTTTATCATCACTGGATTCCTAACTGAACCGAGCCACTGAGCTCATCTAAGTTCACGTTGTGCTGAATTTGTTTTCTGATTAATTGTTTTTCTTATGAATTAAACATTGAATAGCTAATATGAGCCTACAAGGCCGTCTGGATGGATTTAATTTCTTATTTTACAGTTTGTGTAGCTGTCTGAAACATTATCAGGCGTGTGTGCCTATGTGATGTAATTTGAACTTTTTCTTTAATTAGCCCTGATACGGTCCTGCTAAATTTATTAGGAAATCGAAACACTTTGTATAGCTGCACAGAGTGCCAGTTTTCCTTTACCTTAAGATTGCTTGATCTGAGTAATTGCTTAATTTTATCTTTTCCTCGGTTGGCTTTCATTGCTGCCTTGGCATATTTCCAGAAATAAAATCACCTATTTTAAGTTAATGAATGCCCATCAATGGTTGCCGTGACGGGCTTATGTAACTGATGCATTTAATCATTCACTGTTTACCTCTCACTGATGTTATAATAAAGTGCTGTGACCGAAGGTTGAGAAAAATTCTCTTTACAACTTGGGGTACGGCCCTTCCACTCAAAAGCCGATTGAACTACCGCCGAAGCGGCGTTAGGTTTCATCGTTAATGGGCACTCGGTCTCAACACTGTTGCAAAGTACGCCACGCAATAATTGAAGGTAGAAATCCTTCAGACGTGGGGAGCGCGTCCATGGGAGGCCGGCGCGTACATAGGCATGGTCTACGAAACGACAGACAGATGCTCGAACAAAGGCGTAACATATCGACACTGGCGGGCAGATAGAGGGCGACGTGTAAATGTCCCAGAGTAGTCACGTGAATGAGTTCCCTGTGTCCGACCACTGTTTGTTCGTGGTGCTCAAATATAAGGCCGATGCGCCACACCAAGCATTGGTGAGTCCAAGTCCCCCATTCTTCTGGGGGTGGGTGAGTGTACTGTGCCAACAACTTCATCTCAGAGTACCACTTGTAACCTACGTTCTCAACTATTTGTTTGATATACTCTAATTTCTGTCCTACTCTACAGTTCGTATTCTCTACAGCTCCCTCTAGTAATATGTGGTGTCACCGCCAGACACCACACTTGCTAGGTGGTAGCCTTTAAATCGGCCGCGGTCCATTAGTATACGTTGGACCCGCGTGTCGCCACTGTCAGTTATCGCAGACCGAGCGCCGCCACACGGCAGGTCTAGAGAGACTTTCTAGCACTCGCCCCAGTTGTACAGCAGACTTTGCTAGCGATGCTACACTGACAAATACGCTCTCATTTGCCGAGACGATAGTTAGCATAGCCTTCAGCTACGTCATTTGCTACGACCTAGCAAGGCGCCATTACCAGTTTATATTGAGATTGTTATTAATGTATCAACAAGAGCGATGTTCTCCAATTATGGATTAAAGTTAAGTATTCCAGAAGCTATGTGCAATTTTTGGCTACTATAATTCCTTGTCATTTTCCAGACCTCACGCCAGCCTGCGTGAGCTTAAACGCGTGCCTTTCGGTTTCCTCCAAACTCCGTGAATTGGCTCCTGCCAATTCACAACATAATACTATGGTTATTCCCTGAGTGTCTTAACAGACGTCCTATCATGCTGTCCATTCTTCTGGTCAGTGTTTCCCACATATTATTTTCCTCTCTGGTTCTGCGGAGAAGCTCCTCATTTCTTACCTTAGTAGTCCACCTAAATTTTCACCATTCCTCTGTAGCATCACATCTCAAATGCTTCGAAGCTCTTCTGTTCCGGTTTTCCCACAGTCCATGCTTCACTACCAAACAATGCAGTGCTCCAAACGTACATTCTCGGAAATTTCTTCCTCAAACGAAGACCTATGTTTGATAATGATACACGTCTCTTAGCCAAGAATGCCCTTGTTACAAGTGCTAAACTGCTTTTTATGTCCTCCTTGCTCCCTCCGTCATTGGTTATTTTGCCGCCTAGGTTGCAGAATTCCTTAATTTCATCTGCTTCCTTACGATCAGTCTGGATGCTAAGATTCTTCCCATTCTCATTTCTTCTACTTCCCATGACTATCGTCTTTTTTTATTTACTCTCAAGCCATATTCTGAACTCATTAGACTGTTTATTATATTCAGTAGGTCCTGTAATTCTTCTTCACTCTCTCTTAGGATAGCAATGTCATCAGCGAATCTCATCACTGATAACCTTTTTCCTTGAATTTTAATTGCATTCTGAACCTTTATTTAATTACATCACTCCTTCTTCGATGTTTAAATCGAATAATAGGGGCGAAGGACTGTATCCCTGTCTTACAACCTTTTTAATCCGAGCACTTCGATCTTCCACTCTCAGTATTCCCTCTTGCCTCCTGTACTCATTGTATACTACCCGTCTCTCCAAACAGCTTACCTCCATTTGCCTCAGAATATCGAATATCTTCCACCATTTGACACTGTCGAACACTTTCTCCAGAATGACAAATCCTATGAACATGTCTTTATTTTTCTTTAGTCTTGCTAATTTCAAAACCAGTTACAATGGATCATGATCTATTATGAGCCGCAACGGCAGAACTGACTCTCTGGTGCCTCTACCTTCCCTACAGCCTAACTGATCGTCATCTAACACATCCTCAACATTCTTTTCCATTCTTCTGGGTATTATTATTGTCAGCAGCTTCGATGCATGAGCTGTTAATCTGATTGCGCTATAATTCTCATACTTGTCAGCTCATGCAGTCTTTGGAATTGCATGGGTGATATTTTTCCTGAAGTCAGATGGTATATCGGCAGACTCATACATTCTACACATGCAACGTGAATAGTCTGTTTATTGTCACTTCCTGCAATGATTTTAGAAATTCTGATGGAATGTTATCTACACCTTCCGCCTTATTTGATCTTAAGTCTTCCAAAGTTCTTTTAAATTCTGATTATAATACTGGATCTCCAGTCTCTTCCACGTCGACTCTCCTTTCTTCTTCAATGTACTCTTTCCACTTATTCGCTCTCCCATCTGTATTTAACAGTGAAATTCCCAATGCACTTTTAATATTACCACCTTTCTTTTACATATCACGGAAAGTTCTTTTGATTTTTCTATATAATGAGTCACTCCTTCCGACAATCATTTCTTTTTCAATTTCTTCACATTTTTCTTGCAACCATTTAGTCTTAACTTCACTGCTCTTCCTATTTACATCATTCCTGCATTTCTCTGAACATTTTTGTACTTCCTTCTGTCATCGATCACATTAAGTATTTCCTCCGTCACCCATAGTATTTTCGCAGTTGCTTTCATCGTATCTATGATTTAATTTGCAACTTATGTGACAGACCTTTGAGAGTTATCCGCAACTCTTCAACCGAAATGCCTGCTGTGCTATTCCTTATTACTGTATCTATATCCTTAGAAAACTTCAAGCTTATCTCTTCACTGTATCTTTGCGTATTGGTTCGGCCTGACTAGTCTCTTAAACTTCAGTCTACCCTTCATCGTCACTAAACTGTGAGATGAGTCTATATCTGCTCTTGGGTACCCATTACAATCCAGTATCTCAGTTCGGAATCTCTGCCTGACCAAGATGTAAGCTAACTGAAACCTTCCCGTATCTCCTGGTCTTTTCCAAGAACACCTCCTCCTCTTGTGATTCTTGAACAGAGTGTTCGCTATTACTAGCTCAAATTTTTCATACAACTCAGGTAGTCTTTCCCCTCTCTCATTTCTCTAATCATTTCTTCTACTCCTTCGCCTATAACCGCATTCCAGTCCTCATGCCAATTTGATTTTCATGTCCCTTTACATATTGAACTATTCACTCAATATCCTCATATACTTTCTCTGTCTCTTGATCTTCAGCTTGCGACATCGGCAAGTATGCTTGAACTATCGTTGTCGATGTTGGTTTACTGTCCATTCGGATTAGAACAACTCTATCACCGAACTGTACACAGTACTCACTCTCTGCCCTACATTCCTATTTATAATGATCCTGCTCCAGTTATACCATTTTCTGACCAGAAGTTCTTTCCATTTCACTTCAATGATCTCCGCTATATCTAGCGTGAGTCGTAACATTCCCGTTTTCAGGTTTTCTAGCCTTCCTACCACTTTCAAACTTCCGTCATTCCACGCCACGATTCGTAGATCGTTATGCTTTCGTTGGTTATTCAATCTGGCCTCTGGTCTCTGTAGCCAGCTAAAGGAAGAGTATAACACATCTCTCGCACCATAATAAAAGGAAAAGAGGACGAGGACTGATTGGCAGTGCTCTCATTAGCAGTAGTGAATATTGTCAGCAGTTTTCATGCAGCGTTTAGGAATTGACTACCCTGACTGTTTGGATCTGTGTATTATGTTACAAAAGTAGCGTGCTTGACTGTTCGGACATGAACTACCAGGAAACATGGTCTACTCTCCAAAGACTAGTTTGATGCGTGTCTCTACCCCATGCAACAATGTCTTTTGCTAGTCTCTTCGTCTCTGAATAACTATTGCAACCTACATCCATTTTGAACCTGCTTACTGTATTCATTTCTTGGCCTCCCTCTAAAATTTTCACCACCAGACTTGCATTCATTACTAAATGTATGATTACTTGATGTCTCAGAATGTGTCCTATCAACCGATTCCCTCTTTTAGGCAAGCTATGCAAAATATTTCTTTTCTACCGAATTCTATTCGGTAGCTCCTTATTAGTTACGCGATCTGCACATCTAAAATTCAGCGTTCTCTTGTAGCACAACACTTCTATAGCTTCTATTGTCTTCTTGTCTGAACATCCTATTATCCAAGATTCACATCCGTCCAACGCTTCAATATAGACACCTATCTTTGGAGAAAACTTCTTAAAACTTGTACTGATTTAGGCAGCCATACCGTCTTCTTCTGTTGATATTATACCCACTCTGAAAGCAACTAGTAAAGTATGACTACTGCCTACAGCAGATAATTTCTTCCAAGATTCTCAGGTCGATAATTTTCTCAACAGTTGGTTTTTAAGCTCTTAGAGCACCTGTGTTGCTGACTAAATTATGGAATTCATTCCACCTGATACACAACCAACCGCTTACCTTTATACCCACGGATGTATCAGAACATTTATGCCATCATCAGTAGATTCCGTTATTAATATCAGTAAAGTTGAAACATATTGAAATTATTGACTGTAGGAAACCGAAAGTTATATCTAAAATCAATATAGTTATTGCTGTGATCACGGAATTTACGAGTCTGTAGAACCTTTTCGGGTTATTGTATAGTTTGCAGTCTACAGTGAAATAACTTATTCTTAGGCTTGTTGCAGAGCAAAAAAATACTTTATGTTTGTGAGTAAACATAATTTTATTGTGCGAAAATATTTCGTCACTCTGTTTTACGATTATTTACTGTTCTTTCCGCACTATCTGTCCTCATCCTCATGCTTATGTACTGTCGAAACACACACATACTTACTAAATATATTTGATGTACGGTGCATGCCAGTTACACCTTAGAATTAGAAATTCATTATCTGATAGTCTCTTTTACGGTTAGCGAAAGAGTGAGAGAGAGAAAGAGACAGAGAGACGGAGAGATGGGGGGAGAGGGGAGGGAGAGAGAGAGAGAGAGAGAGAGAGAGAGAGAGAGAGGAGAGAGAGAGAGAAAGAGAACATGTTTGGAGAGCGTATGTGTGTTTGTGCGAGTGTTTAGTTTATAAATTTTTACGGTTTTTGTTGTCTTTCGTAAGTTTTTAATCTGTCAAATAAAGTGTCGCTATAGCGTAGTGTAGTCAACAAATGTGGTGTGGGAGCTTTTACTTTTTAGGGTTCTTAAGTGTCCCGAATATGTAAATATTTCATTCCAATAGTGAGCACATGACCAGATAATATGTAAATATTTCATTCCAATAGTGAGCACATGACCAGATTTGGAGTTTTTTTTTTTTTTTTTTTTTTTACCAGTTAACGTGTCCCACATTTTAACGAAATAATGTGAACATGACCCACGCAACGCAAAATTAATATCTAAATTTCTACAAAGTGCGGAAAGTATAGTAACACAGCGTCTGTTTGCCGTTGAACTAGTCTGAAGTTATTAGCATTCTCGAAATAGATTGGATTTGAGATAACGATTTACCTTTACTGTT
This sequence comes from Schistocerca piceifrons, assembly GCF_021461385.2. Lineage (NCBI taxonomy): Eukaryota > Metazoa > Arthropoda > Insecta > Orthoptera > Acrididae > Schistocerca > Schistocerca piceifrons. The sequence goes on from NC_060143.1 coordinate 227,064,073, forward strand.
CATTTGTGTCTTGACCTTCACATTCCCTTGTGTACACACACAAATAAATATTGTTACACACATTTTGTATTTCTCTATTCGGATATTGGTCTTGATATGAAATAACTCTTTTTTTTTTGTGCGTGAAGTCCGAATTCAGTTTGTAAGAAAATACCCGCATGAGTCTATTACTATATAAACAGTGAAATGGTGGTCCAATTACTTCACAATCTAATTGACATTCCCAAAAACATATCTTCCGTAAAGCAAACTCACAGTATAATATCAAGGGTTAGATCGAATTCCGATAATGTTATAGCTGAGAAGAGCCGTTTGCTAACACCCCAGTTATGTCTCGTTACTGACGATGAAATAACCAACAATATTAGCTTTACGGTGTGAACAAGCAGAAACCATAAATTCTCAATATTAGATTTGTTAAATTAGACGTTGGGCTTGTAGTAAGCAGGACAAGAGCCCCGCAATAATTTACACTAATAAACGTCAACAAGCACAACATACGAGGCGCCGGTGCAGCTACACATGAAAACTGGAGTGGAAAGCAATTGCAGTATAAAACATCGCAGCAAAAAGAAAGAAAGAAATAAAAATAAAAAGAAGGTTAATTTGTGTGTACTACACTAGAACTGGAATTATGGTTTTCTCAAATTACTTCCTTTTCCACGTTACGTCCTAGGTTCTGCTCCCTCTTGAATGCCTCGGGTCTGACGGAACGTCAGCATAGGTTCCCTTTCATTTTCTGCACATCTGGCGGCATTCTATTATTTGAATATAACCTAATCACGTTTTCAAACAAACAGTATCAAAGTAAATTACATCTGTAGGAAATTATCCAAAGAAATCTGAAATACTGATACCAATGACACCCATTAACGTCAGAATACATGGTATGTTCTGTGACAGCCTAGAAATGAAATGAGTTGCACTATAACTGAGATCTCTAAAACGTTCGCTGGTGTGGCCTAGTAACAGTATAAACGGAAACCAGATGCAGAATTTCTTTGGCCATTGAAACTCTAGAAAATGAGATTGTTCATCAAACACGTTGTTATGAACAGCCGAGTCAGGATGTCTTGAAAGCTAGCGTTTTAAGCTTCAAACATAATTGCAGTACTAGAGCAATACATTTCCAGTGCACCATACATTAATGCAGTCAAGTACAAAGGGCGTTCAAAAAATTTTGCACATTCGTCTATAATTTCTTCATTTTTTGAAGGAGGAGAATAAAATATTTTGTGAACATACTCGGAACATTTAGCTATACATTGAGCCTACTCACTGTAGCCTCCATCAGCTGTGACGCATCTGGTCCAACGTTCTTTCCACGATGTAAATGTACTTTGGTAAATTTCTGGGGATTGACATTTACACCATCGCTTAACAGGAAATAAGGTTTTCCCGTGCAGGTGGGCCTTCAGACGACCCAAGAGATAAAAATCAAACGGATCCAAGTCTGACTGTATGGAGGATGAGGAACAATTTTCCCACCCATTTTTCTCATTTTCCCCTGGGTCATAAGGGCTGTATGGGGTTTGGCATCGTCATGGTATGTCTGATGAGCTGACCCTGAAACTGTGGTGTGTGGGTCTTGATGGCACGTCGCAGCTTGTCCAATGACAAACAGTTACGGTTCCGGTTAATTTTGGAGACAGGTTCCAAAAAGTCAATGAAAAGGACACCACCTTGATCCCAGAAGAAGGAGGCCATCACTTTTCGGCCTGCTGTTCGTGAAAGTCTTGGTTTCTTCTTGCGAGGGGAACCCGGATAACGGCATTCGATGGATTGGGTTTTGCTCTCAGGCTCGGACAAAAACAACTATGTTTCATCCTGGGTAATAATGCCGTCGAAACACTGTTTCCACTCTTCAGTAAAGGTGTTCATGAGAACGTCGCACACATTTTCCTCATCGTTTTCATATCTAGGCACCCAACGTGGACAGATTTTTCTGTACCCTAGTGACTGTACCAGTGATACCACACTACCCAATCACAAACGAGTCATTTCAGCAAGCTGTCGTGTCGTCACACATCTGTCATTTTGGATGATTTGAGCAATGGTCTCCTTATTAGCATCAATCACTGCCGTCAATGGTCTACCGCATCGTGGAATGTCCAGTAGAGAGAAATCACCTTCTTTAAACTGCAACCACGGCTGGATACTGCTGCGATCCACTGTGTCCTCCCTACAAACAGGGAGCAACTTTCTGTGAATCGATGTGGCAGAGTCATCGCCGGCCTTGAAGAGGAACTCCATCTCCGACCGTTGTCGCAACCTGACATCTGCTTCACATTCCAATATGGCTCACCTGTAAATAAAAGAAAATACTTTTATACACCAACTTATAGCTAAATGTTCCAAGTTTGTCCACAAACAATTTCATTCTGCTCTTGCCAAAAATAAAAAAAATTAGAGACGACTATGCAAAACATTTTGAACGTCCTTTGTAATAGAAACTAGGTGGATCTTCTACGATAAATAAATGAAATCGCCTGAGTATTCTCCAAGTACTTCCAAGAGAGATAGAGCTGCAACTAGCAAGCGAGAGGATGGCGTTTCAAAACATGAGCAGTCATAAAGATTTAGATTGTTTCTCTTATATCCCTCTAGTAGTAGTATTTTCACAACAGCGTTCATTATCTCTACAAAGTAGTTTTTATGATGATGCTCCAGTCAGGAACTAAAATGTCGTACAAATACACATAAACAAGTTAATAGGTCCGTAGTAAGCATGGAACGCATAGTACTCAGTGGCAGTAGGCTATGCGCAGGACTGTGCAAACAGAAATATTGCTGGGATGGAGCTAAATTTCTAGCTTCTGTTGCGAATCGAAAGGCAGAATTCTTCTTGACATCCTTGTTGAATAGATACTTGCTTTATCTCAAGTGGTCACTTGGGGCTAAGACTCCACTGCGGACGCATATCAGGAGTTAACGCCTGGAAATCGCAACCTCAGAACACAATGAGCAGGCCGTGCAAACCACCCCAACAAAGCTTTATTTGTCACACATCCACGAACACGCAAGAAACCGCACCTTCGAGTGAGAACCTTTCAGCGACCACTCAACAGTCAGCTCTACCTGATTTGTATGTGCAATAAGTGTAACTGAACTGTTACAGGAACGAGAAACGATCTTTAGCAGTCATGTTACAGTAAATCATCTGAACGTCAGAAAGTATACAATGATACATTATGCTGGAAATATACCAATTAAAATAAAAGTATGGAAGCCCCTCAGGGAAGATAAGTGAAACAGTCAACAGCTGACTTCCTTATAGCTAGGCAGATATAATGGCGCAAATTGGAACGCCCGTTGTGGGGTAAGTGCAGTGGATGGTGAAGGCTTTGGATGGTAAGCACGAGTGTGTTGACGATGTAGGGTACGGAGGTATACGTGTCGTGATTCGAGTGTAAGTGTGACCGTGCAATTGTAAGCATGTCCCAAAACAAATTCCTGGCTCATGCATCGTATGGCATGGTTGCAGAAAGAATGGTACTTACGCATGTGTTACGCATAACTCATGAACTAACTCATGGTAGTAGTATGAAGCTTGAAATACACCATGAAACACGGTGAGAACTATTCCACGTTGGCGTCATTGCCTTGGTCTATAGGTGTTATTTCATTTGTCCACGATTGACTGTCCAAATGCATTAATTTATAGGTAGTTATTGATTGGATATCGACTTCATTTTTGAATGTTTACAAACTGTGCTACCGATCACCTCGTGACAGTTCAAACTGATTATCAGTTCTTAAAGTGCCTTTTTAGTATACAGATTAAATGGAAGTAAAGGGTTAGCAATAGTCGCTGCCACTGCGGGTCCTGCATTGTCGAGATCGTCAAGACGTGACTGTCATCCATCAGATATAATAAATGAAGTTGACTTGTGGCCAGTAAGTCAATACTTAGTGCATCGGTTCTTGAGTTAATCGTAACTGGTTTAAAGTGTGGTAATATAGTTCCATTTGAACTCATTTTATTCCTTTAAATGTCTCAATCACTAAAAGAAATACTCTAACTGCTGCTACTTCATAAACCTGACCCCTGGGATGGGCTCCAGCTACTATCATGGTTCCGTATGCAACCGCAAACATTTTACTATGAAGCCACTGACCGTCTAGTCCCACACTGGGATAACATATTAACAGGTACGGCGATTACTTTTGAAATAATAAACACTGTACTTCGTTTCCATCCGTCTCGGTTACATTTGACTGCTCGTAACAGAAGTCTCAACATGGAAATAACTTCAATCTTATGATAATAACTAACTTTCTTTTGCCTTTGCAATGTTCGTGAAGTAATGTAAAAGAAAGCCAATTAAGATCGTGTTAGTTTCAGTCCAGTACAAGTAAGCAATAATCGCGCTTCTGGACTTATAATGTAGTAATTGTTATTTGTTATTATTCTTGCTCTAAATTGAATGAACATTGTTTTCAGAATTTGGAAATAGAATTACTGATTTACAGGAGGAAAGCTCTGAAGATGAGTTAGTTGCTGGCCCAGTGTGAATGCTGTCACTGTGGAATAAATTAATTAACTGGAGAATAATTTCAGATAAAGAGTGTAGCGTACACTTTGCTTCCGGATATAACAATCCACTGGTTGGTCCATTACACAGTCCACAAGAGGTACGACAGCATAATTAATATTCGGACAGGTTCATACCCTGTCAAAATTCGTCAGAGGGTTCAGCGTACCCTAAAACAGGGCTCAAAGAGCCAATTTTAATATTTTTTTTGTGAATACGAAATTAAACTCTGTGGAAGACAGACAAAGTTGTAGCAAGGTCATGCAGCTTAAGAGACGCAACCAGCCACTCGTATTAAAGGACGATAAGTGAACACTTTCTTTATGATCAAATAACAGGGTGTAGGGTCATTCTAATTCCTCCTCACTGAAACATCGCGAAGCTGTGTGACCGATACAGACAGTCATTATCTGTATTAGTAATATACGAGGGTTGTCCAGAAAGTAAGTTCCGATCGGTCGCTAAATGAAACCACAGTGAAAATAAGAAACATTTTTTTCTTTGCAAGAGATAGCTACACTTTCTAGATACTTCTCTACATAGTCGCCGCTCCGAATTAGACATTCGCCGGAGCGTTATACCAAATTTCCAACACCATCGTCATAGAAGGCAGCCGCCTGTGCTTTCCAATAATTGTCTACGTTGGTCTATAGCGTGTCGCCAGCGTCCAAGTGCTGTCTTCGTATCCAGCGTTTTATGTGAACAGAGATGATACTCAGGACGAGCCAATTAGGGCTGTGTTGTAGGTGATCGAACACTTTCTATCGAAAAGGCTGCAGGAGCATCTTCACTGCCTCTGCAGAGTGCGGCTGAGAATTGAAATGAAGAAGGAAGTGTTTGGCAGTTGTGTTAGGTGGGCTGCATTCAGTAAGGCGAAGCCTCTCAGTGGGCCCTCCTACTGGGCGGGAGACATCGTTGTTCTAGGCAACTTTACTCGCTCACAGTGCGCTCACAACTGAAAAGAGCGTCTTCATGCGATCGACGGTCATACTAGAGACACTACCCAACACATCTGTGCAAAGCTTCATCGGGTTTTCACTGTGGCGTCCATTTCGCAACCGATCGGGACTTACTTTCTGGACACCCCTCGTATTTATGAAGGATGCCTTTGTTTGGTAACTATGATTGGTTGTTTACATTTATTCATACATTCATTCACACATCGTCTTTTGTAAATGCCGACATGCAGGAAAGAGATTTGGAGATGAATGTGGAACGAGATGTACCTTAAGAGGCAGATATGGCCACTGTGCACTACTTGTTTAAAGTATTCTAAAAACACATTATGAGTATTTCTTACCAATTGGCACTGACAACTGTAGGAATAGCTTCTAAATGTAGTGGATGAACATTAATAAAACCGATAAAATGCAGGGACCGATTCCTGACTGGAAATGGGAGAAAAGAGGTCCTATGAGCATGTGTCTGGAAATACATCATTGCCACAGTAGACGGCGCTGACGAATGAAACTTCCTCTGACCTCGGTCGCCAGTTGGCACTATGGATCTTCAGCCGGGGAACTCTGCGCAGCTGGCGACGGCACGGGGGTGGGTGTGTCGGCACCTTCCAGGACCTCACAGACACTCTTCCTGCACGTCTCGCAGCGGTCCACAGTGCAAAAAGAGGTTGTTCAAACTTTTGCCAAGTGCTCACATTGCCTCGTATAGTTAGCCCATGTGATTGACGCAACATACTCTAAGCAGCATAATGGTATGGTGTTCATGTCAGGAACAAGCCGAGATAATGTTTGTGTGCGGCCAAGCAGGCAGCATGGCTATACCACAACGAGTACTCTCAGAGACACTAACTACATCACACAACATTTCAAACCCTTTTTGGGCGTTTGTGTGATCGTGGATCCTTTCAGACAGACGAATGTGCAAGGATGGTTCGTTGCAGCCGTGCTGCCTCTCGACAGTTCCTATCTAACTGGCCGTACAGCCTGCAACACACAAGGAACACGCAGCCCGTGTTCAGAGGGCCTTTCATTTGCCAGCATCACCTACCGTAGCAACGATCCATTTCCGGACATTTTTTCCACTATTTCCAGTCAGGGATCAACACCTGCTGTTTGTCGGCTTGTTTACCATGAAACTTAAAACTAAAGAATAAAATTCCATGCTTTAAATAAGAATAATTCGTACAACTAGTAATAGCAATTTGTGTCGTCCGACTTTAATACTTCAACGAAATAACGCACGTGTAATTGCGAAGTTCGAAAAGCACAAGGATGAGTTTACCGTACTCCCCTGGACCCAAAATTTTCCGGTTCAAACGCAGTCGAGAATCTGTCAGACCACCTCGGTCGCCAGTTGGCGCCATGGATCTTCAGCCGGGGAACTCTGCGCAGCTGGCGACGGCACGGGGGTGGGCGTGTCGGCACCTTCCAGGACCTCACAGACACTCTTCCTGCACGTCTCGCAGCGGTCCACAGTGCAAAAAGAGGTTGTTCAAACTTTTGCCAAGTGCTCACATTGACGTGACTGGACAGTGTATATTGTAAAGGAACTTATGAATTAGAACATCGAATTAGAAAGGCAGAAAATAACTAATCTGCTTGGAAGGGTAGCTGTCGAAACAATGGGGAATAATGCAAAGCAAGAAAGAGACTTACTACTTGGAATGAAGAAATGGAATACACTGTTGAGGGAAAAAGGAGCTACGTTCACAGTGGCTCTTGACAAAAACCCCTCTGACATTCGAGGATTGTAGAACTCAAAGAAAAGAAGCAAAGAAATTAACAAGAGCTGCACATGAATGAAGCTGGGAGAAATATGTATCTAATGTAGAAAGAGATGTGCACGGCCACCAGTCTACTGCGTTGGAAATAATGAAACACTTAAACAGAAAGAAAAGGGGGTGATAAGTTCAAATCTACTATATACGGAAAATTGGATGAAGTTGTGTAAAAACCTGTGGCCGGAAGAGTAGGAAGAAGAGGAGAGTAATGAGATCAGTTGAAATGAACACATTCCCCTAGAGATTTGTAATATTTAATTTCAAGAGACGATGAAAAGTTGCAAAAATAGAAAAGCTCATGGAACGGACATTTTGTATACATAAATTTTCAAATGACTACCAGAAGAAGCTAATTACAGGCGTACAGATTTTTCAGATCAGTGCTAGCAGTGGAATGGACGAAAACGTGTCGAAAACCCACTTTTAAAAGAGGGCAGTGAGAGACTTTGCAAATTAGAGGGGTATACGTCCGTTAAATATGAAATACAAAATATATGTGAAGATAAGTGTAAATACAATAAGAAACATAGTAGGCATCATGTTACTTGAAGAACAAAAATGTGAATTTTTACGTAACACTTGTAAGTTACAGTAAAGCTTTTGATAATCAGCGTGGAGGAAAGCTGTGGACCGTTAAGGAAAAAAGAAGAATACCACCACATCCGATCGAAGCTACTGAGAATATATCAAGGAACACAAATGATTGCAAACACAGAATTTGGAAATATAGCCTAAGGTATATTCATAAAGGGGTCAGAAAAGGGTATTCTATGCCATCATTAATTTTTAATTTGAATTGAGAAGGTGTTGTATGGGAATTCAAATAACGGATTATGAACTTTGGTATAAAATACAGTTTGAAAGCGAGAAATTACATCAAAACTCTTATGATCGCTGACCACCAGACTAATTGCTGGAAACGAGGACAACTTATAGAGAGCGCTATCTGAAATATATAGAACATCAAAACAAAATTTAAGCACATCGACAAAGAAAACCATGCCCATGGCATTCCAAAGTTCACAACCCTTAAAATGTAAATTGATATTAAACACGGAGGGGAAAAGTAGAAAAAGGCCACGATGCTAAAATCTTATGAAGTTATGACGGTTCGTTGTTGAATATGCGAAAGTGAAAACTAGACTACCAACTCTAGAACAAATAATTTACGAGCAGCCGAGATGAGTTGTTTGAGAACAGCCCAGGGAGTAACAAGAAGAGACAGATTAAAAAACGAGACCATCAGCAAGACTGTAAGAGTTTACAACTTAACTGGAAAGATTAAGAACTACAGAAAAGCATGGAAAGTTTAAAAAGGAATGGCGATTACTGTGTTCCAAAATAGCTGCTACAGTACATCCCTATAGAAAGATGGAAAACTAATAAGCCAAAGAGAAGATGGATGAATCAAGAAGCCGCAGCAGACTATCTGGCCTAATACTTAAGGGAGATGAAAGGGCACGGCCGACTTCCTTCCCAATCCTTCCCTAATCCGATGAGACCGATGACCACGCTGTCTGGTCTCCTTCCCCAAACCAACCAACCAACCAACTTAAGGGAGAAGATGAAGAACAGGTTTCCGAAAGCTTCACTACTTCGAGAAAGCATGGAAGGAGGGGAGAAAAATATTATATTTAGATAATATTGATGAACAGGTTCATAGGTGACTGAAGCAAAAAGGAAGACTGGAAGGAAGATTGGGTTTAACGTCCCGTCGACATCAGTGTCATTATAGACGGAGCACAATCTCGGATGGTATCAGGGATGGGGAATAAAGTCGATCTTGCCCTTTCAAAGGAACCATCCCGGCATTTTCTATAAATAATTTAGGGATATCATGGAAAACCTAGATCCGGATGACTGGACGCTGGTTTGAGCCATCGTCCTCCCTTTTCAAATAACTTACGGGAATTCAGCCAGGTAATATTTAAAGCGACCGCGATATTTCGGCGGGAGTACACCCCGCCATTTTCAAGGCACAAACTGCAACTTACGGGAGTTGTAAAGGCAAATTTGAAACCTCGGTTCTTAGAGTAATTCAGGAAAGATAGTACACACACACACACACACACACACACACACACACACACACACACACACTGATCACTAGTGCCACTACAGATGACCAAAGTCAGAGGTATCGATAGTGAAAGACCACGAACTAGCAGGTGAGGTAACATTGACTCTGTTCCTCTAATTCTTGACAAGCGAGAGAGCAGAATGCATAGTTCGAAGAAAAACTCCATGCCTGTTTACAAGGTTACTCGCTAATTTAATCTCAACAGCTTCCTTAATAACATTGTCCCAAAAGCTGGACGTGCATGCCAATATCTGGGTATTTTTATATATCATAGGGTGACCAGTATCCAACCAGTGTTCGGTAATAGCAGATCTACTTGTCTGCTGCAATCGTGTGTGCCGTTTGTGCTTAGTACATCGATCCTCCAAAGTCCTGATAGTCTGACCAACGCATGCCATGGCACAGCTACAAGGAATGCGATGTACACCCGCCTTACACAAACCAAGATCATCCTTAACAGAACCCAAAAGCACGCTAATTTTAGACGGAAGTCGAAAGCACATTTCACATCGTATTTCCGTACAATACTACCGATCTTGTTGGAAGTGCTTCCTGTGTAAGGCAAAAAGGCAGTAGACTTCTATGTCGACGCAGTACCCGATGCACAGCTGGTCTATAGCGCAACTCAGATTGAATCTGTCTTTCACTATAACCATTCTAACGAAATATAACTTCAAGATGGGCCACCTCAGCTGGCAAAGTCTCACTGTCGGAAATGACATGTGCCATGTATACCAAAGTACCAAGTACAACTTCACGCTGAGTCGGATGATGACAACTATCAGCCTGTAAATACAAGTTAGTGAGAACGTTTCCGGTAAACTGCATGTCGCAATGATCCATAAAACTTCCTTCCAACCAAAATGTCAAGAAAGGTAAGGCAACAATCCTCCTCCATCGTAAATCGAATGTTCAGGTGGATCGAGTTCAGATGTTCTAAAAAGGCATTCAAATTCTCCCTACCATGAGGCCAAACAACAAAAGTATTATAATAATATCTGAAGAAACAGGCGGGTTTCAAAGGCATATACAAATTTGCAATCTTGTAAAAAATTGAGGGACATAGTCAATATTACCCCGCCTGCTAGTTCGTTGTCTTTCACTATCGATACTTCTGATTTTGGTCATCTTTGGTGGCACTAGTGTTCAGCGTGTGTGTGTTATCTTTCCTGCATTACTCTAAGAACCGAGGCTTTAAATTTGCATGTAAATCACCTGTCCATTGCAGTTCGTGCCTTGAAAATGGCAGTGTGTACTTCCACCGAAATATCGGCGGTCGCTTTCAATATTACCTGGCTGAATTCCCGTAAGTTGCTTGAAAATTTTATACGCCAGGAGAAACTCAGGTCTCACATCGTCCTCACTAATGCCAGTCCAGTGTACTCAAGACCGCGCCACCTCGATGGGTGGCACTGAAGCATAATTTTCTTGTGACACATGTTTTTACTTTAAATTTTCAGTACCGTTTTAAACGACGTTTTCTGCTACCAAACATTTTAGTATTTCTTCCTTTTTTTTAAGAGACTTTTTCCAAGCAGCCCATGGTTGGTTTCTTTCCCTCCTGTTCGTCCTTCGTTTATGCTACTACTTCTTTTTCGATATTCTAGTGACAAACTACAACTACATTTATCGAACTGGTCAGGACGATATAACCTTTTAATATTAACGATTGGAGACTCGCTACCTTTAGATTACGAAGCGAGCGAGATAAACGTTTGTATATAGGCTTCAACAGCCGAACTGTACCTACACTACCTCACGTGGTTGTTCGCAATGGAGTCCTCACCACTAACCCCACCGCTCTAGCCTCCACCCTTCTCCACACATACACCTTCAAGTGCCCTGTGTAGTGGTACGGACCAAGACATCGCTCACTCCTCACAAGACTTAACAGAGGTTGCTGACCGGATGAGTGCATCGTGTACGGCTTACTAGCTTAGCGCTCGCTGCCTTGCTCGCGTAGACTGTATGGTCTGCAAAGATTTTTTGTTTTTGTTTTTTAAATCTAATTTCGATGTTATCCACTAATTATAACACCTTATACACTTTTTAGGCTAATAAAGGCCATAGAAGCTTAGTTTCTCCGATTGTTCTTCTGACCTAAAAGCTATTCTGGTAGCTGGAATTCAGAGCTTTTGTTTATCATTCCTTTTGCGTTCTTGTCGAGATAGTTCCATAGAAAGTTTCATCTCCTAACGGATATTTCTTCATATCCAACCGAGAAGTGAAATACCATTTTTCGTATATTTAGCTTCAATTTTTTAAATATATGGAAATATTTTCTTAAATCTTTCACTCCGTTAAAGACTGAATTTGCAAAAAATGTGAAACCCGTTCTTTTTTCATTTCTAACAGAGTAGCGCAACACAAATTTTCATAGATTTAGCTTTGAAAATACTTTCATAACGTAATGAAACATTCACCCACTATTTTATCTCCTTCGTGGCTGAATTTCCAAAACTGCTTTTTTATTTCTGACTTGAAAACCAAATAGCAGTTTTCGTAGTTCTAGCTCCAAAATTTCCCTAACAGTGACATGTTTCTAAAACGCCGTTCATCCCCTATTTAACGCTTTCAGCAATGAAAATTCGAACAATACCTTCTTAAACGATGTCTTTAGCATAAGATCCACACCCACTGGAAAATTCAAGTTTCTATCCTCAGCGATTTCGGCTGGGTAGTGATGAGTCAGTGAATCAATCTGGGCCATTTGTGGTTAAATTTCAAAACAGTGAAAGACGTATTTTTTCACTTCTAATCGAGAACACCAATTCCAATTCTCATACATTTAGTTTAAAATGCTTTCACAATGATTTAATAAAATATTTCATCCCCTATTTCACGCAATTAAGGGTTGAATTTGTAAAAATAGTACAACACGCATTTTTCACTTCCCACTGAGAAGCCAAATAGCAGTTTCCACAGATTTAGCTTTAAAAATGATTTCACATTAAAATATCGTCATAAAACATTTCACTTCCTATTTCATCCGCTTAAGGGTTGATTTTCCAAAAACCGTGAATTGTGTATCTTTTGTTACTAACAGAGGAGTCGAATGCAAATTTTCCTAGATTTAGCTTAGACATGCTTGCATAGTGAAATAGTTTCACACAAACCTCCATGCCATATTTCACCTCCACAAGGATGAAATTTTCAAAAACCGTGAAATACGTATGTCGTCGTAACTCCCGTCTGCTTCACGTCTGCTGCGCAGCGAGCTACGTTATTTTAAGTATTAACTGTATGTTTCTTACTTGTCACTTCTTCTTCCGTGTGTTTTTGCTTTTAGGAAGCTTTAATTGTCGAGTGCTAGTAATAGTGTTCCATAGATTTCGTGTTTGTTTTGAATACAGTCAGAGAGAGTCCATTTAGTCAACCATAGTACCAGTAGTGCTAGTGTTTGTTTTCAATACAGTCCAGAGACAGGTAGTGCTATTTTCATTGTTTTCTACAAGATGTGTCTAGCAACCACAGTTTAGTCAACCATCAGCCGCCTTTAGTGAATTAGCAATCTAGTTAAAAGTTAACTCTCTACAGTAAACTGATTTCTTAGAATGGATAGGATGTGTGACTGCTGTGTACGGACGCAGGAGGAGCTGGCCACTGTTGGCGAACAGCTGAACGTGTTGACGGCCGCGGTCAGCCGTCTTCAGGCAGCTGCCTCGGAGTGTAGCGGCAGTGGGGAGTCTGGTGCGCCGCATGGTACACCCCAGGTGTTACATGCTTCACCCACGGTCCCTGCTGTCGAGACATCTTTGCGGGTACCGGGAGCGGTTGGGCCACCCTCTCCCCAAGGGGAGTGGCGGGTTCAGCGGCGTTCACGTCGCACGAGGCGGAGGGTCAATGTGGAAGCTGGCCGTGAAGCATCGCCCGCTCTGCCTGTCAGTGGACATGTGGCCGCTCCTTCAGCAAGGTCCGAGCAGGCACACGGGAGGAAGGGTTTATTAGTTATTGGGATCCAACGTTAGGCGGGTGATGGAGCCCCTTAGGGAAATAGCAGAAAGGTCGGGGAAGAAGGCCAGTGTTCACTCTGTCTGCTTGCCAGGGGGTCTCATCCGAGATGTGGAGGAGGGACTGCCGGCGGTGATAGAGAGCACTGGGTGCACCCGACTGCAAATTGTTGCTCACGTCGGCACCAATGACTCCTGCCGTCTGGGTTCAGAGGTCATCCTCAGTTCGTACAGGCGGTTTGGGGGAATTGGTGAAGGCGGAAAGCCTCGCTCGCGGGGTGGAATCTGAGCTAACTATTTGTGGTATCGTTCCCAGAAGCGATCGCGGTCCTCTGGTTTGGAGCCGAGTAGAAGGCTTAAACCACAGGCTCAGACGATTCTGCGGAGATCTGGGGTGCAAATTTCTCGACCTCCGCTACCGGGTGGAGAAATGTAGGGTCCCCCTGAATAGGTCAGGCGTGCACTACACGCAGGAGGCGGCTACAAGTGTAGCGGAGTACGTGTGGAGTGCACATGTGGGTATTTTAGGTTAGAGAATTCCCTCCCTAGGCCCGAGAAGACGCCTCCTGAGACGCGGAAAGGTAGGAGTAGGCAAAATGCAACAGCAAATAACAATATTAATGTGCTAATAGTAAACTGCAGGAGCGTCTAAAGAAAGGTCCCAGAACTGCTCTCATTAATAAACGGTCACAATGCCCATATAGTACTAGGGACAGAAAGTTGGCTGAAACCAGACGTAAACGGTAATGAAATTCTAATCTCAGATTGGAATGTAAACTGCAGAGAAAGGCTGGTCAGTGAAGGGGGAGGCGTGTTTATAGCGATAAGAAGTGCAATAGTATCAAAGGAAATTGACGGAGATCCGAAATATGAAATAATTTGGGTGAAGATCACGGTTAAAGCAGGATCAGACATGGTAACTGGATGTCTCTATAGGCCCCCTGGCTCAGCAGCTGTTGTGGCTGAGCACCTGAAGGATAATATGGAAAATATTTCGAGTAGATTTCCCCACCATGTTATAGTTCTGGGTGGAGATTTGCCGGACATAGACAGAGACACTCAAACGTTCATAACGGGTGGCAGGTACAAAGAATCCAGTGAATTTTTTTTAACTGTTTTATCCGAAAACTACCTTGAGCAGTTAAACAGAGAACCGACTCGTGGCGATAACATATTAGACCTTCTGGTGACAAACAGATCTGAACTATTTGAAACAGTTAACGCAAAACAGGGAATCAGCGATCATAAAGCGGTTACTGCATCGATGATTTCAACCGTAAACAGAAATGTTAAAAAAGGTAAGAATATTTTTCTGTTTAGCAAAAGCGACAAAAATCAGATTACAGAGTACCTGGCGGCTCAACACAAAAGTTTTGTCTCAAGTACAGATAGTGTTGAGGATCAGTGGACAAAGTTCAAAACCATCGCACAATATGCGTTAGATGAGTATGTCCCAAGCAAGATCGTAAGAGATGGAAAAGAGCCACCGTGGTGCAACAATCGAGTTAGAAAACTGCTGCGGAAGCAAAGGGAACTTCACAGCAAACATAAACATAGCCGAAGCCTTGCAGACAAACAAAAATTACGCAAAGCGAAATGTAGTGTGAGAAGGGCTATGCGAGAGGCGTTCAATGAATTCGAAAGTAAAGTTCTATGTACTGACTTGGCAGAAAATCGTACGAAATTTTGGTCTTATGTCAAAGCGGTAGGTGGATCAAAACAAAATGTCCAGACGCTCTGTGACCAAAATGGTACTGAAACAGAGGAAGACAGACGAAAGGCCGAAATACTAAATGTCTTTTTTCCAAAGCTGTTTCACAGAGGAAGAGTGCACTGCAGTTCCTTCTCTAGATTGTCGCACAGATGACAAAATGGTAGATATCGAAATAGACGACAGACAGATAGAGAAACAATTAAAATCGCTCAAAAGAGGAAAGGCCGCTGGACCTGATGGGATACCAGTTCGATTTTACACAGAGTACGCGAAGGAACTCGCCCCCCTTCTTGCAGCGGTGTACCGTAGGTCTCTAGAAGAGCCTAGCGATCCAAAGGATTGGAAAAGGGCACAGGTCATCCCCGTTTTCAAGAAGGGACGTCGAACAGATGTGCAGAACTATAGACCTATATCTCTAACATCGATCAGTTGTAGAATTTTGGAACATGTATTATGTTCGAGTACAATGACTTTTCTGGAAGCTAGAAATCTACTCTGTAGAAATCAGCATGGGTTTCGAAAAAGACGGTCGTGTGAAACGCAGCTTGCGCTATTCGTCCACGAGACTCAGAGGGCCATAGACAAGGGTTCACAGGTAGATGCCGTGTTTCTTGACTTCCGCAAGCCGTTGGATACAGTTCCCCACAGACATTTAATGAACAAAGTAAGAGTATATGGACTATCAGACCAATTGTGTGATTGGTTTGAAGAGTTCCTAGACAACAGAACGCAGCATATCATTCTCAATGGAGAGAAGTCTTCCGAAGGAAGAGTGATTTCACGTGTGCCGCATGGCAGTGTCGTAGGACCGTTGCTATTCACAATATACATAAATGACCTTGTGGACGACATCGGAAGTTCACTGAGGCTTTTTGCGGATGATGCTGTGGTATATCGAGAGGTTGTAACATTGGAAAATTGTACTGAAATGCAGGAGGATCTGAAGCGAATTGTTGCATGATTCAGGGAATGGCAATTGAATCTCAATGTAGACAAGTGTAATGTGCTTCGAATACATAGAAAGATAGATCGCTTATCATTTATCTACAATATAGCAGGTCAACAACTGGAAGCAGTTAATTCCATAAATTATCTGGGAGTACGAATTAGGAGTGATTTAAAATGGAATGATCATATAAAGTTGATCGTTGGTAAAGCAGATGCCAGACTTAGATTCATTGGAAGAATCCTAAGGAAATGCAATCCGAAAACAAAGGAAGTAGGTTACAGTACGCTTGTTCGCCCATTGCTTGAATACTGCTCAGCAGTGTAGGATCCGTACCAGATAGGTTTGATAGAAGATATAGAGAAGATCCAACGGAGAGCAGCGCGCTTCGTTACAGGATCCTTAAGTAATCGCGAAAGCGTTACGGAGATGGTAGATAAACTCCAGTGGAAGACTCTGCAGGAGAGACGCTCAGTAGCTCGGTACTGGCTTTTGTTAAAGTTTCGAGAACATACCTACACCGAAGAGTCAAGCACGATATTGCTCCCTCCTACGTATATCTCGCGAAGAGACCATGAGGATAAAATCAGAGAGATTAGGGCCCACACAGAAGCATACCGACAATCCTTCTTTCCAGGGACAATACGAGACTGGAATAGAAGGGAGAACCGATAGACGTATTCAAGGTACCCTCCGCCACACACCGTCAGGTGGCTTGCGGAGTATGGATGTAGATGTAGATGTAGATTTTATTTGTAACCGAGAAGTCAAAGTTCGTATTTTCATATATGTCGCTTTAAAAATACTTAAGAATTTCTTTAATGATGATTTATTTTCATAACACCTTCACCCACCACTTCACCACCATAGCGGTTAAATTTTCAAAAATGCTGAAACACATATTCCTTTATTTCTGGCCGAGAAACCAAAAACCGATTTTCATAGTTCTAGCTACAAAATTGCCTTTATAGCAACATATTTTCACTAAGTTTTTCATCCCCTATTTCACCTCCTTCTTAAACGTCTTCTGCACTATACGATTGACACCCTCGTCAAATTTCAAGTTTCTGTCCTTAGTGTTCTGGGCTGGGCGATGATGGTTCAGTGAATGAATTACTCACCTGGCTCATTACCTTTTATATGTAGAGATAGGGATGTCGTTGTGCCTTCTCATATTTATTAATTCGTGAAAACAATAAGATTAGAGCAGGAGGTTGTATATATCGTCATCTGTGGAATTAAAAGCGGCTCATTTGTTCGACTATTATCGGGCAAAAGGCAGGTGCAGAGAAGTATCGCGTTTAACACTGTGCTGCGAATGGATAGAAACCGCAGAGGCCGGTTACGGCTAATTCTCGGCTGGAGGGCAAATTACAGGTGCTGCGGACGTAAACGAACTTACCACAAGCCACGCAGTAGTACAGTGAATCCTCTAATACATGTAACCCTCGTTTCTCTTCCCTGAACACGTCCGCCGACCTATATCTACATACGTGTTCCCCCTGTGTGTATGTGTGTGTGTGTGTGTGTGTGTGTGTGTGTGTGTGTATGTGGCTGTTTCACAGTTTTCAGCAAGCTGTGAGGGGAGAGCGTGACGTAGGGAACGAGAGGGAGGGGATGGGGGCGGGTAGAATATGATGTTAATGCCCCCTGCAGAGCACCGGCAAACCATTGGACGACTGGTGTACCATTTCGCGGTCATAACGGCGGATTATGCCGTCATTTAAATTACTGATCCAACTGAAATTGATTGCAATGTTCGTACGAGGCCTGCGTGTAAGGGCGATACAGGAAGGGGTGGGAGGGATGCGACCGCGTTTCGACTATTTGGCCTAAATTACATTATCGCATGCTACCCATGGGGCTATTACGCCAGGTAATTGTATAACAATAGGTGACGCATATCACATTTGCGAGCGCAGAAGGTGGAGGTACGCCGACCAAGGCGACTGGTTTCCTTTCTGTATAATATTTAGTCGTAGAGTCCTGTGACTGCACATTAGCAATCATAACGATGGCATAGCTACAACTCTGTAAGGCCATTAACACCGTCGGAACTCATGCAGCTAAAGATTTGTGCTGCTCCCACGATAATTAAAGCGAAAATTCAACTTTCCTGGTGTTACAGTTCTACGAGAAAAAGGGAATTGCCTAATACTTCGTTTACATAATCTTCATTTCATTATAACATTATCGATTTAGAGGCCTCTACGCTCATCATCAGATTACGTGTTAACAAAAGGCGTACAACAATTCATTTCAATACACAATACATTTCCGTTACATACTGTGTATGTTTTAACAAAGTCGTTGAAGTCTTCCTGCCGTGAGATTAACAAACTGCGCTTACCTTCATATCAACATTTTACAAATGTATATAGTAAGTGTTGTTGTCTGATAGCATGAAAATGTTCGTAGATTTATCTTAAGAAATGTAGGGTAAATATGCTAGCAATCTATACTCCATCACATGTTGCGTGTACGACAACCAACCAGTGTTAATAACAAGAGGAGAGTCAGTATTGGTCGTTGAAGTAGGAATCTTTATTTCTGCTGTAAATCGATTTCAATCACTACGTGACCATCATCAGTGCTAGTATTAAAGCCCTGTTGTCTCACAAATACAAGCATTATCTGCACATATCAATGATCAGTACTTGTCAGGATGCCGTTTCATTTCTACCTTAGGTCTGAAAACTACTGTTCATTTATATGTGAAATGTTGCAGTTTTATGGCCTGTATTTACTAGTCCAAAAGGCTCTACTACTAGCATTGATAATATTCACATAGTGATTGTAATCGATTTGCAACAGAAATGAAGATTTCTACATCAATGAGCAATGCTGACCCTCGTTTTGTTGTTATGTAATTTAACTTACAGCCATTTAGCTCTGTAATTAATTTCACTATCTGAAGACTGAATAAACTTATTAGAACAGGCAGAATATGTAATGTAGTTGTATTAGTTATTTGGAATGGTTTATTCTGAGTCTCTGCTGGGAACAAGTATATCTGATGGTCAGGCTAGGAGCTTCGACATTGACGATACTATAATAAAATAGAGTCTGCGGAATTATTTTTTTTTATGAAAGTTGAAATTGTCCAGTCACATTAAATGTGACCACCTGTCAAAAGCCTGAAAAACGACGTTTCGCAGCGCTATGACCAGTTGCGCTAGGTTTCTCAATTGAGGATCCATGGTGCGAACAATCAGATCGAGGTGGCCCCCCATATTCTCGTTGTTGGGTTTCCTGGCCGTCCTGATGCTCTTCCAACCACGCACGTGTGCTGTGACTTCTGTGAAATTCTGCATTGTCCTGTTGGAAGATGCGATCGTGCAGAGGAAAAACAAACTGCATTTAGTTGTAGAAGTGGTTCCAAAGATAGATGCATACTTTCGTTGATTTATTGTCTCTCCCAGAATGACGAGATCGCTCCTGAATGCCCTCATGCCTCGACCCTTCGCATGGTCGTTGCGAGGTTTTTGCTTTCAGCCGTTTCACACCGTATACGACTATGGCCAGTTGTCCGATGGAGTGTAAGACGTGATTCGTTTGAAAACATCATCTGTCACCATTCATTGGACGTCCAGAGGAAGATTTTCTTTTTTTTTCTTTTGGGGGGGGGGGGTCATCATTCTACTGACTGTTTTCATGCCGCCCGCCACGAATTCCTCTGCTGAGCCAACCACTTCATCTCAGAGTAGCACGTCCTCAGTTATTTGCAGGATGTAGCCTGTCACGGCTCCGTCTAGTACCCTGGAAATCATTCCGTAACGTCTAAACAGAATTCCTATCATCCTGACCCTTCTCCTTATCAGTGTTTTCCATACATTGCTTTTCTCTCCGATTCTGCGCAGAACTTCCTCATTCTTTACCTTATCAGACCACTTAATTTTCAACATTCGCCTGTAGCGCCACATCTCAAACGCTTCGATTCTCTTCTGTTCTGGTTTTCCCAAAGTCCATGTTTCATTACCATTCCATGCTGTACTCCAGACGTACATTCTTAGAAACTTCTTCCTCAAATTAAGGCCTATGTTTGATAGTAGTAGACTTCTCTTGGCCAGGAATGTCCTTTACGCCATTGCTAATCTGCTTCCGATGTCCTCCTTGCTCCATCCGTCATTGGTTATTTTACTGCCTAGGTAGCTGAATTCCTAACGTCATGTAATTCGTGACCATAAATCCTGACAAGTTTCTCATTGTTCTTATTTGTACTACATCTCATTACTTTCACCTTTATTCTATTTACTCTGAATCTCTATTCTGTACTCATTAGATTGAAACTTCCTGGCAGATTAAAACTGTGTGCCCGATCGAGACTCGAACTCGAGTCGGGCACACAGTTTTAATCTGCCAGGAAGTTTCATATCAGCGCACACTCCGCTGCAGAGTGAAAATCTCATTCTGGACTCATTAGATTGTGCATTCCATTCATCGGATCATGTAATTCTTTTTCACTTTCACGCTCATTAGCAATATCATCAGCGAATCGTATCACTGACATCCTTTCACCTTGCATTTTAATTCCACTCCTGAACCTTTCTTTAATCTCCATTACTGCTTCTTCGATGTACGGATTGAATTGTATGGTCGAAAGACTACGTCCCTGTCTTACACCTTTTTTAAAGCGAGCACTTCGTTCTTGGTCGTCCACTCCTGTTATTCCTTCTTAGCTGTTATACATATTGTATATTACACATCTCTCCCTATAGCTTACCCCTATTTTCATCAGAATTTAGAACATCTTGCACCATTCTACATCGTCGAACGCTTTCTCCAGGTCGACAAATCCTATGAAAGTGTCTCGATTTTTCCTTAACCTTGCTTCCATTATAGACCGCAACATCAGAATTGCCTCTCTCGTACTTTACCTTTCCTAAAGTCAAAGTGACCGTCATCTATCACATCCTCAATTTTCTTTTCCATTCTTCCGTATATTATTCTTGTCAGCAATTTTGACACATGAGCTGTTAAGCTGACTGTGCAGTTGAGTTTCTGACGTACACATTCCAGCCTTCGTTGCAGATGAACATTAGTCAGCACGGGTGCATGAAACACGCATGTGCTCCAGAGGCCTGTACACAGCAAGCTTCGCTGAACGGTCGTTGAGGAGACTGTGTTGGTAGCCCGTTGGTTCATTTGGGCGGTCAGAGACAGAGATGTCGTGTTACAAATGGAATCCTACCCATGAACGTAAAATCCATTTTACAACATTAAAAAGAGTGTTTCTCATGACAAAAATGCATGTGGAAAAGTGTGAACGGTAGTCCCTGATTTCGAAGGGCAAAAATGATTTTAAAATACCGAGGTTTGTATGCTCTACGATTCATCAAACTTGTCTTATATGCAAACCTTTGCATTTGTGTACAATCGATGTTTGAAGGTTTACGAGTCGATTGACTAGTAAACAAAAATGGTTGAACAAAGATATAACTGTATTATCTGGTAACAAACTAATTAAACATTTTCTGATAACGATATTGCCAACACATACAAAGCTTACAGAGTTTTAGGTCCCCAAAACAGAAGTCTTGTCATACTTGCTTCCCTTATTTGCCGTCTGAATGCTAATTTACAGTTTCATTGAGGTAATTAAAACGCAGCGGAATGGAACAGTACGCAAACGTGACAAAGTCAAAATGTGGACAAGCTACATCATTTTCAGGGTATCAGCACTGCACTGTTCCGAGATCAGATACCACAGTTATCATGTTATCCGGATGTTTGCAACGAGCTGTTCCAGATTCTTTTAGTAAGAGCACCATATAAATGTTGGCTTCCCACTTTTACTGGCACAGCTGTCGGAAAAGAAGTATCTTGGACCTAGTGAAAAGACTAATCAGTCACAAGCATTAAAGGACTCACTTGGGTACTTGTCTGCAGAAAAAGCTATACAAGTGGCGGTCAGAACGTTTCCACCTGAGGGAGTTGTAGCCTATATGCAACTCAGCGGGGCTCCGCTGAGGGCATATGAGCAGCCGTAAGGTGAAAAGTTCGGGAAAACTGCGACAAGGGGTTCTGCTGCTTCATGACAACGCACGTTCCATATCGAAAATGCCGTAACGCAGAAGTTACGCCTACTCAAGTGGGATACCCTCGAGCACCCACTCAATAGTCCTGATCCCTCCCCATGCGACTATCGCGCCATCGGTCGCTTAAAAAAGCGTTGAAAGGCCGACGATTCCTGTTGGACTTGGATGTGCAGCAGTTACCTGCTTCTTTACGCAGCAAGACACGGTGTTCTAACAAGAGTGTACCTTAAACCCGGTGCATCAGTGAGGTGAGTGATTCAATGCTCACGGCGATTTTGCCTCCCTGGTATAACGATTCTCGCGTATACGGCCTTATAACGGCAACTTTTTCATCACCCCTTGCAGTTAACTACCTTGTGTTATGGGCTGCACTGTACTTTCTGATTAAAATTAATTCTTTTATGTGACATTCATACTTCCTTGTAAATAGCGGGAAAGGCGTAAAATGTTAGCTCTCTATGTTTTCTTCCTAAGAAAGAACGTGTGTGCTTTCAACAGTGTGAAACTGACGAAGCTTCTGGTTTCGTAATGAATCTTGCACAATAAATAAACGTGAGTGACGATGAATATTGATTAGAGCCTCACAACTAGGGTTTGGATAGTTTTAAGGAAAAACACGTGGAAGGTGGCCCCACATATTTCGTCAGTTGTTGTTTCATGGAATACATTTTATTGGTTAACAACAATATTATAACCAAAATTTAAAATACCTTGTTAAAAGAACAACAACGCTCAAATCATTTAAGAACTTGAACAGGCTGAATTAATTAATAACAAATGTTTCAAATGGTTCTGAGCACTATGAGACTTAACTTCTGAGGTCTTCAGTCCCGTAGAACTTAGAACTACTTAAACCTAACTAACCTAAGGACATCACACACATCCATGCCCGAAGCAGGATTCGAACCTGCGATTGTAGCGGTCGCGCGGTTCCAGACTGTAGCGCCTAGAACCGCTCGGCCACCCCGGCCGGCAATTAATAACGAACTTTAACAATTTATACCATTAAGAGTAGGGCTTGAAACTAGGAGTATACAGTTCCCAAATACAAGAAAGGCACCACACCAACTCGGCGTGGCTGAAAGCGCGTTCAACAAACAATTTTATCAGTAAAATAAGATACAATGACAACCACTAAAGGTACCATCGATTTCCAACCGTGGGTAACACGTTACACAATTGGATAACGCACATACAAAATAAAGAAAGCGTAAGAAACCAGGCCACTGATTGTGGCTGTGGAAAAGCCCTTAACAATATACAAGCCTTAATAAAAAATGCCTTAAGCAATAAAATACACAATCGCACAAAATGTAGGCACAGCTGTGAAGGGGTACAATTTATATGTGAAATTAGAAATATATATTAATACCTTCGGCTTATAAAAATGCAGTAAATGAAGCAGGAAAAAGGGAATACAAACGTCTCAAAAATGAGATCGACAGAAAGTGCAAAATGGCTAAGCAGGGATGGCTAGAGGACAAATGTAAGGATGTAGAGGCTTGTCTCACTAGGGGTAAGATAGATACTGCCTACAGGAAAATTAAAGAGACCTTTGGAGAGAAGAGAACCACTTGTATGAATATCAAGAGCTCAGATGGCAACCCAGTTCTAAGCAAAGAAGGGAAGGCAGAAAGGTGGAAGGAGTATATAGAGGGTTTATACAAGGGCGATGTACTTGAGGACAATATTATGGAAATGGAAGAGGATGTAGATGAAGATGAAATGGGAGATATGATACTGCGTGAAGAGTTTGACAGAGCACTGAAAGACCTGAGTCGAAACAAGGCCTCGGGAGTAGACAACATTCCATTAGAACTACTGATGGCCTTGGGAGAGCCAGTCATGACAAAACTCTACCATCTGGTGAGCAAGATGTATGAGACAGGCGAAATACCCACAGACTTCAAGAAGAATATAATAATTCCAATACCAAAGAAAGCAGGTGTTGACAGATGCGAAAATTACCGAACTATCAGTTTAATAAGTCACAGCTGCAAAATACTAACGCGAATTCTTTATAGACGAATGGAAAAACTGGTAGAAGCGGACCTCGGGGAAGATCAATTTGGATTCCGTAGAAATGTTGGAACACGTGAGGCAATATTAACCTTAAGACTTATCTTAGAAGAAAGATTAAGAAAAGGCAAACCTACGTTTCAAGCATTTGTAGACTTAGAGAAAGCTTTTGACAACGTTAACTGGAATACTCTCTTTCAAATTCTGAAGGTGGCAGGGGTAAAATACAGGGAGCGAAAGGCTATTTACAATTTGTACAGAAACCAGATGGCAGTTATAAGAGTCGAGGGGCATGAATGGGAAGCAGTGGTTGGGAAAGGAGTGAGACAGGGTTGTAGCCTCTCCCCGATGTTATTCAATCTGTATATTGAGCAAGCAGTTAAGGAAACAAAAGAAAAATTCGGAGTAGGTATTAAAATTCATGGACAAGAAGTAAAAACTTCGAGGTTCGCCGATGACATTGTAATTCTGTCAGAGACAGCAAAGGACTTGGAAGAGCAGTTGAACGGAATGGACAGTGTCCTGAAAGGAGGATATAAGATGAACATCAACAAAAGCAAAACGAGGATAATGGAATGTAGTCAAATTAAATCGGGTGATGCTGAGGGGATTAGATTAGGAAATGAGACACTTAAAGTAGTAAAGGAGTTTTGCTATTTAGGGAGTAAAATAACTGAAGATGGTCGAAGTAGAGAGGATATAAAATGTAGACTGGCAATGGCAAGGAAATCGTTTCTGAAGAAGAGAAATTTGTTAACATCGAGTATAGATTTAAGTGTCAGGAAGTCGTTTCTGAAAGTATTTGTATGGAGTGTAGCCATGTATGGAAGTGAAACATGGACGATAACCAGTTTGGACAAGAAGAGAATAGAAGCTTTCGAAATGTGGTGCTACAGAAGAATGCTGAAGATAAGGTGGGTAGATCACGTAACTAATGAGGAGGTATTGAATAGGATTGGGGAGAAGAGAAGTTTGTGGCACAACTTGACTAGAAGAAGGGATCGGTTGGTAGGACATGTTTTGAGGCATCAAGGGATCACAAATTTAGCATTGGAGGGCAGCGTGGAAGGTAAAAATCGTAGAGGGAGACCAAGAGATCAATACACTAAGCAGATTCAGAAGGATGTAGGTTGCAGTAGGTACTGGGAGATGAAGAAGCTTGCACAGGATAGAGTAGCATGGAGAGCTGCATCAAACCAGTCTCAGGACTGAAGACCACAACAACAACAACCTTCGGCTGCTGACGGGCGTTGATATATATCAACGGGGACAGGTGAAAATCTGTCCCCAACCGGGACTCGAACCCGGGACCTCCTGCTTACATGGCAAACGCTCTATCCACCTTTTTTCTTATTTTTTTTTTTTTTTTGTTAATTGTATTTGGTCGAAGCGGACGTCACATGACATCCATTGAAGTCCGTTGTTGATCTTTTCACTAAGTTTTTTTATTACAGAGACATGGCAGGTCTCCGACCGAACGCGCTGAGCTACAGTGCCGCCTGCACCATATCCATATAGGTATATATTTAAACGTGACTCCTAGCAGGCACACACCAATAGAAGCACAGATAATGGCCCTTAAATAAATATACAGTTTTCCGAAAAACAAGATAAGCTGGGAGGACATGCAATTTAAACGTGACTTCCGACTGGTACACAAAAGAAGAAACGTTGACAATGAGCTTTAATAAAAACACAGTTGCCCAGAATATAAGTTGGGAGGACAGGCAGTTTAAATGTGACTCCGGACTTCTACACGCCAGCAGAAACGTTGACAGTGACCCTTAATACTAACACAATCGTACAAAATACATGGTAAGCTGAGGACTACAGCAGAAGGTTATCACAGCCAGCAGGGAACAAGTAGGCACGTTTCACAATGAACTGAGTCAGCTAACGACTGTGGATCAAAGGATGGACTCAGCAGTTCATAGTCATTAGTAAGAGGTCTTATAACTTAACTCGTTCCAGAAACAGCAGATAAGAGTGCAAGGCTTAAACGAGTAGTTAAAGAGCAAGCATGGTGAGGAGGAACTTCGGGGTTGCAGAATACGGTTTAAACCTCATGAGCTTACTGTATTCACCGAACAGAACAGGCTAATTTGTTACTGATTAATCGGTAACACTCCACCGTGGCACGAATCAAACGATCAACTTTACCTAGTATGAGCCACCGCGATGCGGATGGTAGAGGTACCAGATTTCTGGCCTATTCAGACGTCTTCCGATGACGAAGTGCCGCCGTAGGAGAAAGCAAACACGCCTGTGCTTCGGGCCCAGGGAACAGGAACGCGACGTCCGCTGCCAAAGTTACGCTGCCAACACACCTCAGAAGCGAACAGTAATCTGCACAAATGAGGGTACAGACGAGAATGCCTAAGACTTAGGAAATCTCAACATCGCGAAAGCTATTGCACATTCAAATTACAAGCTTAACATTCCTTAATATGAGCTGTAAATCAGAAGACGAAATATCAGCGCCTGCTGATGCAATGATTGAGGCATACTCGTCTGAAAAAGAGTACTTTGCCTCTGACACATATTATGTTAAAAATTTAATTTTGCCTATTCAAATTATAACACTCGTATACTTGCAAGAAATATGGCCTGGAACAGCAAACTGCAGCCAGTTACACTGACTAATGATGGTACACAAAAATCAGACGGAAGGGCGATAACATAACAGAATCAATTCCACATATCACAGACGTGGCCTTGCAGTATCAAGTACCCAAAAAATAGGAAAACAACACTTAACTCCACTCAGATGTGTAGGAGCCGTGACTTCCAGGATTCCAAGCCGCGTTCTTGTTGTTGTTGTTGTTGTGGTCTTCAGACCTGAGACTGGTTTGATGCAGCTCTCCATACTACTCTATCCTTGCAAGCTTCTTCATCTCCCAGTACTTACTGCAGCCTACATCCTCCTGAATCTGCTTAATATATTCATCTCTTGGTCTCCCTCTACGATTTTTACCCTCCACGCTGCCCTCCAGTACTAAATTGGTGATCCCTTGATGCCTCAGAACATGTCCTACCAACCGATCCCTTCTTCTGGTCAAGTTGTGCCACAAACGCCTCTCCTCCACAATTCTATTCAATACATCCTCATTAGTTATGTGATCTACCCATTTAACCTGCAGCATTCATCTGTAGCACCACATTTCGAAAGCTTCTATTCTCTTCTTGTCTAAACTATTTATCGTCCATGTTTCACTTCCATACATGGCTACACTCCATACAAATACTTTCAGACTTCCTGACATTTAAATCTATACTCTATGCTAACAAATTTTTCTTCTTCAGAAACGCTTTCCTTGCCATTGCCAGTCTACATTTTATATCCTCTCTACTTCGACTATCATCAGTTACTTTGCTCCCCAAATAGCAAAACTCCTTTACTACTTTAAGTGTCTCATTTCCTAATCTAACTCCCTCAGCATCAGCCGACTTAATTCGACTACATTCCATTATTCTCGTTTTTCTTTTGTTGATGTTCATCTTATACCCTCCTTTCAAGACATTATCCATTCCGTTCAACTTCACTTCCAAGTCGTTTGCTGTCTCTGACAGAATTACAATGTCATCGGCGATCCTCAAAGCTTTTATTTCTTCTCCATGTATTTTAATACCTACTCCGAATTTTTCCTTTGTTTCCTTTACTGCTTGCTCAATATACAGATTGAATAGCATCGGGGAGAGGCTCCACCCCTGTATCACTCCCTTCCCAACCACTGCTTCTCTTTCATGTCCCTCGACTCTTATAACTTATTGCCTCCAATCCGTACAGGCCGTCTCCGGGATGCCCTTTGCTCTAAGATTTAAGCTTTCGGAGTATGCCGGGAACTTTCCGACCAGGTTGCACGCGACGTCCGCTGCTCTTCCCGGAGCTCGCAGCTATCAATGCTTAATGTAGCCGGCAAGGTTTGCTCCTACTGATTTAACTACTAGCGGCTTCTCGAGGCCCGTGCCGGGCAGCCTGAGTACCCCAAAAGCAACAACTTGTCAGCCAAGTGCCCTGCAGCCAACTCACTGTACTCGGCCCTGCCCAACCAACGACACATGCCACGAACGAACACCCTTACTCGCGACATACGATCAGGTCGATATCGGCAACCCAAGTAGTCACTGGCGTCAGCACAGTGCCATGCCGCCGAGAGTAAAGCCGCCACGGCTCAAACTTTTAAAAAAATGATCCATCATGTTAAAGAATAAAATGTAACTGTGTGAATGCATGAAAAACTGAACATAGAAACATTTAACTTACGTTTCCATCTTCTTCGGCGTTATTCGTTATCTTCACACATCACCAGCCATGTACAAATGGTTATTACAATTAGATGTTTCCAAGCGCATAGTTAAACGAATGCACTATGAGGTAGCCTTTAAAATTATGGTTTTCCAAACGCATTTAAAATGCGATACAAAAAAAATGTGTATGAAATCTTATGGGACTTAACTGCTATGGTCATCAGTCCCTAAGCTTACATACTACTTAACATAAATTATCCTAAGGACAAACACACACACACACACACACACACACACACACCCATGCCCGAGGGAGGACTCGAACCTCCGCCGGGACCAGCCGCACAGTCCACGACAGCAGTGCCCTAGACCGCTTGGCTTATCCCACGCGGCGAAATGCGAGACAGCTTGTATCTACGGACAAAGGCTACTTAAGTTGAAGCCGCTGTTTCCCGTGATAGGAAGAATACTGTGGGAGTCTATTATCTGCGATTGGATGGAGTCAACGTAGGCTTCATTCTACAGACACCAACAGTAATCGCAAGACATCATGAGCAACTATGAACACGTATCAAGCAGAAGAACTTTCTGACATGGTCGAGCATGGGAAATGTAAGTGCGATATACAAATGAAATTTTAAGCATGTCCTAAAATAGTCATGTATTTTATTATGAAGAAAATTTTTTATGTTTAATTTTATTTTTTAGTTAATTTCTGGTTATATAACTGGTTCTGTCTACTACCAAAAACCAACAGCAGTTTTACAATCAGCCTTAAACATAATACAGGTTTATCAACAGTAGTAAAATATATGCTCGCAAATATTTGGAAACATTGGTTTTTTTTCTTTTTAACTGGATGTGTAGTCGATTTTATGAATAATATACATTAGGAATTAATCTTACAATTGTCTATGATTATGCATGAGCACGAGTATAATGTTGTGCAAACATGGAGTGGATCTTAC
Source organism: Schistocerca piceifrons (assembly GCF_021461385.2). Lineage (NCBI taxonomy): Eukaryota > Metazoa > Arthropoda > Insecta > Orthoptera > Acrididae > Schistocerca > Schistocerca piceifrons. Next base: position 227,093,311 of record NC_060143.1, read on the forward strand.
ATATTTTATGAAAGGTACTTTTTAAAACAATCAGAATTTATATCAACATTTATAAGATTCCTTCAGAGGTGTAAAGATACTGTTATTTATAATCTGTCTGGCTTTGTTCAAACTGTCAGTCTGGTAGAATTCCAGAAGTAAGAAAAGGACTAAGACTGGTCGAGTAGGGAGAGTTTATATACGAAAGGCAATGTCGTGACTCACCGACTGACTCACTATGGCCCAGCGCTAACCGCTAAGGAAAGAAACTTGAAGTTCGTAGAGGGTGTGGATCTTACACTGTAGGCATCAAGAAAATGGTTCAAATGGCTCTGAGCACTATGGGACTTAACTTCTGAGGTTATCAGCCCCCTAGAACTTAGAACTACTTAAACCTAACTAACCTAAGGACATCACACACATCCATGCCCGAGGCAAGATTTGAACCTGCAACCTTAGCGGTTAAGCGGTTCCAGACTCTAGCGCCTAGAACCGCTCGGCCACCACGACCGGCACTGTAGACATCGTTTAAGATAGAATTGTTCGAATTTCCACATCTAAGGGGGTGAAATAAGGGATGAGAGGATGTGGATCTTACACTGTAAGCATCGTTTAAGAAGGAATGTTCGAATTTCCATACCTAAGGGGGTGAAATAGGGGATGAAAGGCTTTTTGAATGTATGTCGCTTGTAATGAAAGCTAGAACTACGAAAATTGTATTTGTTTTCTCAGTCAGAAAATAAATACGTGTTTCAGAATTTGTGGATATTCAGTCACTAATTGGGTAAAAGTGTGTGTGGTTCTTTCTAAATAAATTATTTCTGAAGAACTACGGAAGGATTTTTAACGCTACATCTACGACAATTGCTATTTGACTTCTCGGTTAGAAATTTAAAAAAGTATACTTGTTTCAACCTTACTCGAAATTCAACACCGGAGGGAGTGCGATAGAGGGCGAAAATTTTTAGGAAAATATTTCGTTACATTAGCCCTTTGACTGCGGCTGACTGCCACGTCAGCTCAGTGCTGCCGTGCCCCTGGTGCTGCCGACTGCTGTAGAAGTTCTGAGACGTTCGCCCGCCTATTGTTTAGGTGCCCTTGAATACTAACGGCCTTGCCACAGTGAATACACCGGTTCCCGTGAGATCACCGAAATCAAGCGCTATCGCGCTGGCCAGCAGTTGGATGGGTGACCATCCGGATCGCCATGCGTTCTTGACATTTTTCGGGGTGCACTCAATCTCGTGATGCCAATTGAAGAGCTACTCGACCGAATAGTAGCGGCTCCGGTCAAAGAAAACCATCATAACGACGGGGAAAGCGGTGTGCTGGCCACACGCGCCTGCTATCCGCATCCTCACCTGAGGATGACAGGGCAGTCTAATGGTCCCGCTGGGCCACTTGTCGCCTGCAGACGGAGTGCTTGTTTGCAGCGCTACTGGCGGACTCTCGCCACACCTTATCGTTTGCTCTAACCGCAACAGATGGCGTTTCAACGTGCGGAACACGACTGCATTTGGAATAGATGTCAGTGCTTTTGGCGGACCTTCACAGCACTTGAACGAGTAATTTTCTTTGCACAAAACAGATGTCAAACTGTAGTTTCGCGACTTTCTGCAAGACTCCATTCTTGGTTCAGACATCAGTCGCGTATTATTCGCTTGTGTTTGCATGGTGAATTTACGTATTGTGATGGTACGTAGAAAGCTACTCACCTCCGAAGAGATAATACAGATGTTGTTGGAGAGCGACCCTGAAGAATCGCTGTGCTCATCAACAGACAGCGATTCAGATGAGGAAGATTCTCTTACGCATAGTTTACAATCGATAGAAGTTGTCGACTCTCATTCATCGCCATCGGTAATTACTAATGCTATCAACGTATCACAAACCTCAAATGCATCTGATTTCAAAAAGATATCGGAAGAGTGGTGATCTGTAAATGAAACCGAGTGTGCTATTAGATTACAAGAAATCAATCTGACTAGCCGACCGAAGCGACATGCAAATAAAAACAGTGGAAAGTACACGGAATTCGTCTAAGTTGTAAAGGAAAAGATTTTTCTAAATTTTGAACATGGCAATGTTCAATGACTTTTGCTTATACCTGAAATACTGGACGAAAATGAAGTAAGTTTCATCTCAATGTGATTAGATAAAGTTTTGCAACTTTTTACGTCGATCGCAAGACAGCAGGTAGTGCTAAACGTCAAGAGTACCCTACAAGACTAAACGTGTCGACACATTTACCAGATCAGTGGGAAGAGTAAAAGACATGCATAGTCTGTGCTCGAAATGGTGTTAGGAAACAAACTAAGTTGTGCTGTAATGAATGAAACGCCACTCTTTGTGCTTATCCGTGCTTCAAAACTTATCACAAACAATTTCAGTAATAAAGAACTGTTAAACTTTGTTTTGGAAAATGTAGAAGTGTATCACTATTGTAAACGTCTTTATTTGTGTATACATTAAAATAAAATGCACCTCACACGAAAATGAAGTGTCAATAGTGTAAATAAATACCCCCATTTCTTTCAAAGCCAGTCAAAAGAACAGAAAAAAATAGAAATCCGAAAAACAGCGAGCTCGTTGGAAGCATTGCGCGTGGAGAGCGCGCCAGAAGCATTCAGCACCCAGCACACGGCGAGCGGCGGGGCAATGCAGCACACGAGGCGCGACCGCCAGTGTTGCACGTAGCAGTCAAAGGGTTAAAGGCAAAGTTATGAAAACTGGTATTTCACATCTTAGTTAGATATAAAGAAATGTTTGTTAGGGGACGGAAGTTGCTATGGAAATATCTCCACAAGAACGCAAAAAGGCATGAACAACAAAAGCTTTGCTTTCAAGATACCGGAATCGTTTTTTGGTCAGAAGCACATACCCAGAAGACCATGTTTACATAGCCTTAATTAGCGTGAAAAGCTTAGAAGGTATTGCAGTTTGTAAATAATATAAGAATTCGGTTAAATAACAACAATTTCATACAATCAACACAAAAAATGGTTCAAATGGCTCTGAGCACTATGGGACTTAACATCCCAGGTCATCAGTCCCCTAGAACTTAGAACTACTTAAACCCAACTAACCTTAGGACATCACACACACCCATGCCCGAGGCAGGATTCGAACCTGCGACCATAGCGGTCACGCGGTTCCAGACTGAAGCGCCTGGAACCGCTCGGCCACCAGAGGCCGGCCAATCAACACAAGCGACGCAGCGGGCGCTAAGGCAGTAACACCGCTCATTGGCAGTAATTTACATCAGCCAATCTGAAAGGAGCGTGGTCTTACTTTCTGGAGAGTCAGTCAACCGTGCTGACTATTTATCGACCAGTCAAAAAAAAAAAAAAAAATGTTCAAATGTGTGTGAATTCCTAAGGGACCAAACTGCTTAGGTCATCGGTCCCTAGACTTACACACTACTTAAACTAACACATACTGAGAACAAAACACACACCCATTCCCGAGGGGGGACTCGAACCTCTGGCGGGAGCAGACACACAGTCCGTGACATGATGCCTCAAACCGCGCGGCCACTCCGCGCGGTGACCATTCAAGATCCAGTTTTCATAGACGAAGGATGTGTTTACTATTGCCCTGAATATTTCACTAAAGTGCCCAGTCATGCATTGACCTAGGTACAGTGAGACATAGGACAATGTAAAGATGTATTGCTCATTATTATTCTATATATCGTTCCGCTTCATAATGTAAAAAAACTGCAAAAAACTGCACTGGAGAAAGCAACATTTTTCTCACGATTACAGTGGTCTTCTTGTGGGTCAATACAGCAGTAGAGGCAGAAGAAGGAAAAATTTTGTCAGCTGAGTCTGGCCACGGATGCCTAGGCGATTATCATTCTAGTTCGATGATTTTTATAATAATTTCGTTCGCTAAGTTAGAAACTGCCTTTCTTACTCCAAGTAGTAGCTCCACAAGGCTTTACTCGATAAGATGTTTCGAACTGTGTAATATTTTGGTGAACAGATGTAATCAGTGAATGCCATGTGAGCTTCTGAACTTGAGCTGACTGGTTTTGGTTACGATTTTTAAACGTAAATTTGTGCGTTCGGTATGTATGCTGACGGGTAGAGAACGTAGTCTGAGTGAAAGAAATACGTCCCACCCAGCTAGCCGCCCAGTCTAACGCACTGCTTCCCGGGCGCAAAGGCGTGCCGGTCCCCGGTACGAATCCGCCCGGCGGATTAGTGTCGAGGTCCAGTGTGCCGGCAAGCTTGTGGATGGTTTTTATGGCGGTTTTCCATTAACCTCGCCGAATGCAGGCTGGTTCCCCTTATTCCGCCTCAGTTACACTGTGTCAGCGATTGCTGCGCAAACATCGTTTCCACGTACGCATACACCATAATTATTCTACACCACGCAATCATTTGGGGTTACACTCGTCTGATATGAGGCGTTCCCGGAGGGGGGGGGGGGGGGGGTCTACTGGGGGCCGAACCCTGGGTTCGGTGTGGGGCAGCGATGGGGTGGGTGGACTGCTGTGGCCTGTTGTGGGGTTGTGAACCACTAAGGGCTACGAACGGACGAAGCCTCTCCGTCGTTTCTAGGTCCCCGGTTTAATACATACGAGTACATACACATATACGAACGAAATAGCAAAAAAAAAACTGATTAACATTATTATTTCTACCTAAAACTGTGAGTCATAAACGTGTACTTAGTAGCGATTTATTGATAATATCTGTGACTGCTTGGTAGAGAAACGTCTCCTTTTTTCTTGTGACTGTCCCGCATCAACGAAAGGTCTTCATGGATATGTATGGAGTTGTCATGGCAATTTAGAGACGTAGGACGGAATATGTGTACCCAAACTGCTTCGGTGTTGTGTTATTCTAGGGCAAGTGAGGGAAGGTGTAACTAAGGTGCGACTTGGCTACCAGCCCGCTGCTCACCCACTAGGATGTGGAAGACACGTCGTTAATCTGCCGAAAGAATTCTGTCCGGGCTCGGAGCATCTTCCCATCCCGGAAGGGCGTTTTAATATTCACAGCTAACTGGGTGGATGTTCGATATGAATTTCAAAGTAGCTTACCTTACCTAAATAGTGAACCTTGACCTGAGGTGTAGGACGAACGTACAGCAGAAGATCAGTCCGTACATTACGTCCTCTGCATTAAGTTTTTCCGTTTTTTGGAATAAATTGCATTGTGTGTTTCCCTAAAGCCTATTGAGGAAGTCAGCAACGAAGGGAGAAATTGCGTTCTTTCCGAAATTAGTGTCAGACCTTTTTTACAAGGCAGTACTTCACATTTTATTCCTCATTATTTCGTACTTGGGGCCAACTCCTAGAATTATCACTTCTTTGCCTGTGCGAATCCTCTTCACACGCTACATTTGCGTGAGTTGCCTTGTGTTAACCTGCGTCCTAGCGAGCGAAACTTTTACGATCATCATTAGTTGCTAATCTTCTTTCTGTACAAAATTTCATCACATTATCTTTGGATTGTTTTTACTTAAACCAAAAATGTAGTAGGAAGTCATACAATTTCACAGTTCTTGTAAGAACTTAAGCATTTCTGCCGCTTCCAAATTTGCTCTTGTACTGCAGATCAGTGCTACAGTCCACTGCTACGAGAAAAGAAAAGCAAGTCGTATATTCAGCAGGATCTTTACTTGTTCTCAGCTACCGTAGCTCTTCTACCAACGGTCTTTGTTTCCAATTATGTGTCATTAAACACCAAAAATGAAGCAGTTGCTATCTACAAAAGAATTATGGGCGATGTGAACGCCAGGGAAGAGACTAGCAGACAACCTGGAAATGCACAGTTCCAGTAAGGCCGACTCTGTTTTCAACGCGGCGTGCTGGAATTGGCAGAGGTTGGCAGCACTGCGCGAACTTCTCCCTAACCGGCCCCGGCCAGCCGGCGGAATAACAAATTGCCCGGAGTGGTCCTGCGGCAGCGCCGGAGCCGGGATAATTAGCACAAGAAGTTACAATTAAAGGCCGCTGTACCTCGGCCGTGCGGTCCGGGAAAGTAATGTTAATTAAAACGCGAACAAAACACTTACTGCCTGGCGCACTGCCCGCTGCACGCACAGTTTGCCACCCTTACCCTCTGCACAGTCATAACGCCAGAGCGACCGTATTGTGTTGGGAGCTGCACTTCGTATAACACCCTTACCTCTCTAACATGGGAATATTTTTATTGCCCCAGTGTTTCTAATGAGAGCCGTTAGTATAATTCCCAGAGTTTTAAAAACACTGAAAGAAACTATGTGCTACAAATTGTTAGCGGTTGCACAAATAACCATAATAGCCTTTCATTTAAATTCTTTTACATCTTCTATCAAATTATTTTCCTCGCTAAACAGCAATATTCTGTTACTGTAAAATTCTACCTGACAAAAAATTGAAGCACCTAGAAGGGGGAGGAGGAAAAGAAATGAAACTTCGAAAGTTGAGTGGTTTTTCTTTTTTTCATTCTGTAAGGCGCAAAAAAGAACTATGGTCTTAAAGCGCCCATGTCATAACATCAGAACACTAATACAAAAAAGAAGTCGAAAGCAACTACATGTTAAGCTCAAGCGACCGAAGGAAAGAGAGCTAAGAAGAAGGACTTCCTCTCGGAAAAAAGTACGCTGTAGAGACAGCGGACGTCCCGAACTAAAGATTAAATGTCCTTCGCCATATTGCTACAACGGACAAAAAGTGGAACGCGGTCGACAGTTGTTCGCTAAAACGGGCGATAAATCAGACGGCAAAGATATATTTAAAGAAAGAGCATTCGATTAGGAAACTGCGAACCGCCAAAGGTTGACGACAATGAGCAGGAAGTAGCTGGGGATCACAACCTAACAAATGGCGATGGCTAAAACGACTGTGCCCAACACGCAGTTAGCTACAGGTTGAGAATGAATGTGATGTCGCTATGGCTGCAGTACATTAGGACATTCATTTTACAAAACAGATCTGAAGATGGTCATTACAGACCGAAACCGGTAATCTGTTGACAAAAAAATTTTGTGACCGTAGACGTAAAGTAAAGGAAATTTATTCTATACACGGGTCACTGTCTTATTAGCGACAATGTCGGAGCTTGTGAGATGTTCTTTCCATGACTACACGATAATATAATATTTATAAGGGACTTGGCAGAAGAGCCCGGTTATCACAATTATGTTGCACCTCTTCTCCGACCTGCATGCATGCATTGATTTATAAGGGTGGTTTGAAAAGTTCTCCGAAGCACCACGAGAGGTCAGCGCCAGCGCAACGAGTTCTTCACGTGATATTCATTGGACTGTTGCCTGTAGACACGTGCTGCGTCAGTACTCTTGGAAGAGAGCCGCTGCGGTGACGTGGCTCTGCTGTTGTTACCACGTAGTGATTTGCGAAGATGGAAAAAATCGAGATTCGAACAGTGATAAAGTACTTCGTAAAGAAATGTATGAAAGAAAAGGATATCCATGCCGATTTCCAGAATACGCTGAGGGACTCTGCTCCGTCATATTCAACTGTCGCCAATGGAGAAATGAATTAAAATTTGATCGGGAGAGCTTAGATGAGGATCCACGCAGTGGTCGGCCAAGATGTGTCACTGCTCCAGAAATGATTGCAAAAGTGCACAAAATGGTCAGGGAGGATCGCCGATTGAAAGTGCGTGAAATTGCTCACGCTTGCCAGATGCTATGTGGAAGGGCGTATCAGATTTTAACTGAAGAATTAGAAATAAAAAAAACTGTCTGCAAGATGGGTGCCACGACTCTTGATGCTGGATCAAAAACTCATGAGAATGGACATATCGGAACAATTTTTGGCCCGTTTTAGGAGAAGTGAACAAGATTTTTTGCGCCAGTTTCTGACCACAGATGAAACTTGGGTGCAGTGCTATACCCTAGAGACAAAACAACAGTCAGAGCAATGGAAATATGCTGATTCTCTACCACCAAAGAAAGCAAAGACAATTCCTTCGGCGGGAAAGGTCATGGCATCAGTGCTCTGGGCTGCGAAGGGAATTCTGTTTTAGATTATCTCCCCAATGTGCAACAATTACTGGAGAATACTATGCTAACCTCCTGGACAAACTGCAACAAAAGATACGTGAAAAAGGTCAGGTTTAGGAAAGAAGAAAGCCATCTTCCATCAAGACAATACGCGCCCGCACACATGTCCCGTCGCCAAGGCGAAATTATACCAACTGAGGTATAAATTGTTGCCACACCCGCCTTATTCGCCTGATATGGCTCCTTCAGACTTCCATCTCTTCCCAAAACTGAAAATTTTTTTGGTGGATGAAGATTCACTTCAGACAAAGAATTTATAGCCGGAGTTGACAACTATTTTGCAGGCCTGGGGGAAACTCATTTCCGAGGTGGGATCAAGGCACTGACACATTGTTGTACCAAGTGCATTAATCGACGAGGAGACTGCAGTGAAAAATAGAAAAAGTTTCAGTGATGTAAGTACTTTTTTCTATTCCGTACCGAGAACTTTTTAAACCACCCTTGCAGTTAGGATGTCATAAAGCTATTGTGCCATCCACTGAGGCAAGCTGGAACATAACTATTGTTAACTGGTCCTAAACAGCCTGCATACTGGCATTGAGATGGGGCTGATATTAGAGCTGTTCCCACACATTATCTATTTGGAACAGGTCTGGTGCTCTTGTTGCAGGCCGTGGGACTTGGATCATGTGTGGAGGAATATTGTTCTATTGAAAAGTGACGCATGAGAAGTAAAGTACCATTGTGCCGTCGAAATTCCCTCAACCACTACTAGCCATGAACCGTGACGCATGAGAAGTAACGTACCATTGTGCCGTCGAAATTCCCTCAACCACTACTAGCCATGAACCGTGACCTGAGGTCATCACCGATGGCTCCTCAAACCATGTCGTCAAGAGTAACACAACTGAGCCTCCACAAAATATTGAACGAATGGAACTTCTCCCCAGATCGCAACCACGACGGCCGTCGCCTCCGAGGTAGTGCTCATCGCTGGGCACAGTACTAAACTATGCTTCGCGTTCACGGTACCGTTTCAGGTGCAGCGTTTGTGTTGTGGTGGTAATGGTAAACTACGCAAGAGGCGGTAATTGCCCAATCTGGCTTTCTGAATAATGGTGCTGCACGACACATAATATTGCAGGGAACCCACTACTTGTTCTCGGACGGTAGGTGCACGAATTTCTTGGTGTGATCGCCCTCTAGTGGTGATCAGAATTGGTCGATCAGATCTTTTACGACGATTATGCATACCCTCACGTTCGCATGGAATTCAATACTGGGTCCCTGTCACACTCAAATGTTCCAGAAATCTGGATACTGGGCGATTCGACCAGCTGGCCAAAAGGCTGCATTGAATACGAACAACACTGGTGAACTCTGATGGACATTCTCCTTGTCACACAGAATTGCATCTCCAATAATTTAAATATCTTCAGATGGTGTGTACGTGTGCTAAGTTACACTGACCATCGACTATGTCTTTAGGGTGTTCCAGTCTATACCTCAGGCAGTGTACATAAGTCTGTCATGGTCAGTAGTGCTTCAAAGCCATCATTAGCGGATCTATAACAAACTCATTGTAGTAATGCAATGAGTGCAGTTAAACTCAAATTCAGGTTAATTTTATTTTGTCATCAATGAGCTAAATGAAAGAACAGCATACGAACGTACTGACAAGTGGAATGAAGTTGAAAGTCAACATAAACCTATGTTGTGGCCGAGCGGTTCTAGGCGCTTCAGTCTGTAACCGCTATACCGCTACGGTTGCAGGTTCGAATCCTGCCTCGGGCGTGGATGTGTGTGGTGTCCTTAGGCTAGTTAGGTTTAAGCAGTTCTAAGTGCTAGGGGGACTGATGACCTCAGATGTTAAGTCCCATAGTCCTCAGAGCCATTTGTACCATAAACCTATGGATAATGTGTCGAAAGCAACGAAGGAAAGTGCAGATGCAATAACAAGTTTGCTATCGTTGTTGGCACATTATTACAGGCTTCAAGCAGAGGTGAACTGTACGTAGCTTGATACCCTGTCAAATTCATAGAATGAAGTACTAGGGGAGAAACCTCGTGTGTCGAGTTGTCTTACAATGCCCCCATCAGAGCGAGCCGTAATTGCCGAACACCTCATCCCACTATTATCTCCAATGGACTCCACATAGAAGCCTGGCAAAAGATCACATGAAGGGACGTCATCAGTCTTCTGACTACTTTGATGCTGCCCGACACGAATTCCTCTCCTGTGCCAATCTCCTCATCTGAGAGTAGCACTTGCAACCTACGTCCTCAGTTATTTGCTGGATGTATTCAAATCTCTGTGTTCTTCAACAGTTTTTGCCCTCTGCAGTTCCCTCTAGTACCATGGAAGTCATTCCCTCATGTCTTGTCCTATCATCCTATATCTTCTCCTTATCAGTGTTTTCCACATATTCCTATTATGTCCAATTCTGCGCAGAACCTCCTCATTCCTTACCTTTTCAGTCTACCTCATTTTCAACATTCACCTGTAGCAACACATCTCAAATACTTCGATTCCCTTCTGTTTCGGTTTTGCCACAGTCCATGTTTCACTACCATACAATGCTGTACTCCAGACGTACATTCTCAGAAATTTCTTCCTCAAATTAAGGCCTATGATTGATACTAGTAGATTTCTCTTGGCCAGTAATGCCCTTTTTGCTATTGCTAGTCTGCTTTCGATGTCCTCCTCACTCCATCCGTCATTGGTTATTTTACTGCCTTGGTAGCTGAATTCCTTAACTTCATCGACTTCGTGACCATCAATCCCGATGCAAAGTTTCTGGCTGTTCTCATTTCTGCTACTTCTCATTACTTTCGTCTTTTTTCGATTTACTCTCAATCCGTATTCTGTACTCATTAGATTTTTTATTCCGTTCAGCAGATCATATAATTCTTCTTCACTTTCACTCAGGATAAAAATCAGCGAATCGTATCATTGATATCCTTTCACCTTGAATTTTAATTACACTCCTGAACCTTTCTTTTATTTCCATCATTACTTCTTCGATGTACAGATTGAGCTGTAGGGAGGAAAGACTATATCCCTGTGTTACACCCTTTTTAATCCGAGCACTTCGTTCTTGTTCGTCCACTTTTATTATTCTCTTTTGGCTCTTATACATGTTGTATATCACATAGCTCTTGTACATACTGTAGATCACATAGCTACCCAGTTCTACACCGCTGCTTAACTGAGACAAAGATTGACTTACCATTGTTACGAACAAGTGCAGCTATTAGTGCTGTGGCACAGGGAACGGTGGCAGCGGGAAGTATCTGGGGGCCACGTATGTGTAGATATCTAACAACTTCTGAACACGTTATTACCAACACCATCTCGATTCAGTAAATCGGTGCGAATGAGTAAAAGTAAAACGCAACGAGAATGACCAGTGCTCAGTCCACAAATACGTCTTCAGTCTATAACAAGTAAAAGATTACAACGGTAAAATTTCAGTCCTTCAAAATGATTTTACCCCTACAATAACGAAGAGGGCACAGATCAGCAAACATCCATACTGCTAATAACTATACAAGCTGTAAGAAAAGACAAAAAATTTAAAATAGCAACTTCTTAGCTGGGGACTCATTACCCAAAATTGTACCAGACAGTGGTGACGAACCAAGACCAAAAACTAACGCAAGTAATGAACAAGAGAAATAGTAAATAGGTACTTAAGGCACAGTGAACCAGGCTACACAATGCTGACCAAATAAATCATAGCAATAGTTCAGCCAAGACCAGTATTATTGAAGGGGGGAAGGTAAAATAGTTAAGCACAATTGACAACAACCTAAGGTACATCCTGAAAACTTAATTGGCATAGAAGCTTCTTCAGCTAAACTGTAATGTTTAAAGCTTTATTCGATACAGAGCAGGTGGTAGGTTTGTGTTCAGTGCTGTCAGAAACGTTATCTATATGTGCATTTCTGTTTCAATTAAATTAATTGTGTTTTGTGTAAAGAGACATTATAGTCATATATATAAATCTTTTCTATTCGTTGCGCTGTTTTATTTTAGCAGTTGGTTGCATTTATATATACAACATTGTCATATGTGCGGGAAATAATCAGTAATAACATCTATAACATCTGTAGTCCTGCCCTATTCAAATGTGTATAATATTGGGGCATGTGGTAATTAATACTTTCGAACTATTTAATAGCACACAAAACACACACTTACAAAAAAAGGAAGAAAATGCATACCCAACCCCGCTAAATCACACAAAAAGAAGTACGAACACACACACACACACACACACACGCACGTACAATATACAGCCAATATACAGGGGGATTCAGCTACCCTACAAATGGGTCTTATGCAAACTGCAGTGTCTTTAAACCACTCGCGAGGTTTTCATGTTCTCACGCTCGCTAAGACCAAACTGTCAGTCCGACAGAGAAAAGGGACAGGAGCTTTTTGCTGGAAATTTCGTGTAGTTAAACTTTTTACTGCCATACGTTTTCGCTGGAGGCCATGTGTACAGAGTTATTGAAGAAAAGCGCGTTCATGGTCAATTTTGTACGCTTTTCTTGAATCATTCGAAAACTACGGCCAGTAGTGGGAACGTACCAAAGTAAAAAATTAAGTAAACTAATTTTTCTACAAAAGGTCCCTTTTCATTTCTTCTGTAGGACAAATAGTTTCTGCATGGTGACTGACAGAATGCGAAAATTGGTGTTGTGGGTTACATAAGACCCGTTGGTAGGGGAAGCTCGATCACCCAACTTGCTAGTTCTGTCATGTATCGGTCTTAGCACATTCAATGTATGTAGTCAGTCACATATGTGTGTGCGAATGCATGTATATCTACACAGGGTGTTAAAAAAAGGTACGGCCAAACTTTCAGGAAACATTCTTCACACACAAAGAAAGAAAATATGTTATGTGGACATGTGTCCGGAAATGCTTACTTTCCATGTTAGAGCTCATTTTATTACTTCTCTGCAAATCACATTGATCATGGAATGGAAACACACAGCAACAGAACGTACCAGCGTGACTTCAAACACTTCGTTACAGAAAATGTTCAAAATGTCCTCCGTTAGCGAGGATACATGCATCCACCCTCCGTCGCATGGAATCCCCGATGCGCTGATGCAGCCGTGGACAATGGCGTATTGTATCACAGCCGTCCACAATACGACCACGAAGAGTCTCTACATTTGGTACCGGGGTTGCGTAGACAAGAGCTTTCAAATGCCCCCACAAATGAAAGTCAAGAGGGTTGAGGTCAAGAGAGCGTGGAGGCCATGGAATTGGTCCGCCTCTACCAATTCATCGGTCACCGAATCTGTTGTTGAGAAGCGTACGAACACTTGGACTGAAATGTGCAGGAGCTCCATCGTGCATGAACCACATGTTGTGTCGTACTTGTAAAGCCACATGTTCTAGCAGTATCCCGTATTAACTCATGATAACGTGCTCCACCGAGCGTAGGTGGAAGAACATGGGGCCCAATCAAGACATCACCAACAATGCCTGCCCAAACGTTCACAGAAAATCTGTGTTGATGACGTGATTGCACAATTGCGTGCGGATTCTCGTCAGCCCACACATGTTGATTGTGAAAATTTACTTTTTGACCACGTTGGAATGAAGCCTCATTCGTAAAGAGAACATTTGCACTGAAATGAGGATTGACACATTGTTGGATGAACCATTCGCAGAAGTGTACCCGTGGAGGCCAATCAGCTGCTGATAGTGCTTGCACACGCTGTACATGGTACGGAAACAACTGGTTCTCCCGTAGCACTCTCCATACAGTGACGTGGTCAACGTTACCTTGTGCAGCAGCAACTTCTCTGACGCTGACAGTAGGTTATCGTCAACTGCACGAAGAATTGCCTCGTCCATTGTAGGTGTCCTCGTCGTTCTAGGTCTTCCCCAGTCGCGAGTCATAGGCTTGAACGTTCCGTGCTCCCTAAGACGCCGATCAATTGCTTCGAACGTTTTCCTGTCGGGACACCTTCGTTCTGGAAATCTGTCTCGATGCAAACGTAACGCGCCACGGCTATTGCCCCGTGCTAATCCATACATTAAATGGGCATCTGCCAACTCCGCATTTGTAAACATTGCACTGACTGCAAAACCACGTTCGTGATGAACACTAACCTGTTAATGCTACGTACTGATGTGCTTGATGCTAATACTGTAGAGCAATGAGTCGCATGTCAACACAAGCACCGAAGTCAACATTACCTTCCTTCAATTGGGCCAACTGGCGGTGAATCGAGGAAGTACAGTACATACTAACGAAACTAAAATGAGCTCTAACATGGAAATTAAGCGTTTCCGGACACATGTCCACATAACATCTTTTCTTTATTTGTGTATGAGGAATGTTTCCTGAAAGTTTGGCCGTACCTTTTTGTAACACCCTGTATAGTGTCCCTCCTAAGAGTTATCAGGCGATTCTTCTCTGGTGTTTCAGGAGACATCTTCAGGTTCGTTTTCGCATTGCATAGCTGGAGCCAGCGCAGACAAACTATATCACATGATTCAAGCGATGTCTATTGTCGACGGAAAGCATCCGTTAGCTTCCCGTTACAGACAAAGCGATTTTTAAACAGTACTTTTACGTGACCTTTCGATGGAGCGGTCCCAAGTTAGTCCAATCCAATATTCCTCATATCCCTCTGTATTAACAGGGACAGCAAAACAGGAAAATATCCAGCACTCCAGCAGTGACATTACTACCGCCCTACTATGGCCCTCGCTTACTGCTTCCGCCAAGCCTGAGGCGCTATTGAGTCGCTGCTGGATTCTTCGTGTTTTACTATTCCTGGTAAGACACATCGATGAACGAGATATGGCACTAGACTAACCTAGGAACGTTCTATCGAACGGGCACGTAAAATTCTGATTCAAAAATGATTTTTTTCGTAATGGGAAACAGACGGTCGCTTTCTGTTGACATCGGGCGTCACATGAAAGACGTGACGTGAAGTAATTGTTTGGGCCTATTCCAGCTACCATCTAATCATAACAAAACAAATACCAATACACATACACACACACACACACACACACACACACACACAAACAGTACACAGAGGCCACAAATCACTTTCAGCAGTTAGCAGTAATATTCGATAGTTGGCAACACCATCCAAAACATGACATAAAAGCGTATGCTCAATTCCTAGTGCTGTGAAGTGTGATACTGAAATTTCTAATGGCAGTTATCAGAATAATAACAGCCGTAACAAAGGAACAAGAATACAGCATGCAGATCAACATCCACAACATTTCTAAGTAGAACTTTAAAATATACATCACAAATGTAAATAAAATGGTACAAATAAAAATATGTAAACATTCCAGACCGCTGAAGATGCCTAGCAAAGAATAACAGTAAAACGTGTATAGCACGAAAATTATGTTAAATTCAGTTACGATTAGACTGTTCCAGAGCAATAATTATAAAGTTACCGTAATCGATCTTAGTATTTGTAGTCGATATTGGTCAGACAGACTTCTATTTTCAAAACTAATCAAATGTGCGTAAATATTAGTGTTAGTCAGTTGCACCTCGAGATTCACTTTCTTGAAATAAGAGTAAATCAATTACAGTCATTCACACAAAGTAAGTCAATCAGTTAAACTTTCAACATGTTTCCTTCCTAATGCCTCCTTAGACTGGTAACATGAGCTGCTAAATTACCTCGTATGGTGCAGGACTTCGGTCAAACGGGAGTTTTGCTGTCGATTGTCCTAGCAGTACTGTTGTCGTTGTTGTTGTTGTGGTCTTCAGTCCTGACACTGGTTTGATGCAGCTCTCCATGCTACTCTATCCTGTGCAAGCCTCTTCATCTCCCAGTAACTACTGCAACCTACATCCTTCTCAATCTGGTTAGTGTATTCATCTCTTGGTCTCCCTCTACGATTTTTACCCTCGACGCTGCCCTCCAATACTAAATTGGCGATCCCTTGATGCCTCAGAACATGCCCTACCAACCGATCCCTTCTTCTAGTCGTGCCACAAACTCCACTTCTCCCCAATTCTGTTCAAAACCTCCTTCTTAGTTATGTTATCTACCCATCTAATCTTCAGCATTCTTCTGTAGCATCACCTTTTGAAAGCCTCTACTTATCCAAACTATTTATCGTCCATGTTTCAGTTCCATACATGGCTACACTCCATACAAATACTTTCAGAAACGACTTCCTGACACTTAAATCTATACTCGATGATAACAAATTTCTCTCCTGCAGGAACGCTTTCCTTGCCATTGCCAGTCTACATTTTACATCCTCTCTACTTCGACCATCATCAGTTATTTTGCTCCCCAAGTAGCAAAACTCCTTTACTATCTTAAGTGTCTCATTTCCTAATCTAATTCCCCCAGCATCATGCGACTTAATTTGACTACATTCCATTATCCTCGTTTTGCTTTTGATGATGTTCATCTCATACCCTCCTTTCAAGACACTGTCCATTCCGTTCAACTGCTCTTCCAAGTCCTTTGCTGTCTCTGACAGAATTACAATGTCATCGGCGAACCTCAAAGTTTCATTTCATCTCCATTGAATTTTAATACTTACTAGTTCTAAGTAGAACTTTGAAATATACAACATCACAAATGTAAATTAAATGGTATAAATAAAAATATGTAAACATTCCTGACCACTGAAGATGCCTTGCAAAGAATAACAGTGAAACGCGTATAGCACGGAAATTATGTTAAATTCAAAAAAAAAAAAAAAAAAAAAAAATGGTTCAAATGGCTCTGAGCACTATGGGATTTAACATCTATGGTCATCAGTCCCCTGGAACTTAGAACTACTTAAACCTAACCAACCTAAGGACATCACACAACTCCCAGTCATCACGAGGCAGAGAAAATCCCTCACCCCGCCGGAAATCGAACCCGGGCGCGGGAAGCAAGAACGCTACCGCACGACCACGAGCTGCGGACTGTTAAATTCAGTTACGATTAGACTGTGTAAAAGCAATAATTAGCAATAATTACCAAGATACCGTAATCGATCTTAGCATTTGTAGTCTGTATTGGTCAGACAGGCTTCTATATTCAAAATTAATCTAATGTGGGTAAATGTTAGTGTTGCACCTCGAGATTCACTTTCTTGAAGTAAGAGTAAATCAATTACAGTCATTCACACACATAAAGTCAATCATTTAAACTTTCAACATGTTTCCTTCCTAATTCCTCCTTAGACTGCTGACGATTGTCCTAGTACTATTAACCAACCGAAATTTCTTTTTACTAAAAGTATGAACCTCACAACTGCGATAGCGCATGCGTAAGCAAAAACAAACCAGGAGATGCGGCTCAGTTTAACGAAAATAAGGGGATACCAACGAGTGTGCAATCGGAAAATCTTAACCTGATATACATACACCATCTATTACGCACGCGTGTGCCGTGTGGCATTGTCATTCTAAAGGAGAAGGTGCTCCATGTGTGGACCAAATCTTCAAATTCGAAACTCGATTACAACACGCTGTTTGTCAAGCACCGACATAGTTACTTTACGCATTGCCATGTTACACGCGGCAGTTAGGAGCCCTCTAGGGGCAGAGGGCTACAGCTAAGTAGACGTGATGAATAAAGATGTAGAATTTTAATAACGCTTGTTTCATTTAAACGGCTTTAAGAATTTTCACATAAAAATTTCGGAGACATCTCTTTCAGCACTTCCTCGTAGAACGTAATACTACGAAAACGAGACCGGTCTTACTCAGTACGTAGGTCAGATCTAAGTGGCAGCAAACAGAAAAAATTAAAATTAAAATATATTTATTGGTAGGTGTTCTTCACATAGTATTTTAGAGACTTCCTCTCAAATTAAAGCAACAGAAAGGGTTTTTTCTCGCTGGTTATCTCATACATCTGAAATTCTCTCTCTGTTAATCTTTCACGGTCGGCACCGAGAAACTCATGACTATCCGGGTTACATAACTTGGACATTTCTGACTGAATACAGCAAAACGCAAAATTAAAAATTGTGAACAGTGTCTGAATTAATAATGAAAGACATGTAGTTATCAGGTCTGTATTCGACATCATTTAATCAGTTATCCTGCAGTCCCACATATCAATCAATCGAGTACCTTCTTATTGGATCTCCCGAGGCTGAGGGTATCTCATTTCTGACCATAGTTCAGAAAGAACTGTGATAATCACCTGGAACTTAACACAGCACTTCCAGTTTAATGTTCAGTGCCAGTTAAAATTACTATAATCACTCACAGAATAAAATCTCTAGAAACGTTTTTGATTACTCAGAAGGTAACGTAGTCTGTTGTCTTCTAACAGCATTTCAGTTTTACGAACCATGAAACACATAACAAATTTTCCCTTTTGTTTTAAGTACAGAGCTGTAAAACAAGCCATCTTATTTCCCAAGCGCTTTTCATTCCCATTTCTGAAAGCATACAGTGCACTGATATTGTTTATTGTTGATTCCATCGTCTAAATATCGCTGATTCACTTTTTCCATTATGTAACGCACCTACGTTCCGCCGCCACAACTTAGCGAAACCTTCGCCTCCGTAGAAGGCTTGTTCGTTACCGCGAAGAGCACTATAGGAACGCGGAGAGACTCCAGACATCGCCATTTGTCTTCTTTACTAGGATCGTTATTTCAAATGTTTCCGTAATGGGAAGGATTGAGTATGGCGGCGGCCGTAACAGCCTGGCCAAAGGCATTAACAATTAGGGACTGCTGTGCGCCCGGCAGCACGCGACACAATACAGCAATTAGAGA
Source organism: Schistocerca piceifrons (assembly GCF_021461385.2). NCBI lineage: Eukaryota > Metazoa > Arthropoda > Insecta > Orthoptera > Acrididae > Schistocerca > Schistocerca piceifrons. The sequence continues at coordinate 227,112,014 of NC_060143.1, forward strand.
AGGAACGCGCTCGTAACCATCTGCTGCGAGCAGGCAGTTAAACAATAACTGCTTGTTCCGACCTAAGAAGGACCGAGGAAATTACCGCCATTCGGGATCCCATTTCTGGCAAGGAGCAATTCCTTGTAGCATCGTTACCGCTTCGAACAAAGCCCCAAGGAAATTACGTTTTTAATAGCTGTCACCATCGTCACTGTATCGCTTTTAAATAGAGATGAAAATTTGAAAGATTATATACCATTACCTTCTACGTTAGAAAAGACATAAAAGACTCCGTTTCAAGGAGAAACAGAAGTTGGGGAGGCAGATTGCCTAGTATTTCGAAGTAGAAGAAACGCCTTTGAAGCGAAAAACATTTCGTTATGAATTTTCATTACTGAAAAAGTGAAAACAAAAGAACCCGCTGTCGTGCTTCTTAACGGAAATCTGAAACTTCTTCAGTGTGGAAGATATACACTATTACTATTATTTTTGTCTATGACCAAACGCTTAATTTTATTGCTTTCCGGCGTTCAACTGATCATGAAACGTCCCGACGTATTAAAACTGTATGAGCAACCGAGACTCGAACTTAGGCCTTTTGAATATTTCAGCGGCATGTGCTCTACCGACTGAGCTACCCCATCATGACTCACGACTTCGCCTCACAGCTTTTGTTTCCGCCACTACGTCGCCTCCTACCTTCAAAACTTCACAGAAGCTCTCCTACGAAACTTGCAGGACTTACACTCCTGGAAGAAAGGATGTTGCGGAGACATGGCTAGGCCACAGCCTAGGTGGGGGATGTTCTCAGAATGAAATTTTCACTCTGCAACGGAGTGTGCGCTGATATTAAACTACCTGGCAGATTAAAATTGTATGTCGGACAGAAATTCGTACTCTGCACCTACTGACTGAGCTACCCAAGCACAACGCAGGACGTGTCCTCACAAAGCATCTTGAAAGTTCGCTGGTGAGCTTCTATGAAGTATGGAAGGTAGAGACGAGGTACTGGCGGAAGTAAAACTGTGAGGACAGATCGCGAGCTGTGCTTGGGTAGCTCGGTCGGTAGAATACCTGCCCCTAAAAGGCAAAGTTCCTCTCTTCTTACCAAACCTGCCCGGAAGTTTCATATCAGCGCACTCTTCACTGAAGACTGAAAATTTCATACTGTTAGCTGATCATTTTGTAATTATATCGACATCAGAACACTTTCCAGCCCTATGTGGTGGCCAATTGTCACCATTGTCTACCTTCGCATTGGTCTGCCTTAAACTCTCTTTATCTCATCGCTTTTACAATTCCCTCTTTGCAAGTTTTCATCGGCAGCGGTTTTCTGTTTCTGGTTGATATTCGCAGTATAGTCTTCTGAGGTAACATGATATGCCGATCCTCTGCACTAATTGTTTCCGTTCGATCCCACTTGTTAATGACCCTCCTACAGTCAATCGAACCTCTTCGTACACAGAAGTATTAATTTTATTTTCAATTAATAGGAATTTCAGGATAACAGTGCCATTTTCAAGTGAATCTTAAAAGGTACAGCTAAATATGACGACTATATACGCTATCGAAGTTTAAGAAAACCAGCAGAATGTGCAGTTACGTCCTAAAGAGGATACCGCAATAAGTGCAGAAAATCCACACAGGTCAACTGAAAGGGGGTAATATGTTGATTCTCTGGCCTATGACAAGTGAGCAGAAAATTCATTTCACCACTTTCCACGGCCACGCACAAAATCATTAGAAGAACTGGGCCTACATGAACACAAGACTTTTCCATATATGAAAGAGCGTAACTCCACTGAATAAAGTCAAAATGTAAACCAACTAGAATCGAACAACCCAGGAAACCTTTACAAACTTACTATGGTCCTGGCTTCAGCTCGTGACTGATATACACCAACACCAACATAAAACGAGGTAACCAGCCTTTCACACACTGAATCCCCTTTTACACTCCTGGAAATGGAAAAAAGAACACATTGACACCGGTGTGTCAGACCCACTATACTTGCTCCGGACACTGCGAGAGGGCTGTACAAGCAATGATCACACGCACGGCACAGCGGACACACCAGGAACCGAGGTGTTGGCCGTCGAATGGCGCTAGCTGCGCAGCATTTGTGCACCGCCGCCGTCAGTGTCAGCCAGTTTGCCGTGGCATACGGAGCTCCATCGCAGTCTTTAACACTGGTAGCATGCCGCGACAGCGTGGACGTGAACCGTATGTGCAGTTGACGGACTTTGAGCGAGGGCGTACAGTGGGCATGCGGGAGGCCGGGTGGACGTACCGCCGAATTGCTCAACACGTGGGGCGTGAGGTCTCCACAGTACATCGATGTTGTCGCCAGTGGTCGGCGGAAGGTGCACGTGCCCGTCGACCTGGGACCGGACCGCAGCGACGCACGGATGCACGCCAAGACCGTAGGATCCTACGCAGTGCCGTAGGGGACCGCACCGCCACTTCCCAGCAAATTAGGGACACTGTTGCTCCTGGGGTATCGGCGAGGACCATTCGCAACCGTCTCCATGAAGCTGGGCTACGGTCCCGCACATCGTTAGGCCGTCTTCCGCTCACGCCCCAACATCGTGCAGTCCGCCTCCAGTGGTGTCGCGACAGGCGTGAATGGAGGAACGGATGGAGACGTGTCGTCTTCAGCGATGAGAGTCGCTTCTGCCTTGGTGCCAATGATGGTCGTATGCGTGTTTGGCGCCGTGCAGGTGAGCGCCACAATCAGGACTGCATACGACCGAGGCACACAGGGCCAACACCCGGCATCATGGTGTGGGGAGCGATCGCCTACACTGGCCGTACACCACTGGTGATCGTCGAGGGGACACTGAATAGTGCACGGTACATCCAAACCGTCATCGAACCCATCGTTCTACCATTCCTAGACCGGCAAGGGAACTTGCTGTTCCAACAGGACAATGCACGTCCGCATGTATCCCGTGCCACCCAACGTGCTCTAGAAGGTGTAAGTCAACTACCCTGGCCAGCAAGATCTCCGGATCTGTCCCCCATTGAGCATGTTTGGGACTGGATGAAGCGTCGCCTCACGCGGTCTGCACGTCCAGCACGAACGCTGGTCCAACTGAGGCGCCAGGTGAAAATGGCATGGCAAGCCGTTCCACAGGACTACATCCAGCATCTCTACGATCGTCTGCATGGGAGAATAGCAGCCTGCATTGCTGCGGAAGGTGGATATACACTGTACTAGTGCCGACATTGTGCATGCTCTGTTGCCTGTGTCTATGTGCCTGTGTTTCTGTCAGTGTGATCATGTGATGTATCTGACCCCAGGAATGTGTCAATAAAGTTTCCCCTTCCTGGGACAATGAATTCACGGTGTTCTTATTTCGATTTCCAGGAGTGTAGTTGCCTGATATGAATTTTTTGTCTATATTCTGTTACCTACCTTAGAATTTTCTACACATTCTATTCGTTTTCTTGCAGTTAGATAACAAGTATATCCGTCACATTAAGCAGTAATTTTCCAGATGCACCTGGCGATAGGTCTGTCGTCCTGAGACCTAGTTGTGAACTCTTCTTTTTAAGATGGCAGTATTACACTTGTTGTTGCCTTAACAGAAAATAATCTTCAGCTGTGATTTCCGCTGATTATGAAGTGTTATTGATCAATATCAGTGAACTCGTTGTAGCAGATCGCCGATAGGAAAGCCGAGCAGAAACCTACGGTACTGCAAATCGCACCAGGCTGCATACCACGTAATTATTCCAAGAGGTCTTAGGTCTGAATGAAAGGTGGAAATACTGGCAAAACTTCGGTATATTCTGAACCTTGATAATGTACACGTAAAAAATCCGTACTTTTTACGAAACACACCGAAATAAATACGCCTTCACTTTAAAACACCTGTAGCACAACTAACACTGGCAAATTATAACTTCCTTCAGAGTTCGTACTACTCGTGACCGTACAAATGAAAGGCTGGAGTACGACTTCTTAGACTGCTGTACGCATTCTCCAACTCCAACAGAAAAGACGCGCGAAGAACACTCCGTTCTGATTGGCCAGAATTCTTAAGGCCAATAGAAAAACATTATTCTAACAAATCAACAAATAACACACTTTCGAACTGTACTTTTTCCCGAAACAAATATTTAACATTCTGATATTTGGTTTATACTTCACGTTATTAACCCTTTTCATTTGCACTCCAATTAGCTTTCCTTTTACCATGAACGTACTTAACATATTATGATACAAAATTCCCCGTCGTCTGCGTTCGCACTGTCCTAAGACTTTCTCACACTAGTTCATACAGCGTTCATTAGTAGAACAATGACATACACACATTAAAAAAGTTTGCACCACCCCGGTTCCCAGAACTCCTGAAGACAAACGTTAACTGTGGATATTGTATCACAGACACAGTCTCTTTGACTGTTCAGAGTTGTCACTAAACCCGCCCAAAGGTGCATGAGCGGCGCATATTAGACAGAGGGGGTCCGACAGCTGATCAGTTCCAGTCGTTCCACCAGGAAGCAGGTACACGGCTCGTGTTGTCTGTAGTTCAACCACGCCTAGAAGGTCAATACCGCGGTTCGATCGCGTCCGCATTTTTACTGCTCAGGACTGGCATCATTCTCCTCACCGATGAGTGTCGCATACGCCTTCAACCAGACAATCGTCGGAGACGTGTTTGGACACCCGGTTAGTCTGAACGCCTTAGACACACTGTCCAGTGAGTGCAGTAAGGCTGAGGTTTCCTCATGTTTTGCGATGGCATTACGTAGGGCCGACGCACGCCGTTGGTGGTCATGGAAGGCACCGTAATAGCTACACGATACATGAATACCATCCTTCGACAATAGTGCAAACATATCGGCAGCATACTGGCGAGGCATTCGTCTTCATGGACGCGCCCCCATCGTGCACATCTTGTGAATGACTCCCTTCAGGATAACGATATCGCTCCAGTAGTGTGGCCAGTATGTTCTCCAGACATCAACGCTATCGAACATGCCTGGGTTAGATTGAAAAGAGGTGTTTATGGACGACGTGAGCCACCAACCACTCTGAGGAATTTACGCCGAATCGCCGTTGAGGAGTGGGACAATCTGCTTTGATGAACTTGTGGAAAGTATGCCACGACGAATACAGGCATGCATCAGTGCAAGAGGACGAGCTACTGGGTATTAGAGGTACCGGTGTGTACAGTACTCTGGACCACGACCTCTGAAGTTCTCGCTGTTTGGTGGAACAACATGGAATGTGTGGTTTTCATGAGCATTAAAAACAGCGAAAATGATGTTTATGTTGACCTCTATTCCAATTTTCTGTACAGGTCCGGAACTCTCGGAACCGGGGTGATGCAAAACTTTTTTGATGTGTATATACAAGTAGTAGATGTGTACTTTCGTTGTAGTACGCTTCGTCTGCTGAAGGCAGTTGTAGCACTACTAGAGTGAAGGTTGTTCAAGTAACAGGAGTTTAATATCACTCAAGCAGTCACCTTTCAAATGAAACTTCAGATACATTTCTGCACTTACGTTTATCTGGTTCGTTGCTCTGGCCTACTTCTTCCTCTTCTGATTTCAGGACTCCCAGATGCCTTCCTCCAAATCTCTGCAGTTGTTATTCCTTCTAAGTATTATTATTTATACAAGCTACGACATGGTCGTACAGCGAACAGTGATCCAGCAAGAAAAATTTCTTTATTTTCGTCCACGCTCACAAAATGTTCGGTCCTCAGACCACCAGCTTCAGTCAGCAACGACCATCTTCACATCTGCAGAAAAATATGATAAAAATACACGTACAGCTAGTGGATTGTCTAGGAGTGTCTACAGCTTAAAACAATACAATAGGCATAACGGAAAATATTACTGATATACATTGCTTACCGACACAGGTAGCCTGAGGACTTAACATTATGTAGCCATAGAAGGAAGTAAAGAAATTTATTCTATTATTAGTGCAAAAACAAACACAGTACATGATTATTACCATCAAAGACAAGCGACAGAGACAACAGTCAAGCTACACTGCTAAAGACCAAAATCTTCAGACTCTGATTGAGGTCAGTGTCGCAAGCAGAAGATCTTCTCTGCAAGATAGAGGGCATGTGGACAATCCGGTAGGTGTTCTATGGTCTGTGGTCCCAGCGGTCACAGTTTGTGGTTTCCACAGGGAAATGCCAACTATGCAAATTACTCCTGAAGACGATTGAGTGACCTCCACAGAAGCCAATTTTCATTCTCATCCGGAAACTTTTCCGAAGGAAGAGGCCAGGTGGAGTTATTCTCACACAATTGCTTCCTTGGTGTGGCATCTGTTGTTTGCAAGACTGAAGTGATATGGAGGAAACTTCTTCTGGACCTCAGCCTTATACCCATGTACGTATATGTTTCCTTAGGAGTCTGACTTGTTATCTCCGCGTTTGCAGCTGCTCCTGGACGACTGTGTGGTGGCGCTATACAGGCGAGCTGGGAGAGTTACAACTGTAACATGTTTCTAACAACCGTTACTAAACGTACACGCTTCGTTTGGCGCCTTGTCATCTATGTTTGCGTAGGCAGATTTGGATCATACTGGATACGCATACTCTGCTGGACTGTACCATGTTGCAACTACCATTATTTTCAGGGTTTATAGACGAGATCACACGTGCTGACATCGATCTTGTGAAGGATATACCAGGTGGTTACAATTAAACTTTCCCTATTTAACACGTTATAACACGGAAACTAATTACCGTGCCAGTACCAGAGTTGGTAGCGCTAATGTCGAGAGTATGTGGTGCGTGATTTCCATGCGTCACAGCGCCACCGTCCAGTTCCAAAACTATGCCCAGCTGGTGCCGTGATCAGTAATTGTGATTCACAGTCTCACACACCTGACCAGTCGCAGTGCAGTTATTGACGTTTCAATATGAGCTTGGACAAAAGGAGGAGGGCATTATTGTTGAAGCTTTATTATCGAAACAATATTATTGTTGCAGCTGCACTTTGAGAATAACGCCGGCTAAAGAGATTACGGTAGGGTCCTCCTTCTCTGCCTGGAGTGTGGAGAATGGTGATGAAGTTCGAGTGAACTGGAGAACTGGACGTCGCTCTGGAAAGAGGCAGACGACCGGTTGCACCACAGGTGGTTGATTTTATCGCTGCTACCATGGCAGAGAACGCTGAGCGCAATTACCGATCGTCAGGCAGTGCGCGTGTTGTGTCACGACAGTTAAACATTCCGTGGTCCACTCTACGGAAGGTGCTTCGAACCATTCTCAAATGGTATCTGTACAAGATCCACATCGTACAGCATTTTGCACGACAGAACGCACATCGACGCGTTGACTTCGCTCTCCACTTTCTCGAAAGGCTTGAAATTGACGAGGGCAGACTCTGGACCATCCTATGGACAGACGAAGCTCTTTTCTCTCTGACGGGTGAGGTGAACACACAGAATTTCTGAGTATGGGAATCTACTCCTCCAGTCACTGTGGATGAAGTTACTCAGTATGGTGAACATGTCACGGTATGGTGTGGCCTCTCGGCTAAGGTCATCACTGACCAACTCTTTTTTGAAAAGGTTCGAGCTCAAGGAGGAGCAGTGACTGGCCAGCGTTACTGCGACATGTTTCGCCAGCGTATCGTACCCGCCCTACAGGAGAGACACGCATTGAACTCAACTAATTTCAAGTAATATGGAGACCCATCAGCCGGCCGTTGTGACCTAGCGGTTCTAGGGGCTTCATTCTGGAACCGCGCGACCGCTACGGTCGCAGGTTCGAATCCTGTCTCGGGCATGGATGTGTCTGATGTCCTTAGGTTAGTTAGGTTTAAGTAGTTCTAAGTTCTAGGGGACTGATGACCTCAGATGTTAAGTCCCATAGTGCTCAGAACCATCTGAACCATTTTTTGGGGACCCACCGCACATCGCTCTTGAAGTTCACCTGCTTCTCCGAAGCTCATTGGGAAACGATCGAATTATTAGCCGATCGTTTCCAAATGCTTGGCCGGCACAATCGCCTGATTTCATTCCGTGTGATTTCTCATTGTGGGACTACCTGGAGGACAGGGTTTACCAGGAGAACATTCACACATGTGCTGATCTGGAGCGCAGCATATCAAGAGAGGTAGCCAGCATAACTACGGACATGCTTCGTTCTGCTGTGCAGAACGCAATCCTACGCTTTCAGACGCTTCTGGACACTGATGGGCACTCTATCGGGCGCCCTTTTTAACGGTAATGGTACCGGTATGAAATGTTATGATTTACCGTAGCACCACATTAAAAGTGTTTGACGTGAATTAATTCTGGATTATTTCTCTTCCCCATGTCCTTGACGTTAATGCTACCAAGTTTAGTTCTCGTACGGTAATTAGTTTCGGTGTTATATCGTGTTAAACAGGGAAAGTTTAATTATAACCATCCGTTATTTCTGGCTTTCAACTTCATTCTCATGTTCTGTTACTGGTACGTGCACGTCTGAGTACAGCTCACAGTTTTGCAGTGAACACATGGTGTGTCGTGAGGCGATTTATCTTCAAAATCAGACACGTCGCAAGCTTAAATCACACTGCAAGGGATACATTTAATAAATATGACCCCTTTAAAAATACCTGGGAGACACTGTGAGCTATTTTTAAAATAACTGAAAAGCCACGATCGCTTCCATTGTTCATTAGATGACCGGTTTCAACACTCTGAAGGTGCCATCATCAGATCTGTGAAGGTATAACATAACAGGTTTGAGGGAGGGCTTACATGAGTTAACTATATACCTTACAATTATTACAGAAGCACATACGTGAAACGTGGATTAACATTTATAAAACCATGTGGACATCATGGCATATGAGGCAAACCATCTGATAAAATCATTGTCACAAGGAGTAAAAATATAAAAAACTGCTCTCATGGTCGTTCTTTCCATAAAATATAAAACTGAAGTCACCAGATGAAACTACCAGTGCTCGCCTAACACCGGTCGACATCATCACTACCCTAATCCGCGCAGGCTTACCTGCTGTGATTCTAGCGTTCACAACCGGCCACCAGATGGCGCTGTGCAAGCAGCGCATACATAGTCCCACGGTATAACCACTCATTATTAGTAAAACACAACTTTACTATAACTGCTTGTCACATACCCATGCACAGCCCACATTTGCGCATACATTTCCTGTACATATTACAGTCACTATAAAGTGACTGTAGTTGTTGTTGTTGTTGTTGTGGTCTTAAGTCCTGAGACTGGTTTGATGCAGCTCTCCATGCTATTCTATCCTGTGCAAGCTTCTTCATCTCCCAGTACCTACTGCAACCTACATCCTTCTGAATCTGCTTAGTGTATTCATCTCTTGGTCTCCCCCTACGATTTTTACCCTGCACGCTGCCCTACAATACTAAATTGGTGATCCCTTGATGCCTCAGAACATGTCCTACCAACCGATCCCTTCTTCTGGTCAAGTTGTGCCACAAACTCCTCTTCTCCCCAATCCTATTCAGTACCTCCTCATTAGTTATGTGATCTACCCATCTAATCTTCAGCATTCTTCTGTAGCACCACATTTAGAAAGCTTCTATTCTCTTCTTGTCCAAACTATTTACCGTCCATGTTTCACTTCCATACATGGCTACACTCCATACAAACACTTTCAGAAATGACTTCCTCACACTTAAATCTATACTCGATGTTAACAAATTTCTCTTCTTCAGAAGCGCTTTCCTTGCCATTGCCAGTCTACATTTTATATCCTCTCTGCTTCGACCGTCATCAGTTATTTTGCTCCCCAAATAGCAAAACTCCTTTACTACTTTAAGTGTCTCATTTCCTAATCTAAGACCCTCAACATCACACGACTTAATTCGACTACATTCCATTATCCTCGTTTTGCCTTTGTTGATGTTCATCTTATATCCTCCCTTCAAGACACCATCCATTCCGTTCAACTGCTCTTCCAAGTCCTTTGCTGTCTCTGACAGAATTACAATGTCATCGGCGAACCTCAAAGTTTTTATTTCTTCTCCATGGATTTTAATACCTACTAAGAATTTTTCTTTTGTTTCCTTTACTGTTTGCTCAATATACAGATTGAATAACATCGGGGAGAGGCTACAACCCTGTCTTACTCCCTTCCCAACCACTGCTTCCCTTTCATGTCCCTCGACTCTTATAACTGCCATCTGGTTTCTGTACAAATTGTAAATAGCCTTTCGCTCCCTGTATTTTACCCCTGCCACCTTTAGAATTTGAAAGAGAGTATTCCAGTCAACATTGTCAAAAGCTTTCTCTAAGTCTACAAATGCTAGAAACGTAGGCTTGCCTTTCCTTAATCTTTCTTCTAAGATAAGTCGTAAGGTCAGTATTTCCTCACGTGTTCCAGTATTTCTACGGAATCCAAACTGATCTTCCCCGAGGTCGGCTTCTACTAGTTCTTCCATTCGTCTGTAAAGGATTCGTGTTAGTATTTTGCAGTTGTGGCTTATTAAACTGATTGTTCGGTAATTCTCACATCTGTCAACACCTGCTTTCTTTGGGATTGGAATTACTATATTCTTCTTGAAGTCTGAGGATATTTCGCCTGTTTCATACATCTTGCTCACCAGATGGTAGAGTTTTGTCAGGACTGGCTCTCCCAAGGCCGTCAGTAGTTCCAATGGAATGTTGTCTACTCCGGGGGTCTTGTTTCGACTCACGTCTTTCAGTGCTCTGTCAAACTCTTCACGCAGTATCGTATCTCCCATTTCATCTTCATCTACATCCTCTTCCATTTCCATAATATTGTCCTCAAGTACATCGCCCTTGTATAGACCCTCTATATACTCCTTCCACCTTGTGACTGTAGTATGTACAGGAAATGCATGCGCAAATGTCACTATAAAGTGACTGTAGTATGCACAGGTAATGTATGCGCAAATGTGGGCTGTGCATGGTATGTGACAAGCAGTTATAGTAAAATTGTGTTTTAGTAGTAATGAGTGGTTATACCGTGGGACTGTGTATGCGCTGCTTGCACAGTGCTATCTGGTGGCCGGTTGTGAACGCTAGAATCACAGCAGGTAAGCCTGCGTGGAATAGGGCAGTGATGATGCCGACCGGTGTTAGGCGAGCACTGGTAGTTTCATCTGGTGACTTCAGTTTTATATTTTATGGAAAGAACGACCATGAGAGCAGTTTTTTATATTTTTATTCCTTGTGACAATGATTTTATCAGATGGTCTGCCTCATATGCCATGATGTCCACATGGTTTTATAAATGTTAATCCACGTTTCACGTATGTGCTTCTGTAATAATTGTAAGGTATATAGTTAACTCATGTAAGCCCTCCCTCAAACCTGTTATGTTATACCTTCACAGATCTGATGACGGCACCTTCAGAGTGCTGAAACCGGTCACCTAATAAACGATTGAAGCGATCGTGGCTTTTCAGTTATTTTAAAAACAGCTCACAGTGTCTCCCAGATATTTTTAATGGGTCATATTTATTAAATGTACCCCTTGCAGTGTGATTTAAGCTTGGGACGTGCCTGATTTTGAAGATAAAACTTACATAGGTGTCTAAGTAAACTCATGTTACATTAAACACCCGAAAGGGTTGTGACACTCAGTGTCAATGGACGGAGCTAACTGTGCGCTTTGCGTGTACTTTCCAAACGGTACCACTCTATCGCTACCACTCTGCGCTCTTTACTGGGATCAGTAATTTATCGCCCTGGTTTGTCGCTCGCTCGCCGCCGCTGTCTGGCGGCTGCCCGCTCGCGTCATTCGTGGGGTGGGAAACCAAACAGTAGATCGAATGTTGAGGTCACGGCGTACTCGGCGTTCCCAATGCGGTATGCAGGTGCTGTAACAAGCCCCAAGCGGATGCGCGGCTGGTTAACCGTTACGGTTTCGAATGAACATACCGCATGTCGTAAATTGGCATGTAGGACAATGGCGTCAACGAGACCTGAATTTTATGATCTTCCCCGTCTATATGCTACCGTTCGGCGAGTCGTTTTTCATGGAGAATGGACATGGACGTCATCGACATTTCGCTTACCGCTCACAGCGTATGCGAGAATAGTGTGTCCCCACGAGCTTCCGCTTTCTGTAGAGACAGATACCAGAATTAGTTAGAAAAGCATAAAATTTAACACTGTAATTTTATTGGGAGGCGGAAGCTCTTCTGTCCCTGTTTGTCTACAAATAGGTTCGTTTTTGAAGAGGGTGCGTGGTAAGCAAAACACAATTTTTATTTTTAGTTTTACTCCGCAGACATGTTTCGCCGAGCTTTCAGCATCATCAATGGGTTTTTTGTTATCCTCTAGAAAACATAAAAAATCCTTTCTACTATTTCTATACGTATAATTTTAAGTTTTTAAGACAGTATTTACATCTTTGGAAAAGAGACAAGATTTTTTATATAGATCTTGTTACCACATGCTGTGGATTTCCTAGATTTTATGCAGTTTACTGCCATTGTTTTGCTTCGCAGTTAGTCGTCTTCCACCACATATAACTTAATGTAGAACATATTTACGACTGGGCTTGTTACGCTTATACCTGACATTAACTAATATTGTTTGGAAGATTGTGTGTGTGTGTGTGTGTGTGTGTGTGTGTGTGTGTGTGTGTGTGTGTTTGCAATATGTTTCACTTACTTTTGCGTGTTTCCTCATTACAAAATGGTTCAAATGGCTCTGAGCACTATGGGGCTTAACATCTGTGGTCATTAGTCCCCTAGAATTTACAAATACTTAAATCTAACTAACCTAAGGACATCACACACATCCATGCCCGAGGTAGGATTCGAACCTGCGACTGTAGCCATCGCGCGGATCTAGACTGAAGCGCCTAGAACAGCTCGGCCACACTGGCCGGCTTCCTCAGTACATTCATTGCATATCATCCAACTCTGGACAAACTAGCTGGCTTCCATACGTGCTGCACGGACTGAACAAAACTCCATTCAGTGAAGACAGCTACAAAAAAAAATTACTGGCAACCAAACGAACAGCTATAGAGAATGGCTATGACACAAAAATATTATAGAGAAACTCATTCACAAAATTAAAACAAAAATAAAGAGGACATCCAGCACACTAAAACATACAACCCTTCACTACCTTACAAAGTCAGACACAAAGAACATAAACACACGTAACACGAACACAGAACACACACACACACACACACACACACACACACACACACACACACACACACACCAGTACGCATATGAACAACAGGCACCCATAACAACAAGCAAACGG